>NC_139352.1:5420954-6020954 GCF_055883805.1 Amblyomma maculatum | reverse complement strand
GGACTAACCGTAAAGGCCGAGAAATGTTGCCTGGCAAGGGCGACCGTGGACTACTTGGGTCACAATGTAGGTCAAGGTTTCAGGAAACCCAGCGAGATTAAGATTTCTGCGGTAGCAGACTACCCGCGGCCGAGCACGAAGACGGAAATTCGAGCATTCCTGGGTCTGACTGGGTACTACAATCACTACATCCCTAACTATTCAGCTTTGGCTAGCCCTCTGACCGACGCTCTCCGCAAGACAGAACCGACAAATGTAGTCTGGGACGAACAAAAGGAAGCCTCCTTCGTAAACCTGAAGGCTGTGCTGATTAGCCGTCCGGTATTGCGAGCTCCAGACTATGACCGAGAATTCACGGTCCAGTGTGATGCCAGTGATCGAGGGCTAGGTGCTGTTCTCTGCCAGAGAGATGACGACGGTAATGAGCACCCCGTGCTCTACTTGAGCAGAAAACTGAGTTCTAGAGAGAGGGCTTATTGCGCGTCAGAGAAAGAATGCGCTTGCATTGTATGGGCCATTCAAAAATTGCAGTGCTATCTTGGAGGGGCCAAATTCACCGTAGAGACGGACCATTGTCCCCTAGCTTGGCTGCAAACTGCGACATCGAAGAACAGTCGCCTTCTTAGGTGGAGCTTGATTTTACAGCAGTACAATTTTGAAATAAGATACAAAAAAGGGAAGTTAAATGGGAATGCGGACGCGCTTAGCCGCTCTTTCTAAGCGGTCCGAGATGTTCCTCACCATGTATCCAAATTGATAATCAGGTTTTTTTTTTTTTTTTCGTGCGCTTGTATATGTGTGACTATGTAAAGCAGCACGTTTGGTTTTCTAGGAATACGTAGGTCCTAACGTCTTGAGTGTGGGCTTTTCTCGAACAACAATGGCAGTTTTCTTTTGACCTGGTCTCTTCAGACGGGAGCCGAGTGCTTGCTTCGACATGTGGTTGAGTTTCAGACAGCTCGAGCAATTTGGCCTACAACAATCAAGACAACGCGACAAGCAACAGCGAGCTTCAAGCGTTCACGTGCAGGCCATTAAGTCGTCTCTTCATGCAGCAGCTGGGACTGCTGCCCTCCGAGACTCTTCTGGCGGGGGAGGAGGCTGTTACGACCAAGCATCCGCAATTGCGCGCTCTATTGTTCGCCTGTGGGCATGGATAAGTTTTGTGAATATGTGGTGATGGTCCAATGGCTCTAAGTGAGCCTGTTTCCAGGAATCCTGTTTTGTAAGCATGTTTTGCTTTGTGGACAACCTGCAAATGCCAAATTGACCCTGTCAAGAGAACGTCTGGAAAAACACAAAGAAACGTCCCCCTGCGGGAAATAGCAGGAAGTGCTTTCTTTCTTTTGTTCACCCTTCCAGTCGAGAAGTGCTATCCTCCAGTGATGAATGCCTCCTATCCAAAGGAGAGGACAGAGTGACATGTCCGCTGACGGGCAGGACAAGAAAGGAGCATGACTCATACGGCCATTAAGTGATTTCCCGGGAATGCAGGAAAGATTTGCAATTGTCGAAAAGGGACAATGTTGGGAGCCCTATGCGGCGCCACGTGCACTCGGGTTTCTGAGAAGTAAAACCCCTTGTC
Source organism: Amblyomma maculatum (assembly GCF_055883805.1). Taxonomy (NCBI): domain Eukaryota; kingdom Metazoa; phylum Arthropoda; class Arachnida; order Ixodida; family Ixodidae; genus Amblyomma; species Amblyomma maculatum. The sequence goes on along the minus strand of NC_139352.1, from coordinate 6,019,369 downwards.
AGAACCAGCCTGTGGTTTCTTTGCTGAAGAATAGAAATGTACCTCCTCTCCTCGCCGTTCCCAAGCTTTTCCCGCCAACAAGTGATCACGCCCAACGAATGAATGCCGGACCAGTCAGTGCTTCAGACCATCAGTGCAGTGATGTGTTCGATTGGATGCCGATATCTGAGGGGCGTGCCCTGGATTTGGTTGGTCAGCATCTTCAGAGAGGGGCTGGACATAGGGGGGGTTTTAAGGACGCTGCAGAGCACGAAATGTCGCTCTGGGCCCTGGGTAAACGGCTCATCCAGTCGCTTCTCGCTATGAACTCTTAACGCTTGCCATTTTGCTGATGTACCCTTCTTTTTCGTGTAAATATTGTAAATAAGTTTTCTCAAAGTGCCATTAAACCTGCTTGTACATATTTCACCAACTTCGAAGATTCAATCCTACTTCAACCCCGAGTCTCTGCACGCTACCAAGTGAAGGCCGGGTCGACGTAGCCCCAGCGTCACGACAATACCATCATCATCGTCCCGCGGCGCCGGCTGTGGCGCGTGCCTGGGTTGGTGACCGGATTAAAACGCTGGACAAGGCTTCGCTGTCCTTGCCGCCACGACCTCGCCGTCTTGACCTAGCCTTCTTCCACAAGTGGTGGAGGTGAGAATTGATCCCCTTGCTGTTTTGTGCCCTGCCTCTCGCTGGAGCTACGTTCAGGTCGCTGTTTACCGCCTGCCACCATCGTTATGTCTACCGAGAGCACCCACGATTCGGCAGGACCCTCTACCTCGGCTGCACCACCCCCTCCGACTATGCCCGCACGACAACGCGACCCGCCGCTGTTCGCTGGTCGTCGCGACGAAGACGTCGATGACTGGCTGGACACCTATGAACGCTGCAGTAACTACAACCGGTGGAACGACGCTCTAAAATTTCTGAACGTTTCTTTCTACCTCATTGAGGTCGCCAGAACCTGGTTTATTAACCGCGAACCCCACATTACTAACTGGACAACATTCAAGCAGCAGTTCCGCCAATATTTCGCCGACCCAGCAGTTCGCACTGAGGTCGCGAAGAACAAGCTCGCCTCTCGCCTCCAAGGTCCCGATGAGTCGTACGCGTCTTATATAGAGGCCATACTTGCACTCTGCCGGCGTGTTAGTCCCACCATGCCGGAACCTGAACGCGTACACCACATCTTAAAAGGAATTAATTCTGTGGCTTATAATACCCTGATTGCCCAGAATCCTTCTACTGTTGACGCCATTATTGCGACCTGCCAACGCATCGACCAGCTGCAGTCCTCCCGATTGCAGCCCAGCATTGCTACAGGCCCGACCTATGCTGACCTGGATCTACGGGCACTGATTCGAGCCATCATCCGGGAGGAGCTCCAAGCCCTCAAGCCTGTCTGTCGACACGGGTGCGATCATTCTTCCGTACCTTCTAATGACGCCGATCTACGCAACATCATTAAAGATGAGCTGGCAACAATCACGCGACCTATGCCGTCCGACCCTCCTGCACCCCGCCAAGCATCGACTTACGCGCACGTCGCAGCATCACCCCCTCCTTTTGTTCCGCCGCCCCAACTGGCATCGCCCTACAACCACATCAACGCCGTGACGACGGCTCAGCCTACGCCACCCTATTACGCACCCTGGCGCCCCTCTCGCCCAGTGTGCTACTACTGTGGAATACGAGGACATATATCCCGCTTCTGCCGTCGCCGTATTCAGAACGAGCGGCGTGGTTATGACGCATTCGAAAGTGACGTACCCTCATATTATCAGCGACGACCTCCTATGTCCAGCCCACCTCGAAGATCATCCCCACCTCCAGAATCCTCGTCTGAGCCTCGTGGAACCCATGCGTCCCGACGTCGGTCCCTATCCCCATACCGCCGCTCAGTTTCCCCTCTCCGACCCGCAACAACTCTCCCTGTCCACCATCCGGAAAACTAAGCGTTGCAGTTTCCGGAGGTCAAACTGCAGTCTGCGAACTTACCAAAAGTCCTCCAGATCGCCCGTATAATGTGATTTCTGTTTTCGCTGAAGGATTACCGGTAGAAGCATTGATTGATACAGGGGCTGCAATTTCTGTCATTCACGCTGATTTGTGCTACCGTTTGCGAAAAGTTACAACACCATATGATGGGCCTGAACTCCGTGGAGCCAATGACGTCCCTTTGCGCCCTTTAGCAAAGTGCACCGTACGAGTTGTTATTGACGGCGTCCGCCATCATGTGCTGTTTGCTGTGCTCTTTCCATGTGCGCATCTGATAATTTTTGGATGGGATTTTTTGTCAACCGCTTCGGCATTAATTTCTTGTGGCGACCGTGTTATCCATATGACAGATAGCGATTTTTCATCTGAAGTTTCTGAACGACATCATCCCCTCGTTGCCGCCGCTGATACTGTTCTGCCTCCTCAGTGCGAAAAACTGCTTACCGTTGTCTCTGACCACATCGCTGACGGGGACGTACTCATCGCACCATCTTATCGTCATCTTGAACGCGGTATCGCCTTCCCGTCTAGTCTTGTGAGGTTCTGCAACGGCTCAGCGACAGTAGCGGCCACTAACACTTCACGTGAATCCCTCGTGCTCCGAAAAGGAACTTCTCTCCCCTGCAAGGTGGATGTTCAACCTTTGTCCTTGATGGTGCTCACCGCCCCTCAGTCTCAGCACCGTGTTTCGACAGACGTCTCTCTTTCTGTTCTCACAAAGACTATTAATCCTAACCTCACGCCGAACCAACGCCAAGAACTGCTGACATTGCTTCGACAACACCAAGCCATTTTTGATGCCACATCCCCACCACTGGGACGGACTAGTGTTGCGCACCATCGCATCATTACTGAAGGTAACTCTATCGTTCGCCGACGGCCTTATCGGGTTTCCCTCTCTGAACGAAAGGTAATTGAAGAAAATGTAAATGACATGCTCCATCGCAATATTATTCGTCCCTCGACAAGTCCATGGTCCTCCCCAGTAGTGTTAGTTAAAAAAAAGGACGGCTCGGTACGCTTTTGTGTTGATTACCGCGCACTCAACAAAATTACCCGCAAAGATGTATACCCAATGCCAAGAATTGATGACGCCCTTGACTCTCTCCAAGGCGCCGAATATTTCTCGACTTTGGACCTCCGCTCAGGTTATTGGCAAATACCTATGCACGAGGACGATAAAGAAAAAACCGCTTTCGCAACTCCCGATGGCCTTTACGAATTTAATGTTATGCCTTTCGGACTTTGTAACGCACCAGCGACATTTGAAAGGATGATCGATACTGTGCTTCGTGGCCTAAAATGGAGAACCTGTTTATGCTACTTGGATGACATTGTCATCTTTTCGTCAACTTTTAACGACCATCTCACGCGCCTGAGTGAGGTCCTAACGTGTCTCGCTTCAGCGGGCCTTCAGCTCAACACCAAGAAGTGCCACTTTGCACAGAAGGAAATTAAAATATTGGGACATCTAGTCAGCCATGATGGCATTCGTCCAGACCCTGAAAAAATTATTGCGGTCTTGAAATTTGCTCGTCCACAACGGACTACAGAGTTGCGCAGTTTTCTCGGCCTGACGTCTTATTTCCGGCGTTTTATAAAGCATTTTGCAAGTATTGCTGCTCCCCTCCATCAACTACTTAAAGCACGCAGCCCTTTCGTGTGGACTGAACAGTGCGAAGCTGCTTTTAATAACCTGAAGCACGCCCTCACATCAGACCCTGTTCTTGGCCACTTCAGTGACAGCGCTCCAACCATCCTGCACACTGATGCCAGTGGTATCGGTCTTGGCGCTGTACTTCTGCAGCGCGATGCAACTTCGCGTGAGAAAGTGATTGCCTTCGCCAGTCGGACTATGACTCCAGCTGAGAAAAACTACACTATTACAGAACAGGAGTGCCTTGCCGTCGTCTGGGCTGTCCAAAAGTTTCGCCCTTACCTATACGGTCGGCACTTCACAGTTGTGACCGATCACCATGCTCTTTGCTGGTTGTCATCGCTCAAAAATTTGACAGGCCGACTTGGCCGTTGGATTCTACGCCTGCAAGAATACGATTTTGACGTCATTTATAAATCGGGTCGCCAACACCAAGACGCCGACGCTCTTTCTCGCTGTCCACTTTCGGAATCGGCTTGCTGTTTTTCTTCCCGATGCATTTCCACCTATGACCACAGCCGACCATCTCTTTCCCCGACGTATATCACAACAGTTTCATTTGACGACGCAGAGAACAAACACACTCTCCGCTCACAGCAATTAGCCGATGCCTACTGCCGTCCCATCATCGATCGCCTTATTGGCGCTTCGGACCCGCCCAATGCTCGGCTTCGCCGACAACTTCGCAATTTCAAGCTCGAAGATGGCATCCTACTCCGCTTCGTGTATTGCCCTGACGGAACTCGCTGGATATCAGTCGTGCCGCGTGTGCTTCGTCAACGAATACTGGCGGCTCTCCACGATGACGCTACTGCAGGTCACCTTGGTATTGACAAAACCTACGACCGCGTGAAAAAACGATTCTTTTGGCCTGGCCTATCTTCCAGCGTTGCTAAATACGTCGCATCCTGCCCTATATGCCAACGTCGCAAACGGCCGACTTCTTCACCCGCTGGCCTTCTACAACCTGTTCCCTGTCCCGCCACGCCATTCGACGTAGTCGGCATCGATTTATATGGTCCCCTACCTCTCTCCGAGGGGGGTAACCATTAGATTATAACAGCTGTCGACCACCTTACACGCTATGCTGAGACAGCACCTGTACCGACCGGTTCCGCTCAAGAAGTAGCAAATTTCTTTTTGCAATCAATTGTATTGCGTCATGGCGCTCCTCGGGTGCTCCTAAGTGACCGCGGGACGGCCTTCTTATCGACAGTCGTTGCCGAAGTTCTTTACGCGTCATCCACCCTTCATAAGACAACCTCGAGCTACCATCCCCAGACTAACGGGCTGACTGAGCGATTTCACCGCACCTTATCGGATATGATCTCCATGTATATCACACCGGATCATCGAAATTGGGACACTATTCTACCATTCGTCACTTTCGCCTATAACACAGCAGTACAACGGACTACCGGTTATTCTCCATTTTTCCTCGTTTATGGCCGTCCTCCCACTACAATTCTCGACGCTTCCTTCTTCTCTACGCCCGACTACTCCACATCGGTACCTACCCAGTTCTTATCTCGTGTGGCCAGATGCCGTCATCTTGCCCGCCTCAACACAGCAGCGTGCCAGGAAGACCGCAAGAGCCGCTACGATTCTACGCATCGCGTGGTCTCTTATCGTCCCGGTGACGAAGTACTGCTTTATACTCCACTGCGCACCCCTGGCCTTAGTGACAAATTCCACCACCGCTACCTTGGTCCCTACAAGATCATCAGCCAAACTTCTCCAGTTAACTACAAAGTCGCGCCTGTTGATCCCCCAGCCGATCGACGCCACCGTGGAACTGAAATTGTTCATGTCTCTCGCTTGAAACCGTTTGTGCGCCGCGGTACAGTTAGTTAGGAGCGGCCAGGCTGGCCGCTTCCGACCCCCCGGGCAGATTGTGTGAGCCTTCTGTGGACCTTCTTTCATTTGTACATGCCATCATCATCTTCTTTCATTTGTACATACCATCATCATCGTCCCGCGGCGCCGGCTGTGGCGCGTGCCTGGGTTGGTGACCGGATTAAAACGCTGGACAAGGCTTCGCTGTCCTTGCCGCCACGACCTCGCCGTCTTGACCTAGCCTTCTTCCACAATATGTGTACCAGGTTCAAGGCATGGCGCACTGGAGTATATAACAGCTTTGGGGCACATTCTAGCGCACATTAGTTATGGCTCAATGGTCCCACTTCGCTAGCTTTATGACTTGACTCCTATTATTACGTAACCTAAATGTACTAGTGAAGCAATACAATTTCCGGTAGTATCCAAGGACAAAGTATATCAGCATGTATTCGCCACTTGAGGAAATAAGCGTCTCTGCTATTGGTGCACAAGTTCGGTGCCGCATCAGCGAAATTTGGGGTCTGCCGTCAAATGGCACAGGCGGCGTATTGGACGTTTTGCATCGTCTGACACGATGTGCGAGCTCTTCAGCAATGCACCGCCATCTGAGTGACTTCTTCAACTCCAACCTAGTTCATCGGTAGCGGAAATGGTCCTATAGAAAAGAGGTCTGCTACCTATGGTATTAAGCGGTCCACTTTCCAAGGCGATAAATGGCCTTATAGGCAGGGCGCGAAGAGCCTCATAGCGGTGCACGTGGTTGTCGAAATTAATCCTAAGTTAGGATTAATTTCGACAACCACGTGCTCATTCATGCACGCTGCCACTGCACAATGCGCGAGTGCCTTGCGTTCCGCCTAAATCTAAACGCAGCTGCTGTGGCGCCGGGTTCGAACCCGAGTACTTGGGCTAAGCACCTGAGCGTCTTAGCCTCTGAGCTAGGTGGAAAAGAGTATTTCCAAGGTTACGTTTTAATGTAATATCTTTCGTGTAACCTAAGTATCCCTTGCCATTTTAGTAAAAATATATACGGAATAAACAAAGCAAGACTAAAACTTTTCCCCGCTTACAAAAAAGAATGAATAAAGAAAGACTATAAAGTGGGGAGTCTTAACAACCTTGTTTTCCATTTCGCTGCAGCTCAGGACACACAGCAGACCTCATAGTGCCTTTGAATGCGATTATGCGACGCTCTTCGGTACAAGCGATCTTTCCGCATGCATCTGATCGTTAACCTCGCCAAATGCTTACACGAGCACCGCAACTGGCACGCGAAGGAGCTGCGCTGGCCGCCTGCCTGGTTAATCAGCGCGCCAGTATGTTACCACGCGAAGTCAGGTTCTCACGCTCAGCGCACAAGCGAACGTCCCTGAGCACGTTAGATTGCGTTTGCGAGCGCGTGTCCTTCGGACCATGCACACATGCGGCGCCGCAACGGCGACTGCGTAGAGAGGGAAGTGTGCCGCCGGGCGGCGTGCTTTGTCGTAGGCGCGTAGCGACGACGATGGGAGAGAGAATAACCTCCTCCTTCTCCCTTCCATGCTCGACCGGCTAGCTAGGCGGCCTTGCAAGGTCTTTTCAACGCACGGAGGAACGGCGCATTTCTTTTTCTTTTTCTTTTTTTTTTTTTTTGCCTGTCTCGGACGGGAGTTGGAACGAAACTGGCACCGGTGAAAGTCTAGATCGCGCATAACGAGACTTACCAACGTGACAGAAAGGAGACCGTCGAGCAACTGGCCGTCGAAGAGCGAGGAACGCCAGAAAAAAGAGAGCACCGATGCCATCTGCCCCCTTGGTTACGCAGGTGTAGCGAAGGGGTCCGTCACTGAATTCATGCTCCATTGCTGAATGGATGTTCTCCAATATCTTGGCCTTACAAGGTCCTTCATAACTAGTATCGCCGATAGCCCTGCCTGTGGTAAATGGCGTGTGGTGAGAAATTGGAACATCTGCTCTGTGAGAGACACTAGAGGTGGGGACTACACTGTCTCGACTTCCAGTCTTACCGCAGTGTTTTCTGTCGCACGATCTTTCTCATAAAAGATTTTCACTCCAAGTTTCATCACCCGTATAACCCCCCCCCCCCATATATATATATATATATATATATATATATATATATATATATATATATATATCCCGCCGGGGTGGCACAGTGAGGGCGCTCGACTACTGTACCCAAGGACGCGGGATCGAATCCCGTCCTCGGCGGCCTCTTTTCTATGAAGGCGAAAAGCTAGGCGCCCGTGTGCTGTGCGATGTCAGTGCACGTTAAAGAACCCAAGGTGGTCGAAATTTCCGGAGTCCTTCACTACGGCGTCTCTCATAGCCTGAGTAGCTTTGGGACGTTAAACCCCCAAACCAAATATATATATATATATATATATATATATATATATATATATATATATATATATATATATATATATATATATATATATATATATAGGCAATTTAAGGGCCGATACGCAAGCTGTGCATTCAAGCTTTTCGCTGGCTTTCAAACACGCATGCGCAGTCTGACACATTTAGATGTATCGAGCTGATCTACTACTATCAAATCAGTATTCGCATGGCTTAGTTACAGGCGAGTTAAACTCTTTCACCACATCGAAGGCCGTCCCGCGGGAAACCGTGGGAACGACGCGGTTCTTGCTGTTTCGGGCGCAGCCAACGAACAAGAAACAGGTGCAGGGTGTGACCGGTACAAAACTCACGTACCACGCGGGGCCGCGTGCCAAAAAAGCGCGTGGAAAGTCAAAAGGTGGCCTAAATAGTACAACAGCCTTGACAAGAGCGCGCTCAATGCAAACCCGGCGGAACTATCAAAAGACCGACGCGATGTTGAGAAACCCGCGAAACGACAATGGATCGCCGCTAGTCGCCGGCGGCTGATTCACCGCGTAGGCCCGTCGCCGGCCTTGCAAGGACACCAGGCCGGAGTGAGAAGGACAACGGCGGAAGACGCCGACGGAGCCCGACTGTGCCCGCTCGCCGGACGCAATGGCGATTACGCTGGAATGTCCGGCCGCTCGGCGTCGCGTGCTCGAGGCCGCCTTCGCCACCGCACGCGCGCACGTTGCCGGAATGCGAGGGAAGGTATGCGACTTGGGCATTTCTTGTTGCTCACGTCCCGGACATGAAGGAGGTCGAAATGCGACAAACGCTGAAAAGACGCGCAGTTATATCCTTTTCTTCGCGAGGCTTAGTGGTTAGCGCGTTCGGATGCTGAGAACGAGGTCATGCGGTAATTCCAACCGCGGTACGTGGCGGCATTTCGACGGAGGAGAAATGTAAGAATGTCCATGTTCTTTGCGATATCAGTGCACGCAATAAAGGAATTTGGCTAGAGGGAGAAGCGCTGTAACAGTCTCACTCTAGGTGGACACCACAAACGCGCCGCCAGAGAGAACAAAGGAGGGAGTATAAAAAGGTAGAACGAAAGGGTTTGGAAATAGACAACGTAGAATCGGAATAGGGGATAACTTCGACCAGCTGGGGTTCATTAACGTGCGCAGATATACCGCACAACACAATCAATATTTTGCATTTCGCCTCCATGAAAACGCGGCCGCCTCGGTGGCCCAGCGGTTAGGTGCTCGGATACCGAGCCGGTGCACCCGATTTCGACCGCGACGGCAGCGCTTCTGTCGAGGCGAGACGTAAAGAAGCCCGTGTGCTGTACCGTGTGGTGGGAAAATGGCGCATCTGCTTCGTCAGTGCACGTTAAAGGTCCCCAGGTGGCCTAAAATTAGTCCGGATACTTCCACCATGGTGTCCCGATTCGAGACGCTAAACATCATCTACGCCACAACGCGGTTGTGATGACATAGAAAAGGAATCCAAGTGTCCCAGCAGATTATAACGCGGAAAAGAAAATGTGCGGTGATTGTTTCACACAAGGTGAACATCCGAATCGCACCGTGTGGGAAGAAGTAGCAAAATAAGACAGACAGAGCAGCGTTGTAATGGAGGGTTACATATTAATTTCTGGTAACTGGGAGTTCTTAAACGGCACTGAGGGTAAGTTGGCCTGCGTCGGTAGGGTACCGGGATCTAATCGCGAAAAGACCACCAAAGCTAAAAATCAGACCAAACAACGGGGCAACCGTCATCGATTCATTTCGGGAAAGAAATGCACGCTTCCGTGGATTTTCACCGCCGATACCAGGGGCCGCGCTACACTGTCATTTCTGCCAAGCGGCGGAAACCCGTACTTGAATTCCGTAAGGGCGTCGCGAGTACGGCCGCTATTAGCATCTGCTGGCGGAAAGATTCTTAAATTGAAAATTTATCGGCTATAAATAGGATTTTTGCGCCCGTTGAATTCAATGATAGTGAGAAAAAGCCACAAAATCAGTTTTCATTTAGAGCACTAGGGGTGCTCTCTGTGTGCTTTTAAAGGGATTTTGAAACGATAATTATGATAATATTCTAATGCTACATATTTGTAGAGGTGGCCTTTGAGAGTATTCGAGTGACATTTAAAAGCTGTGCTTGTATCTATATTTTTAAAAAGTACAGCTAGCGACCGCCCGCAACCGATTGGAGCGACACCTCACCGCGCGTTCGTAGCCGACTCCTTCTCACTGACGTCAACGTGGCTTCCGTGTGCGCCCTCTTTTTTTGGTCCTGGGAGGGGGTGCCGCCATGACCTGTTTTCTTTAGTTTTCTTGCGCTACAGTGGCTAGAATAGGTACTTGCGCGCCAGGTGCGCATGAGTTCAAGGGGGAGAGGAGGAGCATTATTTCTGATTGTCGACATCTTCGGTGTCACTAGAACTATAGTTGGATATGACTTAAATCTGCAGTAACCATCCCAAATAATTCATGCGTGTCAGAAAGAGGGAAAGAAAGACGCACGCCGCAACAACAGCCGTCGTCTACCACCGAAGCGGTGGCGGGTGCAATGACGGCCTCCAATAGATAAAAATTCGGTGGAAGGCTAGCCCCCGCCGCAAGCGGCGGTAACCTACCTGTACCAGCCCCATCAGGGAAGATGATGGGGCTGGGACAGGTAGCTCAACGCCGCTTGCGGCGGGGGCTTGCCTAGCTGCCACCGAATTTTTTATCTGTTATAGGCCGTCATTGCACCCGCCACCGCTTCGGTGGTGGACGACGGCTGTTGTTACGGCGCGCCTCTTTCTCTCCCTCTTCCTTTTCTTTCTTCTCTATTTTCTCTTCTGTCTGCACGCGGCAGCGGAGGTGGCTCAGCGACAGAGCAAGTAGCAGGCCCGTGCATTTTCTTTTCCTTCTTCCTACAGCCACAACACCAACAAAATTAGAGGGTCTCTGAAAACGTACCATTTCTATCCTATAACTTTTCTCCCATCGTTAGCCTCTGTAGCATCTAGTCGCCCAATTCCGGGCAGAGTATGCAAGGAACGTATATTTAGCCACAGCATCAAAACAGATCCATCTGATCCGTCCGGTGTACCTGAACAAAATAATAATAATAATAATGTACCGGGTCCGTCCGATTGGTATTCTTACTGATGAGATGGCAAAGCCACATCGTGTCAGACTCGAGTGTGTGCAAGACCGGTAGAGTCTAAGCACCACAGCTTACTGTAGTGAACAAGTAACAATTTGCGCAAGAACAGGGTGAAATTTCGCGCCTTTTCCTCCACAAAAAAGCACAGCGAGTTTCTTGAGCATGTGCTGCCATCTAGCACTGCTGTGTAAAGCGCGCTTCTTTTTGAACAGGGCCAAGAGATGGCGCCACCAATGTAACCTCTTGCTTAAAGCAACTGCGGCTCTAACACCGTGACTGCGGCGACGACGAGAAGGCTCGCCGAATGGTGGAGTGCAGTTCGCCAACTGTGAAGTTTGGGCCGGGTGTGGGGGTGTGTGTGTGTGGTGTGGGTAGGCGCGGTCGTGGGGTGTGTCCAGGTGAAGTGCTGGGTGTGACCTTCTTAGCTGATGTCTCTTTCGACAATGTGTGTGTGTGTGTGTGTGTGTGTGTGTGTGTGTGTGTGTGTGTGTGTGTGTGTGTGTGTGTGTGTGTGTGTGTGTGTGTGTGTGTGTGTGTGTGTGTGTGTGTGTGTGTGTGTGTGTGTGTGTGTGTGTGTGTGTGTGTGTGTGTGTGTGTGTGTGTGTGTGTGTGTGTGTGTGTGTGTGTTTAATTAGCTGGGACACCAATCTGGTGTTCACTCGTTACAGACTCTAGCTAACACTATCATCATCATCATGCTATTTAGGCGCGAGCTTTGAAACCTGAAAAAGCAGCAATGTTGCCCAATTTGTCCGAGGAGTGCGCTACACCGAGGTAAGGTCGGCCAAAGAAAGAATAACATCCCGCAAAAAATGTTACAGCCCAATCAGAGTAAGATAGATGATTCTTCCCAGAGCCCCATAGATCTCTATGTAAAACAGAAGAAAGATGACTGCAGCCCTAAAACGGACACTTTCTTCTGGTTTGTGGGGTTTAACGTCCCAAAGCGACTCAGGCTTTGAAACGTGCCACTTTCTTCTAATCCGTAGATTTACTCCAAATGGCATCAGGACGCCTCTGAATGCGTTTAATTCCTTAGCTGTTTCCGGTTGTCAATATGCCAACATGGCGCCCAATCTCAACCGCGCGCTCCCGCTTCCAAAACCTCGTCTCCTCCAGAGCGTCGCCCCTACCTGGGGACCATGCCAGGCCGACATGACTTAATGATTACTCTTTTGGCAATAAATGTTGTTTCTCTCTCTCTCTCTCTCGTCTTCCTCCTCATCGTTCTTGCAGATTCCCGCATGAATATACAACGTGCTCCGCGCCCTCACATGAGACGTAGCGCGAAACTGGAACAGTATCGCATCAATAGTATATCAATGGTCTCTGATGTCCACTATGATGAAGTCAGTGCGGACATTTCGCTCCTGAAGCTCGTCATGACACTATTACTCTACGAAGTCCGGCTTCCAACATCCGCAACTGGACACCAACAGCGCAGAACAGGATGAATCCGTATGGGCGTGGCAGCACAGATTCGAGTCGCGCACTTTAGCCCACACTCTGTCCAATTCGCTCATTCGTCGGCGCTGAGTGACCGCAATACATCGCTGATTGCGCTCGTCCATCATCTGCTTCAGTTTCGCGCCGTGGTCCACCTGATGGTTGTAACTGCTCAAGATGTAATTGCTGATATGCTTGAGCCTCATCGTTTCCATCAGTGCACGATGTCTAGGGGCTCCGGTTCTTATGGGCGACGACCAGAGCACCACCTCTCAAAGTATCGGCTGTGACGCCACCTGCTATGCTTCCAGGAAACGCGGTACTTTGGGAGAAAAAGGTTCACTACGAGCTACTTGGATGGCACCTGCTTGTTGCAGCCTGCTCCCTGGCCCGTTGGCTTTGTGGCTTCGTTTCACGTCACTGAAGCAGAATCGTTATTGATCTTGTTCATCTCAACACTGACGCATCTCATAATTTGACACAACACAACAATCTAACACAATACTCTGTTTCCACTGTGCTCATTCTGCGCATTGACCTTTCTTTTTTCCTGCGCTTGTGAAGAAGTGGCCGCCAGTTTTCCAGGCTATTCAAAGATTCGTTGACTGTGTTCAACTTAGTGCACTGCAGAAGTGCTCGCAGCATTGCAAAACTTAGTTCTCGCGCTTGTGTAATAATATCGTAGTTCGGCTTTCAACAACATGGCGGGTCACTGACTGGCCCGACGAGTTGAGTGACAAAAAGGCATTGCATAACTTGGTAGGAGCTGCCAACCCAGGTTGCTCGATTGAGGTGGGAATCAAATCCACCGGGACCCTTGGATCTAGAGACAGACACGCTATCCTTAGCCGCCAATACTGTTCCAGCGCGGCCATTCAAGATTGTTATCTAAACATCCGTTTTGCATACGCCGCTTCGCGAGGTGCGCCAAAAAAAACTAGGTGTTCGCCGCGATGAAGTGATTTTCCGCTAAGGCCTGTTTCACATATAAGCGAACACGCTAGCGATTTGCCACGGCAACCCAAAAGTCGTTTTGAGTTATCGTGGCGGCGAAGGCGACGCAGTTCAATTTTCTCGATCTGTCGCTGCAGCTCGCTGCTGATATCGCTTAATCCCTTACATGCGAACAAGACGCCCATTTTATACGCATGCATTTCTACCTGCATGACGACCTGCGCTTGCATGCGTACGTTGCGTGCGCCTCATTGCTCAAAGGGCCTCATTCATTAACTCATTCATTAATCGCGGCGAGCACCTAATTTCGCTGCGAGAAGCGAGGTGACGCTTGCAACCCGGCCACTCACCCACCCACTTGGGCTACCTAAAACTCGGTAGAAGATACGATTCGAAAGCGCCACGAAGCGCATTCAGTTAGCATGGCGCGGCCGCAAGGGACAGCAGCCCTACTAAAAGGTTAATTTCTTCGGTGGCGCTTGGCAGAAGCCCCTAATTTTGATGCATATATCATGTCCGAGTATTCTGAACAACCTTTTGTTAGGCTGGATGCAAGTCCATTTATAGCCCTGCAGTTCGAATGAGGTCTTCAGGAGTGCTGAAAAAAGGTACTTTCTCCTTGCAGGGCGCGTAGCCCCGACTGCAGCAGCTAGGAATCACTTCTCAGTGAGCGCATAATTATGCTCTTCTTGTAGCCAAATGTGCAAAATATTAAAAACCACATCAAGACACTGATCTGCAGTTGCAGAGAATGCGCGAATCGGTCTTGCACATCTCTATAACCCTGTCAGCTGTGTTGCTGATTATGAAACCAGGGCTTCTTCTTCACGACATAAAGTTACTAGTTACTAACTAGGCAAACTATACCACTGGAGTTTCCGTGCCGTCTAGCTGCCTCGCTGTTTGAACAGAGGACGCATGTCTCTGTGTTAGGAAATTGTGATTTGGACAGTAATACCTTACTTTCTTATAATTACACGTTTTACTAACTGAAAGAGGCAACACAGGTCGCGCGATTTCAGCGCGCGTGCCGTTGCTATGTAGGAACGCCAGCAGAAGTGACGGAATATATAGCCCCCTGAACTACGCGCTGCTGCAACTAGAAGAGCACACGAGTGGCTGCTATCTCGCCTTATTTGAACGCGACGGTCGGCTTCCTTTGAACTCCGTAATCTCGGCGCGTATGACATGACATAGATAATATAGGAGTCTAAGAGGCCACGCAGGCACATTCGCACAGCTTGGTTAAAGCGGTGATTTACATCTATGTCGGGTGGTCCTTCACATAATGCGGTAAAGCTTACGACTGCATACAGTTGAGAAGTGCGAGATAAGTCGGGCACTAATTAAAGGTACAGTGATCGAGCGAGTCCCACAGTGTATGTACGCCAACGAGGATCTACAGACTGGAGACATGAAAGCCTCCGTGTGATACCCTTAGGCGACCAAAATGTTATTAAATCACTATAGTTCTATTAAAGCATGAAGAAAACAGACTGCAGAACTGGCACTTAATTAGCATTGAGTTTAGTGGCCCCTTGCATAGATCCTTTTTTTAGTGCGTAGCACTACTAGCCGCAATCACGGATTTCGCCGATGTCTGTCCGAAGCCGCTCACTCTCTCTCTCTCTCTTCGTGAACTTGAAGTGGAGAAAGAGAAGGTGGCAACGCGCGCTTCGCGCGGCTCAGCATTGAGGAGGCGGAGCGGCCGCACAGCTGCAGCACAAGCCGCTCTCTCTCTCTGTCCATCCGTGTCTGCTTGAACTTGAAGGGGAAGTGGCGACGCCCGCATCGCGCGACTTAACACTGAGGGGGCAAAGCGACCCCATAGATGCACCCAGTGAGAGAGTAAGACAGAGAGAGGAGCGTGTCAGTTGCGGACGTGGCGGCCGTCACTGGGCAGCGTTGCACAAGCGTGTGTTACTCCGGAGTGAGCAGTCGTGTGTCGCTCGCGCGTCCTCAACTTCGGCATCTCTCTCCTCGCACCAGTCACTCTTCAGCCTTCACGGACAGCAGACGTGCACGCGCGGTGCTCCCTGGATCTCGGCTCCGAGCCGCTCGCTGCGTCGTGAAGCAGCTTGTGCTTACCCCTGGTGACCGCGCCTAAGCAGTGCTATGCACCTACTTCGCATTTGATTAACAATGCAAATCGGCAGTAATTTTTTTTTTTCAGGCATGGTTTCACTCTTCCTGTGGTCCCATGCCGCCACAATCGTCACCGATCTTCTTTTCTCCGACAGTCACCACTTCCGTTCAAAAGGAGAACGAGCTCAAGCTGCGTACCTCTCTATGTGGTCAGGGACAAAAGCGAGAAGTCGTCGTATAGGGCGAATAGTTCACAACGTGGGTGGGTAACGGTAGAAGTAAGGCACAATCAGCGGTACGTTAGCTTCAGCATTACGACTTCCACCCTTCACTGGTCGCCATTGTGTTACGCTTTACTTTATTTAAGATTTCTTATTCCTCTTCCAAAGCAGACAGTTTAGACCATTAAATCTGATTCCCCTTTCCGCGTGTGAACTTTACTGGCGCAGCGTTTTTCACATTGTAGAGAACGCACTCGAAATCCACACATGGTCCCGGAAAGTACATATTTCACACTTGGTGGTGCTATCAGCATGGCGCACTCACAGTGAGCCACGCATAAGTGAACAGTCGTTACCGAGGAAGACCGAGTAACTGCAGGTAGTATATATACCGGGAGTCCAAGCTAACTTTAGCCAAGGGTTAAAAAATGGAAAAATTCAGATAGGCCAGAAAAACCACTTGTATATAGCTGCCAGTCATCCAGCGCACCACAGGCATTTTTATTTTGCAATTAAGTAATTAGAAAAATTTTTCTAATTTATTAAGTATTGCTTTTAGACAACAAATGTGATTTGCAAAGTTAAAGACCACCTACTGAAACCCCCATTATATTTATTTCCGATAAAGAAAACCCCACGCGTGTCGTTGTTCTAAGCTCTAAAGAAATCCCGTGAAATACACACAAAAAAAAAAAAAATCACTTGGACAGCGAATTAGTGCGCCGCGATTGTGGTGCTCTCAATCGTAGTTTGAGCAAAGGAAATTAGCTGCGCTCGTGACTCGACAGCTCTGTCCAAGAGGTAGGCTGATTATGTCGGCGACCATTGCATTCAGCGCTGTGAGCTCGCTGCGACCGTCATGTGCGCCGACTGCCTGAAGCGGACGAAGAATCCACCAGACATGTCGGCCTGCCGCTGCAATGGGGACGTGGAGCCAAGGCCACAGCAGGTTTCGTTCGCTGAAACCCAGTTTGAGAGCAGCACAATCGCGGCGCACAATGTGCCAGTCACGTGATATTTTTGTATTTCACGGGCTTTCTTTAGAGCTTGAAAAAACGATACACGTGAAGCTTTCTTTATCGGAAATAAATGGAATGGGGGTTCTAGAAGGTACTCTCCAATTTCGCAGATCCATTTATTGTCTAAAGACAATCATGAGTAAAGTATAAAATTTATCTTAATTACTACTTAGTTAACTGGAAAACAAAAAAAGTAATTCCTCTGGTGCGCTATTGTGATCGGACGAGCGGCGGTGCCAATGACCCCTCCCAAGCCAGAGCGGGGGGATGATCGTCTGGCTATGAGCTCTCAACATCGGCACCGGTGAGGGAAGCGGCCGGCCGAAAGGTATTGTTCGTCACGCGGCGCCAATTATCAGGGGTGCAGCCAACAAGTCGCCGACTGGAACAAAGGAGCGGAAACGACCAAATTCCGCCTGGCTACTAAGAGCGGGCGTGCATTCTTTCCTCTCTTCCCGTGGTGAGCCACGGGGACAGCTTTCGGCTAAGTGGTCTCGCTGAATGCAGCCGCCGGTGACGACGGGACCGATGACTCAGCCCAGGTGCAATCCTGCACGGAGACAAGCAGCTGACGCAATCTACGACGACGGCCACCGCCTCACCCTCAAGCCAGAACCTGTCAGAGGGGCGTGTCAACTATACATTGCAAGCAGTGTTGGTGCGTGTGTGCGAGAGTGCGGGAAAGTGAGGTGACAGAGACATTCCCTTATAAAATGGCCTGCCTTTCATCTAGGGAACATAGGGATTCCACCCTATAAAAACGGTCGACAAGTGTGTGGTGGATCGGTAAAACGGAGACTGTTTGTCTATTCTGTCTCCCACTAAAAACGCTACCATTAAATTTTGTACATAAAGTTTTCCCATCTAACTTCAAAGTCCGGTTTCCAGCGCCTCGTCCTTGTTCCGGCTCCGACAACCAACCGGGCCTGCACCTCGCAACCTGGGTCACGACAGCGCCAAATGGCTGGCAGCGGTATGCAAGTGGTTTCTGTGGCCTACCTCAAACGTTTCATTTAAATTTTATGGAACACTCCTGCTCCATAAGTGTAGTTACGCTCAGGTTTACTGCAGGAACGGCATGCTCGCCGGTTGCCAAGCGTTGCACAAGCACAGCGCCAACACCAATTCCACTTGCATCAGTGCGGACTTCCGTCGGAGCGGAGGGGTTGAAGTGCCGTAGTATATGGGATGGGACGTAAACAGAAACTTTAGCTGGCGGAAAGACGCGTCACAATCTGAAGTCCAGTCGAAAGGGACGTCCTTTTGTAGAAGGGACATCTGAGGGTAGGCGACGTCGGGAAACCTTGGGATGAATCGTCGAAAGTAAGAACACAGCCCCAGAAAACTGCGGAGCTCCTTTTGAGTCTGGGGTCGTTGGAATGCTGCAACTGCTGCAGTCTTCTGTGGATTTGGCCTAACTCCATCGCGGTCGACGAGATGCCAGATTACCAGCGCTTGACGGTCGCCAAAACGGCACCTTTTAGAATTCAGGACAAGGCCAGCCTTCTGCAGGCCATCTAAAACAGTAGCGAGTCGCGTGTTATGTTCAGTAAAAGTCCGGCCAAAATTAACAATCGTCTAAATAGCACATGCAGGTTTCCCAGTTGTGGCCACGAAGTATTGTGTCCATAAATCTTTCAAATGTGGCCGGCACATTACATAGGCCGAAGGGCATCACATTAAATTCAAATAAGCAGTCTGGCGTAAGATCATCAGAACAAGCTTCTGGACAACGGGCGAGTGAGAAGCGGGGTTGTTGGAGGAAGGAGTATAACGAGAGCTACGTAATTCGGTATAGCTGCGCTACATGAAGGTAGTTTCAAGTCCGCTAGAAAAACAACCGGTTCCAGTGAGCAATTTATAGTCCACAGTCCGGTACGGCCTTCTTTCACACAAACCAAACTATGCGGCACTAACACATTTTCTTTACGCACTGTGAATGAAAAGGTGCCACAGAAGCCTCAAATGAATCGTTAATGGCACGGGAGCTGGACGCCTGGACGCACACTGCAGAATGTGGCGGTACGACGACTTCATCACACACACACAACACGTCTTCATAATTTGACGATCTTCCAAAAGTTCACGAGGAAGAGAACCACTAGCACTTAGCGCTCCCGTCCGGAAATCAACTGTAGCGCCGCACATACGCAGAAAGTCAATTCCCAAGATTACGTCGTGTGTAGATAGGGGCAACACTGCAAACTCCACCGGAAATACTGTGCCTCCCAAAGAAACTTTAATGCTGCACACCTCAACCGGATACAATAACTAACTCTTCACTCACTCCATAAAAATGAGCAGTTTTGTCCCAAATAAACATGACTTTCTTCTTCAAAAGGTTCTTAAGTTCTAAACTCATGACCGAAACAATATCACCAGTGTCTACCAACGCCATTGTAGACAAACCGTCAACAACTACATTAACCTTGTTCTTTAACATGTGCACAGACGGAGGAATACTATAGGTAGCAGAGCACATTGTCCAGCGACCTCACCTCCATCGGCCGCGCTGGCTAGTTTTCCTTGCAAGGGTGGCGGAGATCGGCGCCGTGGTGACGGGGAACGGCGTACAAGAAATGACGAAGGCGATGTCACACTACGGTCATACGCTGGAGAATGACTGAGGAACCCTTCGTTTTGCAAACGGCCCCTCCGGGGAGGATGTTCTAGCCGATAAGTGTCGATGTAGGGCTGGAAGATGCGTCAGTTCGATGCTGTCGGGGAATTCGTGAACGATGCGCGCCGATTGCAGCAGCGGGAAATGTGGCCGGTGACACCACACCGGTAGCACACCAGAAGAGGTCGATCAAAAAGTGGCGTGTCAGCTGGTTCCTGCATGGTAGGCCGCGACGAATATTTAGATGGTTCCGGGACGATGTAGCTGTCCGGCGATCAGCGCGATGTACGACTAGAGCAAGGGCGAGGATTTCTCCGCTGATGGTAAGAGAATTGTTGGTAACTCTCTTCGGGTCTTGGCCGCGGGGTGTACAGATCTTCGCGTCAGGCGAAGTCGGTGACATTCGCGGACATCGGCGGGCACGCACCCCCATAGGTTGGAAGAGCATATACGTCACCTGCGAAGCCATTGGGCTAGGCAAGCTGCTCACGTCGTGACATATCTCATAGCGAACAATTCACGGATGGCGCACAGGAGGCTTTGAGATCGCGGTTCTTCAATACTAGCCACTGTAGTGATATTTGCAAGCCGTTCAAATTTTGGTGTAATGCGGCGAGTCTTTAGGGTCTCGAATGTTCGGCAGTGTCGGATAACGTCAAAGACCGAACTCAAGTTGTCCTTGGCAATGAGGAAGTGGTAGACGTCTTCCGCAATGCCCTTGAGCAGATGGCCTACTTTATCGTCCTCAGTCATCCTGCTGTTGACGGTCTTGCACAACTTGAGTATGGCCTCGATGTAGGTGGTGCAAGTTTCTCCTGCTGCCTGGGCCCTCTGAGCAAGTGTCTGCTCGGCCTGTTTCTTCTTTGCAGCTAGGTCACCGAAACATTCCTTGATTGCTTCGACACAACTGTCCCAAGTCAGGGAGTCCTCGTGGTTCTCATACCACATCAAGGCGGTTTGCGTCAAGAAGACAACATTCGCTAGTTTAGACACCGAATCCCAGCGGTCATAGTGGCTCACACGTTCATAATGGGTGAGCCAGTCATCAACATCTTCCCTGCTTGGCCGGCAAAGGAACGAGGCTCGCGAAACGGTAGCGTCGATTTCGTAGTGGTCGGCGGCACATCGCCAGACGGGGGTAGACGGTTCCATGTTGATGTTCGGAGCTGCTCGGTATTCTGCTGCATTCTTGCTGAAAAGGGTGGGAGACCAGAGAGGCGACGGCTCCGACGAAGCTCCAGTGGTTGATGAGTCTTGAGGGTAGTCGCACCTAGCACCTCCACCAATTTGTTACGACGGGGGTTTGACGTCGGAGCGCTGAACGACAGGACGATAGGGCAGGGAGCTCGCTGGTCAAAGGCAACGCGTCCGGCACAAGAATCTTTCCCAACGTCTTTCTCCTTCACTTGTGCTGTCAGCTTCGTTTTCTTCAGGACTGTGTATATATATACTAGTTCAAAATATCTACAGTATTCTGCCAAAGTTGAGTAATATGCAATATGCAGTACGCACACACACCGTTAACTCCGCGCCCAAAAGTGTGATATGCTTTAGTAAAGGACGAATATTGAAGCTTTCAAATATTTAATAAGTAATCTCGTTTTTCCTAATGTGCACAAGCTTTAACACCATACGTACCAATACCCGAATGAGCACAGCGATATGGCATCATTCATTGCATACTCGCTGACAAGCAACGGTGCAGATATCGAGCACTCATTTGGCTTGTGTTAACCGTGGGATCTAGTACAGAAAGAGCTAAACTTAATTGCTATTGTCATTTCCGCAGTAGTTTCGACGTAGTCCTTCTTAGGCCAGACGGGTCTTGCTTTATATGCGTTCGATGTCTCATAGCGAGCCATCAGGCAGTCTAAGATAGGGACGATAGGTATAAGCCACTGGCGAGACCACACTGTAGAAAGTGATGAGAATGCCTCATGTGCAACGTGCACAAATTAAGATGAAATAAGAAATAGCTTACACATATTACTTTTAGAGAGAGCAATATTGACGAACTTATAAATTGTTGTTTCCAGGAGAGACTTTCTATAACCCATTGATAAGATAACACAGAAAGTGCGTGACAATTACAATCTACACCTTCATCACACACTGGACGGTGGGGTTCATGCGTGACCCTTTAGCGCAGCCGAAAATGCGGGCGAAGAGCGGGCTATGCTTCATGGGCGTGTTGCACATGATGCTTCCTCGTTCCTCGTCGCCGCAAAGCAGCCAGCAAGCAAACCAGAGTGCAATACCTTCGTCATCGTAGATAGGCCCGTTATATGTTGCGCTGTTCTCGCCCGACTTGTTGCGAAGGCTTAGCACGACGTTCACAGACGCTGTGGCTGCCTGGAGATCTAGACCGAAACTGTCACTCACCCCATCGGGATCGAGACACTTCTCGTTCTCTTTGTACGTAGCTTCAAAATCTTGCGAGCGCTTGATGTAGTCCACGAAGAGCGAACCGGCGAGCCTCATGCCAAGACCGCCGAGCAAGACACCTGGCGGCGCATCGGCATCGTTCCACGGGGCGTTTAGGTGTTGCGGGTTCATCTGGAAGCCGTAGAACACCGTCGGGTCGGAGGCACCGTAAGCTAGGATAGAGGAGGCGCTGGCCAGGATGAGAGGTTTGCCGCGTTTTCCTAGTCGCATATTGTTCTGTAGAGGGCCGTCGCCAACCTGCTCAATGCTGACGTTGGCGCCAGGGGCTGATCTTTTTAAGATTTCAAACGCAAACCTTAGCTGATCCATCCAAGGTTCAGGAACAGACGTGCCCCGAAGCAGATTGCCTTGCCGCAACACGTTCCTAAACGTTGTACGAATCATTTTTGCCAAATTTTTGACATTTTGGACGGCAACGGCCGAGTCTTGAAGGAAGAGGCTATTCACAGCGTAGCCGTATTGTACGTACGCTGCGCTGAAACAATGCTCGTGATGTTCTTCTATCGCAACATCGGGATCACGGTAGAAGCTCTCGATCAATGAGAAGTTCGTATAGTGGACGAGGACTTGAACGGCGAGAAATCCGAGCAGGTCCAGCGCTTTCCCTTCACCGAAATGTTCGTGCAGAAGGAAAGTGGACGTGAACTGAGTGAGGCTGGCATTCATCAGGACTCTGAGGTAGTTAAGGTTGGCGCCGAAGTAGTGTTGGACCACAGCCACCCAGCGATCTCTGGGAACAGAAGGCGTGTACCGCATCAAGTGAGTCGCATTTATCTCGACTTGTGTCCTCGATACGTTAGTAGCGCGATCGTCGAGGAAGCCCTTCATCTGGACGAAATCCCTGTAGAGTCCAGGGCACCGATGGGCGCTGTCGGACGTGGTGGCGAATGCTTCGCAGCAGGCGCGGTAGTGCTCTTCGGCGTACTTGCTGTTCACGAACTCGGTCAGCTTGGCGTTCGTCATTTCGAACTGCTTGTCTCGCGCGACGTTCATCAAAGGCAGTGCGCTATGTTCTACTGCGCGGACATCGAAGAACACCGGGGAGTGGACGCGTAGCGCCATATAGAACACGGCGAACAGGAAGTCGGCTTGCCTCGGCTGTGATGGCCAGGACATTCCACCCGCTTCGAGCACCTCTTTCACCTCGGCAATGTTGCTGCGTTCGAGAGGCACCATGCAAGCCCTGATATATCGGGCGGCCATGTCGGTGACCGTTCCAGAGTTACGCTCGGCGCGACCAATGACGCGAAGCATGGACTTGCTGAGGAACTGGTGCCATATCACCTTGGCCACGGTGAATCTTCCGGCCCTGGGCCAGTTTCCGCAGACATGGTTGTAGAAGTCGTCGCACGGCTCGACTTCGTAGTTCGTCGATAAGCTCATCAAGTTGAAGTAGTAGCGACACGAGTTTGTCCGGCAGGACGCCTCCGTCAGAAGGCGAGATGGTCGGTGGCGATTGATTACATTCCACGAAGCTGCGGTCAGAAGGGCGATCATGGTCCAGGATAGCACGCACGCGAACCACCACTTGGCGACGACCGCACGGGGCTTCGAGGCGCTGTTTTGGGGTGAAGCGGTTGTGGACGACCCCTGAAAACAGTGCAATGTGATCTCGATGAGAAATTGAAAATTTTAAGTGAACTGATTTCCGGGAAGATTGCGCTAAAACCTGTTAACGGCACAAATTATTACCATTGACTTCCCAGAAAAACAAGAATCGGAGCGACAGAGACGGATAAATACAAAATTGGGCAAATATTACTGAACATCTGCGACACCCCTCGCGCGAGAAGCACTGGGATGAAAAACATTGCGAAAAAAAAAAAGGGGGGGGGGGAGCTAATTAAGCTCCGTATATAAAGGCAGAGGAAAGGGAACAGCAGATAGCTTAGCTGAAATGGTCGGCAACACGATGTAAAGCTCCCTTCTTACTATTTTTTCCCCTCTACGGTAAGCGCGTTCTTCTGGCCTGCCCAGCCTAGACAGCCTGGAGGCGTCGTAGATATCTAGCCTAGGCAGCCAAACACTTTTCTGCAAGACAACACAATAAAGCATACCAACCGTTAGTGAAGACGGCGCTTCTTTTGTTTGCTAAGTTCGCGCTTCTTTTGTTATGCTAAGTGGTAAGCAAGTACATCCATAAAACCGATTATGCCTCAGCTTTCTGGGAGCCCTTATTAATGCGAAAGCATTAGTAAGCTAGGTTCGCGCCTGAAGTGTCAGCAAAATGTGTCGCCGGAAGTAGGTCCCCATCATCACCAAGTGACATTATCAGTCAATAACCTGATGAGAGCTGCAAGTCATGGTATAAAGAAGTGCTGAATCATCATGGAGTCATGAGTCGTTAGTCATGTGACAAGAAAGTGCGAGTCATGAATTCATGAGTCACAAGTCATGAGCCTTATTGTTAGTGAGTAATAAGACAAAAATGCTGACTCATGCCGTGTGGGTAAGCAGACGTACAAAGGTGTCGACTAGGAGCCACCAACATCGCGCTAAACAGTTTTTTCGTGCTTCACTGAACGGCCGGTGATGTGCAGCGCTGCCTCGTGCACCACTGGGCTTCGGCGGAGCGACATGGGATTTCACGCGCTCTACAATTGTGGCAACACAAGGCTCATGACATCCTTACAATGTCTCCTTGCTTGCTCTGACAGACCGCGAAACCAACGATGAAATGAAGCCCATTACAGGACGCTTGCAATGCTACACACTGGCCTTCCAGCTGCTCTCGCTTAGGAGACTTCCGTAAAATGTGCCTTCGCTTTTTCCAGGTGCTCATGTCCAGCCCAAATGCCTCACCGCCTGCATTGCTTCGGACGATGCCTCGGGCGGTGAGGAAGAGGACCTCGGACCGCGGACAGCGTCGCTGCCCAATCCGGTCACAGCCGAAAGCGAGGTGCCCTGTTGACAACAAGAGCTGGGCGATGGCTTCTGGGACGGGAGCCTGCACACGTCGCAAGATGAGTCCTGTGAAAGAACAGCCGTGCCAAACATAACGGCAACGACAGCACTCTCTGGGAATCGAGCGTATAATGCAGGTGTTGGGAGATGCAAAATACATAGCACACTGCACCTCACATGCTCACGACCAACTTTTAAATCCGTAAATTTAGGGAAGGCACTCGCTATATCGCTGGTTTGGTTAGGATAACTGCATGGTGTAGGTTATCCCCGGGTGCAAAAGCCAGAACCGGAATAAGAATAATGGTGCGTGGCGCTGGACTCATGCTCATGTAGGCACTCCTATGTATTTTTCCTTTCTCTTGGCTCTCACTTGCTACATGCACTGCGCCAAACAATCACACTGATAATTGCACCAAATAGAAAAGAAGGGGGATCAAGGGATTCATATACCAAACAGTAGGACTCCTCCACGGATACCACTTGCGAACATGACGGTACACACATAAATAAGATCTTGAGAATTGTTGCCGCATGTGCGCCCTCTCGGGAAGAGAGGTCAAAGGGGCTTTCTCTAAATTAGCTGTCGTTGATAGAAAGCATGTTGCGTACGCTATACGAACGAAAAACGCATGTACTTTCTCTTGTTTGTGCCGTTTGACATATTTTCCCTCAACGATAACATGAGGGTTTTTGCGCATACGTCTAGTTCAAGCAAAAATAAAATTGAGGGGCTCCACCTTTAAGGATATGACGCGACCGATTTAGCTTTGCGTCTCCGCATAAGCGTCCTTGTTCGCGTACATGAATCTCGTGTCTCACGTAGTCGTAAGCTACCACATTTTGTGCATGACCACCAGGCGTGGATATAAAGCTTAGGTCGCTTTAGCCAAGCTACACCATCGTGCTTGCGTGGCATGCCTAACGGCTTCGGCCAAATCTGCCATGTCATGCGTCTCACAACCCGCCGACCAGTCTGTGCCCGGCCATATCACCTAATAAATACCATATAGGCCTGCTATATAGTGATTTTTCACTTACAACGCCGACGGATGGTTTTTCGGGAGCCTCAACGCTGTCGCATTTTAACCTGCGCGTGCGTATACAGGGGTCTGGTAAAGCTGTATACGTCTACGTTAGTATGTCTCCGGTATGCTAAAGCTCTCTGTTAACGCGATAGTGTTAAGACCCCGTTAAGATAATCGGCATCAGCGTTGTAAGCGAAAGATTACAGCCAACTCTATAGCATCTGGCTAGCGGGAGGTGACATGGGCGTATACTGATTGGTCGTCGGGTTGTTGACGTCACAATACAACATTACATGGGCGAGCTGACAGGCGCTGCCAACTCTGGCTCTGTCTTTGCGATGGGAGGTCAGAATCCAGCTTTCAGGACGCCTGGATGCTGAGGATTAGCCACACAAGAACGTTCTTACGGCTTTGGCAAAAGAGCTTTATAGTTGTCAGGAACTGTCAACTTGGGATTCACGTTTGATATGGTAGGGTAATTACTCATTAAGGTGAAAACTTTACTAGCCGATGTTGGCGAATTAAGCGTCAGCCAAATTTGTCGCCGGAACTTGGTTCCTCGTGGAGTCTTCCTGCCACATGATTCGTGTGACCAGAAAACGTCCTTCATGTTGGAGAAAAATTCGTGTCACCGCCAGGAGTCGAGTCGCCATCTCTGCGACTCCCAGCCGAGCGCGCTAACCGCTGAGGTTTCTACATGGGCACAGGCCACCAACCACTGCGGGTTCGAGCGTCGCGCGAGCCGAAGCCCCGATCAGCCTTCACCAAGCGCACACTGAAACACCGCAGCGCGCACTCAACCTCCACAGGGAGGAGAGCACTTCGCTACAAGGACACAAGCCTCCAAGTTCACAAAGGAGACGTTTATTGAAACGCCATCCTTAGGCTGTACACACACACACACACACACACACACACACACACACACACACACACACACACACACACACACACACACACACACACACACACACACACACACACACACACACACACACACACACACACACACACACACACACACACACACACACACACACACACACACACACACACACACACACACACACACACACACACACAGTCACCGTGTACCGGGAGCGCGCGAGGAGCAAGGCTCCCCTGCACTCTGCAAGCACGCAAGGGCGTGCTGTGATCTCTCTCTCGCGGTGACCAAAGGGTTTCCTTGAGAGAGAGTGGACAACCACCGCAAGGTACGCCTGTCGCGGATCGTTGGATCCCGATTGACAGGCTCGAGCTGCGCTCTCAGGTACGACCCGGAGCGGGCGAACTCGAGTACACACTGGTCTGCGCGGACAAAGGCCGGCAGACAAGAGCATGTATATAGCGTACGCACCTTGCGATGTCTCGGAGGGGTCTCTCTCTCGGCTCCGCTCGGACGGTGGCGCGAGCGCGGCCGATAAAACGGTGCCGTGTTCCCGCCAAAATGCGCCAATGAGATAAGCCATCGGGACGCATGGGCGGAGCTGTGGCCGAACGACAGTGACAAGTCGTCCGGACGGCGGGAGAAAGGGAAAGAGGAGAACAACAGGGAAGCGGGCGGCGGCCGAGCAAAGGGCAGCCGCGGCAAGCCCGAATCCCACACCACTATTCGACGCCGGGCTTGTGAGCACGGTTTAGTAATTCTCCTTGTCTAGCGTAAGGACGGAGCGCTGAGGAAAACAACAGCGCAGTAGGAGAAAAAAAAAAGATTAAAATGAAGAAAAAATGATAAAGCTGCTAACGCGAGTATCGGTCATTGGTTTGATGACGTCACTGATACATTGTCATAAATCATGTGCCGTTATGCATGTGGCATCACTACCAGTGACGTTAGCGGTTTGATGACGTCACACAACCAGCCACTCTGAAGGATGCGTCAAACTGTACCTTGAATGCCGCGAGACACCCGAAGTATGACGTACTTCAAAAAATTATGCACATCGTCGAGTGGTTGCATCGGAGGTCGATAAGTGGCGGTCGGATCTTAACAGAATGGGTAAGTAGGTACAGAAAGTCGTCAATTAGGAGTCACAGCGTCGCGGTAGCGCTAACGCTTTCACATTATCCCTTTCTGCAGTGACCTCTAACTTTTACATTCACAGATGTGCGCTATATACGGTTGCAGAAGAACGCGGTATAGAGCTTGCACATAAACAAAAAAAATTGTTCTGGCATGGTGTTCGAACTCAGGACCACCGCCTGTCTGGGAGAGTGCCTACTGCATGAGCTAACCAGTACGGCTAACAGATCAGAATGCAAACTACTCTAAATGGGCAATGTGTCGGTGGAAAGTTTAGGAGAAACGTTCCCCAAGGGTTTCTCATGGGGTGAAGGTTTTCCTAAAACGACTGCTCCGGTTGGATGTTGGTTCCAGCTTTGAGCTCCGAAACAAGAATTGTTAAAAGACTAAGTTTCTGTGGCTGTATGGGTACACTTCAGTAAAAACTAATAGTAGGACATTATTAAAAATATACCTACTCCATCTTGAGGGCTTCACTTAAACATTGGACCACGTTTAGACCTGCCTTTCAGTTGAAAACACCTCGTCAGTCTAAAACGGGGTATATCCAGAAACTTGTGCTCCTCTTTCATAGATACGTTCAGACTGCTAGTGAACCGAACGTTTTCTAGACCGAATATCTCGCTGTAGCGAATCGTTTTACAAAATCCCGGCCTTCGACAGAGGTTGGATGAACCTGTAAGTATCCACTGTCCGCGACGTCATGCATTTATCGACTAGCGAGGTGTCGTTTCGGGCGACGGCGTCTGTGCGGCACATGCGCATACCAACGGTCACGCAAATGGCTATTGTGGAGACAAAGGAGAACGGTCAATAACTGCATAAAGCAGTTCACGTTGAGCCTTTTTATGTCCCTGCGTGCGCGAGGACCGTGAATAGATGTGGTTGGGCAATAAAAATAGCAGACAAAAGAGGTCGTGCAGGATGTAACTGCGCCGTGTGGGTCGTCTATGTTCGTGTACAAACAGCACGCAAGTCACTTAAGATGACGATGATAAAATAAAGAGCTTGCGTCAAGATCAGGAGTGCGTTCCTGGTACAGAAGCCAAGGTCTATGCGCCACGTGCACGCACAATTTCGTACAGTTATATATTTAGATGTCGGCCCACATAACGGCTTTCGACCACAAATGCGTATCATAAATGTACGGGGAGCGCGGTGCATGCAGTTACAATATGTTCATGCACTTCCCGTTGGAGGTAGTTTTTCGCTTGTGCTATAATATATTTTAGCGCGTCTCTCATAGCCTGAGTTGCTTTGGGACGTTAAACCCCACAAACAAACAATATATTTTAGCCATACAGCAGAAATGCTGTTAAATTCTCGCGACAATTGGAGCATGTGGTTGACATTCCTGGTACTTGCGACGCGCTGTAGTGCGCATGCCTGGACCTTGCTTTAAGATACGCTGCTTTCCAAAAGTTTCGAGCCCGCTTTCAGCGAGATTAAAAACCAGTACAGATCTTAGATTGCATTGCGACCTTTCAAGGCCTTTAGAACTCCATGGCATAAAAGTGATATGGAACGAACGGACGATTGTTTTTGTGGGTGATGACTGAAAACGCGGCTTGCTACCTTTAAAAAGCGCTTCACAGTTGCCGCCAGCTCCGTTAAGAAAGGGCACAAAACGTATTTTTATTAATCATTCTCGCGAATCTTAAGAAAGCCAAGGAAACGCGCTTTTGAAAATAAGCAGCAAAAACTAAAAACCTGCCAGGGGTATTTTTGCGGACATTGATTGTCGTGGCGCAGCGGGAAAAAATTCCTTTCAAAAACATTTCCTCAAAATATATCTAACATTTCCAGATATGCAGGCTTGCTTTCGATAGCATGTTATCTTGTGCAAGACCAATGAGAAAGCGCTCGTGAAGTATTCAGGCTAAACGGGAAGGCGTGTGATATTTGAGTGAAAGAGGCCTAGCCGTGGCTGTCGCCGCATTGCCAGTCAGTGTGGACACATCTGGTCAGGACAGCAGTCATGCTTAGAAGGTGGAACAAGCACCAGTGCCCGGTACGATGTAATGAAGTTTTCTTTGTGGGTGTTCTCTACAGAGCGCGTCATTTGCTGGTACCCGGTGTACACGGACATAGTCCTGTTTCTATGCTGATGTTCAGTTTTCCCCACGCTTCCCTTTTTTCTCTTCTGTAGCCTACCTTAGCGACGCAGTGGTTCGACTGCGGTAGGGCCACCATGCGTCACGGAACGATCTCCTCCTGTTTCCCGAGCCGCCGCCAGCCAACCTGAATTCTCCTCCTTTCCAGGACAGGCGACTGTCAGGCGCATTCGGCACGTCTGCTCGAAACAGGCGTCTGTCATCGCTGGGCACGGTACCTCTGAGAGATAGGAACTTCTGCGGTCTGGAAGGAATCCTCGAAAGAAATCTTGTGTAACCGTGCGAGCCCCCCGAAGTGTCTGCGGAGCGACGGCTTCGGTATACCGGAGGGCTCGAGGGGCGCTGCGTTGGGGAGGAACGTCTCTGCAGTTGGGAGCAGGCGGTCGAGCTACAGGCACTCGGAAACCCAAAAACGGAGGTTTCCTTCGAGGGCGAATGTTTGTCCCCCGAGCGAAGTCCCTTCCCGCGTAGTAAGCCCGAAGACGATGGGCGCGCCGATGCGTCTGGCGTACGAGGATCTGCCGTGCAGTCTGTCCGTTGTGATGACTGCTTAGGGTCAGGACTGCCAGTTGCCGTAAACTGTCTAGGCGATGAGGACATCTTCGTATGCGATCTCCTGGCAGATGATATTGGGCCTTCGGATAACGCGCAGTCCTTCTGCGAGGGGACACTGCTGGGAGAGGCGTCGCGGCCCCCCGAGAAAAAGCCATTATGTGGCGACGATTTTTTCGCATCGCGGCTACTTGCCAGTGACGGACTGTTCCTGTCTTCAGAGTGAACTGTTGAGGATGAAGAACCTTGTGCGGGTACACGTCCTGACAGCTCGTCGCCAAGGCACATGGAGCTCTTTGATGACGAGGGGCCCCTTGCAGTGGCCGTTGGCATAGCCTCAATCGGTGAAGTGGAACCAGCTGAGGCTTTCGGCGACGAGCCATTCCTTGACAGGGGCGAATTCCTAGATGAAACCTCGCCTCTGTGGAATCGGGAGCCTCCGGAATGAGGGGAGGTCGCCCTTGAAGCTCTGGAAGAGTCGGAACTGCGCTGCGCCGAAGCGTGGCGATATCCTAGCGCAACGGTGTCGAGAGGTCGCGTAGCCATAGAGGAACTGCGGGCTGCGGATGGCGCTCGGGAATGCTGACCTCTCGGGTAGCTTTTTCTGCTGTTGCGTTTAGAAACGGAGCTGCTCATGTTGCCACAATTGGTTATTCTCTTCTGAGCAATCCGAACGTTGCACGAGTCTCGTGGCATCGTGCCTGCGCGCTCACGCTGAAAGAAGGTCCTTCTTGTCCTCATGGTATATGGCGCCCCCACGATAACAACATATTCATTGCGGGGGATTATCCAAGACACAAGCGGCAACAGATTGTCGAGAACCGGTTTGCAGGAAAAGGCTTAGGTGAAGGTTGGCACACTAAAAAAATCACAACCGATTAATGAGATTTATGCGGCATATACGCAAGAGCGTAGCTTTTCCACATTATGCAGCATGATCATGTTATCGCCTATGTAAGGAAAGAAAATAAGAAAAATAAAATGCTAATTTCTGATTACTTTATTGCGCTATGTCTATATTTTAGGTGACATGGGATATCATGTAACTTTTGAGAATTTTTAAAGGACTATATAGACACCAAACTTTTGGGTTCGTGCTTTATCATTTGTAATTATGCCTAGGACACTACTACACACGGATCACCACGTCCGCTACGACTGCTGAATAATTTATAATCGAATTTCTTTTCTTCACCTTGTTTCGGTTTCGATTTAAACAGCCGAGCGATGGCTGTGACGTCACAGTCAACTCTAAGCCGCGTGAGGGATGAAAATGCAGCGATATAATCATTGCTGTGTCATTTGAATTCACTACATTGATAAAGCCAGCCTGCCTCAAGAACAGAAATCACTACAAGTGAAGAATGAGCGATTGACCGCTGGTTTTTCATGTCATGCATCAAGACATAACTGTGACGTCACAGCCATCTCTCGGATGTCGAAACCGAAACTGGTGAGAAAATAAAATTCATTATAAATTATTTAGCGGTGGTAAGCGAAAACTGCATGCTGATCGAAATACTATAGGAATGACTTACGCATCATTTACAAGAAGAAAAATGCCGCCAAAATTTGGTGTCTAAGTTCCTTTAAGGTTAAGGTTTCGAGCCCTTGGTATCACCGTTTTAAGGTCAGAAAAGTGGACACTCTCATGACGCCGCCAGAGGCGTGCTCGTGATTTTTCGAGGTGGCCGGCGAGGCTTAAAGCTGGGGGAGGAGTGTCTCGTTTTCCATTCCCATATCTCACCCTTCCATAGAAAGGAGCTGCTCTCCTCCCAAATCGACCATGCCATCTGGTCTCGTGAGCCACAGAACCCGCACGACCAATCCTGCGACTACCACGAACGAGATAGAAATGAGCGCCGACGCACCCGGCCAAACTGGCAACTGTATACCACCTGCGAGAGGCATGCTCGTAAATTTTCGAGACTGCAAGCTAGGTCCCAAACAGGGAGGTGCAAGGGTCCGGATGTTTTACACCTGCCAACTACCACCTGCCAGAGGCATGAATCGCGAATTTTCAAGGCTGCGAGGTTTGGAACGGTCGACGCACCATACGCCGACGGAAAGTTGTTTTTACATGTGTCACAGGACTGGCGGCATCCCTCAATTTATCTTTGTTTGAGTGTATATAAAACTGAGTTATTCTCGTTTTCGTAAACATGTCCGCAGAATCTGCATATATGTTAAACGGCCGGGCATGCCGAAATGAGTACGTGCACGCTGCCTCCGTACAGCAACCCTCTCGTCACGAGATCCGGGGTGAACGTGCTGCTTGTTTTGCCCATCGTTACTTTTTCTCCCCTCAGTCACCCCCCCCCCCCCCCCCCCCCCCCTATGTCTAAAGTTACTTTTCTTCCCTGGCAAGGAGACCCCCAGCAGAACCGAGGTTGTGACGTACGTGCTGGTTGTTTTGGTCGCGTGTTACTTTTTCAAACCCAACATGGCGGCCATGCAGTGTCAAAGTGTGGTGCGTCTGTGGCCCTCCCCTCGTTAGTGAAGTGCTTTGTGCACTTCTGGTGTGGGTGTCCGTGCGCATTTACCGAAGGCTTAAAAAGGAGTCGAGCAGACCACAAACTTCAGTCCGCCCCTCGGAGGGAAAGCCGAGTTTCCGCGTATTCCCGGGTTCCCGAGCCGCCGCCGCGCATCCCGTACCTCCAGCAGCCTCGGAAGGTCCTTCGAGGGCGTCGTTCGGTGATGGACTGCCGCCGCGCTCCCCGGAGTATGCGTACTCCTGTTCTGAACTTACTTTCTATTGTTGTAATTGGACTATTGCTTGCATCTTTAAACGCCTATTTGATTATCTGTGTAACGTAAATTAGAGTGTTCTTTACTCGTAGTGCTGTTGTCCCAATTTAGTATGTTAATGTTGCTTTCCGCGTGCAAGCGGCGTATCCCTCTTTTTGAATCCGTAGACATTCTTTGTTGTTTTTACAAGTCAACACGCCTTCGTTTCATCGCTACGTCTGCTTACCGGCGACGTCGGGTATGTCTCGGTTTGTCGTGTCTCGGTGATGCTCTTGTGTAATTACTAAGTGCATGACAGCGGGGTATGTCCGATTGAAGAAAACAGCCGCAGGGGGGTTATCTGGCCTCCGAATCGACCATGCGATATGCTGCTACCTCGCTGCTATCGCTTGGATGTTACGCCTTATTTTATTAACGTTTCTTCATCAGAATGTTACAAGATATTTTCAACATTCTGATGAAGACTGGTGACGAGTGGAAAAGTTAATAAACTTCATTAAGTTTTGACGCAACCTACTTTATCAACACACACACACGCACACATACACACACATACACACACACATACATACATACATACATACATACATACATACATACATACATGCATGCATGCATACATACATACATACATACATACACACACACACGTACGTACGTACGTACGTACATACATACATACATACATACATACATACATACATACATACATACATACATACATACATACATACATACATACATACATACATACATACATACATGATGCTCTTGCTGTATTTGTCGAGATGTAAGATCCTCTTTGAGTTGTAGTAGGATATCTTGGTCTGAAGCTCTGAAGCCCTACATTGTAATGGGGATGTGTCCTTGCCTTTCCAAGTGGCTTGTGAGGCTGGGGAAAAATTCTACATTTTCGTGGCTCGCGTGCCCCGTATGCAAATGAAAAAAAATTCAGGCCTTTGCACTGACATGCAGTTACGACGACGGGATCGTAGGAAAATTCTGTGAAGTTTACCAGTCGGCAATATCTCGTCTCGAGATGCAGGGAGAGGCCCATCGGCTTGGTTAATTCACTCCCAACTGGAATTAAGAAACCTTTCGAACTTCCCAACTGGGAGGTCAGAAGCTAACCGGTCTTCCCCAATTGGGAGTGAAGAAACCAACTGGGCTAGCCAATACCCATTGGACAATCACTGATTGCACAGATTCTAGGATGGCTTATATCCTCAGTCGAGTTTTAAGCAGCTGCCGTCTTGAGCAACTTTTTAATACGATAGCAC
Source organism: Amblyomma maculatum (assembly GCF_055883805.1). Lineage (NCBI taxonomy): Eukaryota > Metazoa > Arthropoda > Arachnida > Ixodida > Ixodidae > Amblyomma > Amblyomma maculatum. The sequence continues at coordinate 5,984,955 of NC_139352.1, read as the reverse complement.
GACAGCATTAGATTTCGCACTCGGAGAAAAATGAGTGTTCCCGCTGGTTTTTGCAAGATTCGAAATGTTTTCTTGATAGGTCACGTGGTCTTGTGATGACGTCAAGTAATTAGTGTTTAGCGATCGGTCACAATATCACGTGGCATCTGGTCTGCGAGCCGCCAGACGTTAAATTTAAGACCCCATGACGACAACCTGTTCGCAATCAGTGAATTTCGGGGCCGAGTTGATAGGCGCAGCCCGGCAGGTGACATGGCTCAGCTCCCATTGGTCAGTGGTGTGTCGTCACAAGACTACGTGACATGGCCGAGCAGTGATTGGTCGGCGGGTTGTGCCACCGCCGCCTTAAAATTTCCGAAAAATTTGAACAGCCGAAAAAAAAAAACGTTTTTTTGTCCTGCTTGTTTTCCTGAAATTTTGGAGATAGAAAGGAACAAATTCATAATGTAAATAACAGGCGCAAAATGCTTTCTATTATTTCATGAACATATGAAGGGTTTTAGAGATCGGTTTACCGGAAGCATTCTAGATCGCCACGAAAGTGTACAGTAAGCGGTTCTCTGTACATAAACACGGCTTTCTAGAATTGTTACGGCAGTTAGAGTACAAGGTATTGAAATATCCTTCTATGACTGCAATTTTAAAGGAACACGAGATCTCGCTGCATAAAAACAATCAATTTAAAACCTCTTTTACCCATGTCCTCTCTACAAGATTCTATAGCAGGCGTAGTTTCGCCACTGCTTCGACTATGGGAACATATTGACCAGGTGGTGAATGACCAGGTAGCGAAAAGAGCTGCAATCACTTCCTGTCCAGGATATTCATTCACTTTCGCAACAGTTGTACACAGGCGTACGACGGAAAGTTAAAACACAACAATAACGAGCGCCAAACATGAGAAACCGGATGCATGGCGTTGAGTGGCGTCGCAGGACCGGCGCTGCATGAACGGCGACGCGAATACGACAGATTTCACGTTCTGCACTGCGTGTTGACTAAGCTTTATTTATGTACATTTTTTCCGTGCAAATTTTGACCAATCTTTACAACTGAGCTGTAAAAAAAAAAAAAAAAAGTTTTCTCCGAATTTTTTCGGCCTTTTTCCGAGCTTCGCATCCGACATCACGAGAGTTACGTGACAGCAGAATGGACAGGAGTTCAGCAGATAGCATGGAAAAGCGTTGAGACGGCATTACACGGCCATGTTTGTGAATACGCAGGCAGTTGGTAGGTGCGCTGGTTACGCGTCATGGCCGAGAACGGTGCCAGTAGATGGGATACTCAATGGGCAGGTGTCACTGCTGCACGTTCATTGGTCGCCGGAACGCTTGATTTCAGAGACCACGCGATATGGTCGAGAGCGGTGCCGGTAAGCCGGGTCGTCAACCCTTTAAATGCTAAAATAAAAAACGACAGCGAGCTCGTCGGGCTACCGTGAACGAAATCTGCAGCAGCAACATGGCTTCGAATGCTATGACATTCTTATATACGTGACCTCTTAATTTCTTAGTTTGCAAGCGAGCGGTTTCACGCTTTTGGTAGGTTCTGCCCCTCATCATGCAGTGCCGAAGACGGAACGTTGACAGCGCCGCTACAGCATGCCGAAGACGGAACGTTAAAAGCGCCGCTACATCTTCCGCACGTAGCCAGAAACGAAACCAAACCGGAACGTGCGGAACAGTTAGGAGCCGGTTTGGGACACGGTTCAGTTTTACTTTCACGAAATGTCATAATTTCCTTTTTTTTTAGCCAAATAAAGGGTCTCACCGCAGAGGTTTAGCTCCGAAAAGCTGCGCTAGCCAGTGCGAAAACGGCACCTTATCTAGAAAACAAGGAAATGCGAGGGAATATGACACCAGCGATACGAACTGTACAAACTACGAAACGAATCCATCTGGACCCATTGGTTTTATTGGATTTGGTTTCTTGATTCCCCATTGGTTTGGGTTCCTCACTCGTAACCAATTGGACTTTCCAGCTGGGAAGTCAAAAACTAACTGCTGTAGTGCCGTAGGAGTATGGCCCACAGCTCTCGTGCTCAGTTTCGTGATTGGTAGCGGTGGTGGAAACGTTTATTGATTAATTTGAGTTTGGGAACCATAGAGTGGCCCCGCTACATGGTCCGCGTCCCTAGTCCGAGACACCGCATTACGAGGCCCCGTCTCGCGCCCCATTCACCAGAGCTCGTTGAGACTTCAGCGAAGAGCAGTTGAGGAGGTCAGTCCCCATGCCTCTCGAGAAGAGGTAAGGGAAGGGGGGATGTGACGACTTCGAGTACATGCCCACACCATGTGGGATATATCACAGGTCACCCCAGACTGCGGGCATCGCCCATCCGTGTTTGTATCGTAATGTTTTATGATTGCAGGACAGAGTAGAGTGCCTGTTTGAGGGCACCTTAAAGTTCGTTCCTCCGCCTTACTCAGCCACTTTGCAGGAGCCAGGAAAAGGTTGTGGTCGTCGCTATAATGCTTTACTATTCCTTTGAACTGCAGAAGCGGCTGATTTGTCTCCGAGCCAAAGTAACTTTAATGACGAGCACAGTGAGTAAGCGCTCGGACAGAGGCGTCAGCAGTTTCGTTACCTCGTAAGCCCTGGTGGCCCAAATGAGTTTCTTCGACGTTGGAGCTGTGGCAGTCCGTCTTAGAATTCGACTGGCTAAGGGGGAGATCATGGATCACTGCCTTGTCGTGGCGGAGGGGCTTGCGAAACTCGATGAAGTCGTGAGCTCTGCTGTGTAGGGCCACCCAAGATAGACAGGTCACGGCAGAGAGTTCTGACAAAATGTGATTCACTGGAGAAGGTAATGGCAACCCACTCCAGTATTTCCTGCCAAGAAAACCCTATGGCCAGTTACAACAGCATTAATGATAGGGCGCCGGAAGATGAGCCCCCAAGGTTGAAATGCGTCCCACATGTTACTGGGGATGAACAAAAGGCGATTCCTAGTAGCTCCAGGACGAATGAAGCGGCTGGGATAAAGCCAAAAGGACGCTCAGTTGTGGATGCGTCGGGAAGCGACCGGGAATTCCGATGTTGCAAGGAGATATATCACATAGCAACATGGACTGTAAGATCTATGACGCAAGATAAACTGGATGTCGTCAAGCGAGAAACGGACAGATTGAACATTGATATCTTGGGCATCAGCGAGCCCAAGTGGACCGGAATGGAAGAATTTAATTCCGGCGACCATTATGTCTTTTATTGTGTGCACGAATCCAGGAGAAGGAATGGGGTCGCTCTCATAGTAAACAGAAGAATGGGCAAAGCAGTGCTAGGGTACAACCCCAAAAACGACCGAATGATTTCACTTCGGATCCAAGGTCACCCTTTCATCATAACAGTAATTCAAGTCTATGCACCAACCACTACTGCTGAAGAAGCTGACGTTGAGAGATTTTATGCGGACCTGCAATGCCTTTTAGACCCCACTCCATCGTAAGACGTAGTTTTTCTCATAGGAGACTGGAATGCTTAGGTCGGGATGAAGAAATATCCGGAATTACAGGCAAGTTCGGTCTTGATGAGCCAAATGAAGCTGGGCAGAGGCTTTGTCAAGAAAACAACCTGACCATAGCGAATACGCATTTTCAACAGCACAAGAGGCGCCTGTACACATGGGCTTCACCGGATGGTCTGTACACGAATCAGATCGATTATATTCTTTGCCGGCAGAGATGGAGAAGCGCTATACAAGCAGTAAAAACAAGGGCTGGGGCCGATTGTGGCACCGATCATCAGCTTCTTGTTGCCAAAATTAAGCTTCGATTGAAGAAAACGCAGAAAACTAGAAGGCCTTTCAGGTATGATCTGGATCAAATTCCATCAGAATATGCTGTGGAAGTGAGGAATCGATTTCAAGAATTAGATCTAGAAGAAAGAGAGCCTGAAGAGATGTGGACCGATGTTCGTGATATAATACAAGAAGTTGCTACTAAGGTAGTTTCAAAGCAAAAGAGATGTAAGAAAGCAAACTGGTTATCTGAAGAGGCTTTGAAAATAGCTAAGGAAAGGAGGATGGCAAAATTTATGGGGGAAAGACAAATATACAAGGTTCTCAATGCGGATTTTCAGAAAATAGCAAGGAGAGATAAGAATGCCTTCCTGAACATACATTGCCAAGCAGTTGAGGACAACAGCCAATTTAGGAACACAAGAGCTCTGTATAAGACAATCAAAGATATCAAAGGAAGCTTCTGTGCTAAGCTGGGCGTGACAAAGGACAAACGAGGCAGCGACCTCACTGAAGCACAAGAGATAAAGAAGAGGTGGCAGGAATACACAGAAGAACTGCACAAGAAGGACCCGGATGTGCAAACCCAACATAAGACGGCTGTGATTGCTGATATCGAGCCGGGCATCCTGAAGAGTGAAGTTGAATGGGCCTTAGCCAGCCTTGCTAGCTAGCGGAATTGATAGCATTCCAGCTGAGTTGCTTCAAAACCTCGACCATGACGCTGTTAACGTTCTGTATACATTATGTCAGCAAATTTGGACAACCCTGCAGTGGCCACAGGATTGGAGGAGGTCAGTTTACATCCCCATTCCAAAGAAATGCAGCGCCAAAGATTGTTCCAACAACCGCACGATCGCGCTTATTTCGCATGCTAGCAAGGTGATGTTGAAAATCCTCCAAGGTAGGCTGCAGCAGTATGTGGATTGAGAGCTTCCGGATGTGCAAGCTGGGTTTCGCAAGGGCAGGGGAACTAGAGACCAGATTGCCAACCTTCGCTTGGTCATGGAAAAAGCAAGAAAGTTCCAGAAACCCATCTACTTCTGCTTTATTATTATGCGGAAGCGTTTGACTGCGTATATCACAGCAGATTGTGGCAAGCTCTCCAAGAGATGGGAGTTCCAATTCACCTCATCTGTCTCCTCAGGAACCTGTATGAAGGGCAAGAAGCCACAATCAGAACTGGGCATGGTCTTACTGATTAGTTTCCGATTGAGAAATGAGTGAGACAAGGCTGCATACTGTCGCCCTGCCTATTTAACCTGTATGCTGAGTGCTTCATGAGGAAGGCCGGTCTGGACGAGTCTTCAGCTGGAGTGAAGATTGCTAGAAAACGTATCAACAACCTTAGATATGCGGATGATACCACTTTAATGGCAGAAAGTGAAGTGAAACTCAAGAGACTTCTGATGCGCGTACAAGAAGAGAGTAAGAAGTTTGGGCTTAAACTGAACATTAAAAAGACAAAGATCATGGCGTCTTGCCCTATCAAGTCCTGGAGCATCAAGGGACAAGATGTGGGAGCTGTGACAGATTTTCTCTTCTTGGGCTCCAAGATTTGAAGGAGACTGCAACCATGAAATTAGGAGACGCCTGCTTCTGGGAAAGAGAGCCATGGCTAGCCTTGACCGCCTAGTAAAGAGCAGAGACATTAGACTGCCAACCAAGATCCGTATAACTCGTGCTATTGTCTTTCCAGTTGTGATCTATGGATGCGAGAGTTGGACTGCGAAGAAGGCTGACCGCCGAAGAATTTACGCGTTTGAATTGTGGTGCTGGTGGAGACTGTTGAGAGTTCCTTGGACTGCCAGAAGATCAAATCAGTCGATATTGTCGACCATAAACCCTGATTGCTCATTGGAGGGTCAAATTCTAAAGTTAAAGCTCAGCTACTTTGGTCATCTAATGAGAAGAGAGGAGTCGCTGGAGAAAGATTTGATGAATTGGGAAAGGTTGAGGGTCACCGGAGAAGGGGTAGGCCGCGAACGCGGTGGTTAGATGGCATCCTCGAGGCGCTGCAGATGAAGTTATGTGATGTTAGGAAGATAGTGAGAGACCGCAAAGCGTGGCCTGATATTGTCCATAGGGTCACGAAGAGTCGGACACGACTGAACTGAACTGAAGGGGGAGATTTCCCCTCCAAATAATTATCACACGCCTTTCGGGAGTCCGTTATGATTATCCTTGAATATGGATCCACGACAGCAAGTGCTATTGCTGAATTCTGTGCTCGGAATAAGAGTCCATCCCTTTCCTGGTGAACAACAGCGGCCGTGTAAAATCCCGTTGGCGACGCCCCGCTTCATCTACGTAATATACACCGGGTCGGGAGCCGTACTGCCCCTCAAGCGCCCGAGCCCACGCTTGTTGTCTGCTTTCATGCGTGTCCATGTTTGCGAGGTAGCGGGGAGACCCAGAGCATATGGCGCCACAGGTCTGAGATACGCTTCGCCTCCTCTGGAGTGCAATCACGTTGGGTGCGTAAGCGGTTAAGTAGGCAGCGCCCGGGTGCCGTCTGCATGAACCGTGTGTGCTGGTTCACGAGGTGGGCCTCCCGCAGCTCCTGGTAGGAGTTGAGCACCCTCAACGCCTTGAGGTAGCGTTAAAGGTAGTCACCGGGAGATCCAGGGCTCGCTTAGTTGCCTTGCGAATGATGGCATCTATTCGCTCGTCATGTTGTTTAGTAGTGCGAATGGTATGGCGCGGTGTAGATAATCCGGCTAGTCACGAAAGCATGGGCGAACCGAAGCGCATCCCTGCCCCGCAGACCGCTCCACTTTCTGGAAACGCGATGAATCATGCGACCTATCTGTTCGCTTACTTTTTCGAGTTTTGCAATAGTGGAGTTCGGTCTGCGTCAGTGGTGAATGAACAGGCTCAGAATCCGGAGCTCTTCCACCTCCCTGAAGGACCTCCCGACAAAGAGATGTGTATTGCTGTGTTATCCTTTGGGTTCGCTCTGACATGCAGAGGCTCCGATTCGGCTGGAGCGCATCGCAGCCCACAGTCGATAGCATACGCATCGACTGTGGAAGCGGCCCACTGAAGGCGGTCCTCCATTTCACCAGGGCTCCCCTCGGTGGCCCAGATACCAATGTCACATAACGCATGTTGAATGCCTTCCACCCGGGCCGATTGGCTTGGAGGACGTCTTGCGCGGACATATGCAGGAACTCGAACATGGTGGCTGCAAAGAAGCCCTTGGCCTCCAGGTATGGAGAGAGGCGATCCCGTGCCAGCGTCTCCGTAAGTTTGTCCACACACGAGGTGAGTGATATGGACCTCAGGTTGTCCGTATTCACGGCCTTACCTGCTTTAGGTTCTTACCTCATCGCAATTTGAGGCGAAATCCATTATAGCGCGATGGACTGTAGCCCTCCACTACGGCACACCTATCTCCCTCTCTTCTTTCACTCCCATCTTCCTCCCTTCCTTTACGACGCGATACATGTATCCGCGCAAGACTGTGAGAGATATCGCGCCTTTTCTTTCCTGTAAACAAATTTGAAACGCCACTGGTGCCTGCTGTACTAATGCCTCCAAGGCATCTGAGCTCATCGTAAAGCGCTACCTGACTATCTCCTGGCTGTCGATATACACAAAGCCTTTGACAATGTTCGCCATGAGGTTATCCTGGAGGAACTCGCCAAACGCTTTCCTAGTACTCGTGCCCAAATCTGGATCCGCAATTGCTTTTATATCTAGACCCATTCAGCTGCATGGCAAAGCTCCGGGATGGGTGCCCAAAACCTATTACTTGGATAGCGGTGTACCTCAGGGCTCCATTCTCGGACCCATATTGTTCAACTTGGCCATGACACGCGTCGCCGAGAATCTGGAAATCAGCACAAGTGCAAGATTCGTTATATATGCCGACCGATGATATTACCGTCTGGACTGAGGCAGCGGATTACGTAGACAAATATTCTATGCAGACTGAACTTCAGGCGGCCCTTCTTTGTCTTGAAGATGCACTAACCAAAATTGGCCTCGAACTCACACCACATAAAACAGAATTGATTAGTATCGACGGAAAACATAAAACCAACCCCAGTATGCAGATCCATCTTCACATCGGAGGCAACACCATCACTTCCTCAAATGGGCAAATCCGCATTCTCGGCCTGCCCATCTCAAGCTGCAACAGTCCCCAGAAATGGGTTCATCAGCTACAACGCATTTGGCCAGCATTGCTACACACTATTCGTGGCCTGTCCAACCGGCACGGCGGTGCGCGGCAACATGCCTGCCGTGCGATGGCCCGAGCAGCGGCGGTCGGAAAAATCCTCTATGACACACCCGTCATTCAACTGTCGAAGACTGTATTCAAGAAGGACTTTTTGTTGGGCTAGTTGGTGCAGCATTTTTCAAAAAAAAAAAAAAAAAAAAGGACGAAGCGCTAACGACACATTCACATGAAAGAAGACACGGACAAGCGCTTGTCCGTGTCTTCTTTCATGTGAATGTGTCGTTAGCGCTTCGTCCTTTTTTGTCGAAGATTGACTTCGCTAAGGTCGAACGCTTTCATCGCGCCATACTACGCACTATTACCGGTCTACCTAAGTACACTCCTATAGCAGAACTTGAGCGTTTGGCCGCTCTTCCACCGTTCAGTATACCATCGTTACCGAGTCACAGACGCGTTATCGAATACGTCTAGAGAACACTGTCCAAGGGTGTCGCCTGCTGGCCTGGGATGAATAGCGTAACGACAGGAGATGCCAGTAGTGACACGCCTCCATCTCTACCTATAAACCGCGATTTTGTCATTCCCCGAGAGCTCCTCGCTGCCCATCACCGACAAGAGCGAATCCCTGATACGACTGACATATATACCGACGCATCGATTACAAGCGAATTTGCATCTATGGGCTAGGTGTGCGATGACAACCCTTCCCTTTCAGGCGCTTATGCCTGCCACCTACCTCAACGTACCCCTATTCATGCTGAACTCCTCGCGATTTGGGGAGCCTTGTCAGGAGTGCCTTGCACCGGAACTGGTTCAATAAGTATTCTTACTGATTCCTATGAAGGAAATCGCTACTCCAGGTTCATAAGATGCAACAGCTACGGCCATACGTCGCCTCCTTAAACGCCACCAACTCGAGACCAGAACTGTCGCTATTCACTGGACCCAGGTCACTCGGACGAATCAGGGGGCAATGCGGCGGCACACGCCGCGGCTGCCTTGGCAGGTGGGATGTCCACATTTACTTCCCCACCCCCCTTGCTTCGTCCTTACTCGACCTTGGGCGGGTAACTCACCCCTTCTCTTGCCCTTATGCACTATACTCGAACCAGTCTTCGTAGCCTCAGTCAGCATCGCATGCAGGCGGCCACACCAGACCCACCTTTTACGAGAAAAACCCACCTCACCCGAAGTATTTTTGAATAAGCTCATTGTCCATGCGGCTTACACGCCACGTATTATGGCCCGGGCCGCTGGCGTCAGTATACAGAGAAAATGATTACGTGCCCCCACTGTACGACTCTGGCGGCATATCTCATCTACTCTGGGATTGCCCTGCTTTTTCTACTAGACGCTCCGAGATCAAACCCTACCGCCTGAACTACCGTTCACTTCTAGAAACAGATGCTAACACACAGATGATATTTGCCAAGTATGGCTCGCTTAGTGGCCTGGTTAGAGCAATGTGATTTTAGTGACGACCTAAACAATGAAGATTCTGTCTACTCCCCCTTATCCCCATCCATGGCCATGAGCCTTCCCATTCAATAAAGGACATTCAATCAATCAATATGGGCCTGCTTCTGTTTGATCTGTGGTGCGGCGTTCGAGGAAGTACCAAATGAAAGGCGCCGCACGGACGCCTGGCGGGGTCAGCTTCGGCGATGCATGTGATGTCATAACAACTTTATTATTCCATCAGATAAGGAGGGCCCCTAGTCTCCGCCCCCGACACGCAGGCCTAAGGGACGGGAGCCGGGACCTCCGCGATCAGAAGCATGAATCGCCTGGTGACTTCATGACCAGTCGTGACGGTACATCGCGCCGCGCACCTTGTCGAACACAACCGGCATTCCATTGAACACATCAAAGTTCACCGGCGTTCTATTCCTTCACTGCCGTCGCACGAGACTGAAGAAATGTGTTTTTCTGCACTGCGATGTAGAAGGAAGGCCATGCAGAATTGAAGATTTTCAAGCACCGCTTGAAGAAATTGGAATTTTGAAGACTGTGGCAGGAATTGGCCCGTACCAGATGGGACTCGTGTGGCTGCTGAAGCCGCGCACCCGTGAATATAAGGAGACGCTGGTCCGAGCTGGTGGTGTGCAGGTGAAGGGACGCTACTGTGCCGTAATTGATCCGGAACGTAGAGAAATCACCGCGAAAATCCAGTGGATTCCTTTCTACGTGGCGGACGAGGCCCTTCGGAAAGTTTTGAGTGAGTTTAGAGAAGGTGGTGGACATTCGATCGTCTCGAAGAATGAAACGCGAGAGGATTTGAGATGGCGGAGTCGACGACTCGCGTAGCCCGAATCGTCCTTAAGGAAGGAGTGACGCCGGATAACGTACCGGACCTTTTCCAGCTTATTGACGGCACCGCCCTTGTCTTCGTGCCCGGACGGCCATGGATGTCGAATCATCGACCAAGAGACGTCGTGACAAAGGAGAAGAGGTGATGGGGGAGCAGCGGCTTCGCCAGCTTGCCAACGAGGGGAAATAATAATAATAAATTGGTTCACAGGAAGGGAAAGGCGCAGTAACTGTCACACTTGCTCTGTGGACACCCGAACCGCGCCGTAAGGGAAGGGAGGAGGGTGGGAATGAAAGTGGAAAGAGAGAAAGAGGAGCCGTAGTGGAGGGCTACGGAGTAATTTCGACCACCTGGGGATCTTTAACGTGCGCTGACATCGCACAGCACACGACGCCTCTTCGTTTCGCCTCCATCGAAACGCAGCCGCCGCGGTCGGGTTCGAACCCGGGAACTCCGGCACAGTAGTCGGGCGTCTTACCACTGCACCACCCCGTACACGAAAAGAAAGGAAAATATGTGCGCCCCAACCGTACGTCGTCACTGCCGAGGGGAGTCAGCGACCCTTCCGCGGGACCGGTCCGGTGCGTTCAGACGGGAGGACGGGACTTTATTAGGGAGTAGTAGGGAGTCTACATGTTGGTTACACTTCAAACCAAACCACTGGCTGCAGTAGTGCCTTCAGGGAGGATAGATGGAACTAAATGGTAGCTTTTCTCTCCTTCAGCTTCTTTACTTATTACCTCCTGCCCGTAGCGCGTAATGTTTTAGAGCGCAGCTCTGGCGCCCGTTCCTGGGTTTCGCGTCGTTGTAACCAGCTCCGCCCCCCTTCATCCCCCCAGTTCGAACCGGCGCTTCGGCAACCGGAGCCTCGCAGGAAGAGGGGGGGGGGGTACACTCAGCGGCGAACGATGGGTGCAGGAGCGCGCGCAGCAACCGGAGAACACGAGGAAAAAAAAGAGGGGGGGGCGGTCGCCGGAGGCAGCGACTGACTGATGCCGTTGACGCCGCTAGCGAGTCAAGACAACGTGACTGCGTAGAACACCGTCGCCGCCATGCAAAAAGAAGAGGAAGGGGTCCCCCCTCTTCCTGCGCGGCGGTGAGGGCCGGTGCTCTCCGGTTGCCGAAACGCCGGCTCGCTATCAGCGGATCACGGTGCGTGCATCCCGTTCTCACTCGCTAGTGGCATCAGTCAGTCGCTGCTATCTGTTCGTCGCGCAACGTTCCTATGTGCCCACGCGCTGCCTCCCGCAACCTCCCGATAACTTAATTGCTCTCTTTATTTCTCCGACCACAAAGCTTCTTTCATGACAGCCAAGAACTGTTAGTGGAGTGTTTCTTGAAGGAATACGTGTGAAAAATTAAAGTCTGTAATTGTACATACGTGTCTTGCTCGAAAACTTTGCCTCAATCTATCGAAAAGGTGAAACAGCTGATGAGCTGCGCTCAAATTTCGCATTAGGAAGTAACGTAATCGTGGGCAGTTTTTTGCTTAAGCTATGCTAGGGTTTCAATTTTACAAGTTGGCGGTAGGCTCTGTGTGGCCTTCCAACACCCTTGAGACGGCTTTCTATTTTCTAGTGATTGGCACCCTACAATGCTCCAAGCATGCTTTTGTCTGACATAGGCCTGGCAAAGAGGCTCCGTGGTGAAGTACCTCCTTGTTTTTAAAACAACAGAACTTGTGTACTTTTTACCGCCGAACAAGTTTCCTAACGGTTCTTACCACGTTAACATGGTAGTCAGCGCTACCTGCTTCACTGACTGCTCTCACTTCTCTCTCCACCGGTGATTCAAAAGCCTGGAAGGATGTACTATGTCTCAAGCACAGTGCATTTTTTCACAATCACCTCCAATCGCTTGTGGGTCATATTGAATCTACTTGCGAAAACAAATTTAAATTATTCTTCACACTTCCCTAGCTTGCAAACATTTTGTTTGCCCAGTGCAAGAAGTTTTATACCTCTGCCACCGGTGCACTCCTATCGTTCCTGTGTTTAGCAAATTTGATAGTAAAACCCTGCGGCAACCAGTTTTGAGCAATATTGTGTTTTGGAGCAGGGAAAGCAGTTTGGGGCAGAATGGAGCAATTGGAGCAGTGCTTCCAGCCCTGTGTGCTAGCTGCATCCACTTCACCGTGCAAGCTTCTTAACCTCATCCGCCCACCTCACTTTCTGCCACCTCCTGCTACACTTTCCTTCCCTTGATATCCAATTCACCTTTTTCGACCATCGGTTATCCTCTCTTCGCACTACATGCCCTGCCCATTTCTTCTTAATTTCAACTAGAATGTAATTAATTCGAGTTATTTTTCTGACCCACTATGCACGCTTCCCATCTTTTAACATTGCACCTACCATTTTGCGTTCCCTAGCTCTGAGTTGCCTTCAACTTAAGTAGAACCCTTTTCGTTAGCCTCCACGTTTCAGCCCCATACTTGAGTACCAGTAAGATACAACTGTTATCGTTCGTCTTGAGCATAGACTCCTTTATACTCTCTGTACCTGTCAACGCGCCGCGCGAGCAATAGAGCGGCGCCATCGAGTAAAGTTGCGCGGCGCTGCCGCTCCTCTCGCTGAGGGCGCCACTGACGTAGGGGTCGAGGCGCACGGGTACGAACGTCGGCGCGGGGCTGGAGCGCTGTTATTCGCTAGCGGGATAACTGTCCCTAAACATGAATCGTGCATATTCAGCATATTTACTTTAAAGTCCCTTGATAATTTGAAAGTAGCGACACTCTCCTCCGCGCCGCGCTTTCCTCCTCGATTCTCCTCGCGCGGCGGCGGCGAGCGCTGCGCCCGACACTCTTTTTCTCCTTGACGCCCGCCGGCCGGCCGCAGCAGTGAGTGAAGCGCGAGCTTTTGGGCCAGGTCTGCGCTCCAGGAGTGCACAAAATTTTAGAAAAATTGCGAGAAAAGCATTGAGAATGCCGAAAGTAACGTTCATGAATTGATTGGTTTCTTCTTAGAAGTGTTTGAATGGGGAATACTGATAAACAAAGCTTTCAGGCGAGTTCTGTGCTGCAAACACTTTTTAAGTCACATGATAAGGTGCTTTACTTTGTGCACCTAATCCAGTACTGCATCTGACTTTGTGTTTGTCTTTTTAGAGTGTGAAATCTGTCACCGCGGTAAAACTTCGGAAAACGATCCAGGCTGGTGCTTTGAACTTCCAGATCAGAGGTCAAAGCAGGACTTAGTCTATTTCGCTACTGTCAAGCTATCTGTCTAAGCATAGTATATGTCACGTGATCAACCATAAGATTGGATTATTGGTTGATTGTACATGTATTTTGATCAATTACTGGGCCAAATTAATTGATATTTAGTAAATTGCAATTAAAATCTAAATTTTAGCTGCAACATCGAACCGTATACCGTTGAAAAGTTTAGGCCAAGTGTAATGGCACTGTGCTAGTTAGCGATCCACAATTTCTGCATTAATTAGTTAATTTTGTATAAAACCAAACTTTGAGCCAAGGAACAGGTTTGCCACGGCTGTCTTCATATGATGCTGATGGAGGAATTAAATAATTTTATGAGTACGCGGCCACTCACTGACTTCGCGTGTGGTTAAAAGACAGCAGGGTACACTGGGAGAAGTGGTGGGTCCTATTGCCGACACACTGAAGTTCTGGGGCAAGCATGCTGTGGCCTCATGCGCTATGTAAAAGAGCGTAATTTCATTGAACGCAACAATCAAATAAAAAAAAACAGGGGGCACATAAGTCTTCAACGTGCGGAAATGAGAAAGCATATAACTGCCAATTAATTAACTGTCGCTATCCTATCTATCATTATATCTACTAATGCCGTCAAGTGACCTATCATAACTGTCACTATTCGCAACGAACACTATCACCTCACTATCCGGGCCTATTACTATCATTTACTATTAATATCCGTAACAGTCACCATCATTAGCTATCACTATTCATAACCATCACTATTTAATCTGATGCCGTCCCATGACCCATCGATATACTTACATTGTCAGTCATATCTCTATTACCTCATAATATCTGACGAGACAACTATACATTGACTTTTAATTCTTATACTTTCTTATTTTCTCATAAATGGAGGTGGGAAAAGAGCAAGCCACAGAAATAACTGACTACTATCAGCGTGAGGTTCATGTCTCTGTCGAGGAGGCTTCCTTTGCTTCAGGACAGGTCGGTGAGAGAAAATTGATGGAACTGCGTTGGGCCTGTTTTTTTTTTTCGAGTTCGTGTAATATTGGCGGCTCAAACCGGTCTTCAGTAAAATGTAGCTAGAACATAGAGCGATGAGTTAATCACTCAGGCTAGGTGAAAAAAAAATTTCTTGCATACAATTGAAATGAGTAATATGTTAGTGCTAAGAATTGTTGCTCGCAAAATGTTCCCCTATTTTTACATAACTATATTCATTATTGATTAAGTTTCGTAAATACAGAAAATTGATGCAATGATTACGGCTGATTTGACTTCAATGGGAAAACGTTTCTCGCAGTAAATGAATACGCGGAATCGCGGTTTCAGAGCTCCGGCTTTCAAAGCGAAGGTAACCTGCCAACGCCTAGTAATCATGGTCAAAGTGAAGCGTGTGTGATCATGTGAACACCCCCTGCGCACATTGGCCGTATCCCTGATAAAACGAACGCATACTTTTTAACCCACGCGTGCGTCGAAGCACGGCAAGACACATTCAAGAATTGAAAAAAAAATGCCGTACGACCTAACTAGTGCAGATTACCCGCAATACCTCGGGTTTACTTGCCAAAGAGTTTTTCAGGGCCAGCATTCATTACTCCTGAGTAACCGACGCAGACTACAAGTACAAGCTGTAAAGACTAGCTCCTCTACAAGCCTCTTTGATTTTTAGTGAAGGAGGCCAGGGATCCTAGCATAATCGCGACAAATGCAATCGAGAGACTGTACTTTTCCAGTTATCACTGACAGCAAAAAGCAGATTATAGTGCCGTATTTCTGACTACAGAAGTCGACAGCGTGTGAAATGATGGAGCCTCGCAGAATATTCAGCATGCTGCAGAGGACAACCCTATTTTTATACAATGAACATGTTGCCGCCGCAAAAATATTGAGGAGCAAGCAAGAATAGAAAACGCAGCGTCAGGTGACGCATTATTACGGGGAGTGAGAAAGGCGCATTACGTCGCAAACAAACCTGTTTTTTCTAGGAATAAACTTCTTTCGACTAATCTCGTGAATCCATTGACTCGTGCGCAAGCCGTCACGCTTGCCTTGAGGTATCATGAGTACCGCATAACCATCTTCAGGCCGCTTGCTGCAGTTGTACGCGCAACAGCACGGCATAGAGCTTGCACGCTGCAATAAAAGCACAGCGCGCAATATCCGCTCGCCGAGACTAGGAGAAAAATGGCGCGAAGGAAAAAGAAAACACAAGGAAAACGCCGGACGCGCGTTGGTTTCCAAGGGCAACGGCAGGGAGACCAATCGTCGCTCAGGAAATCGGGCGGAGAGCCGGCCTTCAGCGAAGGGGCGCGCAAGGGGCGAGGAGGAGGCGAGGAGGTAGCGCGGCAGCGGCAAAGTTCAATCGTTGGCGTAACTTTCAAAGTATCAAGGGGCTTTAATTTACTTGTAAGAACGACATCCACTAAGCATAACAAGTGATCATGATACTTGTTAGGCAATAACATCAACGCTATATAACATTTTATGCCAGGCAGTTTCAAGAAATTGCGCATGACTCGAAAAACTGCATGACTGCTCCGCTAGCGCCAATGGTAATAGAAAAATTACAATGCTAGTCTACGCTGCAATAAAACAAAGTTTAAGAAGAAGGGCGCCAGCATTTATTTACACATTCCACAACAGCAACTGTAGAGTACCATGTATAAGTGGTGTGATGAATAGTTGCCCCAAGTAGGGGAAAATGTTCACTGTGACTGCTGTCACTGATAGCCCTTCAGAAGCCAGCTTGATTTACAGATGACTGGAACAACTGCATCGCAGTATGCCATTGAGATCTGTAAGAACAATTTTGGTATCAGCTGTTACTTTCAATGATGCAGCGCGTCGTACAAACGTTATTTTTTTTACTTGAAAAACAAGGAAAGACAAATATAGGTGTTGCCTTTCTGTTTCGATCACTCCAAAATAGTCGTCACAATAGGCAAAGTTAGGGTTTTTTATTTTTTTTTTCATAGAATTGCGCAGTTAGCGAAACAAAGAAATACTGCGCTGGAGCACATGTAACATACCACACAGAAGAGCTAACCAGGGAGGAAATTAGCCCCGCAGTCCAGAAAATACACGTGCACATTTAATATTATTTTACTGACACGTAATAAACACACTTCTGATGCTGTCATTATTTTTCACAGGCCTTAATGCGGTTGAGTACGAGTTTTGCGGCTTCCGATGCTAGAGAGGGACAGCGATTTAGTTCACAAGGAAAACTAATATAGGCTTTGCATGATTCGGTTTAACTCACTTTAAAGTAGTCATCTTCACAATAGGTTAATCTGTGTTTCTATTTTATCACAAAATTTCGTAATTAGCGTATGCCCAAAAACAAAAAACTTCGCAGGAGCGTATCTAACACACTACGCGGATGGGCTAGGCAGGGAAGCAATTAGCATTGCAGTCCCGAAAGCACAGGTATACATCTAGCATTACTATTGCAGTATTGACGCTTAATAAGCACAGTGTTTGGTGCTATCACTTTTTTTTACAAGCCTCAAAACAGATGAACACTGCGCAGCGATCGCCGGAAGGACAAAGCAAAGCTGGCACTTACCAGTTGGTGCAATGCTGTATTCCTGCAGCACCCGAAGGCAGAGAAAAGTAGAAGCATGGCCTTGCACACCGCAAAACAGTCCACAAAACAGCGAGAAAGCGGCAGCGCGTGGCTATCCGGACCGCTTTTCAACACGGCGCACCCGGCACTCGCCTGGCGAGGGTGACCCTACGTCACTGTCGCAGTCTCTCGGCAGCCAGCGGCGTAAGGGGGAGCGGCGGCGACGGCCGCGGAGTTGCCAGGCACAGAGTGTATAAAGGAGGCTATGTCTTGAGCAATACCAGTAAGCTGCTAGTCCAGTAATTGCTATGGAGTATGTGTAACAGAGGCACAAATGGCACATGTACGTGAACAAAAATCTGCAAAGGGAGCCATGAACAGCAGCCATTAATGCTGATGCATCACACCCTTAAAGCCAGAGCTTAAGTGTTCCTTAATCTTTTCGCTCACAATGGCAACAAAGCTGATGCCAAATTCTCTGGAGAATGGGGCCTTTTCACACTGTCCTAGCAGTGGTGGTGTGGAGGGGGACTAATATGAAGCCTCACATGATGCAATTTTGCAATTAAATATGTCAATCTGAATCAGCATGTTTGCATTGGAACACTCTCCTGTAGTTTCAGACATCTCCTGTTGCCATTAAAATAGCTCTCTCTCTCTCTCTCCTGAAGTTTGTGCTACCCATGTGTAGCCACCTAATGTTTGGCTAATCTTGCATGCTTTATTAATGTATGCAGGCAATGAGTGAATGCTATGTCGTGAGCTTATCACCAAAACAAGGCAGAGAAGTCTGAGGATTTCTTTTCAGTTTCTGTATTCCCAAAAATAGGCCATCTGCATCTCACATACATTCCTATTTTTGAAAGGTGCAAGCAGGAAGCCAGTGCACCCAGGTGACTAGTGGTGGGAACTGGTGACCCTGGAAGAAAAAATGCAGCTGCACATAAAAGCACAGGAAATGCATGTCTAAGGCAGCAGAATAGTGCTCATACACAAAATCGAATATGCTGGAGCCATGTGCTGAAGGTCTGCACCTCAGTGCAACATGTGCAGGCACCTAGATGAATAATTTCTGCAATCATGACTGTTAACTAATCGTTCCATAGAAAGGACTATTAAAAAATTAAACCAGAATAATTGATTCAAGCCAGTCAGCTAACACACAAAGAAAAAAAAAGCACACTTCACATAAGAAAAACAGCAAGTCACCAGACTACCCAAGATGCTGCAAGTTAAAAACTGCGAAATGACAGTAAGTTTTCACAATAAACCAGTAAAAAAAACGGTGGTTTCCAAAGCAAATGCCAAGCAAAAATCAATCAAGTCGCCGTTTTATTGAAGCAAAAATCTAGTTTGTTTTTGTATTCTTAAAACTGATGCCGCTATTGCTCAGAACGAGCTGTATGTTCAACACAGAGACATGTTTCATGTTTTTATCTATTAATGCAGGATACAAGACTGACACACTGAGTCACCTGTTCCTTAACAACATTTATGTCTTCACCAATGGCTGCTGCCCTTCTGCATCACTGAGCAATAAAATCATATAAACTTCTTACAACTGGTATCATATGCCAAAAAGCTATGGAAACACAACTATTCGGTGTCAGAGATAGGGCTGTGATAGCACATTTACATTTTTACTCGCTGCAGCTAGTGAGTTAGTTCCCCTGGTGTACAAGAACAATGAAGAATGCTTTCATTAACCAAGAAAAAGAGAGAAGCTGAAATATTATGCAAATGACTGTTAGTTACCAGACAGTCTTAACACAAATGCACCATAAAGGTAACTGATGATTGTGCACTAGATAAGGCATCATTAATAGGCTAAACATGAAGGGCATGATGCTTTTCACTAAGATTACTTGACTGGCTAGCATAATATCCTACTTTGTTTGAAAGCTCTGTTTTAGACTTGTTCACGGCTCCATGTTAAAACTAATACCCTGACTAGTTTTGAGCTACTCTCATGCTGGGCCACCCAGGAGTGACACTTCATTACTTCACAAATAACTTGTCATGATACAGACTATGCACATGCTGTCAAAATCGGGCACTAAATAAAAAAAAAACCTACGTGATACTTCAAATAACATCTGGCTGTGAATATCATGACCTGATGCAAAACTAATGAAATCTACCTCAAATAACATCCAGTTGTGAATGTCATCCCATGAACCTAGAATCTAAGAGCACAACTCATATTGGTCTTGCAGTGCTGTACACAAAGCCTGGCAGAGAACAAGCATTCCTGAGGTATCGGACAGTGAAATGCATTTGCTGTATATAACTCGCACTATACAAAAGCAATCCGCAAATACGGCATCTTGCTCTTCAAAACCAACAGGTGATGCAGAACTAATGCTAAACGAAGGTTACATTTCATGGCACAGAACAAATTAAACAGCAACCTCTTTAAAGAGGCATTTCCTGCGTATTTTATACAAAGGCTCTGGCATTCTACAGACAGAAGCTCACGCTACGAATGTTTTATGTGAGACATCTTTGCACTCTTGGGTAGCCAGTGTGTGGTTTTATGTATTGCGCACATGAAAACTTCTTGGCAGAGTGCATCACAGGAAGTAGTCAAAGTTGAATACAAACTCTATACAACTATGTAGTCTTGCCAAGGCAAGTAACCGCATCAGGAGATGCGAGTCCAAATTCAGGAGCTTTAGTAACTAGTCCACACACATCACAAGAGAAACTCTGTCAGTTCTTCAAACATTAACATCTTTGAAATCAGGCTTTCTCTGAGACCTCCTGGATTTTCATTTGCATGCGGCAAAAGCTAGATTACAAATTCTGTACATATGCGTTTGAGCAGTATGTGTAGCATATACAGAAAACACCATTCCTATGTGATCACATCGGTATAGTACAGAGATTCTTGAAATGCTGTGATCAAACTCAAAGCTCTTACATTTGCACCAAAATCAGATTAACCCATGCACTCGTAAACTGTCACAAACTTGAAACTAACTTGCTATTTGCATTGCCAAATCATAAATAAAAATGTCCAAGAAATACTTGCACTACAATGAGGTTAGTGACTTAATTAAGCACTCATACAAACACAACCCAAAGCAATGGCAAAACTATAGCATGTGGGTAGTGTCCTCAGCTGACTCTGTCCTAGAGAATTAGCACATACTTGGCAAGAATGCAATCTGCTCAGAGAGAGCAGAAGCCTGTCTCTCCACATCTAGAATGCAGGCTGCAGTACCTTTCCTTGTATTCAACATGTCCTAATCAGGGCCTGTACTCTGACTGATTCCCATGAGAAGTATTTCCCAAAAGTCCACACTGCACTGCTAAATGTGCAGAATTCGTCGTTAGCTCTTGGTTGCAATGACACGTGTAGCCACATCATCTGCGCTCATTTCCCTTGGCCTGGACTTCGACCCAGTTGCCTTTCTGAATTGAACGCACATTTTTGCTAGCCAAAGGACATGTTCTGATAAAATGCATAAGCATACAAATTCATGACTGTCAGTAAAATCTTGCAGACAGTTCATCGTGGCTAATCAAGAGCAAATTAGGCACGCAAGCTAGTCTAGCACCAATTTGGTTTTCGTTCGAAGCTCAGCTTTCAGGGTCAAGCAGGCTTAGAAATATATTGGCGAAATCAGCGACTGGGGCCTTATTGGTAGCACCGTACAAAATTTTGGAGCTGCTTAATGCACCTGAAGCAGGCAATGCGACAATGGTGTATTCCGGATGCATTCTGCATGAATGAAAAATGAAGAAAACAACATAGTGCAAAAGACTTGCAGTTGAACACACACAATGATCGGCAGGGGTGACGAGTGACTAGCGTAGTTGATCAGTTTATGCCACCGTGGGATCAAAACCCAGTCGCAAATATAACATCTGTTTTTTATTGCAAGACCACAGTTTGGTTTGGTTTATAGGGTTTAACAGCTCAAAGCAATGCAAGCTATGAGGGACGCCATAGTGGAAGGCTCAGGAAATTTCGACCACTTGGGGTTTAACGTGCACCGATATGGCACAATACACAGGTGCTTTGCTTTTTAACTCCATCAAAAAGCTGCCGCCGTGGCCGGGGTTTGATCCAGCATCCTTGGGATCGGTAGTTTAACACTGTGGCTACTCAGCCACCATGGCCAGCCTTATCAAAGTCAAGAAGAGAGGTTTCGGATGGACGAATACCGGCGAAATTTGAGACTCGGGATTTTAGTGTTAGTTCACTACAAATATCTTCGTGGTCACTGATTCAGGCCTTAGCTCATATACCACTCCAACTACGTCCTTGTACTCTACAGGGGTGGATTCATGCGTCACTTCTGGAGGGGAGCGGTTGGGGGAGGATTCCATTTGAACTACAGATTTCTAGGATTTATTTTGTCAATAAAACTAGGTTCAGCATGATTTTCCCCATGTAAAACCTCTCACCTGGGAGACATGCCCTCCCCTGTTGCCCTAAGCACTCCTTCACGTGTTCAGGTTAATGACCACTCAATTAAAAAAACGGCTTGACACCCGGACTACAAGCCCAGCTCTTACTCAGCCTACTGTACCACAGTCCATACACACAAAAATAACTTGTCAGCATACTTATGTTGATGAATTAAACACGCTACAGTAGTGGCATGCACGTAACTGATTCAAGTCACGCCCAGCAATGGTTTGAGTCGCAACTAAACAAAAAGACTTTTTCCAGCACAAGCGTAATACACTTTCGAGAGATCAGTTCTTACAGGTAATGGCTTCAGAATATGGGCATGGGTTTCCACAGCTGCAGAAAAAGCCAGTGACTATGATTAGCAATACAGTGAAGTTTGCGCCACTGTTCACTTCAATATAAACAATGGGCAGGTATGCATGAGCACAGCAGTCAGCCAATCATTTCAGGCCAACTCTCAGTTGAAGCACTGATTTTTGCTGTTTGCTCGGCCACCCTGTGAACTGTGGACGCAGCTATCAGATATTCAGGACAGCGCTTCCAGGTTCTGTATTAGTCTTGTTGCTAACCTTGTGTGTACATACATCAGACCTCTCCAATGCTGAAGCTGATGTCAACATTTGTTAAATGTATGAGAGCTGCAGTTGAAGTACTAATTCTTTAGGCTGTCACTTTGGCACACTGCATTACTGGCACTAGGTGGCACACATTTCTTGAAATTAAATATGCTTAGAGGCTAATCATTCTGTTATCTCTACAAATATTTTACACAATGCATAAGATGAACTTGGCAATGTTCTAGGGCAAAGCACAGAGGCTTACGTTGCATGCTCTGATATCTTCCGGTGCTACATTATCGCAACTGAGACAAAGCATCTTTACCTTAACACTCAGGCAAAGGTACGTCAGAATCTGCAACAATGAATGACACAAGAAAATGCCTGTATAGAATGACAGTTCTCATAAATGTAAACGCTCATTTGCCTAGGGAAGCAAACTAATAACTACGAAGGCACTTAAAGATGTTCAGGACCCTTGTTAGCAATGAAAGCAAAGATAAGGTGGCACAACTTATAACTCTCGTTTGACAGCTGTTTGCAGAACTATGAAAGGTGGGGCAGTCTAGGCCAATAAGTATGATGTGCACATGACTGCACAGCTACCCTCCTATGGCACTGCTGGCATAGGAGGGAAAGCAGCACAATCACGTTGTGCGCATCATCCTTATTGGCCCAGACAGCCTCCCCCTTTCATATTGCTGACGACAGCTTGCGAAACATACTGTAGTTATGGTATAGAGGGTACAAACACAGTGTCTGAATGTTGAGGGTGTCTCCAAGCAGACTAGTAATTTTTCGGTGCCTTCGATAATAGCCAAATGACAACCTACGTTGATGCAAACAGTGCTTTCCTGATGTGCTTCTATCAGCTATATGGCCAAGTGACAAAGAGACAGGCAAGTGCTTCATCATCCACTTCACTCATAAATAGAGGCACCTTTTGCTGGCTTGAACAAAGGTATAAACCAGGGATTTACATGGGCGCTGAAATGCCACTTCCCCGCTTTTTTTTTTTTCCAAGCTCCTGTCTTTTTCAGTGTGTGCTTCTTGACACTACTCCTTTCCAGATTGTTTCATTTAACTTTAGAATAAAAACAGCAATCTACATAACAAACTGCATACTTCAGCCCCCATGACAATGAGGTTCCTGTTGCTGCAGTTTACATTATACCAAAGACAAGGCTGCACCCAACATGAAATGCGCCTCGACACCTAGTGACAACCACAACGTGCTACGGGATGTGAAACCACACACAACCAGCCAAAGCCAATGACTACCTATGACTGCATTCAGATCTGCTGACCCTGACCAACAAAGTTTTCCAAAAATGACTGCATGTGCACTAACCCAACAATGGCCTTTGTACATCTGTAATGAACACCTTTGACATAACAAACCATTACCTCTTTTCCGCTTTCCTGTGCTGGCGTTGTTGTAGAAAGCAAAGCACTTGTGGCCCTGCCTGAAGATTTCTACACACTAGAGGCTACACTGTAAGCTATGTGCAGTTATTTGTCACACAACTCGGCACTCTGCTCACATACTTGATAACTCCTGGTTCATAACTCAACAGAACGAAGCCCTTCAGCTCGCACTATAACTTGAAAAACTGCATCATCACTCAGCGCACTACGTCAGGCCGAACCAGGTCATTAACCGTGTGCCTTCCTTTCATACTTAGCACATCCACAAGCCCTGGAACATTCTTGCCATTTGGTACTGGCGGTGGATCAACATCCACCAGTATCCTCGTGTACAGTGGCCGCTCTTCGAGGGCTAGGACCTGATACCGGAGGTTGTTGAGACCGTCCATATCGTGCCTCGACTCGGCATTCCTGAGAAGCTCCTGCCTCTGGGCACTGGGCTCCGCTTTGGCATGGGCCAGCATTGTGTAACGCGACACTGACGACGGCCATCGCATGATTGACATCCCCCGCGCTCGGATGCGCCGCTGCAAGTCGTCGTCCTCACCGCCCCATCCAAAGAACTCGTTCGAGAAACCATTGAGCTCGCGGAACTGGTCCGCCCTGACGGCGACGGCGCCGCCAAAGAGGTCCGGATACGGAAGCACGAACCGGAAGACATCGATTGCCGAGCTAAGGTGGCGAGGGAAGCGCTCGCACCGGTACAGGTTCCGCGCGTCGATGGGCAGAAGGTCGACGTCGTGGAAGACGAAGCAGCAGTAGCTGTCCCGAGCCAGCGCCTCGGTAAAGCCGATGTTGAACAGCTTGGCCCGATTGAACGCATGCCGGTCACTTTGTTCGACGACGAAGACGGCGTACTGAAGCATCTGCCGCTGAAGGAACGGGTGCATGTGTTGCAGGAACAGATCGAGGTGCTCTTTCCGGTCTCGGTACGGTATGACGATTGCCACAAAGTGCTTCGAGTTGCAAGAAGGCGGCGCCCAGCGACCGCCTGGCAGGAGGCCCCACTTAGTCTCCAGTTCTTTCAGAAACGTCCGGTTGGCGGTCCTCATCACGGGCAGGGTTTTGGGAGGCATCATAGACGATCGCATGGCACAACTTATGCGCAAATCAACGTTTTGCCACGACAACTGATACCCTTCGCGGGGTGTCCACGGACACTCACTGGAGGCGCGGTCGATGTCGGCTTCCGAAAGCACGACTTGATCGCCTGTTCGCCACGTAGGGCATCGCAGCGCACTCAACCAAAGCACCGCGAGAAACAGACCGACCAGGAAGGCTCCTGGATTTTGCCTGTAAAAGCGTAACAATGCGTAACGCCTAGACAGCCGAAGGACAATGTGCCTGATCTCGTGCACGAACGCCATGGCTGAAGGAGGCGCGTCGCAGCACGCAAGGCAACGACAGCGCAGAACTCTTCGGTCTTTAGACCGCGAACGAGAGCTTTAACCCATGCCGTTGTTACTGACTTCAGCAGCGCTACGCTGCAGTCGTCTGAGCAGGGGTCAAAGATAACGCGGCCTCGTTTTGATAACCCGGAAGCTCGCCACTCAGCTTGTTGCTACTCTAAACTCGTTCATCCGAGCGTCCCGACAGCGTCACTTTCTTTCGGCGCGGCGAACACGAGCTTGTGCATCTCACCCAGTCTTTGCTGTTTGTCGCACCGCTGGTCGCACACACTTTGTCATGATTTCCCCGCGTTGCGTTCAGTTGACCGCACGTTTACGCTTTACGCACCACCTGTTCCCAAATAACAAAACATCTGACAGAGCTGACGAAATCAGCGAAATTGGGAACATAAAATGCGCAACGTTGCAGACATAAGGGTGAGAAACGTGCCAGGATGGACTAAAACAGCAAATAAATGTGATGTATTTGTAAACCTTTAAGCCAAGTTTTAAAATACGTTATTTATTTATTTTTACTACTACTAAGAATGTTTGAAACATAAACAAATTAAAAGTATAACTGTAAAACTGAAGAAAAAAAGGTTCATCATCATCATTGCAGTCTCATTTGAAACATGGCGGCGTCCACACAGGAAGCATGCGACGAACTCAATTCTTCAGAACTCGGAACAAAAACATAGTAATGACTTCTATCCGCCGTTTACTCTACTGTAGCAGACCCCATTACTATAATGGCTTTCGCTTAGCTTGATGCTGTTAAGCTTGGTGTGACATTTGCACATGTTTGCACTTCGAAGCATCGAGAGGTGGTTGAACGTTGAAGGATGAACCTAGTACTGTGTTCTGTGTGTTTGCGACCATTCCGCTGCTTTTGTTGGTCATGATAATTTACACTGCATGGCTATTAATGAACCACGCATTAAGGCCTTGATGATATTGCATCATGCTGTGTTATCGGCCTTGCCGAAAGTGAATAAATAAAAGGAATGTCTGGCGGGAACGACAAAATTCATACAAATATCTTATCAGACGTTAATTGTTATCTGCGTCCCTCTTTTTCTTATTTTTCTGTCAAGCTTTCTGCAAGTAACAAGCTTTATATGGTAGTAGGACTAGAAACGATTTCGCTTTGTTTTCAGCTGGGAAGAAGCCTACCAAAACGAGCTGAACAACTTCACAGACCATGGCGATGTAGGTGAAGTGTGGTAAGTGCTATCTAACTTAAGTGGGTATGGTGGGTTAAATTAGAATTGTTGGTTTCAGCTTTGTATGTCAAAGACTGCTACATATTTTAATTCAAGCAATATGTTTATTAGTGATTCTTGTGACCTTAAAGGCATGCAATTTGTTTGCTGCAGCGGTGTTTTCTGTTTTTGTACTCAGTGCCAAAAATTAGGTGAAGTTAGATAATTAAATTTACCTTTTCTCATTAACAAAAGGCAGTATGCCTCTGATATTTGCACACAAATTCCACATGTTAGCAGCCTTAAACTGAACCTGAAAAACAATTGGTTTCTGCTTGCACCGTACAGAAAAAAAAAATATATATATATATATATATATATATATCTTATTTGCTGCAAAAGCTGAACTGTAAAACTTTTTTTTTTTTTTTTTTCCTACGTTTAGCTCTACTATTTTCCTAAAGCGTCATTTGGGTGTCTCAAACTGGGAGCCACATGGAGATCTTGCTGTATTATATTCGCCTTGCTTGTGCTGCCACTCGGCTTCACAGCGTAGGCTCTACAGTTAGCTGTACATAAAGCAGGGGTGATTGCAGGAATGTAATGTTTTCCTGTTAGTCTGCCAGGAAATGCAGGAACCGCATAGATTTTAGAATTTGTAGGTCTCTGAATGGTCACACTGACATTTAGCTTTCCTGGTTCAAACCAATTGAAGTTTTGGAATATTCTGTGTTGCATACACATTCTGTTATTGTCGTTTATCTAATCAAAAAGTGTGCCATTTTTGCTTCAGGTTCGGCAGCCAAAATGAGTGTCGTGTTGTCAAATGGATGCTGCAAAATGCTGAAAAAGCAAGCCATGTTTTGGACATTGGTTGTGGAAATGGACACCTTCTCATTCAACTGGTTTGTCATTGCTGGTTTATTGGTAATTCCACAAGCTAAGCTCTTCAAACACTCAAGCTCGCATCCTGTAGATAAGAGCAGGAAATCTTCTGGACAAGTTGCAGTGACACCTAATAAGCAGCCAGTGCTAAGAAGACAAGGCTAAAGCCCCTTTTTATTATTTCTTGCATGCGTTGATTTTGAGGTGTAGATAGGTAAGTTGCATTGCTTTGATTGTGCAAGTAAGTCTGTTTTGAAGTGATGGAAATACTGTTGGCTTTGATCTTGTAGGTTGCCATGTGTAACATACAATTTAGAGTAAAATTTTATCTCTGAGCAAAGCAATTGTTTGCTTTAGCTGCCAAACAACATGTAGTTTAATGCTAAAGCTTAAATATAGTGTCACCTGTCCCTAGGTTTTGTCTCAGCGGACTTTCCTCGGTATTTTTAGAACAGAATTTTCCTTCCTGCGTTTTTAACTTTTCCTCGGTGAAATATGTCATGACCCTGTGAGGTAAAAGGTAAAGTAGAGTTTACTTGTTTTTTTTTTTTTTTTTTTTTTTTGTACAAGCAGCTAATATACCAGTAAACGCATAAATAGTTGTATTGAGAGCTATCATTACAGAAGGAGACAGTAGTGGTGTAAAAGTAAAAACACTTCAGCTAAATGACCTTTACATGAAACAAAAATGAAAGAGGAAGTTTAGCTCTAAAACGTTCTGCTTGTGTTCTGTATTATATGAGAGGGCTGTGCATTATGGTTTCACGTTGACGATTACTCGTTACTGTTGCAAAAAGTTGTCAGTGCACTTACATGAAGTGGAGAAGCCTACGTCACACTTAACCAAGTGACAGCCATGTGCAGGAAATGAGTTTGAGCAGGCTTTGCTTGGTGTGGAGGGGAGTCTCTCGATGGCACCAGTGTGTCCGGATTGGTGGACCAGTACCTCAGAACTCACTGCTTCACCTAATTCTAATGATACCATTGTTTCACAGCTCTCATGGTTCCAAAACTACTGCTGTGGCCAACTATAACTGGTGGTTGCCACATGCATGTGAGAAATAATAGCCTTTTTACTGTAAACTGATTATGAAAACTGTTTTCGTCCTACTTCTTTCTGTGATTTTGGTTTAAACCGAAAAGAGCAACCTCTAGTTCTGCGCCTCAGTTATCAAAGTACAAGAAATTGCAATAAGGAGGTATTTACTTATTGAAATCCACCCAAACTTTTTAGTTAAAGAAAAACTTGTCCTGGTTTGGGGATCGAACCCGGGACCACTGCCTCTCCGAGGGAGTAGTTTCTGAGAAAGCTGCATAGCTTTCCTTTGTAGCTGTATATGGCTACGCTTGGGTGGATTTCAATGAGTAATTAATTGCTCCTTTGTTACAAATCTACCCCACCTTGGGGGATTCCCCTAAATATTTGACCTACAAGAAATTGCATGGAGGAAATGCATTGCTAAGAATTGGCATAATGCATAGTGGTGCTTGAGGGAGGCATTTGTCATAGATGGATGCAATATGGCTGATGATGACGATTATAGTAATAGTGCTTAATACTCTTTTTAAAAGTCATGCACAAATTGGAAGTTGTACCCAGATAACTAATGTCTCTTGATTTTACAAAGGTGCATGATAGTGCGCGGCACCAAGAAAGGAAAGTGGACTGCTCCAAAATCATCCCTGCCTTCCCTTTTTTTTTTCCCCCATGCTGTTGTTCTCATGGACCTGACTGGCTGCTAACTGGATTGTTGTAGAACTTCTACCATGCTCTTTGTAATTGTATCTGTGCTCCCCCCCCCAGGCCAAGGAAGGCTTCACCGGCTTGACTGGAACTGATTATGCCAAGAGCGCTGTGACCCTTGCTAAAGAACTGGCAGCCAAGGAGGCAGTCTCTGTAACATTCGAGGTGAGTTCCTCAGTTATTGTATGCATTTTCTTTTCATCCAAGTATGTATGAACTGAACTATTATTTTCTTGGTTGATTCACAAGCTATGCTTTCTTAATGACATCAGCATATAACTCTAGGAGCTGTCCTACAGGAAACCAACTTTATGTCTAAAAAACAGTAATACAAAATTATATAGGGTCCTGTCAGCATATACACGGCGCCGATTATTTTTGTTAAAATCTTTTTTTTTCTTCAATTTTTACACCCTTGAAGAATTTTTCAAAAGTCTTGTTAAGATCTGTTCATACCAAGCTCTGTCTTACAAAAGTACAGCATATTTTTACTAGCGGCAAACAGATGAACTGAGGTAAGAGTTTCCCCAAAATGTGGTGCAATATTTTGAATGTAGTGTGCCGTCATAAACCAATATGTACCCAATACAACCCTTAAGTATATATTGCCTTCGAGTCATTGAAGAGTCACTGACATTTGTTTACTGCTAATGTTAGTGGTTAAAAGAATTCTTCATATATTTTAAAAACGATGCAAGATCAGATGAAAGAATATTTCACTTGCATTTTAGTCGCCGAGTGCCGAGATTTGGCACTACCACTTAGAGCATTGTGCATGCTCTGCACATGCACAGTGGACACTTGCATGCAGTTTTTTCCCCACTAGGGCAACCCAGAGCCAAGCATTTTGATGGCATTGTGTTTCCATGTATATGCCATAGAGAGGACAGGGAATCTTTTCAACAATTTTTTGTTGGCAAGATCGTAAGGCTGCCTCTGGTCCCCCCCTTCCCAACATACAATGACCAACATACAATGTTTGCACATTTGGCCACAGCATGTTTACCGGGCTTTCTTTTAGTGCCCCAGTACTAATGCTTTTACTCAGTTGAAGAGCCAATGCCTGTCTGTACAACCCCTGTGATCTTGAAAGAAATACAATAAATAAGGCCACGACTGGGGTTTCAATCCTCAACATGAACAGATTAGTTTTGCTGGCCACTGCATGAGAGCGCTCTGCCATCGCCGCAGCTGAGCAGGCTATGTGTTCAACTGCCACTCTCCGACGCTGTGCATTGCATGCCGTTGGCTTCAACTTCCATTCCTGCGCATTGGATGCAGAACACATCGCTATCGTATTGCCCTGTTAAGGTGCACTGAGCAGTTTATAGTGCACTGTCATTAAGGTCCCCATTCACCTATTTTGCTGATCTTTGCCTGAAATCTTGAAACCTTAGCCTTGAACTTGAAGCAAAGTGATACTCCACATGCTAGCGCGCACACTTTGCATTTGGCCGGCTAAGCTCAGCCATCCGTCATTTTAATTTTTCGCTGCCTTCTTGGTGCAGTTTGAATAGCAGTGCGTCTCCACAAAGTAGTAAGGGTGAAGTGTCACCTTTGGCATTATACTCATTAGCTTTCACTGCTTTTTAATTTTTGTCCCATGTGGAAAGCATAAATCACCCAGAAACATCATATTCTAGGTTCATAATGGGATTAAGTTCAAAATTGAACAACAAACCAACAAACCAACCAAAAAGCCAGTGCCCAATATGTCAGCCACCTCATTCCTGCTGCGTTCCAACACTGTAAGTTCTAAATAAGCATCTCTGTTGGAGCTTAAAATGCTGAACATTACGATTACAGCAATTGCCTTGGGTGTTCAGGCATCACAGTGTCCCCCATACTATGCACACAGATAATAAAAGCCACAGGCGTGATTAAAGGAAAAAAGTGAAATGAAATTTGAGAAGGTATCTAAAGTTATTACAAACTAATGAGATTGAAGTGTCTCCCCTGAGTGATGTAGTCATTGTACATTTGCTGTTCCTCTGCATGCATGTTCACAAACATTCATGCACAAACAAAATAATGAAGATAAAAAATAGTTACACCACTGAAGTCATGTTACACTCTGTGACCTAAAAATATTGAACATGATTTGGCATTGTTGGGAACATCTTAATCAGTAACACTGTATGGAAGGGGTCCTGAAGTGCATTCAACGGCTTCTCTCTGTTATCATTCTAGCATAACGACATCCTTGAGGATGCTCCATCGAGATTCTGCCGGGTGAAAAAGTATGACTTTGTCTTGGATAAAGGTGAGAAGTTTTCGTTTCTTTTATAAAGTGGCTCTGCTTTGCTATATTAAGAGGGATATTGATGGCAAACTGAAGTTGGCCTTTGTTGATACAGGCTGGTTTCACTGAAAATTAGAGTTTTTATATGTTAGAAAAAAACAAGAATTGAAATAGGTGTGGCCGTCAGTGGCTGATTTCACAAGCAAACTGTGCTGCACTGAGACTCGTTTTGGGCGTGGATCCCACAGGCTGTGCTGTGCTGGCGTTTACTTCAAA
Source organism: Amblyomma maculatum (assembly GCF_055883805.1). Lineage (NCBI taxonomy): Eukaryota > Metazoa > Arthropoda > Arachnida > Ixodida > Ixodidae > Amblyomma > Amblyomma maculatum. Next base: position 5,953,804 of record NC_139352.1, on the reverse strand, counting down.
TCAACAACCTTGGAGTCATTTTCAACCGTGACATTACAAGTTGAGTGGCGGGCAAATGTTTAAATCCAATTTTCTCACTATTATACGCGTCTTATTCCGAAACAAACATTGGCATAATCATGAGGAGCCATAGGCTCCATTTTTCCGAGAAGAAAAAAAAAAGCAACATTACGGCATTGTCATCGGTATTCTTTTGGGTATGAAAGGGCAATGCCTTGCGAGCCTCCCACTTCAAAAATTATAATGCTGTCGCGTTAATGGTCTCGTTCTGCAGAAGATCTGGCATTGACATTGTTAGTGGAAAGTCACGAGCATGCCTATAGCAGATGGTAGTTAGCTGGTCGCATAAGCGGGCTCAGATTGGTTGGTTGGTGGGTTGTGTGACAATGTGAGCACATGATGTGGCCGAGTTGGCAGGAGCTGCTGACTTCATTTAGATGGAAGGGTGATATGGTAATCGAACCCTCCGGGGCCCTTAGACTGCAGCCAGACACTCTGCTCCTAAGGTCACGCAAACACATTCATACAGCTTATGACTGTATGCTAATGAGTGTGCATGAAGTGATAGAGGCATCAATCAATGGACTAGTGATTACAAAGTCCATGTATGCAAACAAGGATCAACAAAGAAAGTCATAGATGGAAGCCATTAACGGTGTTGCGCCGGTGTTGCGGAGCTTAAGTGGCCTGTAAATATTTTCTTCAACATCCTGGGCATTTGATTCTCTATTCATAGTTGCTTACTTTTAACTTCAGCTTATCTAAACTGATGCCTTGTGTTCATTAACATCAAAGGTATCAAATAGGTTATTCTTATTTTGAGCTAACCACAAGTTCTGGCTCATTTAGAATTCTAATTTCAAGAGTCAACATTGTTACCACAGTTTCATAGGGCTGAAAGTTATATTTTACTACTTTTGAGCCTTTAATTCTCATCTTGTTCATCATCTCTGGATGGCTTGACTTTGTGCTGGGCATTAGTGTTTTATCTCTCTTTCCTTACACTAACCATAACTTCACATTTTGCACACAGGCATGCATCTTTCCCCTGCTCTATAAAAGCATACATATGTGCCAGCAGCTGATGGCTTCAACTAATCTATGGCTGGTTTCACAATCAATTAGTTAGTGACATGAAGTTTTATGGCGTGTAAGCAACTGTGGTTATTGGGCGCCAAACAGATTTTCACATTATAAATGAGCTTTCATACCGCAGCAAGACAGAGCAACACCAAGGTACAAACGATACGGACGACACAAGATTGTCAGTTCATTAAATGCCCCCTTGTGTGAAACAGGTGTGTTTCATCTCTTTAAGCAATCTGGTTTTTTTGCGAGCTCTCTCAAGTTGTGTCACAGCTGTTTTCATGTAAGAGTCATGTGTAACTAACATGTTGTCGGCTGCCATGTCTAGCCGCCATATGGGTACTGGCAGGTAACGAGAGGTTCTCATGAACCAAGATCTTTGTGAACCTGGCCTCCAGTTGAGTATGGCTGTTCTTTCGTGTGTCCTTTATTTGTTTGCTTTTCCTGCTGTTTGTGTGCTTGCATCAACTTTTCACAACCTTTTGGTGCCATCATAATAATTAAATTGTAATGTCTGTACTTCTTTAAGGGGACTGCAAATTATTCAGCTAGATTGTACTAAGCTCTGATGTGGAGTTAGGCATTATTACCAGTATCAAATGAAAAATAATGAGAAATGCACATCTTGCAAATTTATTTCAGTTTACAGGAGATGCAGCATATTTAGAAGTATAGTGTCTTAACCTTCTTTTTTTTGGTTGAGAATAGAATGTTGGAACTTTGTTGTGTCACTATGGCTGAATGGCTCATATTTTCAGATATGCTCATCTTCCACCCATTTTCTTCTGCAAGGAAGATGTTGCACCACATAACTATCTATTCATTGTTGGCTTTTTTTTTTTTTTTTTTCAGGAACATACGATGCAATCAGCCTGTGTCCCAACAATGCAAAGGCTCAACGCGAGCGCTACATTCATGCCATCTCTCAACTCCTTGCAGTTGGAGGTCGATTTGTGATTGTGTCATGTAACTGGACACAGCAGGAATTGACTGCACATTTTGAGCCAGGTTTGTTTCGTGGACCCATTGTATATATTAAGTCACATAAGATAACAATGACCACTGCCTTGCGTACTAAGTTGATGAAGTTTTGCTGTAATGCCATTCACAAGTGAAAGATTTCAGGATTCATTCATTAACTTCTTGTGTGCCAGTATGCTTTGTTTTAAACAGCATTTGTATAGATTATTAAGCAATTCATGACTGATGTGTAGATGAGCCATGTCTATGACATTTTCAGTGTGGCATTTTTACTGTCCGACTACTGCACTCGTGGAGTTATGTGCACCCTTCCGACTTGTCATGCAAAAACAATGCCATAACCTGTAGAGTTATGTTAATTCTAGATTTAAACAATATTTATGTCTTCTTAAGCTTATGAACGTGAGTATGCGATTTTGAGTGAAAACTTTTCAAAACATTTCATGTAACCGGATTTAATATGCAAGGATGGCACTGGGTGGTTCGAAGGTATCAAAACCTGCTGACAATCTTTTCATACAAAAAAGAAAAATCCATTTCACAGCAACAGCTTCTGTAATGACATTGTGTTCTAAATCTGTGATCATTTGAAGAGTTTACCTTTGAAAGTTGTGCAGCAAAAAACAACTCTTCATTTACTTGGTTTTAATAATAATTGGTTTACAGGAACGGAAAGGCGCAGTATCTGTCATACTTGCTCTGTGGACACCTGAACCACGCTGTAAGGGAAGGGAGGAAGGTGGGAGTGAAAGTGGAAAGAGAGGAAGAGGAGCCATAGTGGAGGGCTACGGAGTAATTTCGACCACCTGGGTGGTCATATATCAAAACACATATCTCTCAGGATTTAGGGGTCCTACCAAAAACCTTGGTTACAGCAGGCAAGCAGAAAAATGATGCCAGTGATCTTGAGAGATAAATGGCAGATTGTTGATAGTAGAAGTTAAATTAAGAGGAAGAAATAGATGCTAACAAGTCGTGCAGTTTTTAACGCAGATAAAGCAGACTTGCAGAGCTATAGCATCATAGGCGTGCGCAGGGAGTGAAGTTTCACAGCAGCCCTACGGCCAAAACACAGCGCGAAGATGAGGAATCGTCATAAAACATTTACTTTTATGTGATGGAATATAGCAACACATACAAAATATTCTGCGCTTAAGAAACAAAAACTTCGCCATGGTTGCAGAATTAAAATTTACTCTACGCATTTCTCGCTACGGTTTCTTATTTAGTCCCCTGCTTTCCAGAGGAAAAGGTGGCTTGGAACTCTACAGAATGAGTTCTCAGCCACCAATGTAGTAAAAAAATCTCTATGGCTGTAACCATCCAGTTTTAAAAATGACACACAGGTCCGACAGAGTGAAGGTATTTTGGCGAACTTGGCGCCCGCCCTTAAAGGGACACTAAAGAGAAAAGTCAAGTGGGCTTGCATCGATAGAATCCACTCTTACTGAAAACAGAGCTGTTATAAGGTAGTAAAGAAGAAGAAAAAAATACAGGTATCACCACCACAGCCGAAACGGCCGAGACTCGCAACTACAAATCACGTGACGCGCAAGGGATCCCGGAGGCTGACAAATGCGAATTACGTTGCCCGTTTGAATGCGGTAGTAGGTTTTGTCTTGAATGAGATTACATGCTTTTATCATACGTAAACGATGGCGAAACAACAACGTAAATGTTGCAAGGCAAATACAAAAATATACTTGGAGGCGCCACTTCAGTTTCGGTCATGCTCCGGCTCAGGCACTTCGTGCGTGCTCGGATAGTTTCGTTTTGGACCTGCGGCACCTGAAATACGAGCTCGGAGCAGCAGATGCGCCTGGCTCGTTCACACTTCTGAGCCAAGTGCCAAAGGAAAAACGCATTATCATTCAATTCACTAAATCATGGAACATCTGACCCACATACTGTGGCAACAAGAGCTTCAACATACTATTTGCAGGCATCGTAAACAAAAGGGGCATACTTGCCTCTCATACCAAGGACAGCGTCGATCTTATTCCAAATGTCACTGTTCCCTTATTGCATCCAGGTAAAAAATATCAATTTGTAGAAGGAAAAAAAGCGACAGCACGATTCGAACCCACTACTACTTGCTCCGTACCGTTCTGCGCTAACTACTCGGCCACGCAGAGACATAGGAAGCTGGGAAATATTTCTGCATATTATGTCACGGCCAAATTTATAATGAAACTTCATGTTTCGAGGTGTACAGGCCATTGCTGCTGGTCTAAAAATTACAAATTTTTGACCATCGAAGCATGCTGTCTGCTCTCACGACTTGCAACTAATGTTCTGGATGCCTATGAGCACTATGTTGTGCACTGGAATCATTTTAACGTGGAATTTCACAGCGCTGGCAAATTTAGGAGCGCCGGCTCTTCGGTCATGCTCTGCTATCGTGGACATAATTTTCGCTGAACACTGCGCTGTAGCACAAACCTTCAAGGAAAAAAGTGCGGCGAAGCTTCAAAACTGACAAGCGCAGCAGTGAGGACACTATTTTGCTGGTAACTAAATCTTATTTGCATGTAAACATTTCGGGAAGCGTTGCAATGACCGAGGGCTCATTTTTTTTATACGCAGTGCAAGAAGGAGCGCAAAAGCTTGAGAAACACATAAAGTATTATGCATTACAAGCGCTGTTTTTTTTTTCTTTCATGGGCCCATTGCTCGGTAAATTACTCTCTTCATCATTTTATTTATTTTGGCTGTGGCCGTCACTTATTGTGAGCCGATGGTCGATTGCGAGTACGCTGTTGCCATGTTGGCCCCTGAGGGATGCTGACCGGTCGTCGACTCAACTTCCACGCACCAGCAATCACGGAGTCTCCTCTTGCGTCATAGTGTGAGTCATTTTACCCCACTACGTAGTAGGAGAAAACAGTCTAAATTCGACCGGCGGGAACAAAACCTCAACTTATCACAATATCTCAGCAGTAATTCGATTTTTTGCTGCCGGTTATGCAGCGTCAGTGTCACGAAATGCCGTTTATTAGATTTTGATAGCATATTTGGGTGTCTTTAGTGTCCCTTTAAGGATTAGGAGGGGCGGCCGCACCTGCTGTCCCCCATCTGAGCACGCCTATATATAGACCCTATTCACTATCAGGTTTCAGCAGTTGTGGCAACCCTGTATTGTGGAGGCGCCATAACGTTGGGCAGTTCGAAGCTAAAAGCACACAAAAAAATGTCTCCGAAGCGTCGGCGCTGGTCTACTGGCGTCCTTCCTACTGGAACGCTGTCCAGAGCTCAGATTTCACCGACGCAGTTTCATGATTCGCCGTAGGCCCTCTCTCTCTCTTTCCCCCTCACCGATGCTGCGTTGTGCGTGTAATGACGCACAACAAGCTGTAATGACGTCACGTGAATAAGCTCTACAGAATGGTCATAACAAAGTGTCTAGGGTGGCAAACAATGGGGTTGAGAATTGATTACTATAAATTTGAAGGGTACCTTGGTTATTGCAAGGCAGTATAACTCATCTGCTAAGGGATGGATCTAGCTTGCAACAACCTTAGCCTTAGCTGGGCTCACAATGTTGGTTGACCTGCTTTGTTCTCATTTTGCAGAGCTGACACTTTTAGATGTCATACCAACACCGACCTTTGCATTTGGCGGCAGTCAAGGCAAATCTGTGACGGCACTCGTCTTTGGGCGCAAGCCTCAGCCTGAAACATCTTGACACATGATCCTTTGATTAAACAAAGACAAAGAAAGAATTGTCATTCTACTTCAAAACAGAGTATCCCTATTCTTCTACGAAGCCCTCACAGTCCCCAAAACAATCAGGGTTGCATGTGCCTGTTATAACAGTGGTTCAACCTTTTTGCTACCAGTGTCCATGTTCGTGGACAGCCTCATTTATGCGCTGTACTTCAATGGAGTAAGTTTGGCAGATTTCAAATTATTATAGCTTTCACCATGCCTAGGAGGGAGCACCACCTGTCAGTGGTGCTCCCTGTGGCAGGAATAACTGATATTAATGCTTCCATGAATCTCTCTATTTTATAAGTACAGCAAATATTAAACGAACTTTGGAAATATATATCACTTCAAAACCAGCAAAGCAGTGCATGGCGCTGATATGAAAATGTAAAGGCTATGAGATGAACACTGACCGCAAATACTTTATTGAATTTTTGGCATCCAAGGCTCCTGTTTATTTTTTCTATACATATGCAACGGCCAATGAAGATGTCCTTTCTTTCAATTTATTGCACAGGAACAGCTGTCACTGGTCTTGTATTGTGAGTAATTGCACTGAAATTAGTCGCAACAGAGAGCGCACGTAAAAAGCAGCAGTTCTGAAACATATATATAGAAATGCGAAGATACAATAGAATATTACAAATGAGAAGATATAGCTTGATAAGGGCAAAAAATTACCACTGGAAACAAACTTCACTACACATGTATGCACGAAACCTCGCAACACGATATTTAAATATACGTATAAGTCTCGAATAAATCTATGCAACTAAGCAAAGTCACTGTATATAATGCGACAAACAAGGCAAGTAAATATGCTGCGCAATCACAGATAGTAAACTTTATGCAGTTTGACGAGCGTTTGTAAGCAAGGAAGGGGTAACATTTTCGGACTATACAGAAAAAATTCAGCAATAAGCGCAAATTTAAAAAAATAATCAGAAAACAATTTTATAACAATACTAAACAGATAAGTTATGGTGAAGTATATAAATATTTGTAGGACAAATTATTACTGGATCTTAACACTAGTTTTACAAAATATTTATGTACTCACAACATTCGTGCCCCTAGTTGTTTTAAAAACACCGCTTATTCAAACACAAAGACAGCAAATTATCAGTCAGTCACGAGTGGCATTTCGAGTTGTGAAGCTGTCAGTCTTTTTTTTTTTTCTATGATAACCAAAATAATCGAAATTATTTGCCTACCTTTAAAATTAATTACTTAATGGCCAAATGGTGCGGTTTCAAGAGTAGTGGGGCATGTTTAGAAAAAACTTAATATTTCACAGGAAAGGCGAAGCAATGAACGCGATAGCAACACATTGGAGAGCTAACTCAACAATCATGGCAGCATGCGCGCACGAATATAAACACATCTCATTCCACGACAGCGGACAGTCGCTGTGAAATGCACAGGTGAGCAAGATTGGACTCGGCAGCAGCTACCTTCGTGCTGCCACTCACTGCAACGCGAACGGCCGTAGCCAGAAAGCATTCAAAGGGCTAGAATCCACTTGGCCAGAGAAAACGAACGCACACCAAAATGCGCCGCGTGGTGGTCAGGCAACACATGAAAAACGCACGCGCTCTTGCTGGCCTTGCTAGCCCCCGGGTACAATGTGTCCTCTCGCATACAAGTCAAGTAGAAAAAATAAATAAGAATGCAGATACCTTTGCTGGCTTCAGTGTCGTGACTTGGACGCTTTGGTGCAGGTGAAAATAATGTTGATATTTTTTTCTGTGACATGACAGAAGTGAATGACCACGGCGCTTCGTCTCATTCGATCTCGCAGCGTGCTGTTGAAGGGGGGCGCCGTTGGTTCGCCTGGGATGTCTCTAGACGGGCCGAGGTTCCCGGCTCAGAAGGCTGCTGCTGCGAAGTGACAATGAGAAGAGATGGGCTTTGAGATGGAGTAGATGATGTGATCGGGGGCCTAGACTTCACCGCAGTAGAACCATGAGGAGCCGAGACGAAGGAGTAGGTGCAGCCAGGGAGTAGAGGCGAAGAAATGCTTTATACAACTCTTTACATGACGAAATATGTAAAAGTTGAAAGACGAAAAGGAGCTCTCGGCGGAGAAAATTTCCGCCGTTCAAATATGGTCGGTTATCCCCACTTCCCTAGCTGGGAAACAAAGTACAATTTGTACAGTTCAGTGAGCGGAGCACAAGCAAGGACTTGAGATGCCGCCCACTGCTGAGGGTGGTGCTTGAGCTCCTCGCACATCTTTCGGTGGAAATCCTTCTCCAAGGCAAAGCAGCCGGAGAAGTCATCCGCTGGCAGAGGTCATTTCCCCGGCGTTACTTCTCAGAAGGTCGACCGCCTGCCTCAAGAAGTCGGCGAGCAGGGTCAGTGCTGATTGGCGACACGTGTCTCCAAACCTTTCAACAAAAGGTCAAGTTCCCGTTGTCGCCAAGGGGGATTAAGGTCTGAAAGAGAAGCTCATCTCCATCCTGAAAGGCTTGGGCGCCGCAGCAAGAGACAAAGGGTCCCTCCACCGCTGCGATGCTTTTGGTCGCGGTCGCCCACTGGCGTCCGCTAGGTCCATTTCTGTTTTCAACTGCTGGAGAATCTGCACGAACCTCGGCTGGAACCGAAACAGAGCTGCGCGTAGATAACCCCGTCTTGCCTACGCAGCGGAGTAGGAAAAAAAAACGATGCAATAAAAAAACCAAAACGCCCCTGGGTTAGCGTTGGGCTCCTTTTCTGCGCGTAGGAACAAGCGCGAAAACGAAAAAACAAAAACAAACAAAAAGCGCAACCACGAAGAGAACGTAGTGTAAGGGGAGAAGGGCGAGGGAGTACCATAAAGAGTTGCTACAGCACGGTGAGGGTCCGCAGGAGGCACGAGAAAAAAAAAAAAGCACCAAAGGAAATGTGCAGCAATCAACGGGGGCTGAGGGCAGTGGGAGAAAGACGGGGATTTTGAGCAAGCGGGGCGTCGAAGGCGAGGGAAATACCACCTTTGAAACACTGAATGGGGATGAAAACCTGGCTTCGACACTGTCTTGTTTCATCCACCCCCCCTCCGCGGCCACCGTAATTGACGTGACGAGTCCACTCGCCATCCAAACGCCTTTGAAACTGTGCTCGGAAGTACTCCTTGCTTTATGCGACTCCAGCTGCATGAGTGTTGCTACGAAATGTAGCTAAAGTTCTAATGTTAGCGCCGAAATGTCTTCTCAAACCGGAAAATGATATCGTAGACAAAATCCAGTATGCTTTCCAACGTCGGTGGTTGTTTTGGACGGCGGTGCATGACAGCACGAAAACATTTCAAGCGGGGCGGGGCTGAAGCCCCACTCCACCCCACCCCCCCCCCCGGCTATGCCCCTGCCATCTGTCCGGTCAAAGCACAGTCAAGTCGAAATGGCTGCACCCAGCTGCAGTCGGGCAGCGACTGAGAAGTTTCGACTTATTACTGCATCTTTTTCTTACTTCATGTGAAATTATCAAATTGCCAATGAAGTTGATAACTCCCGGAGGTGTACTGAATTATTCCTTGGGCTAAAAACACAACAGCAGTTTCAAGCGCATGTGTTTACAAGTGTCATATTTGTGAATGCGGGCGCTGCTTCCTCTGGCTTGTTCTCAACAGATTCCCGACGAAGATCGCAGCCATGCTATAAGAGAGGGACGTGGACCTCCGAGAGTCGGATAATGATGAATGTGCTTCGTCGCCTCCTGCAAGCAATCATGAGAGATCTGAAGATGAAGCTGCACTTACACTGCGCTAGGTTTTCAAGCTGTCAACTTGGCACAGTGTGCCAGCTGTAGAAGAAAAAAATATGACTGCAGCACACTGGCGGCAGAGGTAGACCTTTGCATCGGGTGAGCAGGATGTGGAAAGACCTCCTCTCTGGGCTCTTGCAAACAGGTTCCATTGCCGTTTCAACTGTGGTAGCGAAACGTGTGCGCAAAACAGCACAGTGAGCAATGCGGCGACGCCCAGGGAGCTCTCGTTGCAAAAGTCTACATCACATCTCGCGCTGAGCCTAATACAAAACTTTCATAAACCAAGAATGCATGGTGTATAATGAACGTTTGTTCACAAGTAAATTTAAATGGAGTCGCGAGCATTTGAGGGGAAATTCATTGCAAAAAAAAAATCTTGTGTACGTAACATAGCACTTTCACCCAGCTTTTTGAATCGTGGCCAATAAAGTGAGAGCAGCGAGAAAAGTTGACATCACAAACTAACCACGAACAGTTAAAAAACTTGTACGGCAGCAAAGAACATGAATTGCTTCAATGAATCGAGGCTGTTATGGCCTAAAAGACGAAAGCGTACCTGTACTGTTACGTTGGTGACACCACTTGGGTGCCAAATGCTAAATGCACCAAGTGTTGGAAAGCTATACAGGGCCTATTGCCAGTGTGTTGAAATTAAGGAAGCCCCATCGTGTATCAAGCGATAATGAAAGCAGCCACTGGCAGAAGGCCTGGAAAGTACAGAATCTGAACGAGGAAAAGGACACTCTTCAGCGCCGTCCATCACCCCTGAACGCACTAGACCAGTATCCAGAAATTTATTACCGCAGGCGTAGGGTCGCAAAGCATATGCAAAAGGTGGAGACCACTGATGTCCGACTCATTGATGTGGAGTTCACCAAAGTGGTAGACTCCACCTTTGAATCTATCTAGTCAAATAGTGAGGCAAATAGTATGGGCAGCAATATCTTGCACATCATTATGAGGAATAAAGCAAGAGACCAAAAATTAGGCGTCTATGCTCCTTTAGGTTTTGCCATTCCTCTACCTTCTAACTGGTTCCCTCCGACAAAAGCTCCAAGTCACCATTTATTTTGAGATAAACCGCATAATTCCCAAATTTTACCGACCTTAGAAACAAGGGTTCATGACATTGCGTACACAACACAGGACAAAGATATAGCAATAAATTTCCAGCTGGAACTGACCCTGCAAATGCAGTGTGGTTTGCCCAGCCACAGTTTGGGAAATTGCTGGCCGAGTTCATTTAAGTTCAAAGCAGTGCACAAAGCGAAATATCAGGTCGTCTCATACGAGTCAACATGGTTGCACAAATGTTCTGGAAAATGGTCTCTCAGTGCATCGCACTCCCTATTTCAGTTATGTATGTGCCATATTTCCTGCCTGCTAACGTGCAGCGTACTTGAGGACCGAATCACTATTTCGTGCACAGCCTTTATTTGCCAACCTGTCTACAGCTTTGGATGAGATTCAAACAAGACACACTCTAGTGTAGACAGCACTGAAAATCAATATCTATAATGTCCACCTTCGCATGGTTGACACTAATGCGGTTCAGGTGGGCATAAAGAGTGCACACTCATTAAAAAGGGCCTGCTGCATTTTACTCTGGCTACCATGTGCTATGGTGGTGTCCATCATGGTGAAATGATAAAGTCTAGAAACCAGTGTAACAGTGAAAAGCACATTTGTAGACCAAACTATTTTTGAGATGGCAGCAAAGCTTGGAGGTGTGCTCATATTCTGGATGTTCACTCTAGGCATGCAGTAAGTATTTGATTTGGTTTGTAGGGTTTAGCGCCTCAAAGCAACTAAGGCTATGAGGGACGCCACAGTGGAGTGTACCGACATCGCACAGCATATGGGTGCCTCGCTTTGCACCTCCACCAAAAACGCAGAAAGTGTGACTGAGGCTTGAGCGAAGAAAGAAAGTATGGTGTAATTCTGTACAGGTGTTTCTCCGCTCTTTATTCACTACACGCTCAGTCCCGCTGCCTTCTTTGCAGCCAATGCAGCCTCCTTCTGCAGGGCCTCATTGGCGCGCATCTTCTTCAGTCCCTTCTTGTTATGCCGCTTGGCAAAGCGCATGTTCTTCACAAACTTGGCATCCACCTGAGGAACGAAAAACAAGGTGCATGCACAATAAGTGCCAGTGCCACACCTGTTTAACGAGAAAAACTGAACGTAATGCTCACAAACTTGCAGTTTAGCATCACACCATAATTGTGCTTCAGTGCGAGAGAGTGGCTCACTCCACCATTTCTCAATGTACAGATGACCCCAACAGAAGGGAACGCACCATCCAGATTCAGCCAATGATTACTCTATACATACCAACTACATAATTCAGAAAGCTAAAGATCAACACAAGTGCACAACAGATTGCCTGAAGTGTAAATTGACTGTTCCATTTTATAGTGGAGCTAACTGCACAGATGTGCCAGTTAGAAGCAGCCATATCCACATTACTTGCAGAGTACACAGAACTCTTGTGAAAGCATGAATACGGGTATTGCGTGATAGGCTCTTCCAGTGCACAGCGGCATTGCTTTCCTGCATCCTCCCCAAGCGAGAGCGTCCGAGCTTACTTCAAATGTTAGTGTTCTCTCCTTTACATGCCGTCAAACTAAACGGGCCACTTGTGCGTTATTGAGTTTTCACTTTTGTGTTTCCCACTTTGATAGTGCAGATGTTTAGGCATCGATTCCAAGATTCACGCCACACTGTCACTTCCCATGCTTCTCTGTTGTGGCTCACTCCTAGCTTAGACCACCTGGTGTGTTTCCATTGAGTGTCTGTGCACTTAGATGGAAGCAGGACAGTGTCTTCAAACAATCTACAGAGCTTGAATTGGCTTGGTTCTTGGTCCAGACAATTAAGCGACGGTGCCTCAGCGTCATGAAAAACACACAGCGAGCAAGACAAGCTCACTGAGTACTAGGCCCTAGAATCAACCTCTTACAGAGTAAATTTGCTGCTCTCGCTAAGAAACTACTAGCCATTCTAATCAGAGTAGCAAAACAAGCTTTAGCACTGCTGTGTTCATAATGAAGGGGTGCATATAAGTTCCAAGCTTTTACCAGTGGATAATTTGTCTTTGCATAATTACATTGCTAATCTTATATATGCACCATGTTCCTATGCATTCCACGAAATGTGTCATCTTAAACATGGCACTTCTGGTTTTAAATGTTTTCCTGCACAACTAAGTGACTGGCACAAAATTACCATACGATAATGCTGAACAGAACAGTGGCTTCAGCATTCAGCAAAGCATTAATTTTCTGGCCCATGCATCACACCTGTGTTCCCCTGTCCGAAGGCAGCTCGTAATGGAATGCTCCAGAACTGGCACTACAGAAATCGCACCCAGTTAACATGTTCTGCTGGATCCAGATGTGTATTAAAAATGTGCTGTAGTTATCAGTGTATGGCCCACCTGTTTAAGTGGACCCACTTCCGTGAAATAGGCTGCCAGCTAGAAATCTAATTGCAGACATTTTCTGGTTCGCCCTTGTGCACTTTCAAGAGCACAACCTCTTGCTATAACTTTTCTATTTGAACACATTGCATTATGGCACCTTGTGACCCTACTAAAGTCATGCAAGACTATTGCTGGGAACGCCTTTGAGCATGCCTGATTCCATTTAGCACTCAATAAACTCGCTCAGTCCAAGAAACACGGGACTGAACGAGGACACCTTTAAGGGGGGACACCCCTCTTTGGACAATTTTTTTTTATTTGCGGATCGATTGCTATGGAACTTTGCTGTTTTATGAAGTTTTATGCGCTGATTCTAAATCTACACTTATTATTTCAATATAACCAATAGTTTTCAAATTATTTGCAATTTTATGTTTCTCATTGGGAGTGGGATAATTTTCTAAACAATTGATGCCATGATAAAATTTGGCATACCAAAGTAAAGCTTAACATCTAAGGAATGCAGTAAAACAAGAATGAGCCTCCTAGGCCAATTAGGTCTAAAGCTAGGGGCTGCCAAACCCATTGCGACAAAAGTTCCCGCACCTGCCTTATACAAAGTATCTTTTTTAAAAATGTTACTGACCAATATGTGCAGTGAAATTAGTCTTACTACGGAGAGTAAGAGTTCCTGTCTTCAGGGAAAAAAAAATTACTACGCTAGCACAACTACAAGCAAAAATATATTCACTCCAAAACTGCTAGTGTGTCAAAATTGTAGTTTTGAGAAAACGAAGAAAAACGGTTTCAAGCACCTTTATGAAAGCAAAACCTCCTCAAATCACTAGAATGCACCTGGAGAATAATCTGGGTGCATCCCAGACTGGTGCTTCTTTTTTGCCATCATCTGGAGGCCCAGTGATAACTCCCGTTTCTTCCTGGAAGCAGTGGTGCGACGCAAGTCTTTTTCTTTGGCTCTCTTTGAGCCAGAGTCGGTTATATTAACATTCATTTCTTGAAGAACGGCTATTGCTGCATATTCAGTTCCAGTGTTGAAGCGTAGCACTGCTTCTGCAACGGCTGCCTCCACAGCAAAAAGGGAGAAATGCTGCTCTTTTGAAATCATACTCCAGATGACAGAGTGAAACGATTCATTGGAGTTTTGTGTTCTTCCTCGCTTGCACCTCTCCAGCAGCTTTCCATCTGCTAGGCGCTCGTACACAGGCAAAAGTGCCTTTGCCACATCCGCTGGCAAGTTATACTTGTGCCTTGGTTGTGGCTCACCTTTTGCTGTTGCCGCATTATGACGGCACCAAGAATCCTTGCCACTTGGGCACAGGCTGTGGTCAGAGCAGCTGTCAGTTGACGTGACATGGTGGTAAGTTGCCATTACCGCTCTCTGCATGGCGTCAACATCACCACAGTGAGACTTGAGTGCTCGACCATAATAGGCACTCAGCTTGTTGATGAGGTCTGCTGTGAGCCTCCCCTTCCCGCCAAGGCCCCGCACGCCTTCACCTTTGTGCTTCTGGACCAGGTTTCGAAGCGCTGCACCCATACGTTTTTGCACATGATTGATGCAGTCTTCTTTCTCTACATCCACGAAGCCATACACCTTTGCATCCTTTATAGCATTAAATGTGCGGCTGTCACCGTCACACAGCATGGTTGTGTATTTTACTTTGTTGCGTTCTAAAGACCGCTGGAACAAGATCAATCCAGCCTCAACTTCCATTTGGCCAGATTTACAATCAGTGTTCTTCTGGCACTGATGGGAGTCCCTCCACCCAGCATACTCATCAGAGTCAGGTTTGGGTCCAACTTCACAGCCCAAACAAAAGTTTTACAGCACGACGTAGTCCAGGATGTAGCCGGTAAATAGCTCCGCCACTGCACCTACTCCTATATGCGAAGAATGGCCCCGCGTCATCCAGGTGCCATCAAAGCAAACAGCAATGTTTCCTTTGTGTCCAAAGCACAAGTTCTCATAGACTGCAACCGCTTTTTCTGCGCACCGCATCATAACAGTCTCAGCTGCACGCGTCGCACCGGGGTTCAAAGTTCTTTTTAAATGCCGCTGAAACGTCTTGTTGTGGAGACCTCGGCTAGACAGGCCCATCGCTGAGAAAATGTCGTTCATGGCTGTCTGGCCATTACCTGTTGCGAGCATCGCACGCCCGGCAAGGATATTAATTTCAAACGGGTTGCATTTCTTTTCACCTCGTACCCGTTGCGAACTCCACTCAGTCGCTATCTCGCCGCACCGCTCGCAGATCAGCATCAGTTTCACCGCGAGGCCGTATTCGCGATCTCCTCTCACCATCTCCACGCGTCCTTGACAAGTCTGGCAGCGCAAAGCTCCAAGGAGGGAGTTTACCGAACGCATGTCGACGGCGGTAAACGCTGCCTTACGTTCGTCTGTGACCGATGCTGTCGCGCCGCTCAGTTCCGTGAATGGCTCCATCTTACGCGTCGTTGCTGCCATTGTCCCAAGCCGCTCGAGCGAAGCCTTTTCACGTGCGCTTGCCTCCCTCACGTCGCTGTCGGTGACATTTTTTGAGTCAACTCTCACTCGGCCGGAGACTGCAGACGCGTTGGGTGCGCTGTCCGGCGATGCAACTTCCAGCGGGGCGTTGTCTGGTTCTCCGCGGCAGCCGGGCGGTTGCCCGTCCGTGCGCTGCCCGTCCGTGCATTGGTCGGAGAGCCTGGCGTCCGCAAGCGCGTTGGCGTTGGGTGCACTGTCTAGCGAAGCATTTTCTGTTTCTCCGCGGCTATCGTGCAGCTGACGATCCGCAGAAGTGATGGGTGCACTGTTCAGTGATGCGTCGTCCAGCGAAGCATTGTTTGCTTCTCCGCGGCTATCGGGCGGCTGTTCGTCCGCACTTGCTCCTCGTCGATCGCTGACTTCAGACGGAAAAGAAGACAATTCCCGTACTTTCCTCTTCGTTTTCCTTCGTCTCCGGCCGAAAACATACACCGAATGGTGCTTCCTCGGACCCCCGGGCATAGCTGCGTTCCGTACCGTAGCGAGGACTCGCTCAAAATGGCGACATGTGCAGCTCTCATGCCAGGTCAATGGGCCTAAGCCTATCAGATGATGCCATTCAGGTCACGTGCTTTTACCGACCAATAAGAACGCGCGTTGAAGAAAATTTTGCGCTTGTTTTATTTCATTGCTGCTGGCACATGGTGGCTGGCTGAGAGAGGATGGGAAGCCGGACGCGCGAGCTTTCAAACAAGACCAAGATGGCATAGGTGCGGCTTTTCGTTTTTGCGCGGCACGCTGTCGAAACTAGCGCTGTCTGTCCTCAATTTAAAGGGCGCTTTTGGAAACTACACATTTTTAAATCGACATTACTGCGCAATTACGCATCAGATTTAAATGAAAATTTGCTCGAAGGTGAAGAATTATGTCAGGAATCCAAAAATGAAAAGATACAAAATCGGGTTTTTTGACCGATTTTCGGTCCCAAAGAGCCGTGTCTCCCCTTAAGAGCACTGAACGTGCGACTGTCCCCATCGCATAGCATGGTTGTGTAGCGCATGTTGTGGCGCTGCAGAGATCTTTCAAACAGAATTTTGCCAGCCTCTACTTCCATTTGACCAGCCTTGGAGTTGGTGTTTTTTTGGCACTGGTGGCGTGATTTCCAAAGTTCGTAGCCGTCAGTGTTTGGCTTGGGACCAATTTCGCAGCCCAGACAAAAGTTTGACAACACCACATAATCAAGCACGTAACCAGTGAAGAGTTCCACCACGGCACCGACGCCTATATGTGATGAGTGTCCGCGCGTCATCCATGTGCCGTCGTAGCACACGGCAATGTTCCCCCTATGCCCAAAACACAAGTCATCGTAGACCTTCGCCACTGCCTGCGCGGCTTGTGCCATAGCGGTCGTGGCGGCTCGGGTAGCAGCGGGTTGCAGTGTGTTCTTCAGATGCCGTTGAAACGTCTTGTTGTGCATCCCGCGCCGCGACAACCCCATCGCCGAAAAGATATCGTTCATTGCTGTCTGGCCGTTACCGGTCGACAGCATTGCTCGACTAGCCAGAATATTCAGCTCAAAAGGATTGCACCTTTTCTCGCCGTCAACCCTCCGCGAGTTCCACTCGGCCGCAATCTCACCGCAGTTGTCGCACAGCACGATCAGTTTTACGGCGAGGCCATAGCTCCGGTCGCTGGTAATTAAACGCACGCATCCACGACACGTTTTGCACCGCACGGCATCCAGAAGGATATTCACAATGCTGAGGTCAATTACCGCATAGGAGGCTGTTCTGTCCGCATCTGACTCTGCGGACGCACCACTTGCATCGGCGAACAGCGCGGTCTTTCGTGCCGTCGCCGGCGTCGATACCAGTCTATCAAGCGTAGCCTGCTCACGGGCACTCACTTGAGTTATGTCACTGTTAGTGACAGGCGCGGTATCAATACGTACACGACTGCAGTCGGCACGAAGAACGGCGCCGTTGTCCAGCGGAATCGGAGAAGCGTCGCCGCCCGCAACGTGATCGTCACACAATCCCGCAGCACTGGCACTTGCTTCTTGCACAGTATGCAACGAAGTCGCATTCTTAACGCGTTTCTTTGGTTGCTTTCGCCCGAACTTGTGCAAAGAGCGGTACTTCTTCGCGCCTGGCATGACTCTCGCGTTGCACTAGCGTGGTCGGCAGAAAGACAAAATGGCGTCACTGGGAGTCCGCATTTCAGGGCTAGCTTGCCGGAACCAACCAAACGACGCCATTTTGATCACGTGCCTTAACCGGCCAATAGTAGCGCGCGCTGCATGCTATCTTTTTGTTTGTTTTTTATGGGGAAGGCGGAGCGCACAGGGTTGCTTTCCGAAAGAAAAAATAAGCCGAAAACGCGCGCTTTCGAACGAGACCAAAATCGTCGCGGTGGAGCGCGTAGTTCTCATGCGCCGGGCGATCGAAATTGGGTGTCGTTTGTCCACAATTTAAAGGGCAGTGGGTGTGGTACTGCATTTTTTAATCGCTATAACTTCATAAATACGCGGGGTATAAGGATGAAAATTTGCGTGCAGATGCGGAATAGTGCGAGGAATACGAAAATGAAAAAATTGAAAATCCGATTTTCAGGCCGATTTTCGGTGCCAAAGAGCCGTGTCCCCCCTTAAGGTGCAAAGTTCAAAATGGCCTGGTTCCATTAGTGACCACCGCAAGCGCAAAACTGCTTCCTCATGGCATGATCAGCCAAAGTAAGTTATTCCTAAAACCAGCCTTGGCAAATGCTGTCAAACAGTGAGCACTTGTTAGCAATAGACATCTCCTGGCCTGCGTCATCAGATCATGCGCTTTTGGACGGATGGGCAAAAGGTGAAATACAAAGTGTGGCGCATATATTCGCAAAAATAAACAAAAGCGTTGGGGTGCGCCTGCCACTAGAAGAACCGGATGAGAAGTGAAAGCGGCCAACACCTCTTTGACGTCACACTGCTTACACCAGAGAGAGTGAGTGCTCTGTAGTATCTGATAATGATGGTATGGCCCAGGCCCTGCTCAACAGGTGATCATCAGGAGTACAAAAGCGTTCCACACAACATCAGTATGTTGCTCACACAAGCTCATGTGAGCCATACCTGCCACCAGTGCTCAAGGCGTCATTAAACTGCATCACTGCCTTTTTTGTTGCTTGCGTCACACACTTTGCAGCGCAGTCCAAGTGCGGCCACCAACACGTCAGCTTCTGTTCCCGTTACAGCCTATGTGGTGGTGGTGGTGATAGGCGTGGGCACTTTTGCACAAGATGCTGGATCGTCTCCTCAGCAGTTTGGCACCGGGAGCATGCACTGGCCAGCCCAGGCGGGAACTTGACTCAGTCCTTTAGTCTGCAGCATGTCAGCCGTAGCCTTGAAAAGAAGACTGCTTCATGTGGTGCTATCATAGATGGTCTTCTTTTTGACCCGTTTAGTTGGTGCTGTAGAGTGCTAGAGAAAACTTTATGCTGCTTCCCATCTGCACACGGCCGCAACAACTTCTATGACCTTGTCATGTAACTTTCGGTGCCAGGCATATCGAATATCTCTTCAAGCCGTCGACTAAGTTTCATCCACTTGTGTGCAGGCAGTGAAGATACACGTGCACACCTGAACCCCTCTCTGGCCCATTGTGATGATGATTGTTATGGGCCATACAGTTTGTAACGGGTGATCAATGGGGTTTCCTGGATCTGACCAAAAAAGAAGGGGGAAAAAAACACCCCCTTGAGTGTGCTCTACCAGCGCTTCAAACATCTCTTTGTCGCTTCCACAGCATCCCAGCACGGCTGCCCATTTGCCTTAAAGCCCAGCGCCTTTGCTAGCCCGCCCGTTGCGTCTTTCGGGCATACTGGGTTAGCAGCTGTTGATCGCGCCGCACTTGTGGCCGCGACATTCTCCAGAGACAGTCGGAGTCCCGCCGAGTGGGTGCCATCGTGCTGTGTCGCCGCTCGGAGAGATGGGCATTGCAGTACGTTTGACGGTTTCCTCGGTGGTTCCGAACCGCTGACATCGTGTTTGTGTCGCCGCTCGGAGAGATGGGCATTGTAGCAAAGCATGTTCTACGGTTTCCTCGGCAGTTCCGAACCGGTGACATCGTGTTTTATCGCCGCTTGGAGAGACGGGCATTGCAGCACATGTTTGACGGTTTCCTCGGTGGTTCCGAACCGGTGACATCGTGTTTGTGTTGCCCCTCGGAGAGATGGGCATTGCAGCAAAGCATGTTCTACAGTTTCCTCGGCGGTTCCGAACCGGTGACATCGTGTTGTATCGCCGCTCTGAGAGACGGACATTGCAGCACATGTTTGACGGTTTCCTCGGTGGTTCCGAACCGCTGACATCGTGTTTGTGTAGCCGGCCTCACACAGCATACCGCTTCCCCTGGAGTTATCGTGAATGGGCTCTCTATCGATGTCAGGCTTGTGGGTGCTCTTCTTGTGGGGTCAACTAGTTGGACCATATCCTGAAGCTTCTGTCGCTGGTGAAGGTATTGTACGGATGTTAGACACACTTCGTCAATGCTGTACATCTCAGTAAGGCGTTTTGTGTGGGCTACCCATTTGGTGTTCAGGCATCAAAGGTACAGGTACCTGAATGTCTCCCATGCCCACCAGCTGTCTGGCATGCTACTCAAACGTCAGCCATATGTCAGTTTTGAGACTGTCTCTCTTGCCTCAAAGGAAGACCAGCCGAGGTTGTCCTGGACAATCTCATTTGGAACACTCCGCCACACGCTGTCCCGTTTCCAGAACTTGCTAGGTTGCTGACGAAATGCATACCACTACATACCCGAACGTCAAGCACGGCACCGCCACTGCCTTCCACAGCATTCATACAACCTCAAACCGGCTGAATGACCATAAAGGAATGCGCAATGTGCAACGGCTTTTTTTCGCAGCTTCTCTTCATAGCCTATTATAGTTTGGCCCTGTTGCTATCTCTACTTCCAAGTAGGAGCAGTGATCCGCATGGCCCTGAAGCGAGAGATGCATGGGGCAGAAGGGAATGTTCTGGGGCATCCGGTAAGAAACACAGGGCCGCTGACTTGTGCGGACTGAACTGCAAGACCTTCTGCTGAGCAGATGTTTGCTCTGCTGTGAGCACATGCTTTACCGGTTGAGAATGGTTGCCAGACTAAACAGACTACCTGAACACGCTGTCCGGCAAGCGAACACCTGGTATCCATCCAAACTGAATAGATGAAAACTCTGTGCTGAGCTGTCAACTACACTGACCCTGAACCTAAAACATCAATTTTGTCCTGTGTGAACAGGAAATCGACAGCGAGCTGATCTTATCTGGGAGTTACCTATTCCCAAAGTGGAGATAACTGCAAGTAGCCCCTGTGGTCACCAATGCAGGTTACGGCCATTCACAGTAGGAGAAATTTCTAGCCACAGTTGTCCTTAGATGTGTGCAAAAGTGCGTCACTCTCACTCACCCCTCGCATGGAAGGCTTGTTACCCTTCTTTGGCCGCTTGATGCCATTCCTGTGGTCCTTGCGGTCTGGAACAAGACACACAAGCATCAGTGGGAAGTTTGTAAGCAGCGTGAAATTGTTACACTGCCAACGACTCCACCAGAGGAGAGTGCACAACGATATGGAAAGCAACCTAGTGTCAGTGAGCGCTACTAGTCCAACCATGTCAGCGACTCACTGTGTCAACATCATACACAGAGGGATACTCTTGTGAGTGATGACCAAGAGCACTGGATATTTCAGGCACTCATTGCGTGGAAGGTGTGAAAAATTTAGCCCCAGGAACTAATGGCACAATGTTGGCCGACACTCCCATGCAAGTTCTCGCGCCAATAAATTGGCTAACAGTTGCACACTTGCAATAATTAGGCGTGGTCTCAATGCACACAACGCATGTAGGCACGTCGTGACCCCAGCAACGTCATACAAGACATCTGCTGGGAACGCCTTTGAGCATGCCACCATCTATTTAGCACCCAGTTCATTCGCTCAGCCCTAAAGATATTGGACTGATCGAGGACACTTTTAAGGTGCAGCATCACAGGTAAGCAACATACCTAGTTGCTTGAGACGTAGCACGCCAGTTTGTTATTTTATTTATTTGCTTTCTGTCCTCTCCTTTTCACTAACACAACGGCCCTAAATATACACACATAAGCATTAGCGGGGTGATTGCAAGGCCGACGGAAGGCCTGCCAGTACTATGGAAGCAAGCCACTTTTGTTGAGATATGCATAGTTCATACTCCTTGATAGGTGGCCTGTTTGCATACACATATCTGTTGATATAGCTTTTTAGTGCACTAGTACTAGGGCCTTCACTCCGTTAAAAAGCCACTGCCTGCGTGTCTGTGTCGACCCATCCAGTCCTCTCCACGAGCATGCCTTTAGGCAGTAGTTGGCAGGTGACACAGCTGGCTTTGATTGGTAGGTTGCTTGTGTAACATTGCAAGACCATGCCAGTGTGGTGTCCCTCGCTCGCATGGCGCCAGACAAGGAAGAAGTTGGCAGGAGGTGTGGCAGCACGAGCGGCGCAAATATAACGTGTTCAAATCTTAACACTGACGAAGCTGGTTTCCCCATCTTAGCTCCGATAGCGATACTACGCTGACGACCACGCTGCAGCCCGTGAGCATCCTATTATCTCCCATCTCTACGAAGCGATGACATGACCAGAGCCTCCTCTGACCACCGCTACCCCCCTTCTATGGCAGCAGTGTTGGTACTTGGTTGCGGCAGTTCGAGATATCTTTGTTTCTGCACAGTATAACCAGGCAAACTGTCAACAGCAACATGCTATTTCGCGCCCTTCCCTTCGAGTTACTTCAAGAACTCACCATACTCCCATCAAGTTCGACATCGTACCATGACCTGCGGGCAGCTGTCTTGGACTACTATAGAGTCAGGTATCACCCACTTTCTACAACCGAGGCCGATCTGCGCCAACGTTCCCAGTTCTCCACACCCTTCCTCACAGTCGCCCGAACACACAAGCTTACCTCCACTTGCACTGGAACCTTAATATACGGTCCTCCATACTTCAAGCGAGGCTCCTAGCGACTCTTTCTAGGCTAGCCAACTTCCGTCCTTGTGACCTCTGCATCAAGACAGGCCATCGAAAGCACCCCATTTCTTGCTGCTTCTTGAACCTTTCAAACTCAACCCACGGTGCTCTACATCGTCTCATCTAGCCATGTCATCACAACAGCAAGCGGCTGCGATACTGCTGCCATCCAGTTGTCAAGCCGTGCCTGCGCCGCAAGTTTACACTGGGTCGCCTACCTCGCCGTCTCAGCATGTTTTCACCCCAACCATGCCAGCCTGCAACCTCCCTTCACCACCTAAGGCTCCTGGCGTTTTGAGTCTGCTGGGCATGCTAACAGACAAGCTTTCTTGACACAGGAGACACGAGCTGACAAACCTGTATTGCTCCTTCCTATTGTAGACATGCAGGCCTCAATCTTTGCAACCTTCTCAACAAAACAGTGGCTGACATAATAGCGCTCCCAAACCAGGGACAAGCAGCAGCTGTGCTTTGTTCCATTCTCGGATTCCACTTCAGACGCTCAATGCCATGCAGCATTTTCAACTTCATATCGGCTTCATCAAGTTGGCATGTCTCCACTGGCGCCTACCGCTACATCACCATCCACAGCACATGTGTCAAGATCCACGTATGATCACACGCCCCAACATGCCCCGAACCTTGCGCTCTACATCCTTTTGACATCAACCTGCTACCTTCAGTCTAATGTCCTAAGAGGAGCATTTCCTCACTGTTACAACCATTCCTTTTATGGCTGCTTGAGCACCTGTTTTCTGGCTTCTGCTCCGTACTACCAGGTGCCTCCACGTCGGCCACTGCACTTCGGCCTTGGCGGGCCGCCAGAATACCAACCCTTCACAGCCACACCACAGGATCCCCGGCCATGGCCTCGTCTTGGGACATTTTTATGACTTCCACTACGCATGCTCGCCACTGCTCTGTGCGGCTCTTGCTCTAATAAAACGTCGAAGCTGGTTATTTCTCGTCTTAGCTCCGAAACCATGGTCGAATTGGCAGGAGCTCTTCTAAGATGGGAATAAAACCCATGGAACCCTAAGTCAGACATGCTATTCCTGCACTGATTGGGCAGCTGCTTTGAGACTAGCATGAAACACATGGGGACCCTTGGGACCCCAAGTCAGGCACATTCATACAGCTTAGTTAAATCGATTTTTGCGTGTCAGTGTCATTCCTGTCAAATTGGGCAGCATACATTATGTGACATGTCGACTGAGGTAAACCAGTTCAAGTCGAGCAAAACCATGGAAAGTCAAGATAACATATGAAAAACCAGGGCTAATCGTGTTAGCATGCGTGTGGTTTTTTTTTACCACTCCCCTTTGTCCCAGGTCAATATTGTGGCAAAATTTTGTGCATAGAACGATTTCAAGCTGTAAAGCATATAAGGATTGTGCTCCCTTAGTGACATGAGCACACGGCCACTGCTGCTGCTTTGCTCGTTAGACCTTGTGAGGTCACTGCGAGAGGGAGGGGTCAGCAATCCTGCTGCCAGAACCTTCTAAAGGGAGCTCCTCTGCAAACTGCGGCCAGTCACCCCCTCCAATTTTTTTCGTGTAGGTCTCACGTCCCCATAAGGCAATGCGTTAGGACGTCGTTTCGATCTAGGCTGCACATGGGAAGCAAACAGGGAAATCACCACTGATACAAGTAGCAGCAGGG
This sequence comes from Amblyomma maculatum, assembly GCF_055883805.1. Taxonomy (NCBI): domain Eukaryota; kingdom Metazoa; phylum Arthropoda; class Arachnida; order Ixodida; family Ixodidae; genus Amblyomma; species Amblyomma maculatum. The sequence continues at coordinate 5,929,665 of NC_139352.1, read as the reverse complement.
TGCGTATAACTTTCTCTCCGGGTTCTCTCTTGCCAGGGGTCTGCGAACGCGGGTTGTTGATGCACACTCCTCGTATGTGTGCTTGAGCCCAGGCCCAAAAGGAGTCATGCAGCCACCTGTGTGGTGCCAACACTCGAGTTGTGATTTTGCACGGTTCTTCGGCATCACTGGCCAGTGCCAGTGGCGAAGCGTGATGATGAGCCACCGACGGGCATCTTGTCATCAAGATGTGCTCCGTGCATCACTCACTCTCCTTCGCACTGTGTCGCGCACGCTTCAACCCCATGGTTGGCTGTGCAGTCTGCAAGCTACCTTAGCTCCGCTGCAAACGTGTAGCTTTTGCCCTGCGCACGTGGTGCCGCAGCAATAAGGTCTGGGGATTAGTGCAGTGTTTTGTAGTGCAGTTGACTGCGTAATAAACAAATTAAGTGTGCTCTCCTTCCTTCGCAGCAAAGGCACAGGGTGCGCGGCAAAAAATTACTACGCTCATAGGCTTGTTCTAGTGCAAACCATTCAGCAACGCCCACAAACATGTTGCAAGTTGAGCAAACCAGCCAGTGTTGTTGAATGGCATAGTGAGTGGGTTTCGCAGTAGACAGCATGGCACAACAGCACAGCTTTCGTTCTTTAATGTGTTCACACGGGAATAAGCAATATCATGGCATGTGAAAGCCATGTGTTGCTTTAGACAATGAGCAGCACCTATGTGTAAGGATGTGCCGAGAGACTGACTAGACAGCTCTAAAATATGCCGTTGACCAGACAACTGTGCGTGCAGTCAGACAGTGCTGACATGTAGTTCTGCCACTGATCCCATGGTCTGTCCTCTTTTGCTCATGCCTGTGTATAGCACACCAGCCCAAGTGTTAAAATCTGATCATGCTCTTGATGCAGACTAAATGGCCCATCAAAAGTCCCAGGAACTATGTCCTGAAAAAGAAGAGTCTGTAGCTCAAGTAATATTGGCTCCATGACGAGGTAGTTTAGTACACAAAACATCTAACAAGGCCAATAAGCTTCGTTGCACATAAACAAGACATCTGTTATGCTTTTCTCAGTTTCTATCAAGTGGGCGTCACTCACTCTGGTTGTGATTGGTGTGGTTCTTTGTCTTTGCCATTGTGGTATCCCTTAGCCCGGCAGCTGCAAAGAAAACAAGAACACGGGATGTTTCAGACGTCTGTGCGTAGCACGGCAGGTGTTTGATCACAAATTGGGTCTAAAAACCTAATCTAATGGCGCGACTGTGCCGCACTGGCTGACGTTCTTGCGCGATACAAATGCAGTCAATAAGCCAGTATCCTCTCAGAAGGCGTGTAGGCACGTCATGACCCCTGCAACGTCATACAAGACGTCTGCTGGAAACGCCTTTGAACACGCCACCGTCATTTTAGCACCCAGTTCATTCGCTCAGCCCTTGATATATTGGACTGATCGAGGACACTTTTAAGGTGCAGCATCACAGACACGCATCAAGACAGTTTTGGCTAAGCACTCACAGGATTGCACGGAGACTCCATTTATTAAATGCTATCACCCGGGAAGCATAAATACACTTGCCATGCAAGCAAGCATAAGTAGGATTTAATGTGCATTTTTCACGTCGCTGAACCACATTTGCGATGAGCTTAGAATACTCAAGAAAAAAAAAAAAAAAAAAAACACAAGGCGCTGAGAAATATATCAACAACGTTTAGTGCTAGTTCCTTTAACTGAAAAATAACACATTATAACATTTGTGCACGCGCAAAGCCACTTGTTTTGCATGAAGGGTCAGCTCAGACCACGGTTGCATCTACAAATCATTTAAAGGACACATCAAATTTCAACAATAGTGCGCTGTCCAAACGTTACAAACATCACAAACGGGCAGTAACCATATGATGGACTAAAATCTTCAGGAAAAGAAAGATTAATTCGGATTATGACGGAAGGCACCATACCTTTAGCTGCCGCTCGCGAGATTCACACACGAAAAGGAGCGAAGTTAGCACACCTGGCGGCGAAAGGCGAAATGCCAATGCGAAATTACGATCAACCCTAAAACACCTTCAATGCCTGCAACACAAACAATAGTAGCAGATAAAACATTAAAAATTGATCATTCATTATTATTTTAAACCACAATGTTTTGCGGGTAGTAGATTTTTGTAGCTAAGGTTATTTATGTTTAGCAGAACCAGGCACAGAACAAAGGAATAAGCAACAACCATGGGGAAAAAAAAAAGAAAAAAAACTTGCACGACAACAAAATAATAAAAAACAAACGTGAAAGTTGCGGTTGCTTTTCTCGTGGTTTCAAGCAGCTTTTCGCGTGGTCCCGAGGCACGACTCGAAGCGTGAAGAAGCTATTTCTATTGTTAAGGTTCAGGGGCGCATTCGGCTTGAGCTCTTGGCGATTTCTTCAAATTTTGATTTTCACGTTTGACGCTGTCCCGAAACCTGACGAAGCTTCGCCGTCTCCTCAGCTGGTTTGGGATTGAATGAGTTCTGCGAAGAGGCAATCCACGGACAAGGCAAACAATGTTGACACCAGCGTTCGAACTAAGACAAGACGATGACTTCTTGGTGATTGAGATCAAGGCGCCTTACTCAAAGGTGGATAATGTCGTATTCTCCCGTGGTCATTCTTGGTGGAATGCTTCACCTCATTTTTCTCATGGTAATGTCGATGATTCCGATCAGTTATAACTATGGTGTTTATGCTTTTCCGCATGTACCTTGTCCCTGTTCTGAAGATTTCGGATGCGGAGATCTACTTCCACGAAGAGGAGTTCAAGTTTTATTCCAAGCCATACTACTTGAGGTGACATTGGTTTCCGAATTAAAGTGGATATGTCAACACCGTGACGGTAAACATACTAATGAGCTGATTTAAACCACAGTAACAACTGTTGGTTTTGAGGGAATACGAAGTGGGGTTTCGTGATTATCCATATATTTTGCGTTTGAAAACTGGTGCAGGCTTTTCGCTTGGGAGAATTCGTCGAGGTTATTTTGACCGCAAATATGGGGTGGTGGCTAAGAAAAAAAAAGAATAAGGGAGAGGTGGCGTGTAAAAAAATTGTCAAAACTAAAAACGCTTCACGTGATCGACAATCTTCATTTAACAGGTCGGTTTCTGCGTGTGGCACAACAAAAAGTAGTTTAACCATTTTTACGCATTTCTTTATCTTTTATGTGTTGTCTTCGTCGAAAGTAACCATGGGCAAGGGGGTTTGATTCGCATCCATATAGTAGTGCCCTTAAAAATCAAAATCTCTCAAAAAGGGAGGACACCGGTCCTTTATACCTTACACAGATTAACATCTTAATTAATGCCATAAGTGCTCTGCTACGTGGCTAAAACGTTGTTCAGCTACTTCTGGCAAGGACTGTACATCCTACGGAACATGTGCTGCATGCTATAAAACTGTCTTTCTGAAGGAGTCTTGTTATGCACCGTAGCCAAGCGCAAGTCAGTTTAACTGCAGCACCCTCTTCTTGGTGAGCCGCATGCAGCCCGAATGTGGAATGCAAGTTCATTCCATTCAAAGTGTGTTGGCATGTCAAGTATGGGCATGTAATATGTGCTGACTCTACCTTACTTGACATCAAAGTATAAGCGTACATTAAGGCGAGGACGAGGAAGGACAGGACACAGCGCTTATGCGTGTCCTTGCTCGCCTTGATGTGCGCTTACACTCTGATGTCGTCAATTACCAGCACGCCTAAGCTGCCATGTTACTCCACCTTACATTAATTATTAATGTCTGTGTATTCTTACTGGCTTGTTGAGTCTGTGAACTGGTATGCGCAATATGTAAACGTGTCATGCAGATACTCTTCAGAGAATATCTGTCTTTGTTGTATATGTTGCCGTTATCTTTTAATTTTTTTGCTTCAGGGAATTTGTTACCATCACTTTACAACATTTATTCTCTTTTCTGTGCTTTTTTTTTTCTTACAGACTTAATTTGCCTGGAAAAGTAGTGGAGAATGGGCTTGAGTCAGCGAAATACGAGTCTGATAATGGTAAGTAAGAAAAGAAAAAAGGTTTGGCTTGTTCATTGCCTGACGCGGAATTTTTTTTCTTGTTAGTGCACTCCTGTTAAAGATAAAAGAGAAAAAAAAAAAACAATGTTCTACATAGGCATATTGTAGCAGCATCTGTGTTTTCATTCTCAAGCGTCTGACCTTTAAGGCCCTGGTTTTTCAGGCACATACATTGTCCACATGCCCAAGCAAACGCCAGGAGAGGTATTCACCGGTCTAGACCTCCTTACCAAGCTGCTGGCTCCAAGCCCAAAGGCAGCACCTGCACGGCCCTTGATTGAAGTTCTCGGTGCGTATGAGCATGTAGCACTGTTCTCACTTTGTAGAAAAAAAAATCTAGCATTACAGCAACTTTAATGTATTTAGACTCACTGCTACAATGGTTGACATTTGCAGTCAGTGCATGTACTAGCTGATGTCAAGGCAGAAACGGAACAGCGTAGATGATGATGATAAATACAGAAATAGACAACTATGGTTTCGCACCATTTTCCTTGCTTTTCTATCTGTTCTTGTCACTTTTGGGGCAAAAACGATTCTACCAAGTTTCTCGGGTTTCAGCAAAGAAACTACCCTTGCCGAGGTTTGAGGGGAGGAGCTTCTTTTTAACCTTCAACAAGTACAACCTTTCTCGGTCTGTGCATATCACCGTGTAACCTCTCATAACATACATTCAATGAAAACGTCGAAGACGCAGCTTACAAGCCACATAGCTTGTTGCCTTGTCTAGTAACCTGTCATGTCCATGGCATGCAGCTGGCTTTCATCGGAAGGAAATGTGATATTAGAAAACAAAGGAACCAGTGACTGGTAATGCAAGCTTGTAATTACTGTATTTCTGCAAACCTCTATTTTGGGAAAAAACTTTTCTGAGAAAAGGTTTGCATGCGAGTCTAAGTACCCCCCTTTTTTTGCCAAGGAAGAGTGTGTAATAATGCTACCAAGCGCAGTCATATAGCCGGAGCTGTCAGAGGGAGTCCCAAGGTGGCACGGCATCCGTGGCACGATCACCGGCTTCGTGTGTTGCTGTGTTCTGACACTACATCACAGATGGTGGTGCAGAACGTCAAAAACCGGTCGAAAGTGGCCGCATTTACTCGATCACCATGTCATCATGTGGACCTGGTATTGGCGGCGCTCGGCAGGTTTCATGGGCATCTCGGGTGCTCATTGCTTGGTTTGTTGTCGGTTGTTTGAAAGCCATAACGAAAGTTGAACAAGTTTGTAGAGCGCTGCCTGCCGTTTGAAGTTTAATCAAACTCTAATTGCATTTGCCACTGATGTTTGCCAAATAAATTATTTCTTGCACCTGTCTCTCAGGGTGTTTCCACGAAAAAAAAGGGGAAGGGTGTTCTTTTCAGATTTTTTAAATATAAGCACCCCCCCCTCCTTTCGCTTTGGGCATCGGCATCGTGAAAAAAGAAAGGGGTACTTAGAATCAAGCAAATGCGGTAAATTTCTGTTCTCTTGGGCCTTCTTTCGTGGGTACTCTTTTTGCATTGAATGCTTGGCTTGGTTTGTTATGGTACCTAAGGTTTAATGTAAAGTGGCATTTGGGTTATAAGGGGCGGTATAGGGAAAGGTTCCAGATTTATTTCTGCCGCCTTGGGTTCTTTCTCGTGCATCGATATCACAAGGGTGTTTTTGCATTCTACCTCCATTGTGGTGCGCCCTCTGCGGCCAGTATTCATTTCCATGACCTTGGGCTTGGCAACCAGAAACCACAACCATTGGGCCACTGTGGCAAGAACATTGGACATTACCGTTCAGATAGCGGTACTTTGTATGTTTGTGGAAATTAAAAATTGAAGCTGTATACTAGTATGAGTATGCTGTGGCTTGCTTTTGGAGTGTGTTTCAAACCTAGATTTAGAATGGGGGTCCTTAGGCACATTTTCCCTTGTGCAATCAGAGGGGCCACAAATTTGCTCTGTTCTTGACAGAAACATTAGGGAAAAGTAAACATGCACATTCTACAAACCTATGCAAGCAGTATCTCACTGTCATTGGGCAACTAGAAATTCAGGCCAGTTTGTATAATAGCAAATTCATATAATTATATTACCTTTCATTAGTCACAGCTGATGTTTGGATGAGTGGCCCTTGTCTAAAAAACTGTCATTGAAGATGCTTCATGGGCCTCCAACTTCTGTGCAGCGAGGGCAACTCTACTCTATAACACATCATCTTTGGGCCATTATTGCCATTGAAATGTTGGTTTTTTGTTGTGTCCCCAGTAAAATTGTTCTCTTTAAGCCACAGCTTCAAAATGAAAAACAAAGATTTATGGTACTGTGCTGTTAGGCCACTGTTGGTTGAGTGATTCCTCCTTCCCCTCCCAGAAAACCACTCGGCGAGGGATGATGAGCTGCCCGAAGTGGAGGATGATGTGGACTGGCTCGTGGAGCAGACACCCTGGACACCCCAAGATGAGGCCTCCCTGTTGGAAGCAAGCGTGCGCAAGTACGGCTTCGACCGCCAGAGGACGGGCGTCATTGCACGTATCAAGGTTGTGCCTGTGTTTTTCTTATTATGGCATTGCATTTCGTCATATGTTGGGCTCTTGTTCAGGTGCAGCTGAGCTATTGGGGAATGCAGGGGCACCATATTTTTGGTAGCATGCTTTATGGGTTTAGCTGTTATACGAAGCACACTTTATTTGTTGTGTGGATGAAGTCCGTCCAAAGCCAGCTAGGTGGCCAAGAATTAAAGACACGAGAATGGAGATGGGTGCTGATAGGAGAAAAAAAAGAATTAGAAGGAGCAAGTGGAAGGACGCTATCGCCGACACAGAGAAGAAAAAAAAGGGGAAAAAATATCCTGACCACAGCGGCTTTCCGCTACCACTGTCACCCATTGCTCTCAGCACTGTGTCTTGCTCACAAGAAGCGGTATCGTTAACACAAAGGCTGGGAGACGTTTGTGGCTCTCGGGCCTTGCTAGCCTGCTCCTAGCTTGCGGTCTTAATCGGTTCATCACCCAGGCTCTACGAGAGAGAGCTCATTAAATATTTTAATGGTCAGAGAAACAAAGTAACACCAATAAAACCAGTGCATATGGCTTCTGCAGCAGCTGCTGCCTTGCAGGGCTATGGATGATGTGGAGGAATCCGAAGCATCAGGCTTGGCTCAATGTTGGAGTTGACAAGATGGAGTTGTTTTTCATAGCCGTGCGAAAAGTTGAATGGCGACATAGCAAGACTGAAGTGCAGCAGTGACGTAGTTGGTGTGGTGATCACGCATTGAGTTGAGGGAAGGACTTCAACTTTCGGAACTGCCGTCTTTGACGAAGTCTGTGCTGGAAGGGCCGTGCTGGAGTGAGGGCATAATTAGCATCAGTGCGAAGCAAACACTCACTGCTCGGCCACTGGCTCATGCCAACTGTTTGAATAGGTTGTTGCCTAGTATAGCCAATTTATTTTTCTCTGGATTGGTTTCAAATAATTAATGTACATGGGTAACCGCATAGAATATGACTGCATCTAATAAATGATTTATAGCTGAATTTCTTCTCATGTTTTAGTTTCAACTTGAGCATCCAAATGGTGGCTATGCCATTTAAGGGAACCTTTCAGCTAAAGCGAGGCTTTTACACAAACATCATTTTAATTTGCTCCAGCCAGCTCACCCCAAGAGTGAAGAAGCCGCTAAAGTGTTGCATTTTCTTCAATAACTCGCATGACCTACCACTGTTTACATTGCTGTTGAAAGCAAAACCAGATTATAGTCGTGCCTCATTAATGCGACCCTCATTAATATGGACGACTTGAACTGTGGATAGTTTTTCTAGGGAACAAAGTTTTTCAATGTATTTACGCCTTGTTAATATGAAAACTCTGTCCGGACAATGGACAAGGCACAGAACCTATTGGTGCCCGTGCATTTTTGTATTGTTAATATGGTCAGAGATGACAGCAAAATCTGTACTGCCCAATGAAGATGTTCCATTTTTCACTTAGATGCAGGTAAGTTGAAGAATGCATTTAAAAAATGTAAATGACTTAAGCAGTGACCCTTTTCTTTTTTGATTTCATGATTTACAGAGAAGTTTTTGAGCTGGTGCACCTTATCATTTTTTGCATCGCATGAATGGAAACGCAGAATTCAGTCACTTAATTTCAGCCGACTGTGTTTTGATGTCATCTGTGTGAACAGCTGCAGAAGTTAACTCATTTATCTAAGATATATGTCATTAACCTATCATAGACCGCTAGATGCATCAAGTTACACCACATTATTTTCATCATAATGGTGTCTGGAATTTTTTGCTTACAGATTCGAAAGTGTCTACTGTTATATTTCCCTGGTCACCACTATGCAAAGAAGCAGGCTTACATAATAGCATGTTTTTTTTTTTATTATTATTATTGATATTTTCTTTGCTATTCACTATCATGGGCAACTCACTTTATAGACAGTTTTGCTTGGGAACCAAAGTGTCTATATTAGCAAGGCATGACTGTATAAATTATTTACTAGGTATACTGTGTAGCCAATTTTCACATAGCGTTTATTATTTACTTACGTTTTGCAAATCACTGTAAAGAAAAGGCATACAACTTAAACTTGACCTCTTAAATCCTTTAAGAGTTGGGTACTTTGGCCCATAGTTACTAAGCAGGTAGCTCATGGCTAAGGCAGCTATTTTCCTGTGATTTCATGAAAAATCATGGATTTAAGCATTTAGCGCAGAATTATTTGTTGGCAGATGCATCCTTCTTTTTGCTTACGGAGGTCAGTAGGAACAACAGTGTGATGAAAAAATAAATACTTCAACTTATTTGCACAAATACACGAGGAGGAGATTAAGAACTCGTCAGAAATCTAGATAACAAAACTGTTCAGGCTAACCAGGCCCACCAAGAATGCACATAAGGCATACTAATATACTGACACAGCGGATATATGGACTTTATCCAAGATTAAAAGGCAATGTTTCCTGTGCACGCGCTACAATCGAGTGAAGCCAAACCTCAGTTTAATTCATCCAGCCATGCACGCAACAGCAACCATCTCTGTTGTATGAAAGCTACTCAATGTTTCGAGCTGCCCAGTGCTGTGCCCTCCTTTGCTTTTCCTTTCTCTTTTCCATGCCCATAGTCATCTCATTTGCACTTCCACATTGCTGGGCTGAAAAGCTGGGCTCTTATTCCTAGTTTGCGTCATTGTTCAGATCAGAAGTGTCGTTTTCGCCTTCATCTGAATGGTAAAAGTACCGGAACTGGAAGTGGTCGTAATTGAAATGACATCCGGTTTAGGTGTGTTCACCAATCATGTGATTCGAAGTGAGGGTGAAAACGACTCTTCCGGAAACTCCACAAATTCGGAATACAGGCCCTGGCTTCTCCTAGTGGCTCTTGAGCCCAGAGGCAAATCTCGAAAAGCTCGAATAAAAAAAGAAGGAAATTTCGCTACTCATTCCGAATGTAGTGCAAGGGACATTCTGAAGCACCATTAGATGTCACCTTGGGAATTTTGTGGATTTTTTTGGTCTGAGTCCTCGGAATCTAAAATTTTTCACTGGAGAAAGTTAGGGGCCTTACTTATGACATCTCATATCCAAAGCTGTCGATAGGAATTGGCCTGGTAGGGACAACTAAATGGGAAATGTAAAATTAGTTTGCACTGGAACAAATGCGCCTAGGTGTGAAACTTAGTGCAGTGGATCAAAGGACTGAAGAGAGCCCATGCTAAAGGCTACGGTAAAATATCTAAAAATTTAGGGAATTGTGCTTAGGGTACTGCAGTAATGCAAGGCACTAGTCACTTTCCCGCCCACTCACTCTGTGGTCTGTGGCCTACCTTGAAGCCCAAGCTTGGCAAGCGATGTGATATCATATTTGAGTGAAAGTTTACATCACTTCATGATTACCGGACATGTACGGTGTAATGGTGGTGGCAAGTGACTCGCACATTTGTTGAAAACCCCTTTCTTCCGTACAGGAGGAAATTCCTGATCTGGTCGACATTGTTGACCCTGAGCACAAGACTGTCCAGGAGGCCCGGCAAGAGAGGCTCAGAGCTGAGGAAGACCGCTTTAGTGCTGAGCACTACCTGTAAGTGCCTTGTTTTTTTTTGTTTTAACCTCTTGAGGAAACAATGATGCTGAGCAAACACCTTGCTTTCAGATTTGCTGTGCTTTCACATGCATTGTCCATGTCTTTCAGTCTTGTGCTGTATTTGTGAAAGAATTGTTTCCACAGTACTCTTGAGCACAAAATGGCCTTGCAGCAGCCTACAAACGGGACTATAATTTAATGCTTTCATAAATTGTTTTACAGCAATGCATACTTAGATGTGCATCATGATTATCACCGTTGAAAATAACTAGAATAGTTTGAACTTTCTTGAACATTCTCTATATATTAGGGCTTCTATTTATGGAACAAAAATGGGTGTATCAGTAAAAGCCTTGTTAATTCGAACTTCACGAGACCAGAAAGGAAAGTTTCGAATTATCTGATGTTTGAATTATCGAATAACCTACAGAAAACTGACAAGAACCATTTGCATTATGGTACATTTGCCGTATTTTCTTGTAATGAGCCCAACCACCACTTTTGCTGCTGAAGATAGGGGGGGGGGGGGGGGAGAGAGCTAGTTGTTATCGTGTCCCTGCATTTCATGCTGTTGCAGCCCACAGCACATTTCTTGGCAGCACTCCAAAATGCCATGCAGTGTTAACATGGCGATGCATGTATCTTTTGACGTTTGTAACGGTGGATAGCGGTGGAAGGGAGGGGGCAGCGAAAGAACCGACCGTGATGAAAGCGCATAGAAAACCCACTACCGCCGTCCAAAACGGTGCGCAACTGCGATCGGGTAGCCGACTGACGCGTGGCATATGGCCGCCGTTGCCGCATGCTAGCGCAGACGATGCGAAGCTCATAAAAACGAAACTCAAACACTTGCATGAATAAATGTGGCTGAGTGGATGTTAGTGTGAGTACATGAATGTGAGCGACTGGTCACAAATACACTGAGTGGCTGTAAGTGCAAGTGGAAATGTGTGGTGTGAGTGAGTGGTTGTGAATTCTAGTGGTCATAGGTGTGAATGCACGTGTGTGGCTGTGATCGTGAGGGGACGTGATTGTGAGTGGGTGTATGTAAGTAAGCCACCTCTCATGGCGCCAGGATGTGACTGCACAGTGTCAGAGTGCAGTACTATAACAGTGTACAGGCGTGCTGCATTAGGAAAAGGAGATGAAATTGATCTGTGGCATCTTCTGTGACCTTGTTGTCAACAAGGCTTGTTAATTTATGTGCACTGTGAGTGCCATGCTTTGTTTGAACTCGAATGAATTGCAATACTTATGGAAGCAGCTATTAGAAAGTTTTAGTATAGCATTAGCATGATAGCAGAAATAAGGGAAGTTACGTTAGCATGGCGCTGACAACTTATGCCCAATTACAGTTTTCGTACAGCATTCCGAAACCATTAAATGCTGTATACTTTGCATGGAGGCGAAATGTCCTTTATCAGTGCTACTAATGCTGAGTTGCAAAATTTTATATAGCAAACTTTTGTTGAACAAGTTCAAGGTTTGTCAAAGCGAAGGGCAGCAACACCAGTGGGTACCGATAAACGTGCAAAACAGCACCGCAGTGAAGGTTTATTCAGCTGAAGAGATTGGCTCTTACTTGGAAGAACATCACCGTGTTTTCACGCTGTGGTAAGTACGCAAAATTTGTAGCACTAACTTCCGAAAATTGTGTTCATATGTTAATGCTATTTCTTCGTTAATGTCCTTCCGTTACGTTATTCCGCTAAGCAGGCAATCATGCAAAGCCCGCTGTACTAAAACTCTCTCTTGTCCCAGGGCTGACCGCTATGAACCAGCTGGTGTGGAGCAGGTCTTGAGCTACCAGGCGCATTGGTGGGACCTAGCTGTCCACCTCGACGGCAGTGGCGACCCTGCAACCAACGAGGACCTCTGTGAGTGCCTCGTGGATTCGAGGGTGTTCTGGGGCTCTTTCAAATGCTCTGCAGAGTTTTACCTGTTCAGAAATACATGGACATTTCGGTCAGGCATACAATGGCGTGCCCAGTTGCCAAGGTAGAACATGAAACGAGACCACAATTGGGGACTTTACATAGTAGAAAGAGCAGACTGTGAAGTGCCTTCAGGAATAGAATAGTGTCACCTGCACAACTGTGTCCATTCCAGGGCAAAGGTTCCTCACGACGCTCTCCTATCAGTCCTGCATGACACCAGCTGTGGCAGCCCTGTTCCTACGAACCTCCCGCTCTTGTGTCCCCATCAAATTCTCTGCCATCTGCTGCTATGCTTTCATCCTCTAGGAATTTACTCTGTTGGGCTGACAGTCCAATAGGAACCGCTTTTCTGCAATGCATGCCCAAGTCACTTGTCTCCTCAAGGTTTCAGCTAGTACATGTTCTCTAAACGAGCTTGACGTTTACTGGAGTAAATTGGAAATTTTTCAGCAGGAAGACAAATCGTTACTTAGGCCAACGTTGCCATTGTAAGGGCTCGCCAGAGTGACTGATAGATACCACAAGTACTTTTCATGTGGCACAGAGGAGCCACATGTAGCCTGGAAGGAATGCGACAATGGCTTGAAAAATGAAGGGTGCTTGTGTTGAAGCATTTTGGCACATTTAAAGAGTAGCACTATGCACAGCCATGTGTGGCCAGAAGTGAGTTGAAATACAGTCGAACCGGGATATATCGAATTTTGGTTATATCAAACTCACGGAATATCCCCTTAATAATTCTATGTAAAAGTATAGGAAAGCCGCGTCATATATCAAACTCAATTTCACCGGTCGTTCGATATATCGAACTCCGCACCACGCACTGGAAAGTGTGCCTTCCGTAAAGACGATCGCATCACCCTTGACCGTTTGCCGCGTGACGTTTTCAAGCCACGTGCGGAAGGAATGAGAGGGGACAGTTCGGCTACGGCTGGTATAGGGAAGCGCCACGCCCATTCCCCAAAAGCGTGCGCATCTGCGGTTATCGTTTCCCGCGCGCGAACACGTGACGTTTGCAAGCCATGTGCATGAATGAACCAGAGAGAACCGGTGGGGACGAGAGGGGAAACACGCGATAGAGCGAAGCACAAGGGTGTGCCCATTCTTTTGCTGAGCTATCTCTCTCCTTCCTCTCTCCCGGCCTTCGTTCGTAGTAGCACGCGCTACGCATGCGCCAAGCCAGCTCAGCCCATTTTCAGACAGAACGTCGGACGCTTTATTCAGCGTGTGTTGCGAACCCTCTGCGCGCGGCGGTTGACGTGGCTATGGTGCCTGCAGACGTTAAGAAGCGGCAGCTCCGAGAGTTGTCCATTCTTATCGTTGTGCTGTACGCGCGGCGTAGTGTAAGATATGGCGGCTGCAAACGTTAAAAAACGGCAGTGGGGTTGTTTTTTTTTTTTTTTTTCCTTTTTTTTGTGGGAGTCGTTTATAGACCCTTTACAGCGCGAGCGCATGGGCGCTGCCATATTTGATCATGTGACCCTTCCGCCATCGCTGGCCTTCGGGCCTTCTGGTTTGACGGCTTTCGGCGCGCTAGTACTCGGCTGCACGGTACGGCGTACCCGCTATCGCTGGGGACAACGAGCTGGTAGACAGGCAATAAACTTCATGTGAATGGCTATAGTATGTGTAGGTGCTAAAAAATGTTTAATTTAACCACGTAGTTCATTTATTGCGTCCTCCTAAATGTCTGCATTGGCTAGAACGTTTCGACAAACCCATCAGCCGTCGACTTTTTTTTTTTTTTTTTTTTTGCTTTTTTTATCAATTCCCTCTCTAGTGCCCTTTGTGGAAAACGTGACTTTCTGTAAAACTGAATAGATTACAAACTGATTATTCCCTCAAACTTATTTTTTTTTTAATTTTCTTGCGCAAAGGGCGAACGCATGCTCAGACTGTGCTGGCTGAGACGCATTATGAATGTTCATTTAACATTGTGCACAATACTTACTGCTCAATATGGACGCGCGTGTAATCCCCGACAATTGATAAGATATAATTTTATCTCCTGTAAACGTCCTGGCTTCAAAAAACTATTACGCTGCTTGAAGGCCGCATCAGGCGCTCAGCGGCGTTTACCTGCGCTCGGGCGAAGGCGACTGGAAACTGCACCGGAATTCAGAACGCACGGTACGCAGCCCAAGCAAGCGGGGATATAAAAAAATCTTATGGTAAATTTCATCATTGGCCCGTGCATTAGTTTCATAAAAGCAGCAGTTATTACATGTATTTCAGCAGTACTTGTCTAATTAAAGTTTGGTTTTGTTTGTGCGGTGTTCCGTCCCAAAGCGACTCATGCTATGAGTGGAGGACTGCGGAAATTCCCATCCCCTTGGGGTTCTTTAATGTGCACTGATATCGCACAAAACACGGGCGCCTGGGTTTTTGGCTCCAGCGAAAAGCAGCCGCCGAGGCCGAGATTCGATCCCGCATATCCTAGGGAATAGTACCTAATTAAAGTAAACAGATTCACTTACATGCCCACACTAACTTTCCTTCTCTGCGCAATCAATTCGTATAACTGCATATACATTAAAAGCAACGTCAAGGTACCTCGCCCTGCGAAAAAAACTCGGCAGCAGTGCAAAGACTCAATATCCAATTCCTGAGAAAACGTACGTCAGGGTCGTTCTCGCATTGCCATGGCTACTGCCGATGCTAGAACGAGCTGGGGCGTGAGGTATAGCCATTCTCTTCAATTCACAGGCGCTTTCTTGTCCCAGAAAGGAACATGAACTCGTGATACATCTCCCAGAAAAACGGTTGCCTAGGCCATAATGTGCACCTTATCGTCTTCTGTTATTCCGCCAATAAACAATAGGGTCATTAGCTCTACTTCCTCGCAGAATACTTCGATAATACAGATGACACCTGCATCAAAGCAGCGCTGTTTAAAAGTCAGCTGGTATTCTTACACAAGATACACAGCAGCAGTTTAGCACTGCGCGCCGATGCGTTCCGAAGGCCAGCAATGACGGCCGTCCTTGTGGCGCCACCTTTTAGGGAAGAGTTGAACTACTCGCTGTAAACGGTCTATAGACCTTATGCAAAATTGCTGCCATCTGTTGGACCTTCAGCAAACCGCGCTTCGCGACGCCATGTTCAAGGGTTATGTGCTTTGGCTGCGCTTACGGCTGCTGCCGTCGCGTCAGCTGCGTCTGCTTTGGGCTGTATTTCTGTGTATTTGTTCGCATTCAAAGCAAAAAATGACGGAATAATAAACGATTGACTTGTCCACGCTGCCTACATTCTAATTTTACTTTGGGAAGCGATACTGCACTGCCATAACTTCTTGAAAATGGTGGTAACAGCGTAGCTACAAATGGCAAAACCTTCGTTAATGCTCCGGGGCATTCCTTGATACGCTACTCAAATACGCGTCCATGAAAGTGCAAAACATATTGATGTTGTTTCCGGGTATAAAACATGTGCGATGTCATTACGCGTACACGAAGGAGCTTAATGTTGTTTGTTTCTTTTTTTTTTTAATATAGGACTGATGCCTAATAAACACTGTGCTCTGATGGACCTTCACAGTTCCCAGTGAAGCGCGCGCACTACTGTTCCTATCCTCTGTCTGAACGTTTAGCAGCTGATGTATCTCGTTAGAGTGTAATCAACCATTGAGCAGATCCCATATTCTATATGTTACTGGCTAAAACCCCCAACCACGTGAATTTGCTGGCGAAACGCGACAGGTCAACGACGTGATTATGTGCGTGCTGATCCTCCTCAGATATGTAGCTCCTGTTGCCGTCACATCGGGGTTCTATTTCGTGAAAATCAATATATAGCAGATACTGCTGCCTGCGAAGTCACATAGCAGAGGTCTGCCTTATACCCAGACGCAATGTCAACCTTCTTCGTTAACGCGTATTCAAGCGATGCTTTGTGCAATGCGCAGTTTTTGCAGCAAAGTCTTTCTCCTCTCCAATACCGCATTTTTTCTTTTTTTTTTCCATAGTTCTTGACGGAATAGAAATATTTCAATTGTTTTTCGTTGTCCATGTCGGGGATGAGCTCAGTAGTGAGACAGGGGGGGAAGGGGGGGGGGGGGGGCGAACGAGGTTTAATGGCTTTCTTTGCTTGTGAAGATATTGAATGAAAAAACTAATCGCACTGCATTCTCATACAATATTCGACACTAGCGACATTCTTCACGAAATCGTTTTGCGAAAAAGTAGCGAACGTATACTGGCTGTCTAATGTTAAATGATGGTTTTCTGTCTATAGCTGCCGAACATATTTTGCAAAGTCTGAATTTATGGGGCGTCAAGTCAGTTTACACCTGAAAGAGCACAAATGTTTTCAGTGTGGAGCTGTGATGCATGGGATTTTTTTTTTGCCATATTGCAAAACAACAAACATTATTTTCCAGCAGCAATTCAGGGAAGTAGTAGAATGTATCAAGCAATGGGCATACAAAAAATGTAATGCATACATGTATAGGGCTGGGTACTTTTAAACAAAATAAAGTTGGAAGACATGTGTGCGCGCATTCTTGCTTCTACTGCGATAGCCGCAGTAGCAAACGTCACTGCTAAGCGCGGTAAGGCTCGCTACAAACGATATTGCTCTGTGGATAGTGTCAAATGGTTGACTGTTTCAATCCCTACCTCATTACACTGTTTTCATGGCGCGCCATGAAGGTGAAACGAAGAAACGGCATTATTCAGTGATGTGGATGGGAGAAATGAAAACTGGCATGGTCCAAACTCTTTTTCGATGCACCTCACACAACTCACAGAAAAAAAATCTGCACTAATAAAAAAAACCAAACCGCGCGGTGATCGCCATCACTATAGCAACAACAATCATGCGAACTCGCGGTAGACGAGAGCAGCTAAACAGTAGGGGCAGTTGCTGCCACGTATACACTCTGAGTCATTTCTTTTGCAAGTCGTGTTCTGGAGACGCATCTCAGCAACTGAAGCCTGGACGTAGTCGACTATATTCAATTCATCGATGAATCGAATGCGTAAAGACGTTACAATATCGCGCTGGAATTTAAGAGAGCAGTCTGGCGCCTTTGAAGTGCCGAAACCTTTTCTAACTGGATACCTGGACGTATACATACGAGCGAAATTTGTTGACAGCTTATATGCATGAAACGTTAAAAGCTGAGATGAATTGGCGCAACAAGGAAATCAGGAACAACACTCTTGAACATCTTTTATGTGAAAAGGCAATGCGCAGTCCGTCTACAGGCAAATTTAACACACCGTGGGCGATATATTTCATCTGCCTTAGCACCGGGTACTGATTTGCAATCTTCCAATGCACGCTAAATAAGATATTTTACAACTCAGGCGTGCCGTTGATCGAAAATGCGCCTAGCACGACAACCACGCGAGAGGTTAACACAAGCCTCAAGAAAAAAAAACAACCTCAAGGGATGTAACTTGCTGCTTCTTCTACACCCTTATTTTAATTTTGCGTACAAGAGGCACAACAGTATGTCGATATTATCGGCAACAACAAACATTAATGCAGCCGGCTGCGCAACCCTCTATGCCACTTGCTGCTCCTCAATGCAGCTACCCTTGAACATGGCGGAAACGTGCGCGGCGGCCGATAGATGGCAGCAATTTTGCATAAGGTCTATTCTTGCATGTATGAATCAACGAAAGCACGCGGTCAGCTGCGATCAAGACTGGCTTTTAGCATTTTTCGCTTCAAACAGCATTTAGCTATCACACTTTCCAATGATTTTGTAGCAGTGGGCCCGCCCCAGGCGTGGCATGATAAATCGAACCAGACTTGTGCAATCAAGCCATCACGGGCACTCTGCCAAGTTCGCTCCCCGCCACCGCAGGAGCTATCAAAAGATAAACATGCCATGACGTTATCGCTGTGCAGCATCTTGGCACGCTGCCAAGATATGAGCTGTGGATGAGACGACCGAAACCGAGTGGCGCGCGCCATCAACACGCAAGCGAAAACGCTCGCGATTTCTGCCGCAGCGACACAGAAACCTTGTTTTGAGCTGCCGCAGTAGCTCGAACGGCGAGAGGGACAACAAGTTGAAAATTTTTCGCTCTGTCGCTGAGATCGCTCAATCGCTTGCATGTGAGCGAGCTGGCCTTAACGCATTTTTTTTTTCTTTCAAATTCTCGGGTGCAAAAGTAGAAGGTGGGTTCATTATGGGAGTGGGCTGATTAGGCAACAAATACAGTATCGTTTTTTCGCATTATAAGGGCCGTCTCAAGCCGATTTTTATATATCGAATTATCGATATATCAGACTATTTCGCGATCTCCTTCGAGTTCGATATATCCGGGTTCGACTGTAGATGCAAAAGAAAAGATTGAATGAAACAGGTGTGTCGCAGGAATCACGTCCACCCAAGTGACTGCTGCAGCAACCGATTGCCCTAAATACTCCAAGTTAAAAAAAGGGAAAGGATAGGTGTGTCGTAGCTTCCGTGACAATAAAGCAGTTGCTATTAAATTAAGTGTATAGAAGCTTACACAAAGGACACTTGCTCATGCTGTGGTTAGTAGTAGTCAGTGCAATGTTAACGTCAACATTGCTAAAATTTGGTGCGTAATTTATGTGCAGTGAAGCACAAGGACGAAAGCAGAGACTTATAGAAAGTATGCTGTCCAAAAACAATATTCCAAACCTTAAGAATGCACAGATCCTCAAGTAACGACCAAAAATAGATTCCTTGAAAGGCATTTGGCAGCGTCCAAAGTCCGCGTGTCCCACCCATCAGCAAAGAACCAGACAGCAGGAGGAGCGCCAAGTCACACCCACAGTTGGTATCCTGGTCGTATGCAATAAGTGGTTGGCAGTAGCAAGTAGGAGAGAAATGACGCATAATGTACCAGTGACACTTAAACCTCAGATACGGCATCCTACGTTAGTCTGCAGCAAATATTGGTTTTGGTAGCCATCTGAAATTCATCATCATCATCATCATCATCATCAGCCTGACTATACCCACTGCAGGGCAAAGGCCTCTCCCATATCTCTCAAATTAACCCGGTTCTGTGCTAGCTGCATCCACTTGACCCCTGCAAACTTCTTAACCTCATCCACCCACCTAACTTTCTGCCACCCCCTGCTACGCTTTCCTTCCTTTGGAATCTAGTTTGTTACCCTAAGCGACCATCGGTTATCCTCTCTTCGTGCTACATGTCCTGCCCATGCCCATTTCTTCTTCTTGATTTCCACTAGAATGTCAGTAACTTAAGTTATTTCTCTGACCCACTTTGCACGCTTCCTATCTCTTAATGTTACCCCTACCATTTTTCGTTCCATAACCCTCTGGGTTGTCCTCAACTTAAGTAGAACTCTCTTGGTTAGCCTCCATGTTTCAGCCCCATAGGTGAGTACAGGTAAGATGCAACTGTTGTATACTTTCCTCTTGAGCGATACCGGTAAGCTGCTAGTCATAATCTGCGAGTGCTTGCCAAATGCGCTCCATTCCAATCTTATTCTTCTTGTTATTTCCTTTTCATGGTCGGGATCTGCGGTTGCTACCTGTCCTAAGTAGACATATTCGCCTACTACTTCCAGTGCTTCGCTACCTAACGTAAACTGCTGTTTCTTCCCGAGGCTGTTGAACATTACCTTAGTCTTCTGCATATTGATTTTCAAGCCTACCTTTCTACTTTTCCTGTCTAGGTCATCAATCATTATTTGCAGTTCATCCCCCGAGTTACTTAGCAAGGCAATGTCATCAGCAAATCGCAGATTACTGAGGTATTCTCCATCTACCCTTATCCCTAGCTGCTCCCATTCCAAGTCTCTGAATACTTCCTCTAAGCAAGCTGTGAATAGTACTGGGGAGATCGTGTCTCCTTGCCTAACACCTTTCTTTATGGGAATTTTGTTACTTTCTTTATGCAGAACTATGGTTGCTGTGCAGCCAGTATATATATCTTCCTGCACTTTCACGTACGGCTCGTCTACCCCATGATTTCGCAGTGCCTGCATCACCGCCGAGGTTTCAACTGAGTCAAATGCTTTTTCGTAATCATTGAATGAAATTAACACTGCACAAATCGAAAGGAATTTCAGCTGTATCTTGTTTGTTTATTCTTTTACTATAAAGCGTATGGGGGCTAATATTAGGGGCAGTTTGAAATTTTCTTACTGAAAACATAGATTAATTCAGCTGTATTTTGTTTATTCTTTTACTATAAAGCGTATGGGGGCTAATATTAGGGGCAGTTTGAAATTTTCTTACTGAAAACATAGATTTGGTGCATCATGAACCTATACTGTTTTTATTTTATTTCTTTACCGTTTGCAGTCTTTTGTTTTCAAAACTGTGACAGGCACTTCTGTGCAGATAGGCTTTACATCAAGGTGGACATCATGTGTGTAAAGAGCTTGATAATTATACAACTAGAATTCACTGATCAACTTTTAATTCCTGTTTTAAGGTAAAGTAAAGAACCAACCATGCAAACACGGGGGCCAGTTGGTTGATCATACTGATTCGCCTCATTCGTGTGTCGTTTTTCACTTGTCTCTGTCTATCAAGTAGCGCAGTATTCCCCAGAAAGCAAAGAATATTGTGAAATAGAAGACCGTCATCACCAGCGGTGGGCACTGTTTCTTTAAATTTCTTTATTGGTTGTGTGGTTTGTTATATATATAGAACGTCAAAAGTGCACGCTTAAAAGCTCATTGAGTTTGCTTTCCAGCATTGCATAATTATATAATGATGTCGTTAAGTTAGGGTGAGACCTTGAAGATGGTTTTCAAAAGTTGGCTGTAGAGTGATTGTAATAAAATCTGCGGTATAAAACTTGTTAGCAACCTACTAAATGGATGCAGCTTGTGTTGGAGCTAAACAATGGAATAAATTTTGTTTTCATTTATTTTATGAATGTACCCTTCTCTTTAAATCTACTGAATGCAGACTTCAAATTTCTTATAAGAGTAACAACTGTTGTGCTGTACAACTGCTAACGAAATTATCCACATTGAATAGAAAATAAGTATATTTTTTGTTTATCTCGATGCGATAGAACTTTCACCCATAATTGGGTTTCGTTAATTATAAAAGTACAAGATAGGTTTTTATGCGCACAAAACGACGACACAAAAAGACAAGGGAGACAGGACTTTTTGTGTCGTCGTTTTGTGCGCATAAAAACCTATCTGAGTATGAACCAACTAGCCCCACAACGCATATTACTGGAATAAAAGTACAAATACACTTATGCTATTGATTCTTGTACCAGTTAAGTGAAAGGCAATGATTGATCTCTGTGGAAAATTTTGTTTGCTTACACCTTTATGGGCTCTGAGAAAAAAAAAAGGTATAGAAACCTCTAAGAATGCTGTTTTGAGAAAAGTGGAGCTAAAGCCTCTGAGAGCACTCATATTTCCACTCTACATGATCCCGAGAAACGATGAAAAAGTACCTTTAGGTTGCTGAGGTCCAAATCCAATATAATTTCTGACAGCCAAAGAAATGGTGTATTAGCAGGATAATAATAATTATTGGTTCACAGGAAGGGAAAGGCGCAGTATCTGTCACACTTGCTCTGTGGACACCTGAACCGCTCAGTAAGGGGAGGGAGGGAGGTGGGAGTGAAAGTGAAAACAGAGAAAGGGGAGCCACAGTGGAGGGCTACTGAGTATTCCAACTAGCTGGGGATCTTTAATGTGCGCTGACATCGCACAGCACACGATGCCACTTCGTTTCGCCTCCATCAAAACACAGCACTGGACGCGATTAGCAAAATCCAAAATCTGAAAATTGATTTTTAAAAAATCGAGCAACACTTCTGTGTAGTCTCCACTAGATGTCACCAAAAAAGAACAATTAAAATGCATTCTTGAGATTGCGAGTGCCTAAGTGTAATATATTTCCTAGAAGCTAAAGAAACGCTCTGTCAGAAGGTTGCAAAATGTTCCTGTCAATTTGTTTGACAAAAGAAAGTCTCACCCCACATTAAATTTGGTAATGTTACCAGAACAATTTTTTCTTCAACATTATCAGATACACAAGTGGCATTAGTAGCATTTGATGTGTACGAAATGGATAGACTGTTTTATGAATGTACAATGCCAAAAAGCCAACGCAACCAGCTTTCAAAAGTATATTTTTGATGTCAGATAATCCAAACCACATTGTTAATTGGGGAAGTTGAAGAAAAGAAATGGGGCTCACCTTTGCCGTTGACGGCCATGAATTTTCTCTACCCTTTAAAATAAAAAATTAAAAAGTTTATTAGTCAATTTTAGTCAGTCATTTAATCATCAAGCTTTACTACATAAATTATGTGCTCCTTGCTGTAATACCCACCTGCACAGACTGCACTAAAGTACCTCTAATAGTGCTTAAAGTATAGGTTAGTAAACAGCTAAAAATATGCCCTGCAGTACACTGTTCACGTTGAAGTCGATTAAGTAGAATACATGACTACTGCAGTATAGATGCATAGATTTGTCGGCCTATTTCTTATCTTATGATTGCTTCAGGGATGCTCAATAACATAAAAAAGCTGCCGCCTCTGTCAGACTCATAAAAACTTGGGTTTATTGAGTGATATGTGTTATTACACTAATTAAGTTTAGCCAACAGATAATGTAGCCTGAATGTGGTTGTTTCAAACATTCATTGCTCACGTGTGAATTGACTGGAACTAAAGGTTTGTTCTTAAAGTTT
Source organism: Amblyomma maculatum (assembly GCF_055883805.1). Taxonomy (NCBI): domain Eukaryota; kingdom Metazoa; phylum Arthropoda; class Arachnida; order Ixodida; family Ixodidae; genus Amblyomma; species Amblyomma maculatum. The sequence continues at coordinate 5,906,999 of NC_139352.1, read as the reverse complement.
TGCTTGTTTTCAGTGTTGTGCATTTGATTGCTTGGGCGTGGCTCTTTATTGACGTAAAACTAAGTGTGTTAATTTTTTCCCTTCCAGTTCGATTCACAGAGGAAGAAAAGACCAAGATGCGTAAACTTCCCCGCAGGGAATATATCCTTTGGTTATTAAAAGTCGGGTGCTTTTTGTGCCACAAGGTGGAATGTAGGGTGTGTTGTGTGTCAGAAGTCAAATAACAATGCTGGATAAATTCCAAAATATAGGAGACCTGCACATTGTTCATTCTCGATTTGCATTTAAATGCGTAGTACATATACTATGCATTTAGATGCAAATCATTGTCTCGATTGTGTTACAGCAATTATCGTTATTTTTTTTATGCCTTTTCATTGTATACTCTGTTATTGTTGCACGTCTTTGTCGTGCTACTGTCATCCTGCTGTGCTGAATTTTTAGCTTCAAGAAAAAAGAAAGTAAAAGAATGTGACAAACAGCTGTTGTTAGCAGCTCTTACAGTACTGCACACAAGTCAGTATTTAAGCAGACAGCTTGATACTGAGACTCCTTGTAAGTCCTCTGTGAGCTCAACTTTAATAACTCGTAATGGTAATACTATGAATGTTTGCGGTCAGAGTGCTATTAATTTTAGACCCGACTCCCAGTGGCTGCATTTTGATGGAGGCTAAACGAAGTGGCTTCCGTGTACTGTGCGATGTCAGTGCATGTTAAAGAACCCCAGGTGGTCAAAATTTCCAGCGTGCTCTGCTGTGGTGCCTTGCATAGCCTGAGTAGGTTTGGGACATTAAACCCTACAAATCACATCAAACCAAACCAGATTGATATTCTTGAGTTATTGCACGTTGTCACAATCTTAATCGCTTAGCATTTAAGGTGCAGTTGGTCCTGGATATATAGAGCTCGGATATATTGATCTATTGCTGATTTTAAACTGTCAAGGTAGTATCCTCTTGAAAATCCCATGCAAAACTACAGCAGTGTTGTTTGAGTTTATCGAATTCCCGTTCAGCAAAATATTCGACACATCTTCTCCTAATGGGGCTTCCACGATCACTTTGTGCACATGGAGCCAGATTGATTGAGTGTCACCTGCAGCGATGCTAATGCTGTAAAGACGCATGACGAAGTGAATCTCGAGTCTGCGTGAAAGTTGCTTTTAGTTTGTTGTATTGTTTTCAACTCGATGCTGGCAGCTGTCATGCGGGGAAGTGGGTATTTGGTGCACCGGTTGTCATGCAGTGAATACCAGCATAGCTGACTGAAAGCTTCCTGTGGTTCTCTCAAGGACTGCTCTGCTGCTGAGGACAACACAGAAATCTGCTCTACTAAAAAGCATGCCACTAGAATAAGTGCGCAGTATCTATGCCTCTATGTAGCAATTAACCGCATCTGCTTCCATATTTCATGTATCAATTTATCGATGTATCAAACTATTTTGCTATCCACTTCGAGTTGAGTATATCCGGGATCGACTGGATATGTTCATTTTAAGGTAGCTGGTGAACTCAGTGCATTGTGATTTTTGTGTTTCAAGGTCCTGTAATAGTATTATCCGAAATTCATATCATTGAAAAGCCAACAAAATTTTATTCAAAAGCGCGGAAATTGCATGCAAGCTTTTCATCTCTAACAAAATGTATTTATATGTAGCTGCGTAGCACCACTCACGGCGTGTACCGCATCCTGCTTGTGGGTGTACCGCATGACTGGCAATTGTGCTGTCAGTGATGTGCAGGCAGAGCTTAATGTTTGAGGGCGCGATCGCGGCTTACATGTTTGTATAATCCACAGTGGCATGGGAGAGCATTTGGTACATTAAAACTTCTGCCCATTACATGCACTCACACCTGGGCAGGGAATTTTACAAATTTGTATCGAGCTTGATCACTGCGATTGTGATGTACTTCCTACATTACATCATTTTTTACTCAAATTTGGCTTGTTACTGTTTGCAAAGAGCATAGTTACTTAAAGCATGGAAGTTTGAATGTCTAAATATTGAGATGTCCTCTGTATTTTTTGCGCTTTGCATACCTTTTTCATTTGTTTTCTTGGCACTGCCTGAATGTAATGACAGCATGGCTAAAGCAAGCATCAGGTGCTACCTGACTAAACCTCTATAATCATATCGCACTATGGAGCAGCTTTGGATACAATGCGCTGCATTTGAATAACACCTAGGTGCAAATGAAATTGAAATACAGTCAAATTAAAACACGTGTTCAGAAAATTTGCATGCATGAGTTTCCTGCAAAGTGTGATGTTATGAGGCCATGGAGTTAATTTGGGAAGAATAAAAAAGTGACAAATTTACGTGACGGACTAAGCCAAAGTTGACACTGCTTGTAAGCTATTCAGACAGCATGTTGGCAGTTTTAAACACAGGCATTAATCTTTGATTTCTCATAAAGGAGCTTTCTCTCTCTGTTACATTGGGATCACTGGTCTCTGTTTGTGCCTCCCGTTTGTGTTGACGCTTTGTTGTGCCATCTGTGGCTGTGGTGGGAAGGCCCCTTAACCCACTGCCATGCACATCTGCTGGACAAGCAGCTGGAGCGGTCTCTGCTCCTGGGAATGGTGGACATCCTGTTTGCCTATGCCTACAACAAGCGGGTCACGGAAGGCGAGGACACGGTAAGAGGCAGGCTTCTTCTCACTTTGCCTTTGCAGTGATAGCTGTTAATGGCAAAGAGCATTGATGCGCAAAGTGAAGAACGGTTAGAGGCAAGTCTGACACAGCATTGGGCATTTGCAGGGAATTGTTTTGCGTACTTTTTATGGCTCTTCGTTGGGTGTCTAGTATAGTCTCTGTAGAGAGGTGTTGGCATTTAAAGGATATTGTGTCTGCTGACTGGAGTGCTGCGGAGCTGTTGTTTGAGAGTCAGATGCGTTACCTTCAATGCGACAGCATGAGGAGCTGGCTGATACGTTCTGGTGCCATTGCGTCACTGTCACGCTTAGTGAGGCGGCTGTTCATAGGCTAAAGACTATTGGCCCTTTAATTTAGTAGTAGTTGAAACTTGCACCAGTCGTTGGTGCAAGTAAGAAGTTGGTGAAGTTTCATAATATACTGTCGGCCAACACATGCCAACTGTCAGCCAAACGCGTACAGGGGTGTCTATGGCAGTGGACCATACTAAGGGTGTCATTGATGAGCTGGCTATGCTAGCATATTGTCATTAGGCCTATGCCGTTAGGCCTTCAAAGTCATCTGAATGAAGCATGTGACTCATTGATTTTTTTTTTTTTTTGTCATAACTGAAAAATGCATTTTTTCTTGATATTCCTCTGTCAGGTTGAATCTGGCTGGAATATCAGCAAGCTAAGTGCCACCCTGTCGTGGTTTGAGGTAAGCATACTATAACTTTTGCTTTTTTTAGTATTTCTCGTAGAAGAAAGGATTTCGTTTGGATTGTTAAGCTTTTGTGCCCACGTTTCACACTGCTGAACTTTTGATCACTTCTACTAGTGACGGGTACTTTCGGCTTTTGGGGCAAAGTCGGCCAACAGAAAGAAGGTGCAGGCAATTGTTGCCAATCTGTTCTTCATGCGACAAAAAGTTTGGACATCTCGATTACTCATACAGCTTTAAGAAACTGTCCCTAAGACCACACAGTTATCAAAGAGAACCTTTTTTTTTTAAATGCTTGATGATGTGACCTTTCTTTGTCTTTTTTCAGTCTGATTATTTCAATGTCTGTGCAATGAAATAATAGGCTGGAAAGTACTGCAAAAGCTTGAGACTCATTTCAGAAAACGGCTTGTCTTAGTTGTATGCAAGCTATGCTACCTGTTTATTCTTTACATTTTCATCTAGCCAAGGAACAAACGTGACTGTGTAGCGATTGTGCATCTTACAGTGTGCACTATCATGCAGTCTTCACTGAATTCTTTCTGGCTGCTCAAAAGGAGCAGAATTGAGATGTGCGTAAAAATGTTGCAGTTCATTTGATTTCCTTTGTTTGAAGGCCCTTTAGAAGCTCCCCTAACCTGGCTTGAGATATGTGCCGCTTTGTGCATGTTACTGGCATTTCCAGAAACAGTCTGGCCTCAAGAGTTTCTCAGTGCAATTGTATGTAATGTTGTTTGTTTTGGTATTAAGAGGCCCAAGTAATGAAAGCACCGTACATGCACTAAACTTTTGCTTGTGGCTTCTGGCTTGGCCTAGTGCATTACATATCGCTCTGTGGGATCGGCCAGTGTGTTATAGTTTATTTTATTGAAGAACTCTTAGCAATTTTATGTTATTTTTTAACCTGTCAAACGTGGTGTAGTTTGCATCAGTGCAGTACTGTAAGATAGAAGTCTCACCATGGTGGCTCAGCGGTTACAGAGCGCTTGATTACTGAGCCGGGTGGCCTGGGTGCAGTACCGGCCGTGGTAGCCGCTTTTCGGCAGAGGCGAAAGGCAAAGGTGCCTGTGTATTGTGCAATGCCAGTGCATGGTAAAGAACCCTAAGTGGTTGAAGTTATCCAGAGTCTTCCACTACAGCGTCCGTTATAGCCTGAGCCTCTTTGGGACGTTGAACTTGATAAAACCAAACCAAAACGAAGCTAGAAGACAGGGGCCAAAATTCAGTGAGGTGCATGAGATTAGTCACCATGGCAATCTGGATGCACGAAAGGGTAAACGATGCGAGACTGGCGGGGGCAGTCAGGCATGTGCAGTGAGAGAATGCATCATTCTTTTTGCGAGACTGTCTAGAAAAACACTAGGGATGACAATGGTGTTTTTTTGACCACTGTACTGTGTGCAAGGCTTCAGAAGGTTGATGTTGCAGCGGCTTGATTGGAGAAACTGCAAAGCACAAAAAGAAAGTGCAGTGCATTTTGAAACTTGTCATTGTGTTGTGCTGCGTTAGTTGTGATATAGTGCCTAGAATATACTGGCTAGTGTGCCGAGGGCATGCGCTCGCGTAGCCACCGCAATGATGCCTTCTCCAATAGCTGCCAATAGCTAAGTTGCCATCGCTCTGCGTTCGTGGCCTTGTCAGCTTAGGCGGCATAGGTCCGGGCAGTCGGGCACTGTGCTTTTAACTGCAAAACCTGTCTCTTGACACTTTGAGCATGCTTTTTGTCTAAAAATACTCTTGGTGAAAAACAACCGTACCGGCCCAGTAGCATGAGGAGAAAATCCCACACTGAAATAGCACTCGAGGAGGCATTTAACAAATGCTGTCGGGTCCAGTCTGCTATTTTATACTGTTTTATTCATTCTGCTGAATTGCGGACGGTCTTGAGCAAAACACATGTTGACTGCCTAATATCCAGCGAAACACGAAATCTGAAACAACCACCTAAAATTGACATGTTGGTCGCAATATGTTGTTCTGATTAAACGATTGAGTCTGGGCCGGGTTCCTTATTGCTGCTATGAAAACTTCCGATGGCGATTTTGTTTGATCTGGAGCCAGTCGATTGCGATACACGCATTGCGATTGCGGATGTGGGGTTTCGTATGCATCTTCTTTCTGAGTGAGTGCTCAGCCAGCTCTTTCCAGGTAATTGGACCGAGTTGTGGTAACCATTCTCATTTGCAATCTAACCTGGAACGGACCGACGACGACTGTTGTTGCCCGGTGACACAGGTATCAGGAAATACCCGTAATATTTTTACACTGTTCAATAATCCAGCCTTAAATTTGATTTACTCTTCGGTCTTTTCTTATGGTCCAAGCTATATAGATGCTGCAGTCAAGCGCTACGGACATCAGTCATACTTCTGGATAGGTTACATCGACGTTGCTGCAGTTCAGTCATGCTTATTGCAAAGGTGATATAATATGGTAAAGAAAAGCAGGGCAATCTTGCTTTTACCTACCACGGCATGCGCATGTCTTCAAAGATCGTATGCGACGATAAACACAGGCAGTCTGAATCAAACACTTCATTTTTGTGTTCGCACTCTTTATTCATTTGTTTTATTAGGAAGTCACTCGTTGCTTCATTTATAAATAGTTAATATGGGGTGTGCTTCCTTTTGTAACAGAAGGAAAGGCAAGAAACAAGAGTGGTGATTGTATCATTATCGATTCTTTTTTACAAAGTTCACATTACAGTGAAAATTGAGCAGAAAGGCACAGCAATAATAAAAATGTAGAAATGTGCTGCTAAATGTTTTAAACAAAGGCTGCACATGAGACAGAAATAATTTTAGAGTAGTAGTATAGAAACTAAATTTTTTGTGGCATTTTTTTTCTTGTTAATGATGCGCAAGACATTCCTGTATAAGGATCTCCATGTGGTTTTCGCCTATGACCGCTATGTAGTATACAATTGATTTTACTTTCTTCACCAGTTTCGGTTTCGGTTTCAACAGCCGAGTGGTTATTGTGCCGTCACAATCAGGTCCTGTGTGGGGTTAAAAAAAAAACAGCTCTGTGATCCCTTTCACTCATCACTTATTGTGATTCCTGTTCTTGAAGCAGGCTGGCTTTAGCATTGTAGCGAATTGAGACGACAGAAGAACAAATATATCACTATTTTTCTCATTCCTCCCTTCACCTAGACTTGACTGACGTCACAGCCATTGCTCGGCTGTTGAAAATGAAACCGAGACAAGCAAGAAAAAAAAAATTAGATTATAAATTATTCAATGGTCGTAGGCAGATATCATGAGGTAGTCCGTGTAAAGTAATGTCTTACGCATCATTACAAATGATGAAACACAAACATAAAAACTAGGTGTCTGTACTGCATGCTTTAAGTGACAAAGAAAATATGTGTAGTTGTTTGCTAGAGATCTGACTGCTCCACAACTTTGTTATCGAACAAAATGAAATTGGGATAGAGCAGCTCTGCTCAAAACAGTTTTCGCAGACAACACGCGCTGGAGTCAACTTGCAGCTGCTCCCACTCCATGAGCCGCACAGGGTTCGATACCGAAGATAGCAACCTTGTCTGGATTCAAGCGGTAGCCACTCCGGCAGAGTGGCACACAGCGTGTTTTCCCTGCCCTGATGCTTCATTTTTAGCATTATTAGTCGTTGCAAATTTAATTTCCTCACATAAATGCAATGAACAGCACGACTAAAACGAAAGAATAGCGTAGATGCGACCAAAGCGCTTCGAACCACTAAAGGCACGGCCAGCTCAACTGTAGCAAATCAAGGACGTGGCGGTGGCCGACGGTACCCTTACGATGAACTGCGACCCTGGTGGCCAGAGTTAGAAGGCATCACCGGCGCGGCCACCTCCTCCCATTGAAAAACCCCTCCACACTAGCCAGTATAATCTAGGCACTATAGTTGTGGCATCATTCCTTGTGCAACAACTAATTATAGTTACTAGGTGTTTTTGGCATCACTTTGTGTTATTTCAGTTAGAAAGATGGTTTTGAGCCAAGCTGTCATGAACGTTAAGCAAAGAAATGGAACTTATCACGTTGATTGTTTACAGCAGCTGATGAGACCACCTCATCCCTTCCCTTTTATACGAAGCCATAATTCTTTGTCCTGTTTGCACCACCCAGGAGTTCTGGTCCCTGGAGCAGACAGTGCGCTGCTGCTTCCGCCGGTGCCTCGTCTTCCCGCTGCACCGGCACTGGGGCCTGTGCTATGCGGTGCTTCGGGACGTCATGCAGATCTTGCATCTGGGTAAGAAGGCTCCACGTTTGTTAGGCAGACAGCTGATATTTGAGGACCAGCATTTTTCTCATTGCTTGTGTGCAGTTGGCATAACATAATTCATTCATTCATGTATATCATGATCATCTGCATCAGCATCATCAGCCAGACTACACCCACTGTAGGTTGTTCCTTCCCTTGGAATCCAGTTTGTTACCCTAAGCAACCATAGGTTCTCCTCTCATCTCACTGCATGCTCTGCCCATGACCATTTCTTCTTGATTTCCACTAGAATGTCATTAACTCTAGTTATTTCTCTGACCTACTCTGCACGCTTCCTATCTCTTAACGTTACACCTACCATTTTTCGTTTCATAGCCCTTTGTGTTGTCCTCAACTTAAGTAGAACCCTTTTCATTAGCCTCCATGTTTCAGACCCATAGGTGAGTACAGGTAAGATGCTACTGTTGTATACTTTCCTCTTGAGCGTTACCGGTAAGCTGCTAGTCATAATCAGCAAGTACTTGCCAAATGCACTCCATCCCAATCTTACTCTCCTAGTTATTTCCCTTTCATATATATATAGTTATCACCGATGTCTATTAGTTACCGTCACTGATGCCTTTTTTCTTTCATGATTGGATGTGGGTAGGCAAAATTTTAATCAATAGAGCAGTGCAAAAAGCAATGCGAGAGCATGGATCATTTGCTATTTCCCTGCTCTTTGGTTCTCTCTCTCTCCCACCCTCCCTCCCCATGACACATGCTCAAAACCAATCATAGCTTCTCCCACCCTCCCTCCCAATGACACATGCTCAAAACCAATCATAGCTTCTCTTTCTGTTGCTGCTTTCTCTCACGTCTCCTATTTCTCCACTCTGTGGCTCTTTGACATGTGCCCTCTCATTGGTGCTTCCTGAACATGTGCACCCTTGCTCTCTCTCACCCTTTCTGTCTTTGTTTCTTCTGTTTTCCTTACACTCCACTCCTTTCCAGGCACTACTTCCACACCGCAATTTCTAACCATGAGCCATGGGGTGGTCCTTCATCAAAAGCTCGCCAATAATCGTGTCATGTTGCAAATGGTTCCATAGCACATTCGTAAGAGTGGAGCATTGCGGGTGGGAGTATTTTCTATATTTATACTCCCTCTCATTTGAGAGCACTCGCTGCTGAACAGCTGATAATTTTTAGTAAGGCGTTGCTTTTGGGATGTGGCTTGATCAGTAGCGGGGACATGAAGGCTTGTCGCATCTATTGGTTCTTACTGGTCTTACCTTCATTCATTCTGGTAGAAAAGGAGTTGTCTCTGTTCTTCGGGGACCATTTTCTCTGACTCATTCTTGATCATTGTGCTGTTGTCTACTTAGGTCCTCGGTACGTCCTCCGGTGTCTCCTCGAAATCCATGACACTTTCAGCCGCCATGATTCCAGGTACATTCTCAACGACCTGTACATCACTGACTATGCAGTCTGGATACAGTCAGTCAGGTGAGCCTTTTGGGCTTGTGTATATTTTTCTAGCCAGCTGTCAAAAAGTGTGAAGTAAATATCATCACGGCTACTGGTGTCTTCTTGCTACTGTCACCTGGGTGGTGTATGCATGCGACATGTGCTCTTGGGTCGGCTCCATAGTGCCAATTGTGCAAAACTGCACCAAAAGGTAAAGTCTGCTATGTGCGTCTACATCGATACGAGTAATCTGCAGCAAGCCTAAGCCAAAAGTCCCTATATTTCCTTGAAGATAAAATTAGGAGTTGCCACATGTAATTCTACAACTAAGCTGGGTGGCACTGGCAAAAAATATTAACTTTATTTAATACTTTTGTCAGCTCTTAATAACATATGGGTAAGTAGGTGCCTGTCGTCCTGGCCCGTTGTCAGCGCGCATAATGACAACAGAGAAGCCAGACAGACCTGCAGCATGCAGGGATTTAGACTAACAATACCACGGTGTGGAGGGCACACCAGAAATGCACGTGGCACAAACATTTACAACGGTGCCAGTATCAACTTGCACATTCTTGTTTAGGCAAAATGGGGAAACGGCGCGTTGCTGTAGAAATCACGGTGAGCATCGGGTTTAGGGTTTACTCATTGCACTATAAGAAAAAAAAAAGCAGTTGAGTCGTGTGGGGCATGCATTCTAGAGTGTGGAAAAGCCAGCTTAAAAGGGACAGCTCCATGCAATTATCGTTTGCGGTGAAAATTAATTCTGTGACTGTTTCTGGCTATAGTATTGACATTCGTCTGGCCATGGAAGATGCAGTTATCACCGGGAGAGTTGGGTTTTAAACCCTTCTTGCCGGTCGATTCAAGCTAGCTGCATTCTTACTGCAAAGGGTGGCTTGCGACCAGTTTGAATGGAATGGTGGTAGTGGAACATGTCAGTTAGTGTCAGTAGGTAGAGCACGTTACATGCTAACAGATTGAGATCTTTCTGCCGACATGTGGTTGTAGTTTCTCCTACTTCCTCTTAATTATCTTTCACAATGAAAAATAATAAACTGTTTGTATCCAAGTGGTCAGTGATATGGCAAAAGAAGCGCGCTCATATGCTTTCCTCAGTCTATGTGTTTGCATGTGGGCTGTATTTTCTGGCCTATAAGTCACACCCTTCTGCAAACGGCAATTTTTCTAGGGAAAAAGAAGCAAAAATTTGTCAACTCAGTGTATAGTATATGCACCTGTTCATTTGTTAAGTACTATAAAAATGCACTGAGGATCTCTTCTTTGAAAAGTAACGAAAATACACAGTTTGACACTTGGACAAGTGTATCTTCTTGCCACAGCCTACTCATTTTCTTTTTTCTCTTCATTGACCAGAATGCTACTGCTTGTTTTTGCCAGTTACAGATAACGTCTTTTTTACTCACAGTGACCATTCTACTACTCGATTCCCGTTATCCAGCACTTATATGACATTCAGCTTCAATTTTGCATCACATCTTCTTTGCCCCCCTCCCTTGGTGGTGTCGTGCACATGTGTTAGTTTGGGCTGATGTGAAATAATTTGCCCTGCGCTGTCAGGGATTTTTATCTGTGCTAAAACACTCTTACACAAATTTTCTGCTGTTTTGCCTGAGGATTTTTTCTTGAAACATAGTTACTGCAACCGCAAAAGGTGTTGCAATATTTTTTTTGCCGTATATATATTATATAAGTATTGCCAGAAATCTATGGAGGAAGAAAATGCAATTTATACATTATACATATTATATATATATATATATAGACCAGATTTTTTAGCCATTTTTGGGCGCGGCCCACCGTGCGGGCGTTTCTTTGGGGACTGCGGGGCGGGAGATCTCTGTGGCTGCACCTGCATGGTAGCCAGGATTAGTTCCCCTTCGGGCATTAGAGAATATTGCCAAATATATTTTCACTGCCTGGTTGTGTAGGAAGAATTTATTTGCATTGTCGTAGAGTTAAAATCGACGCATTATTCAAGAGATTAAGTTTCACACTCATGTTTATTGTGTTCGTACTCATCACACAGCCGTGCTAATGCTGCCCCTACAGCCGCAAAAACATTTTTGAATAATTGCAAGCATTACTTGTACGTGTACTGTTCATGTATAATTCTGGCCACTTTCAAAGTGTTCTTCATGCTTTCTGCCAGCCATAGCGAACCTCATCAATTTGGCTGTGTTGTCGCCAGCAGGTGGGACGCCAGTCACATCAGCAATTTCTGTGTGCTCATCTGAGTTGCCAAGCTAACAGCAGACAAGTTTTGTTTCACATTATTTATAAGCACCGCCGCATTACGATCATTTTTTTGCCTGGAAAATCTTGTATAGCACCCATCAAACTGTTTCGTCTTCAATACCACGCATGATACGCCTTTTTGAATCCTGCACCTACATTGTAGTACATGCAAAATGAAGAAACAGCAGCAAAGAAATGCTACCTGGAGCATAACTCCAGGTAGCATACGCATACCTGCCAAGATTTACGAGCCCGATTTTCAGTGCTTTCTTATGAGTATCATAGTGCCCACTTTCATTTTACGATATTTCTTGATTTGTGTGTAGATTAAAAAAAAGGTAGCAGGGTTAGATCAAGTAGACATGCGAAAACGTGAACCCGGCTGGTTTTGTGCCATGTGCGCCGTCTCATGGCGAGCTGTGTACTTCGCGGCGCATCATATTTGTTTGCCACATCACTTCTCGGCGCCTCTACTCCAATCAGATCATGCCTGTTCAGTAAAGTAGGGCTACATCGTCATCGCAATTGTTGGCTTTTCAGCTAGCCGAGGCTGTCAAGCTGTTAGGCTTATTGTGTTGGCAGTGCAGTTGCTGTGGGTGCGATTGTGAGGTGTTTACAAGAAGTACTTTCAAGTGTTCTTGCCCATATATTCAATGGATTTTTTGTGCATACAAAAATATAGCAAAGGCGAAATGTACGCTTTCTGCGCCTACTACCGCTTGATGTGAATATTGCACATGCCAGTCATCTGGAAATTCTGCTCCATCTCGGTGCAAAGAAGAATAAGGATTCAGCGAGTATCATTGACGCCAATGAGAAGATCAGTGGGTATTTTAATTCTGAAGTGGACCAAGCCACTATTCAAGCCGAGTGTCTCTTCACGGCTTTTTTGATCGAGTAGAAGTAACCATTCAGGAGTGCATAGATGAGCAGGGCACGCTGTTGCCAGTCTTCAGGACATTGAGCATAGTTTCAAGTATCATAAGCTCTCGGAAGTTATCTTAGGCATTCTGACTCTCCAACAAAGTAACGCAGAGTGTGAAAGAGTGTTTAGCAAAGTCAAGAAGACGTGCACCAGGTTTTGCTCCTCCAAATCAAGAAAGGACCTAGAACAACTGTTAATTGTCAAATGCAAGGAGTCTGGATTTTGTCACAGTCAGGTGTTCTTCAAGGACTTCCTGCTGAAGGCAAAAGCAGTAACCTCCTCAGTACTTTCCTAACCTTTCACTTCAAATACGTCTTTCTGAAGTTGTGTTTACGTGGCTTTTCGGAACTCTAGTTTAGACTGCTCTGTTTTCCATCATTCAAAAGAGATTTTGAGTAATAAAACAATTTAGTATTTTTCACCGAAACTTGGTATTTTTTGGCATCCTCTATAGTAGATTTAGCACTGTGGGGTTGGCAGATCTTCATACGGTATATGGAGTTTAGCATCCCAAAATGGCGTCGGTTACGATGCATGCTGTAGGGGAGTGCTCCGTAAATTTCAACCACCTGGATTTCTTTAACTTGCAGTGATATCGCACACTACCCGGGAGTCTTCCGCTTCGCCATCATAAAAACGCGGTCGAACCCACACCTTCGGGCTCAGCAATCAAGAGTCTTAACCACTGAGCCACTGCAGTGGGGCACAACACAGTCTTGCTATTCGTATTGAGTCTTGAATAAATATTAGCAGAGTAGCCAGATTTCGCGACTTCTGCAGCCAGAAGACGAGAATATTTTATTTTGAAGCTATTGGTGTACATGAAAGCGCTGCACAGCCGTTTGGTCCAGCGTCATAGCCTGTAATGAAATCGTGTTTAGTTGTCACGTCTCAGGCAGAGACTAACAGCAAAAACATAATACGCTCTGAAATACGGAAATACCAATTTGGATTGGTGGTGGTCGTGCTTACATTCCCGTAAAAGGATGATAAAAAAAAGCCAAAGACGAACCATTGGTGACCGAACAAGTATGCATTTTGCCTAAGCAACCTTCAGCGCGAAGCTCGCCGATCCAGTTACAATAAGAAAGATAAAAAATATGCAGTCTCATGCATAAAATGAAAATATAAAAAAAAAAAAAATGTGCATTTATCTCATGTGAAGGGTAGGCACACACACACACACACAAATGCCAACGCATTACTGCATATAAACGGTGATTTCCAGTGCGTAACCTGCATGGTAGACTACCTACAGATATCGCGTCAACAAAGGAGCAGTGCGTTTCAAATTGCTGCAATACTCTCAAAACAGGAGAAATGGTGTACAGCACGCATCTGCATGCACAGATGGCAGAGCACGTTAAAGACAGAATTTAAGAATGCTTGCTCACCAAGGTGTGTTATACGCGAGGCGCTCGCGCGACCTGCAGTCCCCGGGCCGTGCGCGCCTGACAAATGGTGCCTGGTGTAGAGAGTAAGAGCGTGCTAGCAGCCTGCGTGCGAGGGTAACAAAAAATTTGGTCTATCTGTCTCTCTCTCTCTGTATACGTGTGTGCATGCGTGCCACTGCTTACTTTGCTCACTTTTCTGGGCCAGAAGGCTCTTTTGGCTATGAAATTTCATCAGAATTGATATAAATTGTACACCGTGAGAAGACGCTGAGAAAAAATGGTTGATGCGCTTGTTTCAAGCTTCTTCTTGAAGCCGTTTGCAGGGTCACATAAGAACTAGTGACAGGCGACGCATTCTATGTATTTTCGGACGATTATTGGCGGAAAAAAAAATGATTTTTAAGAGAGGTTTACAAGTGAGTTAAAGTTAGGCTCCTTGTCTCTCCTCCATTTTTTTAATAGTTTTTTTTTTTCTTTTTTTGCAAGCAGGAAACCTCTGTTGCTTGCTTTTTAATATTCGAAGCTGGTCCCTTTGCAAACATTTCTGTTTCATATAATGAACCTTGGTTTGTCTTTCAGGTTTTGATCGCATGGAGGGAGGGGGGGCTTGGGGTAAATTGAGGTATCTTTTGCTGAAGCACCTCTTGTCATTGTTTTGGCAGATGCAGTTGCCACGGTGTACATATGTGTAATATATATATATATATATATGGATAGACTTTTTTTTTTTTTCCTCAACTTTTTCTTTTGCATACACATGGGAGCGGCAGGTCTGGCTCCAATTAAGCGGCTATTACTATCAGTAGCAGTAGACTGCTTTAGAACTGATGATGTGAATAGTGCAGTGAATAAGTTGCACTGTACGAAAAATGTATTGAGTAGTTTTCTGTATTTGTTCTTTCCATATTCCAGGCCAAAGTCTCTACACCGTCTGGCAGATGCTCTGAAACAGGTATACTTACTGATGAGCTCTTCTGTTTTGCTTAAGCATTACTAGTTAAATACAGGTGGAGCATTATGGCATCACTCCACAGGTGCACCCTTACTCCTTTAAGTGTTTCTTTTTAGTTTTGTGTGATTGAACTTTTAGTTTTGGTACCATACCTTGGTACTATTGCCTAAGTAATATGGAGTGGTGAAAGGTGAAATTCTAACATATGGTTTGGTTTGGTTTGTAGGGTTTAACGTCCCAAAGCGACTCAGGCTATGAGAGACGCCGTAGTGGAGGACTCCAGAAATTTTGACCACCTGGGGTTCTTTATTGTGCACTGAAATCACACAGCACACGGACGCTACTCCGTTTCACCTCTATCGAAACTCAGCCGCCAAGGCCGGAATTTGATCTCGCTTCCTTGGGCACAGTAGTCGAAAGCCATAACCGCTGCGCCACCCCTAGTAGTAGTTACAAAAATAAATGCTCATTGCAACTTATCCAAGAGACGCGAACATTTCTTTTTTTTTTAGAAATGGCTGCTCTCCTTTTCTTGGTCATGTTAGCTGATGTGGGCTTCATTGGGAAACTGCCTTTTGACTGTGCACGTGTTACATAGTCATCCTTGATAGAATTAAAGCGAGAATGATGGGTGTAGACATTAAAATTATACAGTGTATTTAGACTGCTTATTTTCTGTTTTGCACAAATACCATTTTCTTATCGGTTATGTTTCCTGCCTTCCTTGCGGTTACGTTCAGTTTAAGTCTGCGGTACAGCCAGGCACAGGCTGGAGCACTTTATTTTTTATTCCTTCTTGTCTATCTCAATGTAACATTTCTTTGTTATTTCCAGTGTGCACTTTGTTTTTCATTTAATGAATCCCCCTCACTTATTTAATGCTTGGAAAGGCCCTTAGCATATATTAAACTAACTAGTAAGTAAGTGAATGATAGTGAGTGAAGTATGAGAAAAGTAAAGAGTAAGTGATGTGTGAAACTCTTGCATGTGTTGATGAGAAAAATGGCTTGGTTTGCTGAATGTACTTGCAGGTGAAAGTTCGAAAGGCAGACCTAGACCTGGACATTCCCGAACTTGAACGGGGAGCCAAACTTGCCATCGCGGAAGCTGCGGCAGAAGAGGCATCAACGTCCGACAATGTCAGTGTGGCTCTACAGGCACTTTGCATATCAAATCCGTTGGCATCGGCCACCAGCCATGAAGGTGACGATGTACCAAGTCCTTGCAACACTGTTGTCAAGCCAGAAGATGCACTTAATGCACTTAGTGATGAAGACAGCACAAGCAGTGATGATAGCTCTTCGTGGAGCGGCGATGAAAGTGCTTCGGACTCATCTGTGGACTCGACGAGTGACGACTCCAGTTCCGACTCAGCTCTGGACTCTGATGACGATGACGCTCCCGGAGCCGCTGCTAGCGTTGGAAAGCGGCGGAGCGGCGCGGTTGCTGATGGTGAGAACGCGTCTGCCACCTCGAGCAGTGACTCTGACAGCGATGACTCTGATGGCGGAAGCAGCTCTGAGGCTGACGGGGGTATTGACCAGTGTCTTCTCTTTATGAAGGACGCTGAGCATGAGAAACGGCGCTGAGTGTTTTTAATTAATGTGTGCTTGGCTGAATCACCTGTTCCTCTTTTTGCCACTGGTGAAAGGTTAGCATGCCTTTGTCTTTGAGACCTGGGCCAAGCCTTGCTTTGAAGACATTGCATGTATGTAGACAGATAGCTTTGCAGACTGTCCCTCTTCGTAATCATGGAGTGCTATCAAATGAATCGACTTTAAACAAGAGACTTAGGGATTTAGGCACAGACTCTTGACAGTTACGGTTGGATTGAGTCAGCTTCAAAGTGGCGTGCTGCCCTGCTGTAACGAATATCGGCTTAAATGAGTTAAAAGGAAAGGCCGTTTTCAGAAATCAGAAATGGGGCTGGCTTGTTCGATTGCTCGAGCAGGGCTCTGCAACAAACAAGCGACAAAGGCATGGTTGCCGTGCCCCCAACAAGAGCAGCTGTTCTGTGATTTAATTTACTCCATGACACAGTTTTCTGGCACTCCAGGTAAACTTGCTCTTATCTATTTGCTGCTACAAGCAGAGCATTGCATAAGCAGGTGCTTCAACACCGTGAGCACTTTGCACCCTTTATTGCATCATATTCAAAGCGGTATCTGCTCAATCTTGTCTGGTGACCAAGGCTTTATTTATAGTTGGCTCAAAAAACTCCTCGCAGGCAAGTGATGGCAGGGACACATGCATGAGCAAGATTGAGGGATGGCAAAAGGGAAACAAGGGACGAAGTCAGCAGAAGTGATCTGTACTTTGAGGCATGCATTCAGTGGGGCACGTGGAGAGGGTAGGGCCTGAAAAGGGTGGCCAAAGAACAGTTTCGATGTTGAGAGCAGGAAAGGCGCAGTGATGCGTTTTGTCAACATTGCACTTGTTTGAGTACAGAGCAACGACGGTTTTGCTTTGTATGCAAAACGGGCGACTTTTGCTGTGAATTGTTGAAATGGGCTGAATCGTGCAGCAGCGGTACATCTTCTATGCACAATTGAGCTTAAAGATTAGAAGGCGTTGTAAGTGAACGTCTAATATTGTGGATATTCCGAAGCAACTATTGGTAAACCTAGTCTAGTGACCGATGCTTTTAAGATCGAACATTGTGTTGTCAAAACATGGTTGGTTATGTCATGTGCTGTCTACCATTATTGTATAGTTGCATTTGTTGCCGATGCAAATTTGAAGGCATCTATGCAGAGCTCATAGTTATTTAAGTGATCTTATTCACACAAAATGATCCTTAGGTTAGGGCAGTTTCTAAACATGCATTTAAAGAGCCCTGCGAACCAGTGGCTTTTCACTTTCATAATATGTGCTCGAGACGCAACTAAAACGGCCTCAGGGCATTCTGAGAAAGCTTGTTGCAAAGCGCACCTATATACATTGTTCCTTTGGCAACAGCTGTGGAACTTCCTAGGGTATGGATTTGTGGCGGAGAGGCCTTCTGACCCAATAAGGATTCCAGTAAGCGGGGTGTTTTCAGTGGTGCCAATGATGAATATCAGAACCAAAGATTATTCATCTATACTCTTGTGCTTGACACCCGTATGTAGCAAGATTAGGGAACTTGGCATTTGCTTAAGTTTCTCTGAAAGCTTCTACTCCCAAAACTGCAATCAACTTGATGACATGGAAATTCCGCACAACACTTTCTGCATATGCTGCTTAGCGGTTCTATGCAGCAAAGCTGAGATCTGGCACAAGTGGGAACCAGAGTCCGTATTCCGAGTTTGCATCATCCAAAGTGTCGCTGTCTTCCCGACCTAGGATCATCTGATTGGTGGAAAGACCAGAAGTGGTAGTGACATATCCACTTCTGGTGCTTCAACCAGTCAGATGACTTGAGGTGGGGGGATCGGGACACTTTAGATAACAACGCAAACTCGGAATACGACCGTGTACACCCCTGCCTTTCATTTTGGAGTTCTTTGCACTGTGTCCTTTAAGTCACATGCATGGATGATGCAGCTTGAAGGTGGTCACTTTGACTATGCGGACGTTTGAAAATTTGGAATATCGAATAACTTCCTATTCGATTTGCTGATTGATTCCGGCCACGGCGGCTGCTTTTCGGTGGACGTGAAAAGCAAGGCACCCATGTACTGTGCAACGTCGCTTTACGTTAAAGAACCCCAGGTGGTCAAATTTCTGGAACCCTTCACTACAGTGTCTCTCGTAGCCAGAGACGCTTTGGGACGTTGAACCTTACAAATCAAACCTATCGAACCAATTCGCTAATTGAATCAAACAGTGCATTTGAAAAATGTTCCAACTGAATTGAAAATGACTCAATTGTTTAGATAATTTTCGAATAACAGGCACAAAATTGGAATTGTGCCCGTTATTCCTTCCCTCAGTGGCTCTTTCAAAAAGAGGACCCATTCCATTGTTGCTGAGTACTCTGCCGTCACGCAATCCGTTTAAGTGGCAGCGTCCATGGTGTTCAAATGTGTGGCCTTAAGTACTGGGCAGTGCAGCTAGGTTCGACCAGATTTAGTAAAGCCTGACTTCATGCCTCGTATCACAGGCTATGGATCATAACTTTTGACCCTCTCATTGCCTTTTTGTTCTCTGTTATTGCCAGTAGCCGAGATGTATGAAACGACAGTCACAGGAGTTGGTACGCTAATTTCATGCTCTGTCCTCTAGATCACTCATGATTTTCAACAGTTACAGCTTTAATCCCGTGAATTGCAGCATTGCCACTAGCTGTTCACTGTTTAGCAACAATATTCATTTAGTTTGAGCACAGTTAATGGATAGTTATCCACTTGTTTTATATTCGTATTCGATTTGATTGTTCTATCTGATTCGTAGTAAAGCTATTCATATTCAATTCAGCACTAGACCAAAGATCTTCATATTCAATTAGTTTTGAGGAATTACTTGGACATCCCTAGTTGTTGTCCCCTATTCGGACCAAGTGCTTTAATCCTATTTATCTTTGCCATAACAAAATGCATGTTTTGCTAGTTACTTTGTTCCTCTAATTGCACTGTCATTTTTACTTTTAGACGGAGTGACAATTACACCATAAACTTTTATAAACCGATAGCCTTCAGATTATTCTGTTGTATCCCCTCTGCCTTTTTTTGTGTGGACAGATCCAGTCTAACGCACACAACTGTTGTCAAATTTCAGAAACCCCTGAGGCTAAAAAATTCAGTTTGGTGATGTAGAGAAAATATGCGGGTGTGATTAGAAGGGAACGGTAAGCAGATAGAACGAGATTTGATAATTACTTGAAGGTTACGGCAATCAGGTTCAAGTAATGGTGCTGAGTTTTCAATCCTACATATGTGTTCTGTTCTTTGCTGGTGTAACGGAATCAATTGTTGTGCAAGGTGCTATCAAAAGTAAACGGAAAGTAATAGTTAAGAAAAGTTTTATTTTTAACTCCCTTGTTTTATTCATACTTGAAAACAGATATGCCACCTAATTTTTATGGTATGATTGTGCAAAGTACACAGTGCACAAACTAATCTCAACCATTACGCATTATTCAAAGAAACTAAATTTTTTCAAAAGCCACCTTTCATTTGCATTTAACGGCACACCTTTACAACCACAATAAGATATTTAAAATATTTATGTAACACAAGATTATTAAAGACAGTTGTTATATCATCTTTATATGGCCTGGAAGAGGTGATTGCAGCCCATTTCTGAATGTATGAATTATAAGATGCGTCATTAAACCTTGGTGCAGATTTCCAGCAAAGTTATCGTGTGTTTACCAAATTCATGTTCCATAAACTTTTGGTCGTAGAGGTAGCTAAATGTAACTGTGGTTTTAAATATTATGCTCTGCCCTAATTCGGTAAAATCAACTGAGAGCTGTTCAGAGTCGCCTATCCTAATCTTGCAGTATCTTTTTGGTTTGCTTCGCTAGCTTTTTATTTATTGGCTTGAGAAGCACAGTATCCGTGCAAATACAGAGAAATGCATATTTTGTTATGTGGGATGTGTTTTAGGACATTGAAGTGGCGCCCTGTCATGAGCAAGCCGTTTTAATGCACAGGATATTTTCGGATATTTAAAGAAATGCTTTACGCAAGCGCTAGCTTGATAGAAACGACGTAGCTAGCCGTTTTTAGAGACAGTGTACAATTTTTACATCGACACTTTTTCCACAAGTCTGATTTTAAAAAGTTAGCTGAGTAAGTTTTTACTATTTAACTTTTTAAAATGAAAAAAGAAAAATACTTTAAACTGGGCCAAGCAACCCTGAACAGCTCTTAGCTGGATTCCCTGGGGCTCACTGTATTTTTTTATAACTTTGATTACTTATAACTGGCACACCCTGTATATGCTCTTTGGCATTTTGGAGCTTGTTTTTTGACTGAAACTTTATTGCAAGCACAAAGCTCATTTTTAGCCTGATCCGGATGACTTTAAAAACATTTTATCTTAGTGCAGTCCTAGTGCAGCTTTCAGTAGCATCTCATGCTGTTATCATTTGAAGTTTGCTTTTGTCATGGACACCACCTTTCTGGCTTTCAGCACCTTGTGAAGTATTGTTTGTGGACTTGCATGGGGATGAGATATGGAACGAAGTCCATTCACTGTTGTGTAGCATACTCATTTTATTTATTGTTTTATGTAGCCCTTGTATTGCCATGTGATCCATGCATTTTTTTTTTTTCTATCCTGGGAGATTTCGCTTGACTTGTGCTAAAAGTTGACCAGGGCTCTGTGGAGCAAAGGCTTAGGTTTACTTTTTTTCTTTACACTTGTTGTGTCAATCACATGCATAGTGGCATGGTTAGCGTTCAGAAGGATGTGATGTGATCTTGAAGAGCTAGCGTGTACTTAAACATAATCACACAGATGTCGCAGAAGAATATGTGGCAAGGTGTAGTGTCTTGTTGTCAGTTATCTTGACCAATGCCTCTGTGGTGGTTGCTGTGGTGCTAATGTGGGTCTCTGTAAAGCTGGTGGTATGGTCTGAAACTGGGAAGGATATAGCACCTTTCTTGACCAGAGCTTAGTGCACTGCCACATTGTTGCAGCAATAACTTTTGATGCAGGTTACGGTGACCCTACACGTCTTTGTTGTGTGGTTTGTCTGATGTAATAAACACGTCTCCTTCCCATTTTCTGCATGCCTGTAGAGATGGCACCAGGTGAAAGACTGAGTGTGCACCTCATCAGTGGATCAGCATACTGATGCCAATGTCACCATCAAAAATATATTGTTAAGGGAAACGTACACAGCAGTAAATGCCAGTTAACTGTTCGAAGCACATATCACCATAACGAATTCAGCTTAGCCTGAGCGTCGTCTCTTCTTCACAACACTACACCAGCGCGTTGTCGTCATCTCGATATTGCACACAGTAACAGTATTCCCCGCGCGGGAGAAGCACCGTCCCGGTGCTGCCTACACAGGAGAACTTGGATGGTATGGTTTCAGACGGGCGACGTGCACGATTTCTGGATGAGTGGTTGTGGAAGGATACTTGGGCTGTAGAGGAGCGATCTCATAGGTCACATCGGTGACTTGCCGCAGGACGCGGTAAGGACCCACATAACGAGGCAGAAGTTTCTCGCACATCCCCACACGGCGGGCCGGAAATTAAAGAAGCACGAGGGAACCAGGAGGGTAGTGGACGTCTCGGTGATGAAGATCATAACGACGCTTTTGTGAGCACTGAGACGCGCCAAGCCGGTCTCGGCGGGCGGCATCAGCGCGGGCGATGGCATCCGAAGCGTAACTACAGGAAGAGTCGTCAAGAGGCAGCAAGGTGTTGAAGGGTAGTAAAGGGTCGCTGCCGAAAAGTAGATAAAAGGGAGAGTATCCGGCGGTATAATGGCATGAGGAGTTATAGGCGAACGTGACGAAAGGTAAGGAAATGTCCCAGTCACGATGGTGATCGGACAAATACATAGATAGCATGTCGGTCAGTGTGCGATTAAGGCTCTCAGTAAGACCGTCTGTTTGCGGATGGTAGGCCGTGGTGAATTGATCATGAGTAGCGCATGAGCGGAGAAAGTCATGCACCACTTTAGAAAGGAAACAACGGCCACTGTCTGTGAGCAGCTGTCGGGAGCGCTATGAATCAAGATTACGTCATGCAAAAGAAAGTTGGCAACATTGGAGGCGCAGCTGGTAGGGATGGCCCTGGTTACAGCGTAACGGGTAGTATAATCAGTCGCCACAGCAATCCATTTTTTTCCAGAAATCGACGTCGGAAAAGGCTCAAGAAGATCAAGGCCCGCACCCAGCACCTCCACCAAATGTTAAGGGAAAGGTACACAGCGGTAAACGCCAGTTAACTGTCCGAAGCACACACCACCAGAACGAACCCAGCTTAGCCTGAGCGTCGTCGTCATCTCGATATTGCGTACCATAACAATATATACACATTTTGATGCATACATTGACAGTTGACAATTAATAAAATGGCCTCTTAGTCTGAGTTTGTTGTAAGAACTTGATAGCTTCAAGTTGATTTAAGGCATTTGTTCTGCTGGCACTAACACCTATTACAATTCTGCTTCAAAAATACCAGTAGCCAATTTTATTCATTGATAAAAATGAAAATGTTCGTGTGTATATCGATTTAGAGTATGCATGAAACTTATAAATATTTAAGATTGCATTGCACTGTGTGTTAATTGTTTTGAAGGGATAGAACACTGACCATTTGTCATTTGCTTATGATGGTAATGAAAGGTTTTGCCTTTTAGACTATAGAGCAAGCACTCCAATACTCAGGAACCAACAATTTAAATTTCAATTCGGCAGTGAAAACTGCATAAAAAAAAAACAAGTAACATCTTGGGGAGAAACTATGTCATTATCAGTGTAGTAGTCCATGTGACCACATGTCGAGAAGATATTACCGATTTTCTTGTTTATGAGTGCTCGTCATGTTATATTTTACACCCTCTCATCAATGCGTCCTTCAGCAAAAAAACAAACTCCTTCTGCACCGCCTGTGATGTGCTTTTAGCACTTTTCACTAGATGGCACACAATGCTTTGAATTTCTTGAAGCAGTGACCACGGCCCACTGAAACTTTCATCGACGGGGCATTATATTTCTGTCCCGTGGCATCCTTGAGTGCAGAAACAGAAATGGGTGCAGATTTACATTTTTGGTACATCAATTTTGCCAACGTCATATCATTACGGCAGTTGCTGCTCGTGGTTTCCAGCATCGGCCTGCATAAAAACGAGTCCATGGATGGATCGAAAGATTGTATGTAAAAGTTTTTCTCTAGCGTTTCTAACAAAACCATTGTGGAGTCTACCACTTCAGACATAAAGTTTTCTATTGTGCCGGAAAAACAAATGGACAGTTAACATCCTTTCTGTCCCTTTAAGGTGGCAAAGCAATGTTGAGACTACATTATAACATCTCTGAACAAAATTTATATGAAAAGGGCAGTTCTGCGCCAGCCCCACCCGATCCATGCATCTTTGTGCGTGGCCTGCAAATTTAGTGCATTTTGAAGGACAGCCAGAGTATACAGTCGTGCCTCGTTAATATGGACATTTTGGTTTCCGACCAAAACTGTCTGCAAAGCGAGTCATCCATAATAACGAGTCATGAATAAAAACAAAAAGGATTTTATTGAGAAAAAAGAATTGTAGTTAACGACTGCTTTTGTACATAACGGTGTGCACTGGACTCAACATTTCACAGAACACCGGCAATTTTGAGTGCATTATCCTTGTCATTGTTGTCTTCAAAAAATTGTAGTGCAGTCTGAAGCGGCTCGCTTACCATGACACCCGTGATGTTGGGCTTTGTGTAGGTCGAAATTTCGAGCACGAACTCCTCACTGGCCGATGAATCAGCGTCTGATTCTCTACTCACCGCCACTTCCAAAATAGCCTCTTCACTGAGCAAAGTAGCCGCTAAGTAGCTGCTTGAGATTCTCCTGAGGCGAGGAAACAGCTGAGCTGTCATTACTAGTCCCTCGCAGCTTGGATTGACTGAGATGGCTTTTGCCGCTTGTATTCACAGATTTCTTCGCGCCTACGTTAAGCTCTGCTCTTTTGCGTTTAACTCCCACCATGCCAAAAGCCAGACTCAAGTTGAGGGTTACAGGCTCCTGATGCTTTGCACTGTTTTGCCTAGTTAACCTTTCTGCCTTTCCGTTCTTCTGATTCTTTCTTTTTTTGCATTGTACTGTTTCCGTAAGGAAGCAAGGAAGTCAAGTTGGCAAGTTGCTATGCAAAGGGCTATCGAACATCCCATCATCTTGGCGCCGTTTTTATGTGTTCCTATAAAACAAACACTGCAAGCTGAAGTACAGTTTAGAATGACGGCTAGCCGACTACGAAGAGCTCAGACCATGTCAAAGCCGCATCGTTGACTCAAAGCGAAGCCGACATGCGGACTGCCTACTGTGCAAAGTTTGGCAGTTCGGAAGTGCAACAGGGACGAAAACCAGGAGCATGAGAGGGAAGCGCGTCCAGGACGGGACGCCCGGTCCCGGTTGAGTGTTCGTACGTCGCCTTTCTTTTATCGCTCTACTTTGTGAGTGTATCTTAACTCTCACCGAAAAGCGTTAACGGCTTCATGGAACACACATTGCGCTCTGGGAAAGAAAACTTCAGTTCCCACTGCCACTGTCGGCACTTGTCTTTCTTCCTGACATTTCTTTCTTGCGCTTTTACCGGCCGCTCTGTTCACGTTCAGCAGAGTTTATTGCTACCACGTTGCTCTTTTCCTGACTGCGGCGGCACTTCCGCTGCACCCAGGAATCTCCTGGTTCCCCCCTTTCGGGGTCTTCTTACGCTGACCCTCGGTTTGCTGTGTTATTTCCTCTCCACTCTTGCACTACCCCCCCCCCCCCCCAAAAAAAAAAGAAATGGCGACCCCCACTTTAGTTCTTTCCAACCCCACAGGACTCATTTAGGCATACCGCCGTATCGGCTGTCACGTAGGTTCGCGGGCGGCGCGCCCTTCTTTAACTTGCGTTCATACTCCTCTGCTTTTTTTCAAGCACTGTCTATATTAACGAGACAAAAATACATGGACCCAAGGGGGCGCGTGTATTCTTCTCCTGTCCATTGTCCGGACAGCGAGTTTCCATATTAACGAGGCATAAATACATTGAAAAGGTTTCGTCCCCAGAAAAACTGTCCATAATTGGGGTCGTCCATATTAACGGGGGTCATTTAACGGGCTTGACTGTATTATGAATTCGAAGTGAAGACTGCTTGGCAGTGCCAATGTTTCTACAACTCGCACATGGGATGTGGTGTACCCGATTACTTGCACATAATTGGTGTTTCATGTTTGCAGCAATGTGTACCATGTGCATTTACAGGAATTTGTATTGTGCAAGCCCATGCAAAACCGTGGCCAACAGACATCCTAGCAGTCATTCTGTGATCCACTAAGTGAGAAGGCTTCCTGCAGCAGTCGCTACGACTTTGCTCTCCCGTTTATCACCGCTTGCACAAGAGTCCAAGCACACAGTTGAGATCCTGGGACCAGAATTGTGCATTGACTGGCCACATTTGACGAGACCATGCAAGGCACGAACACACTGTGGAAAAGCTGGCCTCCAGAGGAGTTTCTATGCAATGCTGCAATAGTGATTAGTTGGCTTTCCGTACCAATACTATACTGTAATACATATATGCTATCAATATCTCCTTCAGGCACTGCGTCCACGTCTACAACCCAAATTTCTTTATATCTTTGCACGAAGTGAAGTTTCCGCCTTTGAATTTGGCACCCATAACATTTGGGCCTGCCCTGTCGAGTATATGGTGCCATCTCTTGTTTCTACAGCGAAATGTGTTTGTAAAAAGCAAGTAAAGGTGGAAGTAGCGTTTTACGGCGGGACGAATCAGTAGCTCTTATTTTTGCATGCCTCTTTCTAAACCGATGCCTAATAATAGTATTCATTGTAATGAATGTATCAATAAGGGAATGATGTTGCATGCTAGATTTCATCATCTTAGACATAGAAAACGTGCTTCAGCGGACTTTCAGAGTTGCCCGTCTACAAATGTGGACACGGCGTCTTAATGTCAAAACTGTTATAGTGGCACATTTTGTCCGCGGCGCTTCGTTATTTTGTGCAAGAGCAGTACGTAATACGCTGATTGTGTGCAGGTGTCCCGATCTTGAAGGTATTCTCAGAGAAAAACATTTATTATGCTTAATGATTAGTTAGAAAATGCAGAAAATGTTGCAATGTTTTCATTCATGTAGCAGCTTTGAGGCGCCATATCCACATATGTGGACACTTAACATCCTTTAAAACAAAATTCAGAATAAAATATAAACATTTTCGCATAATCTTTTATATTTGAATTCTGCCTGGCCTACTGATCGTGCATGGTGCAACAAAAATTTTCTCCTTTCAGAAAATTTAATTGGCAACTGAAGGGGATATAAGAGTTTGTATAACTGTCATCACACAACATCTTGTGCTCTGCAGGGGCCCTTAGCCGCTTTGACTGGCCACATTTGGTGAGACCATGTGTCACAAGATGAGCAAATGTCGATCCACTTTTCTAATTTAGACTGACGTGCACACTTGAACCACTTGGGAATTGTATGACTTTAGTGCCGATGACCTTTTCTTTATGTAAAGCAGAATATGTAGTTTCTTGACCTGACCTTTAATATGAAAGCGAGGTTGACTGTGTAATGGCTAATTTCTGCAAGAGCAGAAAAATGCAAACAGACAGTGCACCAGCATAAAGCATTTTAAAATGAATGCACTGTTTGGACGCATTGCAGTATTCATGCTGTAAAACAAAATTTGGACAGACTAGTCATTGAAGAAACACTGTGAGCTATTGCAAGGCAAATTTTTCGCAGGCTTCCAAGTTGAATGTGTTAACTGACGGCATGGTACACAAATCTCTAGATCTCGGGTTCAGCTCACGTAAGTGGTAGGCAGAAAAAGCAGGTCAGGCTGCTAAAAGAGCAATGCAGACCTCAACGCCAACAAGCTTACGAAACAACGATGAATGTTGGTGTTGGTGCAAGATGGCTAGGAACTGATCACCCCCCCCCCCCCCCCCCCTCCCTTAAAAAAAAAAAAATGTGAAAAAGTGAGATTGGCCAACTTAAGGAAGTAGCCATGTCTCGTTAAAATGGATACTTTGATTCCCGAGCAAAACTGTCTATAAAGAGATTTTTCTGTAATGATAAATCGCAAAGAAAAAATTTAAAAAGAAGCACTGCGATTAAGGTCTGCTTTCCTTACATAAGGGTGGTCAGTGGAGTTGAAATTAGGCAATTTTTGGATCTGCAAGTCTATTACCCCGGACAATATTACGATTAAAATAATGTGGTGCAACTTGATGCATCTAGTGCTGTTATAGCTCATAGCTAGTGGTCTTATAGCTTAATGGCATATTATAGATAGTTGAGTTAGCTGTTAAAACAACTGTCATATACATGACATCAGCACTTAATTGAGTCAAAGCAACTGAATTTAGCTTTCTAGTATGCACAAGCAGCAGGAAGTTTTCTTCACAACCATTCAAGCATTATGCAAAACAGGTCCACCAGCTCAGAAACTTTGCATTGTAAAGCACATAACTACAAAATTTCACCAATTAAGTCGTTTACACTTTTATAAGACAGTGTAAGGGCTCTATGTCACAGAAAAGCTGTTGTCGGCATTGTTCTCTGTTGTTGTGATGTGAAAATTGACACCTAGAGGAAAGCCTGCAATCATACTGTGCTACAACTGTATGCTAATGAACAGCTGTGTCATTAGAAAGGAAATTCACGGAATGAACTGATGTTAATGCGCTATCACGTCTACTCAAGGTAAAGCTTGAGCGTATCCATAATTTTTTTAAAAACTGTTTAACTAGCCAGCACTCAAAGTGCAGGAATGAAACACCCGAGTGTGACGGTGGAGATTTTGCTCTCATTACTGTCCTTATTAACGTGATCAAAATGCACGGAAGCCGATAGGCTCTGTGCATTTCCCCCTTGTCCATCATTCGGACAGCGGGTTTCAATACTAACGAGGCATAAATATAATGGAAAAGTTTGGTCCCAACTCTCCAGAAAAATTGTCCATTATTCGAGTCATCCATATCAATGAGCAACAACTGTACACAGAATGTATCTAGATGACTAAATATCTGCGCGTCTTAGTTCCAACCCTTAGCAGGAACCTGCTTATTGCCATTTATCAAGCCATACCAGCAAAGTATATGAAATTTCCTCAAATGCTAGACCTTTGCGGCTGTCACATTGTGCAAGAGGCCATAAGTAGTGTTTTAAAATGCAACACATGGCGTGCACTTTGGTGCATATGCATACACCGAGTGTACACATATGCAGGATGTCGATATAAAATATTGTTCCATTAGGCGGTGCATGCACTAGTATGCGCATAAGGAAAGAAGACTCTCGTGAGTTGGAGGGAAGACGACGTTCGAGAAGAGTCGGCTGGTGCCTGCAGAAAACGTCTGTCGTTTCCAAGCCTTGTCTTCCGTGTCCACCCTCTGCTCCAAGCTGAACTACCCCGTAACACCTTGGTGGAGGTACTTTCGATCCCCCTTGCCACAGCTCCTCCTATTTCCACACCAGAAACCTGGATTTGCGCAGTGGACGCCATCTCCCCGAGCTCACCCCACCGACTACCTCAGTAAGCATGGCATCCCAGGACGTATCACCCGCTACGGAAACTCCAGCTGCCCCCATGGTTTTAACCAAAATCCGCCTATTTTTAACGGCGAAGACAAGAAGGATGTTGAAGATTGGCTCGATGAATATGAAAGGTGCAGCAAGAATAACCGGTGGGATGCTAACATAATGCTTGCCAACATAATCTTCTATCTAGCGGGAACGGCGAAGGCCTGGTTTACCAACCACGAACCGGAGATGCATACGTGGGACATCTGCAAACAAAAACTGCAGGACTTATTTGGCAAACCGATTGGGCGAGCTCTGGCAGCCAAAAAAGACCTGGCTACTCGTGCTCAATCGTCAACCGAGTCATACCTCGCCTACATACAGGACGTTCTCGCCCTGTGTCGAAAGGTGAATACCTCCATGACCGAAGATGATAAAGTGGGCCATATACTTAAAGGTATCGCTGATGACGCATTCAGTATACTTCTCTGCAAAGACTGCTCTACGGTAGACTCAGTCCTGCAAGTCTGTCACCGTTTCGAACAGGCCAAGCAGCGCCGCATCGTACATCGGTTTGAGCGCCTTCCCAACACGGCAACTACATCCTCATGTGACGATTTGCCCACGTTACAGCAGCCTTCAAGTCAGAATACCCTCACTACCATCGTCCGCAGGGGAATCGAGGCCTTAACTCCTGTTACACGTACGTCACCTCCTGCAGAGGCAACAATAGCTATGATACAGGCTGTTGTCCGCCAAGAATTCGCAAATGTGGGCCTCGTTTCAAATCCTACCAGATCACCCCCTGTACCACAGCCAATCCCAGTGGCTGCTGCTGCTACCACAACCCCGATAGGTTGATCCCTGTCACGAACACCATGTTCCTATTGTGGTTATGATAAGACTTGTGTAATGCGTAGACTGGGAGTGAAAACCAGGGCTCATCTGTGAAGCTGCTTGGGAAAATCACTCTCGCCTATCTGCGGATCAGAGTGCAAAGCATGCACCGCTTGCAAAGCACACCAGATGCAATGCCTTTTTCTTCTATCCAGCAACTTTCAGTAGGTATCAGTAATTATTATAATCTTTAGTAGATTTTATCCATGATCTACAATGACATCTGGTATGATGTAAGAGCACAAAAAGCACATGCACGGCAGAACAACAGGCCAGCCATGTGGAATGACATATAGGCTACTTTTGAAAAATGACTTTTAATAGAAAAATAATGCCGACGGTTTTTTATGCATATCTGTTCTTTCAAGCAGCATTTCAAAAGCAGGCTGCATGCACATGCTTCAAGAAATGTGCATACTGGCCCCCCTCTACCAACATGGCCATTGCCTGTGACACTTCACTGCTAACCCAACAGGGCTGAGATCGAAGTTACCTCGGAAGCTTCGAGACTTAGTTAAATAAGATAGTTCCACCGCTCGGCAATATTTTAACCACACCCTTCTCCTATGCCCCTAAAAAATCATTGACCTAGAGCAGCAAATAACTCCGCCATTAGGGGAGAATACTTACACAAATTAAAACAAAGGCATGACTTCGCATTTATAAAAGAAATTCAGAACAAGAAGTTCGAGCCAATCCGTGCATTTGTACCAAGGGCCGACGGATGCCTTTGTCAAGAGGGCAGCCTGTGCTAGCTGCACTGTCTTGTTCACAGAAGCCTCACAAGCCTGGATGTGTAGCAGGACCATTCATTTGAAAGCCATCACTGTGCAGTGCCTACCAAAGTACAGCTCCAGGTTCCATCATGTACAGTCTTTCAGAACTGCAGCAGCCTTGACTAAAAAAAAAATATGCTTGTGAATCCTCTCAGCATTGGAAGTTTAGCCTTCCGTGCAGTTAGGCTTACTCCTGGAAAGGCTAGGGTCATTACCACCAGTAGTCCATGAGTTTTGTATTGCTCCATCAGTCATCATCAGAGCCCTCACTTGCTGCCAAATCAGAGTCCTCCACCGCACTGTCCTCTTCATCAGCCCTGTCTTCCTCATCTTCCGAGATGTCCCACTGTGGATGAGTTTCCTGCACCTTCTGTGCGGGCTTAACATCGAGCCGGAGGTTCTGCATGACGTCCAAGTCGCGGTATGAGTCGCTGCGTACGTGTAGAGTGTAGTGGTAGATCCCCGTTCTTGACGGAGCTGTAAACTTGAGGACCACCTCCTCAGTGTCAACCAAGTTTGTTACCAAGAAGGGCACTGTGGCTAGGCTCCTCTGCTTCTTGTCAACCAAGTACACCCACCAGAATTCCTGCTTGTCATCGGGGAACAGTGGACAGTGCACGCTGTGCGATCGTCGGGACTTTTTCTCAAGGTTCTTGTCCTTTTTGGAGACCTTGTGCTGGATGCTCTGCCAATCGTCGTCCTCCTCTGCTGGTGCTGAGCTCTGGCTGGTCACACTGTTTCTCTGCTGTCTCGTCGTCTGCTTCTCGCTGTGTCTTTCGTCGTCACTGTCATCAAAGTCACTGTCTTCATCGTTGTCAGCCGCCTCGTGCTGCTCCTCTTCCCGCACTGGCTGTGGATGCGCCTCCTCCTTTGTTTCTGTTGCTGCTGGCTGCTGCTTTTTGCCTTTTCCCTGTACAGCATTCTTCTTCTTCCCTTTGCCACCCTTGCCGCCTTTTTTCTTGCGAGACTTCTCCCAACTCTTGTGCTTGTTGTTGGCGCCGCCCCGTACATGTGGCGAATTGTCCTTGACTCCATCTCCCGCTGCAGCTTCGGTGTCTTCGGCACCGGACGCCTCCTCTGCTTCCGGTTGTGCATTTTCTTCTTTCGCGTTGGACAGCAGGGGCCTCCTCGTCAGCGTCGCTGTGACGGTCACTATCGACTCGGCCGTGATGACGCCTTCGTCCTCGTCGTCCAAGACCTCCGTGCTCACACTAAGCTCAATGAGGGGCATTCTCTCGAGGCAAGTGAGGATGTCCTCGTACTGTTCGTCGCTGAGGTTCCGGAACAGCGCCCGCCTGTCGGCGGCAGGAAGCGCGCAGAGCTGATGCAGGCTACGGATTGACCTGCGCTTGCCGCTCAAGTGCTTCAGTGATTCATCCGTTACGTGCGGAAGCTGGAGGAACGGGTGGCTGTGCTCCCACTGGGCCTGCACGAGCAGTGCGCTCAGCCGCATGGCAGCTTCCAGCGTATCGAGACTGGGCACCCTCGAAATCCTGCCGGCCAGGCCCAGCATGGTCAGCTGCGAGGCGCAGTGCACGAACTCGGCTAGAAGCGCGGGGCACTTGCGCAGGATGTAGCACTTGTCCTCGTCCAGGCCGGGACTCAGTGGGATGCGAAGCATGTGCGCATAGAGCAGCGCACGCGCCTTGATGCTGTACTCGTAGCAGAGGGGCCGCTCGCGGTTCTTCTCGTTGAAGTTTGGCAGCATCTTGATGAGGGCCGGCAGCTCGACGTCGTCTGTCGGCCGAAGCACTATTTCTGGATTGTGGCTCTTCTCGAACTCCAGAGAGGCGGCCAAGACCATGATAACTCGGCGCAGGATGAGCAGGTGACACTTGTTGATGAAGTAGAGGTAGAGATGCGAAGTGTCCAGCAAGACTTGGTCCTCGCCGTACTTGGCGGAGCGGTACCACCACACGCCCACAGCGACGGGCAGCGCAATCATGAAGACAGCCGCGTACAAACCGAGCACCCAGAGTGAGTTTTCCTTCTCGACGATCCACGACGGCAGGGCGATGCCGAACGACGTGGCCCCGGGACCGTCGGGGTTGCCGTATGTCTCCCAGTTTTTGCGCGCCTCTTCGTCAGTTAGTGCGGCGTATGCCTTGGCGATCATCATGAACTTCTGCTCGTCTCCAGTGTCCTTGTCGGGGTGGTAGACCAAGCTGAGCTTGTGGTACGCCTTGCGTATGGCCCGTTCCGACGACGACGGGTCGATCTCGAGAATCTCGTACGGGTCCCACTTGACGAAGTCGTGCTCTAGATGAGCCACCTTGTACGCGGTGGCCGCCATGGCCACCCAGCCGAGCACTATGAGTACGCGGACGACGTTCTGCTTGGTGCGGCGCCACGGCTGGTTGACGCGCAGACGCCGGGTCTTGTCTAGACACTGCGGGCAGCGGCAGGAGCGGCGGCCACCGCTGCTGCCCTTCTTATCGTCCGCGGCACGCTCTTCCTTGGGCCAGAAGTAGTAGGTGCAGGGGATCACAACCAGCGCGAGAAACGAGAGCAGAAAGTAGAAGAAAGTGCCGCCGCTTTCGTCGTACTGAAACTTCGCACCGGCCATGTTGCGCCCACGACGAGGCCAGCCTCCGGCGACGACACACAAGCCGAGCGAGGAGCGAGGTGTACCACGTCTTCAGCGTTTCCGGCTCACGTCGGCTGTGACACGTGACACCAACAGCTTTGGTTCAACGGCGCGCTGTAAAAAGACGCCACCGTCGTTACAGTTCAGAGTCGACCTCAGTGTATGTAGTGTTTGCGTGTAAAATAGAGTGATGCAAAGTGTTGCCGTTTGTTTGCGCTGTCCTTAAGATTAAATTATAATTAAAAATGCAAAATTAGTCGAAAACAAAATTCGCTTGTGTTTCAATATTATTGGTATCATCATCAGCGTTATCGTCTGCTTGCTGTTTACATTTGCCCTCTCGTCACGGGCATGAGACGCGAAAGCGCGTAGACTTCCCTACCCCAATTTCGACTTCAGCGTCCTTTTTTCCTTGATGTCGCCACTTGTGTAAGTGTAGCCAACAGGAACAGTCGCACACACTACGCCTGTAGGCCAGACGTTCAGACGTGCGTGTGACAAACAACGTGCTAAGCAACTGCAGTGGTCGACATCTCTTGTCAACGAGTCGCTGACACATCGCACCGCTGGTAAGACCCTCCTTTATTTGTCACTTCGCGACGTAACCGGCAAGTTATCCGCTTCTACTTGTGGCTCTGTTTGCGATCAAGGTCGGTGGGTCAATGACACGCTGACACGATCGGCATGTGCATTTACTACGTCGTTAGCCTGCATAATAGGAGACGGAGTGTGATCCATGGTCGCTCTGCATGGGCTGTGGGTAGTTCCCATCAGCTCGGATGCGATCGGCGATAGTGCGTACAAGCAGCTGGCAGGTTAATTAACTGATATTGTTGCAGGAAGAAAAGGTCATTCGATTAAGGTGTCACGTCTACTTTCACGGGGGCAGGTTCAGCTGAATGTCACGGGAACTGGAAGACAAAGATCTGCTTTGTCAAGCAGGATTTATAAGAATCCTTTATGCTTAAAGTCGCGTTCTCTTACGTATTATTCAAGTCTGCTTTTCTGTCGCGTTTGAAATTAATTTTGTTCCATTTTGTAGCATCGTTTTTGGCCCTCGCCGCCCGATTTTGGGCCAGCCTCCCGGCATATTTTTCTGCTGATTATGTATGAGCAGCTTTTAAGATTCGTGTGCGTACGTCGTCGCATTTGCAGGCTTAATTTAACTCCATATAGGCTGTGCGGATCTGCACCATTGCTAGGACAAAAGGCTAGCGGATCGAAAACTTCCGCAGAGCTATGCTGCGGCCCGGTCAGGGGTCTGATCAGGAAAACGAAAGTTCCTGGGCCCAGACTAAAAAGAACTTCTTGCCCTAGCTTTCTGCCTAAACCCGCGATCTCGCTGCGTACTGACTCGTTTTGTTAGAGCTGTTCGCTTAGAACATGAAAAGTAGCCTTGAAATTTAAGGAAAAGTGAACGTTAGGGTTCAAAGTAGAAAAGAAAAAGAAAGAAAGTGTGCAAAAATATGAAATAGCCACTTTAATGCAAGCTGGCTTTTGCCACCACTCTGAGTCAAAGGGAATAATACGTCTTTAACTTTTGTTTGTTTGAAAGTTGCTGCCGCGGAGCTCATTCTTGTTCTTCAAATATCGCGGAACGAGTTTACTCTGTGAGAGTGAGTCAAGCACTCAGGCTTTTCATGTTGCCAATTTTCGTCATAGAACTTTTCGAGTTCCGATGGGTGGACGCGCGAGGCTGAACAGAATGTGAGCGCTGAACTCTTATAGCGCTGGCTCGTTCCATATAATTTCTCGTTATTCAAAAGTTTCCGCTAACGTACCTTGCTCAAGATGTGCTGAATGTATGCGCAGCGCATTGTGCTTAGCGCGCGCGCGCGCGGTTATTCAGATGTTCCTTCAAGTTTCCTTGAATGTAGTACAAATAGCGATGTGACGTCCGCACGGTTGGGCGGGGAGGGAGGTTGGGACAATTAATGGGTGCTTTTTATTCGTGTCCCTCGTTTTTCCTTTCGCATGCCCAGAGCATTGTTTCGCCACAGTTGCTCTCGGACGCGCCAGGCGAACAATCTCATTTTCTCTTCTGTCGTCTCAAAGCATGCGCCCGCTTTCCGCTTCCTTCATGTTGTAACCGCGCACCTAGGTCGAGGGCAAGGCATCTGGAGAGAGAGAGAATGAAAGAAAAATCCATATGGCTGTAGCCATTTTACTCCATATGTACAATGGTTTCATATGTGTGGATAGATTGAACGATGCAAAAAAATATAGCTGTTTTGTGTGGTAACCTATCACAATGTTCGTTAATAGTGAGCACGTTAAATTGTGCCAATCAAGCTGCGCGGGAGTATTTCATGCTTTCATTCGCACAGCACGACGGCAAATATGGCCCAACAAGGGAGGAGACACTACAAAGTGCTTTATTATATAGCTTGATCCCCTAAATTCATTAAGTGGTCGGGCTTGCTATAAGCTGCAAAAAATGAGCAACATATTTTAACTTTAGTCGGTTATTTACCGATTGATTTTACTGGGTTTATGGTTACCACCACCACTTTAGGGCACCTTTTATTCTATATCTGTTTAATTTGATTTTGGAAATATGTTCATGCAGCTGCATCTCAAAAGTAGTGTGCCTGATCTAGTCCTCATTCAATGCACAGACAGTATATACAGTGACCTAGTTTTCTGGTATTCCACGGTTAGCATCGCAACAGCAGTTGTCATCACCATGATGATGTGTGTAGCTTTGGAATTTAGCAGAGATATTGGAGTGCTGCATTGGTACACGTCAAAATTTTCAACGTTCTTGAAATTAGTACCCTTAGAACTTAAGTGAGGCACCAGTTTACAGTCTGACAGTCAAGTGGTCATAGCCACTATAAACTCATTGAATATATCAGGTGCTATCTTAACAAGTGTACTCTTGTGTCATGGTGTGAAGCTTCATTGCGTTCTATCTAATGTGACATGCATTTTATCCAAACCCTCCTTTACGAAGATAGTTATCTGCAACCTCTGACGATAGTCGATTAGCCAAGGCATGTCCATAAATTAAATGAAAATTTATATATATATATATATATATATATATATATATATATATATATATATATATATATATATATCAACGCGTGTTTCAGACTTTGTGCACTCATCCCCTACACCACAAAGTTGTGAAATGATTTGGTTTGGTTTATAGGGTTTAACGTCCTAAAGTGACTCAGGCTATGAGAAGCTCCTTAGTGGAGGGCCCTGGAAATCTCAACCACCTGGGGTTCTTTAACATGCACTAACATTGCATATACATGGGCACCTAGCTTTTTACTTCCTTTGATATGCCTCGGCTGCAGACCAGATCGAACTCGCTTCGAACTCACCTAACAGTATTGTATACTGCACATGTGGTGTCGAATTCTCGTCTAACCTCAGGCTTGATTTTAGCATTGTTATGAATTGTACATTCCTGTTTCGCTACTTTAGAGTTCATTGTTGTCACTTTCCTTTCTTTCAGTGTGCAGCATGTCATTTGCTATATGTATACTTTGTTAGTATTTTTCTTATTGACTTAAACTAACTCCTACTCTGCTGCCTTCTCTTCCCGTGGCACCCTTGCAGGTGTGGTTCATTCCTTGAAACTTCCTGCAGCATAGCTTAAATTTTATGCAGTTATGCAGTGTGTCAAAATGGTTGCCTGTGCCGGCTCTTTCAGAACAAAAGCATATGGGCATGTTACATTAATTAGGAGCCATCCTCCACTACAGTGTGCCCTATGTGTGGCAATGGATTGTTAAATCCTATGATTCACAATTACTTCCTTTGCTTAACTAAATATTGAAACTTAGGTTATCCATCTCCTTCTTTGTAATGCCATTATATATATAAAAAAAAAAAGAAAAACAATGTACTACTAAATTTGATGCTTGCACTCCCTTAGCCTACATTCTGGTATCTTCTTACTAACCCTGCACACCTTTCAACCAACCATCTTTTCCTGAACAGAGTGCAGTTTTGTCGTGAGCCTCTGGCTGGTGTCTTGGTGGTGGTTCTGCCATGTGGTTTGCCTTGGCACGATCCTGCGCTCTGAGTCGATCAGCGGCCACATTTAGGCTTGGTAGGTTTCGTGCTTTGTATGACGGGACATGGTCATTCTTTTTTGTGTTGTCTTGTTTCTGACATTCTGTGCATCTCATTCGAAGAGGAAGCCATAACCAAATTTTTTGTGTGAAAAACACATCAGCAACTGTGTAAAATTGCCTTCCCCGCGTTGCGTACATTATTTTTGCTCTTTCGAAACCTTGGCAAAGGCTGTCGTTAAGTTCTCACATGTTTAGTAGTACTTTTGCTGTGTAGAGTGCAGTACTGGCACATGTCAAAGTTTTCAGCACTGTTAACTTTTATGATGTTGCAATCTATGAACGAAGTGTGCATTCAATAGTAGGATGACAGTGAGGTAACCTAAATGTGTCCTTAGCTGCAGTTACCTTTTCCAACTAGCGTTGTCTTGATAAGGGAATAATTACTCAGTGACATCCACCCAAGTGCAGCCATACGGCTACAAAGGAAAGCTCAAATTTCTCAGAACTTCGTTAAGAAAAATTCTTCCTGGTCTGGGGATCGAACCTGGGACTACCGCCTTTCTGAGGCAGTCGCTCTAGCGACTGAGTTAACCATGATGGTCAGCAGATCAGATGGTAGGGCGAGAGCGAATTGATCAATTACTTGAAGTGGGAATGGTGTTAGTCAAATAGTAGCATTTAGTGAGAAGGGTTAACTTCACGAGCAGTTTCCAATAAGGCTGCTTTCTTATCATCATAGTGGTAGGAGGTAAGCATTGCACATGTGTTCACACGTACCTTCAAAAATTGATTGTGCCTGCCACTTATTACTTTGGGCAGAAAATCCCTTTGCGACTTGTATAACCAGACTATCTGGTAGCCATGATGAAACTATTAGCAGTGGTCGTGATGCACAAGGTGCTAAACAACTTGGTGTGACGGAAAAGGGCATTACTAAGAAAGGAGAGGTGTCATGTGTACTCTATCTCTATCAAAATGGGCAGAATCGCACGCTGGGGTTGCTAAACTGAATGAGTGCTGTGTCGCTGGTTGTATTTTGCTCATTGCATTAGCCTTAGCCATTCGAGCCGTGAAGAGAAAAAAAAGCTTGTGGATTTGGCTGTTGATGACCTGATGCTAAATTTAAGAAGATGAAGTTTACTGTACAGGAACCGGCTGGTTAGTCCACTTGTGTTATTAGGGACGCTGGGCTGCTGCACAATGATCAGAGTATGCACAGGTCTACCTGTGTACAGGATAAGCTGAGCCAGATCAAGAGTAGCTTAGCTTTTGGGTCTACCTCACAGCGTGCACAATTCTGCAAAACCCCCAGTTCTGCCTTGGCTTGTTAGTCAATATACAGGCTCACGAACGTGCCACCATGCAGTTGCTTTTTGCCATGTGAAAGAGTTGCCCAAGCAAGTTTCAGTCTGTGTCGAAGCTTGATATCTGTGATGGTCATATGGCAGTTTTTTATGCGGTGTATACACCGTTTTACAGTGCTGCCTGCTGTCTGTTAATTTATCTTGCCCACAGTCTTCACTGTAGTATGTACAGAGGTGGTGCCAACAGAGGCCTGTGTGTCTTTGAAGGACTGCCTGCAATGCAGTTGGGTTGCACGCAGAGACCTCTCTTTTATTGGCCTCAGCCCACACTCCGTCATCAAAGGACAACTAAGGGTAGCACAGTGTCATTTGTGTGGAAATATGGTTGGTAGCTGGTCGTTGAAGGTGCCCTGGAAGCACCACATTATACCTGGAAGCAGTGGCAACAAATATGCTCATTGTCTTTTTTTTTTCACTGCTAGGTATCATGGCCCAGGAACGCCTTAAAACGATAGTCGGCCACTTGAAAGGTGGTGGCATGACCAACGTCATCAGCATGTTTGAAGACAAGAACATTGTAAGTGCTTCTTACTATCCACCTACATAAATGCTTGTCTTCTTGCCGTTATGCAACAAAGCCAATAAGAAGAGTGCATCAAAATGGAAATGCCGTGTATCTACTGGGATGTTTGCCACACTCGACTCAAAGATAGAACCAGAAATGGGTGTTAAATAATTGAAGAAACAGTGTTTGGAGTATTTAAATGGCAAGATGAATGTGACACCGACTAAGTATTTGCAAGTTTCCTGGTTGAAAAGTGGATAGAATGTTGTTCAACAGGCTGAGGAGAGCGAACCCTAATTGCAGTTTTGAGCTGTCAATATAAGACTGGTGTGAAGAACCTCTGGAAAGAGAATGTGTATGACAAATTGACCTTTCAGGATCCTATGGCTTTTGAAGCTTTGAGAAGTTGTACAGTGTCTTTCTGCATCGTTATAGATTGACAAAATGAAAGGAATTCCATAAAAAAAAGTACGAGGGACTTTAGCGACTAAAGTAGTGAAAGGCGACAGCCTGAGTGCCGCATTCTGCTGTGCACCCGGTACTAATTAAGAATTAATTAATTATGCATTAATTGATCAATTAATTAATTAGTCACGGCTAGTTAATGCATTACTTAATTAGTCATATATTAGCAATTTAATTAATTAATCAGTTATTAATTAGCAATTGATCATTGATTGATATGGTCATATAAGGCACGCATTCGCGCATACTGTGGTAGTACTCTGTGATTGGTCGAGACCTCTATGATGTCATCCCGCCTTGGCCAATCAGAGCCGCCGCGAAAGTGGGACACATTTTGTCCACAACAGCATGAGCCATTAAAGGCTTTCGCCCTAATATGGTGCACTTAATATGGTGCACTGGTTGTCATGCGGCATTCATCAACTTGCCACCCAACATACTTTTGTTGTTGTCAGTGCTGCATTGTAAAGAGGAAGCTAGGATCCCTCAGGCTGTTTATGCAGCTTTTTCCTCGGCTTTCCTCGCAACCCCTGGTCGCAGAACAAGTCTTGAAACCTTATTTTGAACCAGTCATGGGGCTGTGGCTTTCCTGTATTCCATATAATGACATCCTCCCACTTGGCCCACGTTGTGGTGTTGCATCCTCAACTCTTTTTGCAGCTGGAGGAGGTGAACAAGAAGATTGGAGCAGCCCAATTGAAAGGAGGCTTCCGGTTCACCCTGGACAACTGTCGCCTTTCGGATGAGCAGCGGCGCTTCTACGAAGACAATGGCTTCATTGTCATACGCAACCTGGTTCCTTTGCGGGACCTCGAAACCTACAAGTGCGTATGGCTGGCCTAATCTGACCAGGTTTTCTCTTTCATGAGTGTATGTACTACGTGTCGTGTACATTCTTAGTTTGACTGGTCGAGGTTGCAAGGCAAGCATCATTATCAAGCTTGAGCTCCAAAATGGCACACCTGCAACCACATTTGGCAGTGTAAAATGCACAGGCTTGCATTGCTGTGTCATCTGTGATGGTTTAGAACTCTGCAGCCTTGTAATACATCTTTGTGCACAGTGTTAATAATAATTATTATAGATTGTGATTTTTTAGTCTCTTCTGGCACGTTTTAAATCTCGTAAAGAAACCTCACTATAAAGTTAAGAAAACCCGTGTTTGTGAGAAAACCTCACTACACTGCTCGAATTGACATCACTCTTGGCCTGTGTTTCCCTAGCTGGAAGTAACGTTTTAGTAACATTTAGGTACCGAGGTTGCCAGGAAAGGGGGTGGGTGGGGGGAGGGGTGGAGGGGAGGGCAAGAACATGCACTGGGACACGCTTGCGGCTCTGCAGAACATTGCCACTTGATGCCAATGCTTGGCATATGAAGCGCCCCAGCCCCAGTACTCCTGGCACAAGAAACCAGAGCACGGTACAATATTGTCTAATGAAAGTGTTGGCACCAATCAAAGCACCTCCTTTTCTCCTGGGCAGCAAAAGCCACAAGTTAAGTATATACACTTTGTACATTTATATGCAGTGATATACAATGTAGTTGTAATGGAAATCCAATAGAGGTAGTGCATTTTCGCAACAAAGTTTTAATGCGATGGAGTTAAAGGCCTCGATTTGCTAGAAAACATGGCATGTATTGGATTGGTGTTGTGAGTGAAGAATCATGAGCATGCCTCTGGCAGGTAATAGTTGACAGGTTATGTGGCTAGGCAATGATTAGTTGGTGGTTTGTGGGATGTAACGAGACCGCTAGGCAATGATTAGTTGGTGGTTTGTGGGATGTAACGAGACCGCTTTTGAGGTGGGAGGGTGAGATGGAGATGGAACCCTCTGGCATCCTTGGATCCAGAATCAGGGCCGGTACTTCTAAGCCTCACATGCATGTTCATATGTAAGCCATATGAACAGGCTTACAGCACGGCTTTATTTCTATGTCAGGTGGTCTTTCACAAAATGGGATAGCATATGGCTGTATGCCAATGAGTGTGTGTGAGAAAACAGAAGCATGAATTAAAGAGATTAGCGATTAAGCGAGATGTAAAGTGCATGTATGCAAATGAGGACCCACAAAGGGAGCTTCGGATAGGAACTATTAATGCTATCACGGCTATTTTTTTTCCGAGGTTGCTATTATTTGGCTTTGCTGGTTTGTTTGAAAACTGGGCAATTTGATTATTTTGCATGGTTCCCGTGACTTTGAATTAATGGGGCTTTATTATACTCATTATTTTGTGGTCCATATTAATTCATGTATTCTAACATCTTATGCAGAACTGCACAGAATAAAACAAGTGACCAAAGTTAGTGTTGATACTCCATAAACTAATGGAGTAGCCTTCAAACAACAGGTGGTGTAGCGGGGGATAACCAATTGTTTGGTAGAGAAGTTAAATTGGGAAGCTTGTTGGGAGAGGGTGGGTAGAGCTGATATAGGAGGTATTTTAGGAAATCAGCAGAGGCTTTTGTCTGGAAGTAGGCCTAATCTACTGGTTGTGTTTTTGATGATGTCTGCTATTCACTGCATCCAGGACACGGTTCCAGGAGATTGCTGACGGAAAGGTAAAGGTGCCTGGGCTGGTGGTGATGAAGGACATCACCAAGAGGGAGGCAGACCATAGCGAGTATGTGGTCAACAAGCTGCAGGAGCTGTACATGGATGACGTGCTGTTCAGCTACTGCACCTTGCCACAGGTCAGTAAAGAGGTCACTTATGCTGACATTTAAAACCAAAGCATTTAATTCTGGCGTTAGAAAGGATTTTAATGTGTTCCATTAAGATGATTATGGGCAAAACCTGACGGCATTGGCAGTTTGAGGAGTGGCTGTCTTACTTTTTGGTAGATGCCTCAACTGCACCATGAGGGAAAGGATTATTGAAGGAATGAAAGAAGGAAAAGAAAAGGGCACTGTGATGGAGGCATGGTGAGGACGAGGCAGTGAAAAATCTCAGTACAGTTCCTGACTCAGGGACCTCTTTGTGTGTAGTTTATATCAGAGCTCATTAATACTACCAGTTGTGAAACTTCCCATTGGGCCCATGTATAAAAAAAAAAAGCGGTTTTGATTGATCAAAATTCAGGTGTATACGAGTAGTAGCGATGCCCGCAGCCATTAAAGTAAACTGCATCTAAGTTGCTAACTTCCAGATTGTTAATAAATGCACAACTACGTGAAAAATAAAATCAGTTGAAGACTGCAGTAGCAAAAATTCTTAGAGATGACAGCCATAGAGTTAAAGTTAAGAGAGAAAAGAAGAAAGAAAAAAGTGATTTCCAAGAAGGCAATGATGGCAATAACAGAAAGCTTCTATTGACCGCTTCTAGATGGCGTGACAATTCATAGGCATCCGAAAAATGCATGCAAAAACTGGTCACTTTTTTAAGCGGAGGTTCTCAACTGGTATGATCCAAAAGCTCTGGTTTATATAACAAACTCTAATGTGATGCGATAAGCTTGATTTGATGAGAATAGTGGAGAGGAGGGTGCAGCTGTAATGCATTGGCATTAGTAAGCGGTTTTTGCGTAAAACACGGCAGCACTGTGACTTTTAAGGCCACGTCTAAGAGATTGAAAAGCTCAGAACTGTTACCACAGAGGAGAATTTATAGCCACTGTATCCATTTTCAACTAAATGAACAACACGTAAATAAAATTGTCAATGATGCTAGTGAATTAACTTCAACCAAAATTGATTGCACGGGATCACAAAGCTTATGCACCCCCGTTTTGATTTGCCTTTTCCTGCTTCTCTTGTGTGTTTCTTTGTTCATGACCCTCCTCATCAGTTGCAATGATTGCCTCTGGGTTTTTGCAAATGCATTTAATTGGCTGGTATCACTAAATTTAGAGGTTGCCTTTGTTGCACTGCCATTTTAGTACTTTTACTGAATGTGTTAGGCACCTTAGTACTGTCTTTCTTCGTTTTCATTTTGAGGATTTTTTTTCATTTGCCATCTTGTTTATTACTGCAGGACAGCAGGCAGTTGCCTTCAGCAGGGTGCAGTTATGCTGTCCGCAGAATTACCGTCGCATTGCTGTACCTTATTGCAGTCCCACTCATCTGTGCTCACTAGCAGTAGTTGGGTTCACAGCCGGTTCTTGTGTATTCATTCTGTGGTTGTTGCACAGTTGATACGATGGGAAGGGGGGGAGTGTAATACCTGAAGCCATTGAGGTGTGCATGTGGCGTAGATAACATGCTTTTTTCCCCCTCCAGATCTTGGACTATGCCAGCTCGTTCTGTGGGCCCAAAGATAACATGCTTTTTTTCCCCTTCCAGATCTTGGACTATGCCTGCTCGTTCTGTGGGCCCAACCTGACTGCAGTGCACACCATGCTCATCAATAAGCCACCGGATACTGGTGAGCTTTACATTTCCTTTTCAAAAAAGAAGAAACCAATAGGTCCAATTGGGCGTCCTTTTTGGATCCATAGAGAATCGTAGGTCAGCTGGCTGGGCTCATGAATCTGTTTGGGTAGGCCATTTGGTTTTTCTACCGCCCCTGCTGCACTTTCCTGCTCTTGGAATCTAGTTCATTACTCTCTGGGAGCATTACTTATCTTCTCTTCGTATTATACTCCCTGTCCATGCCTCTTGATTTCAGCTAGGACGTAGTTAAGTTGCTTTTGCTGCCACTCTCTTATATTCCTGTCTCTTCCCTGTGTTTAGTTACAGCTTAAACTACTTCTTTTACCTATAAGTTACACATGGTATAGTTTATGTTTTTGTTTTGGTCATGCTTATGCGATAGCCTCATTAGTAAAATGGCAATGTTTTTTTTTTCTACATTAATTCAGTTGCTAGTTCAACATGCTTTGTTTATTTCTTCTTGTATGCGTCTGCAAGCTGGTCTGGCTTTATTGCAAATATGCACCAACTAGCCCGCTATTTTACGGATGCATGTTATGTGTTG
This sequence comes from Amblyomma maculatum, assembly GCF_055883805.1. Taxonomy (NCBI): domain Eukaryota; kingdom Metazoa; phylum Arthropoda; class Arachnida; order Ixodida; family Ixodidae; genus Amblyomma; species Amblyomma maculatum. Next base: position 5,862,766 of record NC_139352.1, on the reverse strand, counting down.
TGTGTAGTTTAACATCATGTAGTGACCCAGGCTATGAGGTACGCTGTATTGGTTAGCCTAAATTAATTAAGACCTGCTGGGTTCTTCAGTGCTGTGTACTGACATCAGACAGTACAGAGGAGCTTTTAGCATTTCTTTTAGCATCTTTTTTTGTTTTTTTTTCTTTTAGCTTTTAGCATTTATGATTTCAAAAGTAATCATTGCGCTAGTGAGAAACCTGTTTCTAAACATGTGATTTCATGTTATCTCCAGGATGGTGATCCTAGTTAGGGTCCTATAAAGGTGGTCACAACGGATTGAGTGCAGCCTAGTGATTGTGACACCGCTCAATCACTCCTTCCTTTCAGGTGACAGGGGAGACAGAATGGGCTGTATATTTCAGTCAGCTTGGCACAGCCGGGCAATGTTGAGCAGTGTGCAATGAGAAAAGTGCTGGTTTTAGAGTGATGAGAAATTTTATGTAAGAGCAGTGCACCAGACGAACAATAGACAGAACACCTGGGACAACAAGCATTGTGTGCCTGCTCCTGGCTTTCCGTCTTCTGTCTGTCTGATGCACTGCTCAGTAATTAATGGCACACCAAATAACCAACTCTTCTTCACCGAAAAAAAAATAAAGGAGGTATTGTTTATCAGTTTCTAAAGTGAGCTCACCTTTTTTTTGCTGTTGTTGCCACTGTCCCATAGTTTGTGTTGGAACTGAGCTGCTAACTTGTCCCTTTGTGCAGGTGCTCTGACGTCACGGCACCCGCTGCACCAGGACCTGTATTACTTTCCGTTCCGGCCAGCAGACCGCATTGTGTGTGCGTGGACAGCGATGGAAAAGGTGACCCGTGAGAACGGCTGCCTTGTGGCTATCCCCGGATCACATCATGGAGAGCTGATGGAGCATGGCTACCCCGAATGGGAGGTATGTCACTCCACCATATTTTTTCTTGGTGGATGGTTAGCTGTTTCAAGGAGTTGGCTTTACACATGCCATGTTCATTCGGTCAGAGGCCAGCAAGATCCTACAGTGCCTTCTAATGTGCTCGGTAAAAATAATCAGAACGAAATTCCAGTCAAGTTTTATGCTGCCTAGGAAACTAGTTTTATAGTTACAAACATTTCAAAAGCTGTGTAGCAGATGGCACGCACACTTTGCAGCATGTCACGGAGTTAAGCTACTTACCGGATTCATATGATGTAGGAATGCACACTCGAGAGCCGTCCTCAAGATGAGCTCATTGCCGAATGCACTAAAACATCGTGCAGCAAAAGGACCGAGGCTGTAATGTGGTTAGGCAGGCCCAAGTTTGCTAGAGTGGTGACGTTTTTATCATTTCAGGCGTGATTGCCATGCTGAACTGCTGTGTAGCAGTTGGGACACTATCGCTTACGAGGGACAAGAATCTGTGCACCGCATGCATTTTTGGAAGAGGAAAAACATTGTGCAAATAAATAAAAGTATTCAAGATTGGCATTGATTCTCAGTGTGGTAAATTTATGCAGTCGGCGTTCGTGTCACTCGTAGTACCCAAACATAATGCATGCCCAAGCACTGAGGTCTCTGCAAGTTGCAGCAAGCTGCCCAAATATCATAGCTACAGCTCCTGAGGTTCTAATTGTGCCTGCTTTTACGTCATTTCTGGCTGTTTGTAATGGCTTTTCTTTTCTTCGCGGTTTTGAAGAGCACTCATTGGCACATTCACTTTTATTACGAATACCTTATTTTGTTGTTAGTGCTCTGTCTTGACGTACTACTAGAAAATACTCCTTTTATGGAATAAAATTTTTTATTGCAGCTGGCCTGTTAGGACTGCAGGCCAGCATGCTGTAAAGGTCATGTCATTACTCACTTCATCAAGAGTAGGGAACTTGTATGAGCCTGAAGTAATCTAGTTTTATTCTGCTGAAACTGTGTCAGTAGAGTGTACCATTATTTTCACCCTTTGCCACTGGATAGCAAGCAAGAAACCTGCTGTGTGGTAGAGTATAGAGAAATGTGTCAGTGGGGTTCAGAGCTTTCTTCAGCTGTTAAACACGAAGCTTCGTGCTAACATTTTTCCTTGGTTATTTTGTGTCCGTACATGCCTTTATCATATATAGCCAACAAGCACAGAGTTAATGTTTTCGCAAACCCCTGAGAAATTTGCCATTTGTGACGATACTGCATAAATCTGAGCATTGAGAACATTCCAGCATAATATCTTGTATATTTATTTAGTTATTGTCTTTCATACTGTCTGCTTGTAGTGCTTGTTTTTTGGCACACTAATTAAGCACCTGAGAGCAGTGAATCTCTGAGCAGCTTTTAGAATTGCTTGGCTTATGAGGTTTAACGTCCCAAAGCGACTCAGGCAATGAGAGGCCATAGTGGTGGGCTCTAGAAATCTAGACCACTTGGGGTTCTTTAATGTGCACTGACATCATACAGCACATGGGCACCTTGCTTTTCGCCTCCATCGAAAACCGGCCGCCATGCCTAGAATTCGATCCCATATTCTTGGGCACAACTGTCAAGCACCCTAACCGTTGCACCACCCCGCCGCAGTGTTGTAATGGTTGAGGTGCCCCCACATGCATAGTGCCTGCCTTTACTGCATGAAATAAGCATCCGAGAATAGCAAACATGTAACAAGTTCCAATTATGCATTTCCACACTGCCCAGGCATTCTCTTGACATTGTTCCTTTGCTTTCATTGCACTGTACTTCACACTTATCAAATTTTTTTGTCGTGTCCTGCTTTTACAAATTATTGGTTACTTACATATGTATTGTGTTATTGAGTTTGCATCCTCGTCTTTGTTGCTTTGTTCAAAAATTATCTGGTGCATCTCTGCTGCCATCTCACCTTGTCACAGAACACTTCACTCAGCTCCATACAGCAGTGGCAGGTGTTAACAATAGCTCGCCATAGTGATACGGTTTATAGCTAACTAATAAATACTATATTGAAGGAATAGCCATTGCCCTTGAAGGCTCCCATAGAAGCCTGCACGTTCGATGTCTCATTTTTACTACTTCTCACGAGGTAAAATGAACTTCCAGTAAAGCCCACTGGCCATTTTGAACTGGCGATATTTATCCGTAACACTTCCCATCGTCTCCGTAGCACGTTGATGTGGCAGGTTGAGACCATCGCACTTAACCATCTCTGTCGAACAGTTCACTAAGCACATGTTCAGCTGCATGGTGCATTCATCTGGATCATGGAAGACAGTTGGGCTAGTTAGTGTGTATTCATGGTGTGTGGGACACTAGCATGCTGTCCCGTCGGTTCCTTTTGTCTCTGTCCTTTGTGTTCTTCCACCCTAGTTGCAATGTTGTAGTCATTAATTCATCTGGACGGCCAGTCTGGTTTTATACTGCCGCTCTCTTCTCTGAAAATCGGATATGCTGCCGACTGAAGAATGATAGACTTGCTGTATTATGTTATGCCTTGTCGGGTATATTCAATGAAAACACAGTATAAATGCATTGTAAACACATTCTCGACACAGGTTTCGCTTCAGAAATGTAAAGAAATCAGTGTTACCTGTTCACTATGGCTGTGAAAGAAGAAAGTACAACATGGTAACGCCAAAAGCAGGAAAGCCCAGCCAGCAAGCAAGTCCATGCAAGCCCTGGGAAGAAATGAGTGACAAGGCTAACATATTAAGTTTATGTATGTTCAGCTGTATGGTGGGTACTAATTGCGCATGTTCGTGGCTCCCACAGTGCCGGCACTGCCAGCTATGTTGTGCTCCGTACACAAGTATGTAAACCTGTTGACATGTGAAAGTGTGTGCCCCTTCAACTTTGCTATGTTTAGGTTTACCTATAATGTGTATACCTTGTGTATATGAAAACTATGCAGTATGTGGCAGGGACAAACTGAAGGACGTGTCTGTACATCTCACAACAGCTCAGTTTCTTTCATCTATTTGTAATGCAATAACATTAGAAACCTCTTTGGAGGAAAAAAAATGCGTGGTCAGTCAGATAATTCTCAGTGTAGTAAGTGATGTTACCTGACATACATAATGTAATCAGGTGTTCATGGGAATTTTCGGTGCTAAAGCATAACTTTGCAGGGTTAATCAGAAAAACGGGGGATCTGTGAAGCCTCAGACTTTGACCTTTTGAGGATGCCTCTGGCAGGTTGGCAGGTGACATAGCCAGGCACTTATTGGATCGGCAGTTTCTCTGACTTCACCTGTCTTAAAGTTACTTGTCTTTGTGTTTACTTACATTAAAGACATGTGTGATGTCAGCAGTGGTGTATGTGACATGTGGTAACTCAGATGATGAGTCTGCTTTGAAACGGATAGCGAGCCTGGCCCTTAGCTGTAGTTGTTGGTGGCTGAGGTACACCGCACCAAGCACCATGAACGACAGCAGGCAAGAAGACAGTGACGAAATTAGCTATCTCTATTAGCTGTCAACAAATTACTCCAAACTAATGCTTTTGCACATTATTCTAGGTTTAGCCGCGTTAAACCTATGCAATTCTTTTTTCCTGTTTACTAGGGTGGTGTGAACAAGATGTACCACGGAGTTAAAGGCCTGGCGGACAGCGTGTTTGACAAGCGTGTCTACTTGGAAATGGAGGCTGGTGACACCGTCTTCTTCCATCCAGTTCTCATCCATGGGTCAGGTGCCAACAGGACCAAGGGATTCCGCAAGGTGTGCATTCTCGGAGCTTTTGTCTCACTGTATTTTTTATTTTACTTTCCTGCCTACAAAGCTCATGACAACAAGCATTGTGATGTGATTGGAAGTTTCCAAGCTTCTACAGTTTACCTGCACTGTTCATGCATGGTCAGAATCTTCAGCGCTGCTTCTTTCATGAAACTCCTGCTGGGGTTTCACATAGGGTGAGCTGCCACAGAACCTGCCAGTTGCCCCCATATTGCAGGCAGTATCAGCGTCTAAACGTTTTGCTGTCGTCTTATTAGCTGAAGTGAGAATGTGTTCTAGCACTTAGCTAGTTTTCAAATAGAATTTGCGTCTTCCACTTGGCGATTGTAGGAAGGATGAGGGTAGTGCTAATGAGTGTCTCATCATTGGAGCAGACTTTCGGTGTAAAAACTAGTATGCAGCATTTAAATGACTCAAAATTGCTGTGAATGAAATTTATAGCTTGACAGAGCACATTTATAATGCCCGTCAGATGAGTTGCAAGTCTATTTGCTTTTCTCCTGCCTACATATATCTTTCTCAGTGCAAAAATTACAGTGTGCAAACGAAAATGTCACTGCAGTTCGTACTTACTCGATACAGTACAACCTTGATAATTCGAACTCGGTTAATTCGAAATCCCAGATAATTCGAAGGTTTTCTGCGGTCCCGTATTTTCCAATGTAAATTTGGCCGGATAATTCGAACAGGCGGCCTGCGCCAGCCCGGTTAATTCGAAAATTTGGACTGCTATGCGGCAATGCCTGATCTATGTTTCGCCGCAAACCAGGCGAAACGACGGCCCTACGGAGCCGCGAGGCAAAGCTACATAGTAATGGTGATGATTTATAGGCGAAGCGCCCCAGCCGGAGCACTCTCTGCACAAAAATCGGTCCACAGTGCGCCTCGCGCACCGCCGAAACACGCGCCTGCAGAGGAGAAGACGTGCTTCACTGCAACACGGCGGGCATACCGGTTTTTATCACCTGACCTCGCCCCCACTCCATCCCTTGGTGTGCTTCGCCCACTCTTCCCCCGTGCCTCCGATGCTGCAAGTACGCCACCACCACCGCCGCACCGGTCTCGCCTGCGCCATTTCTTTGTGTTGTGCGCTGTGGTTAGGGGTCGGCTACTGTGCCGTTTTTTTGGGCGGGACTGTGCAGAAGTGCTAGCTTTGTGACCGTAGCAGTGCAGAAATGCCAAAGTACAAGACTTTAACGCTGCAGCAGAAGTTCTGCTTGATCCAGAAAGCAGGCAAGAGCGCTTGTTCGAAGACCGAGTTGGCCAAAAGGCATGGCGTGCCCCTCTCGACGTTGTCCACAATTGCGAGTATTGCGATCGCATCAATGCGCTCTGCGCAGAGGATGAGTCCAACGCAGTCGGCTTCGCCGAGTATATCAACATTGAGAGCAAAGAGCAGACTGGCTACTCTGACTTGGAGAGTGAGATCACTGCTGGTACGAACATGCGCGATGACAGCGACGATAGCGACGACGCGGTCGTGATGACTTCGAATTAACAAGGTTGTACTGTACTTGGCGCATGATCACTCTGCTAAAGCAGTGGTCACACCGAGCTTATCTCGTTTGGCAGACCATTGGCAAAGGCATTTTATGCACTGTCTTTGCCCTTGGCACACTAAGGCAACATTGACGGCACACCAATGGCCTGCCTATGGCGTCGTCGGTGGAGCGTCATCAAGATTGGGGCAGCCAGGCAGCAATCAGCTAGAACACTTGCATGATGCCTTGCTGTCTGCTTCAACAAAATATTGTTGCTGTTTTTATTCAACCCTTTATCTGCAGCTGCACTGCATGACTGCTCCGTTTCCCGTGGAATTGATTTCAATATCTGCTGCCTGCCTTTATCCGCTGCTTATCTAGTAAATATACCTTGTGAATTTGCTGAGTGAGTGCTCCAAGAGCGCAGTGCACCATTCAGCATTTACTGACTGCGCATATTTTCCAAGGAATGCGCCAATGATGGCTGGACCCTGGCACTACTGTTTCTTTTACTGGCTGTGAACAAACGGATACTGCTGATTGCATGGCATAAAATGCAGTCTGAGCTCTCCTTGTATCAATATTCTTTTGTCTGCTGCCTTACTTATCTTCCACAATACGAGAAATCTGGAAGCATCACCGATGTGTGCGAATCCACATCTAGAAAGCACTTGATAGCGGAGTTAACATTGTTGAGGCTGCGTACGATCGGTGCTTCCCACAAATTGAATTTTCTTTGATTTATGTGATTTTAAATCATTGTATTTAGAAATAGGCTTCGCAGTTGTGTAAAACAATTAAAACAACCTATTTGTTGCCTGTAAGTGATGCCGACAACAGCTGCCAACCAGTTTCAGTATTGCACGGCAGACTGACAATACTGGCACTTCCTGTTCAATGTATGCATGTTCTGAAACTAATTGGTTGTCGATTTCATTTCATTATTCAAGAACTACACTTTACTGCCATTTTATTTCGCTAAAACTTGTCAGTTCTTTTCCACATTCACCAAAACTGTACTCACGAGCTGTGCGTATTCACTAGGTCTACTGGTCATGCAACAGGCCAGCATTGGCTATTTTGTGGCGCATAGGTATCTAAGGCTATTTTCAAGTTCAAAAACATTAAATTTTTCTCCCATGCATAGTAGACTCCCATTAGGATTAACTCTAGAATAAAATAAACAGTGGGAGGACATTTGTTTCACCTCTCATATAGTGAATGCAAAAAAAAACAAAAAACAATCTACTTAAGATAAGCACTTCGCATACGCTAATCGGTGAAAGTGAGCTTTCACGGTTGACCGCTGCTCACCAATGCAGCTGTGCTTGAGTGTCTTAGCAGCCCTTCCAAGGAAAGGAAGCAATAAAATGATAAAAATGAAAGTTTATTTTGGCACAAGCGACGAACGGAAATGCAGGATCGGCACTGGAAATCTGCTTCTGCGAAGCTAAAAGTGCAGGTGCTTTCCCTACACCACATGTGCCTTTTGCCCCTGCATTAGATTTGTGTTGCTGGCTGAACAAGGGAGAGATTAGCTGGACACAGGGTAATTCTCCGGCCTCCCATGATACCTGCACACCTGCTTCTGGAGACTGCATGCACCTGTGTGGTTCCCCTTTCCTGCTGGTGCAGAGTGACAACGCTGCGGGTAGTCAAGACGCCGATTGATAGTGAGACTAGGGTGCCTCAGCTACGCCGAGCACATACTGCGTTGTTTTCCCTACTTTAGCATTCACATACTTGTGAATCCATTACACTGGTCCGCAATCTCGAACAGGGAGGAAGCAGAGCATAGGGGAAAAAAAAATAAAGGGGTTCAAAGCTGCTGAACCGAATGTGGAGCGAAAGATTTGGCTGCGGGTAACTGATCGTTGCATCAAACACAACCAGCAATCTGTTGAACGAATAAAAATTCACCGGCGTTCTAGGCAGAACCCACTTTCGTGCCTTGGACATGCAATGCCAACAGACGCTTTCCTGCTGCACTTGGTCAGGTCTCCGCTGCGGCGCGTGCATGCATAGTACGTAAACTACCTTTCTACTCTCTGCGTTGGTGTGCATACCTGCTGGGATGCCACTACCCACCTTCTCCTCTCTAGCGAGCACAGTGGCGGAACATCTATGGAACGGCGCAGCTGGTTGCCATGGTTACAGCGCATGCACAGTAGCGACTCTGGCTCCGCACGACGACCTTGGCTTCACATGATGCAGTGAAGGTTTCGCTTCAGAAAAGGACAGTTATGCGTTTTCTGTGTAGGCCTCTACCGCAAGCAGCCTCCAGCGGAGCCGAAAACGACCTGAAAAGTGGCTGCTACCGCAGAAAGAGATGAAGAGAACAAATTATGGAAGGAAAAAAACGGCTAATGCCATTTTCTAGTGGGGGTCGCGTGACTGCATTATCATGGCAGTGCTGCTGCCTCTAGCCATGCCTTATGCCATGATTTTGCATTGAGTTACACATTGTTTCGCTTTTGTGCGCGCTGTGTTGCCACAATGGCCAGTGAACTAGCCATTTAGAAAAAAGCCACTGGAGCTTCGTGAGAAGGCCAATGTAATGATTGAAATTTGTGTCAGCTGTCTTTTGAAGATTGAAATAGCATGAAAGTTCAGCATCACAAAATATAATAAGACGGCTATTGTGAAAGATGGAGTGCAGATCACTGGTGCACTGGAAGGCAGCAAGTTCGTGCTTAAGTGAAAGAGGATGCACAAATTATCCCCGAGTCTGCACTAGTAACTTGCTATGCAGCTAATGTTTGCCTAGATCCTATAGTGCAGTATTTAAAGCAGTATGAGGGCACTGAAGGATATCTCTGAAAGTGGAGTATACCTTTGTGGAAGCCGCCCGATTTTTCACAACAAACACAAAATAAACTAACATATTGGGCCAGCAAACAAATACAGGGACATGAGGGGCTCGTTATGAGATTGTCTTAAAAGGAACCTAGTACTATATTTTTGAGGTCACGATGAAGCCACCTATGTCTTGCCATTCTACTGCTTGCTTCATTTTCTTCAGCAGCTTTGTTTCACTGGGGCAGGAAACAAATTAGGCTCCTTGGTCATGCTTCTGTAGCTGAAACAGCATGTGACGTGCTTGATGTGGTCCCATGCATGCTAATTACGTCATTGAATTCACGAAACTGCAGTAGGTCTCATAGTCCCCATCAAATTAACAGCTCAGGTGCTCTCTTTTTAGTTGCAGCATGGCATTTTTTGGACAATGCATTTCTGTAGATGGTGGCATTGCAGCTCAGCAGCTGTAAGAATTGTATGGAGTTGTGTAGCCAGCAAGCGCTGAAGGACACCATCATGGCACCTTGACCATGTTTCCAAGTGCCATTGAATTTTGCGATCTTGGCCATCTGAGAATTTAGTGCAAATGAGACATGGTCTAACAGATATATCTATATTTAACATCCCGTCACGTACAACCCGAAGCCACACTTACGGAAATTTTAATTTACCCATAAAAAGAAACGTTTATGGTGAGCGTATGCTGCAGTTTACGGGCGTCAAAATCTGGAATTCTCTACCCTGTGACGTAAAGCTTGCCAAGAATTTTTCCATTGCAATAAAAGAATACTACCTTAAAATGAATGAAACACTTTGAGTCCATACTTGCATTTGCCTACTGTAACCTTACATTGTTCGCCTGGTATTACCCATGTAACCTCTACGTATACCTGTATTGTATCTGATGCGTTATTTCTCCGCGACATGTGACATTATGTATTGTTATAGTGTGGTGACATTATGCATTCATCTTTCTTTGCTTTATTTCTTGTATAAGTTCTACGCGCTTTTGTTTGATTTGTGAGGTTTTAGTTTATATTTTCTTCTCTTCATTGGTAGTTTTACGAATGTATAAGCGATAACTAACTTTGTTATGTTTATTGTAAAGTTACTACTTCTGATGTCTCTAACTTTGACGATTGGGTGCCTGCAACCTATGAACTTTTTCCATTGGACCCTTTACTAGCCGCTGGCTATGGGTCCAAGCAGTGTCTGCCTATTTTCCTGTAGCGCACCAAAAAACAATAAAAAAAAAAAAAAATAACATGGACAGGCAGGGTAAAAGTGAGAAAACATGGCGCCGTCCCTGCCTGTTCGTGTTGTTCGCACTGTCAGACCATGTCTCATTTGTATCCAAACCACCTCGCCCAGGTCTCTGTCCTCCAGAATTTAATGCTCCAAAAGTTTATTCTCTCTTCCTTCATGGATGAAACTGCGTGTTAGTGTAAATTGCTGCCAGGGCGATGACTGTAATTTCCATCCTGTAAATTTCTCCGCCTTACACTGCTTGTTTCCAGGGAAATTGTCAATAACTTCTACCTCTTACTTCAACAAGATGAAAGTACACTGAAAAACCTACATGTTTAGGCAAGCACTAACAGCAGCCAGCTGTTACTAGTTGGGGAAGGTATTGATGGAAAACCATCCTGCTAACCTGTTCCAAACACAGAAGTGATGGCAACACATAGTGGTGCTCGCACTTGAACCTTGTACCATTTAATGCTGAAATGTTTTTCACCAAAACGCACTTGAGTGTAGTCATTAGCAGAACATCATCAGACCTATAAGCAACAAAAGGTGGAAGCAGTTATGAAGATGGAGGTGCTATATATTTTTTTAGTTGAGCCTACTGTTTCCAGCTTTTCCGGCTGTCATGACCAATGCGTGCAGTTTCTTGTGCTCTTGGTGCGTTCACCGGGTACTTTTCTCGTTTATTTGTTGCCACCCTTTTCAGGCCATCTCGTGTCACTATGCCGCCTCCGAGTGCCAGTACATCGACGTTGAAGGCTCTGTCCAGGATCCCATTGCTGAGGAAGTGCTTGACATATTCCGCAAGCGCTTTCCCAATATCGCTGTGAAGAACTATGCAGTGAGTACAAGACCGATGTGCACCCAGGGTAGAGTGCAGAGTGAAATTATGTGCTACATGGACAGCAGTGTAATTGAGCTGTGAATGCATCAGGCATTTCTATGAATACCTAGATGACACTTTGAGCATTGGTGATCGTAGCTGGAGTAGTTTGCCCATTGTCATTTTTCCTAGTGCATAGGAAATACGGTTTTATGTTCCCTAAGCTATAACAGAGATGACCATATTCAAGTAAGGGCAAGGTCCAGACAAAGGAAGTTTTTTTATATATATATTTATAAGTTTCCGTTTGCATGGAACTTTATCTGTTATTCAAATTGAACATGTGGCCGCTGCAACTGAAAATCACAGGGCTGTACGCTGAAGAGTTTCTTTTGACTTTCGTTGTGACAGTAACTCATCTTGTGATTTTTGCCTTGATTTTTTTATTCAGGGTGCGCTCTCGCTATTATGTATCCCCATGCTAGAAACCATGATCAACGAGCATGGTGGTGATTGCACGCCAGCATAATTCATGTACCAAAAACTGACAGATATTGCCCACTAGAGAGTAATTACATGGTTTTGGTATACAGCAGCATCTATGTTAGTTTGCACTCCAAAAGCTGTGATGGTGCAGGGACATACTATGCCTTTTAGTAGACCGTGGTTACCACTTGATCCAAGAAATGCAAAACACTGGGACGCCGTCTAGTGGCCAAAAATCTCTTTATTGGAGATGCAAAGGGCGTGTCACTTTTCATCTAAGGGTGATAAAACAAGACATACACTCCCAACAGAAAAAACTGCGCACTAGCAACCAGTTTGTTAGTACTTGTACGATTTAACCGCGGAATGGTTTGGTTTGGTTTGTGGGATTTAACATCTCAAAGAGACTCAGGCTACAAGAGACGCCGTAGCGGAGGACTCCGGAAATTTCGACCACCTGGGGTTCTTCAATGTGCACTGACATCGCACAGCACACAGGCGCCTTGCTTTTCGCCTCCATGGAAAAGCGGCCGCCGAGGCCGGGATTCAATCCGGCGTCCTTTGAAACATTAGCCGAGCACCATAACCACTGTGCCACCTCGGAGGGGGTTAACCGCAGAATAGCTCTCCACTTTGACGCACCTTGGCTGGTTGTTGGCTCATTTAAAGAGGGAGATTATTTGTGTCAAGCTTCCTTGCGCTTTTACGCTTTGGAGACACTTGCAGGCAATAAGGGTAGAATCTTCTTCACATATAAAATCAATGTAATTGTCTATGCTTGTATTATGGCAGGCTGTAGCTGCTGTGGCACTGGTTGAAAGCAAGGCCAAATCTTTGTCTGCAGCCTGCCAAGTTTTTTGGATTTTTAGAAGTCAGGCACTTTATTCACAGCTGCATGGAACTACAAGAACACCACAGAGTTTGTGGAGCCTTCTTTATTGCCTTGCCAAGGGTGCTTAGTGAAAAAGAATGTGCTGTATATGTTAAATCTCGTTACAAGAGACACTCAGTTATAAGAGACATTTGAAAATGGTTTGGTTGGTTTTCCTATGTCTGCCATGTTAACAACATTGCATACAAGAGACACTCGGCTACTAAGGACAACTTTTTCAGTTCCCTGGAGTAATTCTTCGCTATTAAGAAGAGACACAACCCAGGTGTGCTCATGCATTGAAGCTGAAGCGTACCAACTCGTACATGATGAACTTCAAATTCCGTTAGCAGCTAAATTCTGTTCCATATCAGCATCCTTTTTGTTGTATATATCAGGAACTGAGGAGTGCTTCCCCATGACTGGAAAGTCAAAACAACCCCACTGTTTCAGCCACTGGCATCGCATTACTGTCACCTACGAAGCAAATCAAAATGCATGAATGACATGCAGCATTTTTAACTCCTCGCTGTTAACATTTGATCACAAGGTAAAAGCTCAGAATCCTGGTGTCTTTCTCTTTGTGAACAATGCTTCTTGCAGCACCAAAAGCACCAAAGGTCTCGTGCTCAAAGCCACCAAAGTTATTTTTCCCTCCAAACTCCACACCCTACCTTCAACCAACAGACAAAGGCATTTTGCACTCTGTCAAGTTGCTGTACAAAACAACGATGGTAGAATGCCTGTTGCTCAACAAGCAGCAAGACTGCACAATAGTAATTGATGCAAAGTTTGCTGTTCAGGTGATTTCAGGTGTCTGAAATGGCTTGAGAAATGAAGCTGTGTAAAACCGTTTCTTACAAGCAGGCTTTAAATGTGGTGGCATGGTGTAAGAGGGCCCATATATGGTTACTGTGGAAAGCTTCCTTGAAGATGAAGCTTGGGCAAGCATCCAAGAGACTACTGAGGTACCAGAATATTTTGAGGAATTCGTATCCGCAAATTTGGATCTTGCGTGCTCCCGAAAAGCTTACAGACTGCAATTCTCGCACAAGTAAATGGCACATGTTCCACAAAAGATGACTACGAGAACATTTCAGGGGAAAAGTGTTAGCATCTGAGGGTGACGAGCATGTAAGAGTGTTTCAAAGGTATTAGAGCAACAAGAAGGCTTGCAAGGTTAAGTGCTTTACCTTCATAATTTGGGAAGGAATACACTCTGCACTCACAAAAATACATACTCGTATGAATAACCTTTTTAAGCTTTCCTGAACAATTTCCTGTTAATGCGTGTGAATGCATTTATATGCTGATGCACAGTACACTGATCAACACAATGCTTTTAGAATTTTTGGTTACAAGAGACCTTGCTTACAAGAGACATCTTTTTCGGGTCCCTTGAGTGTCTCTTGTACCGAGGTTTTACTGTATATATATATGTACACACATTCTGCAAAGTACAGAATTTTAAGATGTATAACTGGTGGCTTACGTACAGCAACTTACGGTACTTCTGAAGCCACTTGGAACAGCAGGCAGGAATCTGAACCTTTCTGGTTATTTTTTTTCTCCTCTAGGATGTGTGGAAGCTGAGAGCCCGTCACGTTCGAGGCAAGGAGGGAAACCTCTGACCTGTTGGAATTTGGGGACATGGTAGCTTTGCCACCTCCCCACCTCAAAGGATGAAGGGACAAAATGTTAACTGCTCAAGATTTCAGCACTGAGAGAAGCAGTTCTTGGTACAGCCCATTTAAGTTTTGTACACTATTCACAACTAAAGCAATTTAATCATGTTTTGTACATTTGAGGGTTAAGAAATCGGCTTTGTGGGTGTTTCTTTATTTTTTTTACCTATCTTGGTTGTCTCCCTGTGAATTTAATGTTACAAGCATTCTGAATATTTTCTCTTTTTTTTTGGTCATGTAGCTGTGTTTATTCGACGATTTGCTTGCGGCCGTCTCAGGTAAATAGTTTTGCTTCATTGATATGTGCAAACCTTGTAGTGTCTGTGTGTGTTGGTGCATTGGTTGTGACAGTACCTGCCCATATTTCTAAAATATTCATTGGCTCTAGAAAAATCACTCAAGAAATCAACATATCGGCGTAATTGTTACAGCCCAATTATGCCATACATTTTGGACTGGGACTGACCATCCGGTGAGCAACATAATGTTGCATTACTGAGTGCCTTCAATTTGTACTAAGCTGAAGAACTTCTTAAAAGTGCACCATGCAAGCTGAAGGAGATTAGTAACTAAGGCAGTTAGATGTATATTATGCAATTTCAATTTTTATTTCTGGTGGTAAAAGTTGCAGAATGTTTACGTTTTGTGAAAGACTGTCCATAACTAGGTTTAGATAGTCAAATATCTGACAAGAGAAGTGAGACACAGACACCTTAGTGATGTGGCAAGCTTGCTTGTTTTTGTTTCAATAGAGGTCGGATTGCAGCGTGACAATGAAAGAGATAGTGCATGCTACTTACTGAATGCATGTGCGTACACTGTACAAAAAAAGGAGCACAATTAAAAATAATGTCGCTTTATTGTGATATGTTGCAAAGCACATTTAGGTTTCTTGTAATTATACTTGTGTCCACATTGAGGTATGAGAGCGTACTAGTATATCAAGGCAAAAGAATGACCAGCCTTGGGAAAGCAGACCTAATGGGTATGGATATGTAGTGTGTGTTGAGTCAGGTAGTTTGCTGCCGGGTGAGCCACACAACGTGTGCAAGAGTGCAAGGGCCACAATATAGAAATGTGCCTCTATAAATGATGAGTAAATTGCAATGGTGCTTTTATATACTAGTAGTCTCCCATATGCCACAAATCTATTCCAGGGCAGAACTCAGTGGTTTCTAAGTGTACTTTTTACCTGGTCCCAGTTACAAAAATTCACGCAAAAGCACAGCGTGTTTGCGAGCATGTTGTGAATGTCATTTTTTGTTGTAAGCAAGACTTTTGAGTAGGCTGTCTAATGTGCCTCTGTGTTTCAGAACTTTTTTGGTTTGCCTTTTGGTGTATGTGGCAAGCCTTGTGGTACAATAGTAGATTTTTTTTTTTTCTGGCTACGAAAGACTTCCCAGTATTAATTTATATTAGGGAATGGAACGGCCAGAATTTTAACTTGTTTTTACACACTTTAATCTTAATGCTTATTCTGTTCTGTAAAGAGTATTAAATATTAAGCTTTGTGCCACTTTTAAGCCATGCTAAGTAGGAGTTGTTGATTGGCAAAAAAATTTTATTTCACAACTGTGGGCTGACAGATCTTATACAAGTGCCCGAAGAAATTCTTATGTATGCCTGCGCAGTGAAGTGAGAATATTTTCTGCTTTGAAAGGCAATAAAGGAAATTTATTTTTCCGTGTTTGCCTCTTCTTGCATTCAGACCGTCTACGTGAACCTGGAAAAAATGAATACGCATTGTGTTTGAACTTTACAACAAATGCAGAACAATGCTTTTCAACACTCGGCTCTAGAGACTTCCAAAGGAAGCCAAATAGGGCATACAAAGACACCATGCCGGGCAGCCTGCCATTTTTTGGATGTGGATAATATTAAAAATGACAGTTTAGAGAACAACACTGATTTGTTTTCATTGATCTCATGGTAACCTATACTCCACCAGCTACAGTTTTCATATGAGAGATAAATACCCTGGTTAAAAGTGCATTTATTGCAATGCCCAAATTTAAGCCGACCAAAACACTGAAAAAAAAAAAAAAATAAAAAACGAGCAACAGCTACAAAATGCAAACGACATTTATGAAAAGCCTTGTGCCTGCTTCTTGCGGGCTTCTGTTCATATGCACAAGCAGGCCACGTGGCAGGATGAAGCTCCTATGATTTGCGAAATTCCTTCTGCATAAGTCGCAGCCATTCTCTAAAGTACTTCTGTCGGCTACGGCTAAATGCAGCAATTGCTTCAGTGCTGTCTTCTGGCAGAGGTTTGTGAGGCACAATCTGCATGCCTTTTTTCCAGTTTCAATACATTCTCATCGTGTATCAGGAATTGTATTTATAAGTTAACCGAAGAGTTTCATATATTGTGTTATTGGCTGATTCAAACAAATACGTCAGTGATTCCAATCTTAACAAGTGTGAGTTCTGCCCCCGTACACACACACAAATGCACTGGACTACAGCAACACCGTTGAAGCTACATGGTCCCTTAGCAGCCTTATTTTATGCTTTCAAACAGAACTGGCAGCTAGCTTATTTCTTGTAGCCCCCGGCACATTTAATGAAAGTCAAACTTCAGCTGCCTGAAAAGTACAGTAAAGTATCCTACTGGATTACTCGCTCGAACGTTACAACCTTATCTGTCGCAGGTAATTTCCCCCCTCTTAACCGGAAATTCGGAAGAAAAAAAAAAAAAAATGGCAGCGCCGCGCCACCTTCGAATATCGTCTAAATGGGTTAAATTACGCAGTCCTTATGCTAATTATCTTAACCTCCATTACAGCTCCAGACTGACAGACGTAGGTACTACATCTACTTCCAAACTTTGCTTCTTTCATAAAGTGCCAATCTATGCGGAAGCCGGTGGCAACCGCAAGGGAACAGCTGGGCGCTTCGGAGCCTTCGGAGAGTGCTATCGCATACTTCGTTCTATGTAGTACAATTTTAAGAGCAGCTCACCTACTGTCGTCACTCCTACTTCCTACTGGACGGCTGCGGCAATCGTGACTTGGACATATCAGCGTGGATGTCGTAGAAGCTGTACGCGTTGTGCTCGAAGTATTCTTTAACCTTGTAACCTTCTGTCGCTCCGCTCACATTGGCCGTCTGCTGCGGTGAGGCTGCAGGAGAAGCTTTGGGTGCCGGTGGCGGCGATGACTGGGGCGGTTTTTTCGTACCCTGCGTGTTCTTGGATCCTTGTCCCACAGATGACAGGAATCGCGAGCCGTTCGAAGTGGTGGCGCTGCTCAAGCTCGCGAGTTGAAACCGCAGAAGACAGAAAAATTTCCGACCGGTGAAAGCCGCCATTTTAACCATGAACGACTTTGACCGACTTTGACTGGCTGAAGTTAGCTGGAATAATGACTAAAATAATGGGCTTGGTTGGTCTTGTTTGAAACTTTCTATTATAATAATAATTAGGCAGAAATCAGGGCTCGACATACTAAATTTAATGTGTAAATTTTGTTATGTTAATTGCGGGTACTACTTTTTTAGATGAACAGTTAGCGCATGTTGCAAATCGTTTGCGAACCATGGTCGCAAATTATTTCTTTTTCTTTGTTTTTGTCTCAAACTACCCACTCTAAAGAGCGCGTTTTTTGACAATGATGACAAGTTTCCAAGGCACGTGTTTACACGCGTCTTTACTTTGAGTCCGTGAGTATTCGTCTGTTTTGTGCTTCTTTGTGCACTCATGCTGAATGATCTGAGGCTACAATGACCGATGTAACGCGGGAAGGTAGAAACTGCGTCAGCCAGTGTGCTGCCTTTACTACTCCTACATCATCAACGCTGTTTTCAGTACTACTGCCCAGCAAGTGTCCGGAACCTAAATGCATCTTGCCAATACCGTATCGAGTTGGTTTAGGGAACCTTTGCGTATGTGAATGCAATGTGGAGCGAAGGAAATCAGGAGTGTGTCTCTATATATAGGTAGGAGCTTATGATGTGTGCATGATCTTGTGCACTCTAAGGACCTGCGGTCCACTAACAAGTCGAAGTGCTTATTATCTTTTAGAGGTTTAAAATAGCGTCATGTAGTAGCGGTATGCCCTATGCCAGAACCCTTTATTGTTCAGTGCCTCACCCACTGTCTCTTTTGTTACAGTTTCTCGCATTTTTTCGTTGAATATTGACGAAAATTCGCGCCGGGCGCCTAAAGTGTTCATGCGCGGGTCCCGGAGATCCGCAATCATGCCTGGCGTTAAACCCGACCCCAGCAACAGCTCTCAAGGGCACGACGAATTGGAACTTAATTTGGCTCGCGTTGGTGCATGTGCTGACCAAGATTGTGAGCTGGTGAAATCGCACAGCATCGCTAATCAGAGAAGAGAGTACGAAGCAAAATCATTAACCTTACGGCAGCACAGCGGCGTCTCCACGCGATTAAAGGTCACCGTCAAAAACGAGTTCGAGACATACGATTCTCACCTGGAGGAGTCTTGCAGCATGTCCGGGCAGCAGACACCAAACGATTCTTGCAGCGGTGCTGACCGGAAAGCGCTTGTAAGCGTTCGTACAAACGATGATATTTGGACGAGTGGGCGGGCGGACCGCGAGCGAAGTTTTTCCTGCGAACTTTGCCGTGATGTGTTCAACTCCTCAGACCTTACTAAACATTCTCTGGCGCATATCGACCGTCCACTGTTAACCTGCGAACGCTGCTCTGTGTCCTCTGACGATGTCCACTCCGGTCGACACCGTGAACAACACAGAGTCAAGCAGCTGCAGAAATGTGATATATGCCAAGAGGAGTTTGATGAGTACAATGTGCGGGTTCACACTGATGTTCACATTAATGAAAGCTCCTGCTGTGGCCGCAGCCAAGAACCTGTAGTTAACGTCCAGACGCTCAACGCCTTTGCTCGGCAGCCTGTCTCTGGTGCAAGCCACGATGAAGATCCGTCCACAACTCGTCACATCTGCCACTTGTGTGCCCAAGCATTCGACTACGAAACCGACCCAAGTGAGCACGTCCGGGTTGAGCATTCTGGCGAGCTCTCCACTTCCAATTCGCAAGACAAGAAACCGTCTATTAACCAGAGCATCTTGGTCAGCGTTGACTCGTCCGCAGATGCTGGAGAGCTCGTACACGAATCGCCCTCTGCGACGGATTACAGTCCGGTGAGAAGCTTCGAGGACAAAGTTGACAAGACACCAGTCCAAAAAGTGGAACCTTGTCCCGGTAGTTTCACGATGGAAACGGCCTCCAGTGCTTTAGAGGAAGTTCGTCACGCATGCCACCTCTGTCCTGAAGAGTTCGACGACGACTCCAAGTTGCACCGGCACATCAGGGCAAAACATGGTCGCAACAAGAAGCGCTTCAGCGGTAAAGCTGCCTGTGCGGAAAAACGTTTCGCCTGCCAGCATTGTTCCAAGCGCTTCCAACAAAAGGGCCATCTGACTCGTCACCTGGTGACACACACGGGCAAGGTGCCGTTCCATTGCCACCTGTGTCCAGCGATGTTCTCCCAGAAAGGTGTCCTGCAGCGCCATGTGCACAGGCATATCGGCTACAAGCGATTCCAGTGCTCGCTATGTCCCATGAAGTTCGTCGTCAAGGCCGACATGGAGACACACCGGCGCACCCACACGGGCGAGCGGCCGTTCGCGTGCGACCGCTGCCCGGCCTCGTTCTCCGCACGCGACAACCTTAAGAAGCACATCAACAGCCACATCGGTGCCAGACCGCACGCGTGCCAGAAGTGTCCCAGGTCCTTCACCAGGCTCACCGACCTCAAGCGCCACGACCGGAGGCACACGGGCGAGCGTCCCTACTCTTGTACTTCTTGCTCGAAGACCTTCACTCGTGGCCACCTGCTTCGTGACCACTTAGTAGCCACCCATTATTGTGCTTGAACCCCTCACTACGGCTGTATGCTGGAAGCTTGGTTCTGACTGTTTGTAGGTGGCGTGCATCTAGAAGCTTCTCATGGCATCTCATCCTGGCACAGTTGGCTGCCTACATAATCACCCGCACCAACAGCATTTGCAGTTACTAAAACATGGTTCTCCATAACAGCTGCATACTTTCTGATTCTGTATTTTGTCTGCTCTACTGCCAGCATGCTGGCGGTGAACTGATGCATACCTCTGTGAAGACATCGTCATGTGACATCACACTTATTGTATAACATTTTTGTAAAAAGACTCGCCTTAAAACTAGCATGCTAAATTTTCATAGCACTCGGGTGGCTCCAAATTCAAACAGGACCCTACAGTACTAAACATGTATTTGAGGGCATCCTTGTAGAAATGATTTCGTGCAATTTGTTCGAGTGAAGTCGTACCGCTTTCACACACGGACACAGCATAAGCATTAAAATATGCAAAGTAGCCTGCCACTACTATACTCATGAAAAACCACCGCAGCTGTGCTGCTTCTCAAACACAAGCTCTTGTTGTTTCACCTTGACGCTGCTTGTACGGTCATGCTCTCTACGACCTGTGACATGGGGCAGCAGCAGAAGTTTTGCCACTTGACTGCATCTGTGGTGCTTGTCTTGCTGGAAAATTGAAGCCCATTTCCCGAAGTTATATTTACGAATAAACGAGCTCAGTTTTATTGCGTTCATTCAGGTTTGTTGCGCAGGGAATCTCGATGGTACTTACTTTTGTTTTTCAGGCAACGTTACTTGGATGTAGTATTATGGCAGGAGAAACATGTCCTTGTGGTGCTTACATCTAAAGCCCGGTTCATCAGGTTTGCAGCTTATTATAGACCTTTGAAACGAGGGCCTCCTAGGCGCCACCATATTGCTCGCTTGGTGGAGGCAGCAGCAGAACCGGTTTGCAACAGTCGACAACCTCCTCGCCCGACGCAAAGGTCTATACTAAATGCACAGATATTCTGCACAGCTGTAGTGGAGTGATCATAGCATGTCCCTATCGACAGAGTCTCGAACACATTTAATGAGAAAACCAAGGGCTACAAGGAAGGAATGAAAGCCTTGCCCCCTCCTCATCAAGAGCTCACAAGAGCTCTGGCCACAACTCTCGTAAGGATACAAACAGGACCTGTCCTGACAGATTACATGCAATCTCCTGAGGAGAATTCGATTCGAAATGCCAAATTGTGAAACATCTGAAATTGCTGCACAGGTACATTTTAGTGCTAGGATACTAAGATAAGCTTTCGTAGCAAGTTGATATCATTGTAATGTCTAATGTGTGGCGGATTGAATAGAATGACAGAATGGGAGAGGTCGCTCATAAACTGACAGCTGTAACCTGAGCTTCTTTTAGTGTTCAGGCACTAACAGCTGTTTCCAACTAACAGAACATGTAATGGTGTAAGATATGCCTAATCTGGACCTTGGCTGAAGAAATCTCAGCTTTGTACAACAACCAGCGTAACTTGATAAATTACGTTTGAATTGCTGCTCCCAATAGCTGTTTTTGTTCAGAACATTAGGCAAGTGTACATGTAAAAATAAAAATAAGGAGGCATATGTCACCAAGGTAAAATTGGCTCGGTTTAAGGGATTAGTATGAATGTCCTGAAAATATATACTGACGAAAAATGAATTGGTGTGTGCAGTAGTCAGCTTCATTCACAAATCAAATAGTAGCTTCATGCACAAATCAAGTAGTGATGCAAACGATGACCGAATGTGGTGCCACTCATGGGTGCAGCGCGTCTCTGCTGTGTTTGATATTTGCAAACAGCTTATGAGCATTTCTGTATGTATCACTTAGTTTATACAGGTTCGTCGCTCGATTGGTGCTAGTTTCACCTCGCACTTTGCTACAAGATCGATCTGACCAGCTCGATCAGTGCCAGAGTAAACGCACTCTTACAGCGGGCGTATCAAACCCCACCGTCATCATGCCCTCTTATGAATGCCCTTGGCGTTGTGGTTTCTTTTGAGATTTGAGATAATTTTTCAGTGGTAGCAGTAGCAGCAAGACTAAGAACAGTGTCAGATTGGTTTTATTTTTGAGGACATATACGTAAAAAATACAGCCCAAAAGCATTAACTGTTGTTTATAGGATGAATTTTTTTCTGTCTTTTGCCAGTTTACTCATATTTTGTGCTCCCCAAGACTTATTATCGTTATTATCTAGTGTGTATCTAAATTATGTGGCCAGACTTTAGTACTGAAAATAAAAAAAAAAACTACCTTCCTCTCCTCTGCGAGGCACTGTGTAGAGAAGTAAGTAACATCATTCAGTGTAACCAAACAGATGACAAGAAGCAATATTTTTGTAATGGTTCTCTCAACATAAGAAAGTAGTTCCAGCGAACACAGGCCTGTGTAATGCTCACACTGGGCAAAGAATCTTGATTTGAGCTAAAGCTACAGTGGCTACTAAAGCTGACTGCCTATAAAAAAGGTAGGTGCAGAGGCACATCATTGGATGCGTTCCTCATTTGCACAAGTGCATCGTCGATCTTCTATGGCTGAACCTCTACTGCAGTAACGGTAGCTTATTTTGTTGCGAAAGCGACACTACGCTAGTTGTCGAGCCATTTCGTGTGCACAGCGTGGGCCAAGCTGCATATGCGTGAGGAGCCACGCGATACTATCAGAGGCAGCAGCTGGTGTGTCAGAGCTGCTGTCGCGGACGCGCGCTCCGCCGGTGCCAGAGAAGTGACGTCATAACTACAGCTGGCGCCAGCTGCGCATCAATCTCTTCGTTGGTTGTGAGGAGAGGTGTGTGTGGTGTATATAGTTAGGAGCGCGGCCAGAATCGACCAACTATGGAGAAGGAGTGCCCGGCCACTGCACGGTGCATAGCCTAAGCTATCCTAAGCGTAGCCATGCAGCTGTTGCTTTCGCCACTCAACTAGGTTTAATCGGAGGAAAACCACTGCCAAATTTTTTTTTGGTCTGTGGCTCAAGTTAATATTTGTAAGCTATTTTATTATTCTTGTGTGTGTGTTGCAAGCATGTGTGAGTCTTTGAACACAAAGCAGCTGTTTTTTGCTTTGGTATGTGAATATTGGTTAGTGGATGTTTTATTTTGTCATTGAAAAAAATGACTGAAGTGAAGCTTCATTTCTATGCAGAGCCTCTAGTGAATTTAGTTTGAAACATTTTGTACACTTGATGCATATATTTGCCAATTTTTTTATTTCATGATATTCCGGATGTTTGGCTGTAATTATTGTTTTACAATTTTTCTTCTGTAGTATTGCAGTTTGACATTTAGAGTATAAATGTACATCACTAAGAAGTAAATTTAACTTAGTTGACTGTCCTTATTTTCTAGCATTTCCAAATAAAAATATTTGGGAGAAAAAAGAAAGCTGTATAACACCATGAAATATTAAGCTATTTCAGTGAGGCAACACACACACACAAACACACACACACACACATAGATATAATGTACCATCGAATAATAATCAGTCAGGGCATAGGAAATTTCAGGATTTTTATGCAGAAAAGCTTTTGTTATATTTCAGAAATCATAATTTTTTTTTCTGTGCTATAAGCTTCACTTAGATGTGCCGCGTCTTAACTTAACCTATTTGGTCAATAAAAGAGTTGAGAAGGGTATTACAAGCTGTGACTGTAAAAGTATTCATTTATGGCCCATTCTGCATCATACTGTGTTGCTCAATAAAGATTTTCTACTATTGTCATTTCAAGACACTGTTCTGGTGGATGCAGAGAATCCTGTTCATAATGTGACTATCACCTTACGTCACTATCACAGTGACTGCATCCCCGCAAGGCGCCTTGGGGCCGCTTATCGTGAAAGCTTTGGTGCTGTCCCTGTGCTAGAGCCAGACAGGCCCACATGGAAGCCAAGCGAATCAGACTTTATACGGCAGAAAATCACTGTCCCCGACCTCATCCTAAGGCATTCCCATCAACCACTTACCCTTATCCCAATCCCATCCGCTACTTCCCAGGGGAGATCAGGGGAGTCTCCCCGAGCCCATTCCTCCCATGGTGGGTCGCTGCAATAGCTTTCCCTCTTTATTTTAGTCCCACTCGTGATACTTTCCACCTTCGTGTGTGCCAAATTATAACTTTGTCCTCTTAGACCACATCTTTCCTTATTATAATTTAATTAAAGCCATTTTATTGCAAGATGGTGTGGGCAGGGCAATGTTATTTTTAGTCGCTCTTTTTGCCCAATTTAACCAATGCACTGCGCATTCACTAGGTCACATTTAATTATCAGACCTAATTTTTACATGCATCCTGTGTCAAGGGACAAATTATTGAAAAGTATTCTGCAGTCTTGGCACCAGCTACAACAATGAATGCACCCATATTCAGTTACAATATGGTATTGCTATATAATATTGCTATGTAATATTGCTATGTAATAATGCTATGTTTTATATTGCAGACCACAGCTGAACAAACCATTTTTCAGTCGAGTGCAAGCTGCGAGGGTACTGAAAATTGGAAGGAGATAGAAATGGCTTCGAATATTATTTGTACCTACTTTTACCTTTAACAGAGACATTTCAAAAGGTAATTTTTACCAGGCTTTCAGAATTCATATGCAAAGCCATTGCCTCATCACCACTTTGATGAACTTGTCATATTAAGTCAGAGAGAGTTTGTTTTACTAGAGACAAAAAAGAAAGAAAAAACACTTATGCTTACGTTTATAGACTACAACACTGATTTTGATTTCTTGTCACAAGCTAGGCAGTATGAAAAATCGTAAGCTTACAGATATGAAGGCCATGCACAATGTAGCACGTATGCTGGTGAGGTCCCACCGGAGAGAATGTCATCAATGTGCCCACATTAATCACAATTCATCACTGACTAGGCGTAGAATCATGAGTACCATTACAGTGCTAGCTTCATTTTTTAAATGTACTACATATATTAAAGCAGTAATTAAGGCAACAGCTTGAAAATTTTATTACATAGAGAGACAAGACTAACTGTTCATTGGGTGCAACTGCGAAAGTCTAATAGCTACAGATAAAACTGTGAAACTTCATAAAGACATTCACAAGCTCAGTGACACAATGTGTATCTACTTTCAAAAGTGTTCATCCAATGAGTATAGCATGGTCCATAGCATTATATATGTTTCAGTGCAAAAGCACGAATCTAGGTGTCCTACCCCGAGCAAGAAAACTGGCAGTGATCTTGTGGTTCAGCCTAGTTTTGTAGTAACAGTTTTCCTGGCATGCACGGCCAGCACCTAATAAAAAATATACAAGCCTTCAGAATGCAGTGGATTCAAAACCTGAAATTCCTCGTGGGCAGCAAGTACAGAAAGTTGTAGCTATCATTGTATTTTTTTTTCTTTATTGTCAGCTTGGCGAGAACAGTATGTGTTAAAAAATGTTTCCACTCCTATTTAGTGGAGCATTGCGTAAAACCGTTTGAAATTTGCAAGGCCATCCATTATACAGATCCGCTCGGTGGGGGGGGGGGGGGGTCACTTTTTCTTCTGAGAACATCTCTGATATAAACAATACTCTCAATAAAGCATTGACTCGCAGGGTGAATATCCACATTCGCAAGGCAAACTGCCATTCACACCTTCCACAGATTGTGCATTGCCAATAGCATGACCATATCCAAGGGCACACGGGATTCTTATTCAAACAAGGTAAGAACGGAATGCTATGCGACGACAACACGAAACCTTTCTTTAAAGTTTGTTAGAGGATGTCTCCCAGCATTTAAGGTGTCTCCGATTTTTCCACAGAGAAGACAATTTACAGACCAAGGAACAAAAATGCCCTTTTCTTCCAGCCAGGGCTTAACCGGCAACGTGTTAGTGTGAAGCTGGAAGAAGATTTTTGCTGAAGACCAAAATGGCATTTTCTTAACCCTCTTTAAAACATCACCTCCTGAAATGCACAAGTACTATATGGAACGACTGAGCACTGATAACAGCACGTCATATACATCTTTGTAATGTTTTCTTGTAACTCTATACCGGTATTCCAGAGAAAATCTAGCTTTAAAACATTGGAAAGTTGACACAACCTTGCCACAAGAAACCGTGAATACTTTTAGTCCTTATATTGTACATTGACACAAAAAGGTCAGGTAAAACTTTGTGTAGCCTGACTTCTACTACAGCTTGCAAAAAAATACTAATCACCTTGGTTGCGTAAAAACAGTATCCTAGACACCACCTGCCAGAAAAACAAATGAACCAGCCCAAGACCCCCTTCTCTCACAGAGCGAAATAAATTGGTCTAAGTAGTTCGCTCCCACATAGATCCCTATACAAAGACTGTGAAAACTTTTGCACACAAATGTAAGTTGACGACGATAGCAACGTGCAATAAAACTATTGCACCATAACTATCACAGCAGCTGATTACCCCATGTGTTAAGGTACAACACACACTTGTACTGTGCATTGTATGTTGCCATCTTCATCAACTTCCATCTGCGTGCAAAAGCTTTCGCACAACCTACTCGGCTTTTTATTTATCTCCTTTTCGATGTGGATCACAGTAACCTGCTGTTGCATGGTCTGTTTGTTTTGCTATTACTTGCAGCACAATGAGTGGTTGACGGCCAGTCAAGCAAACCTGGTCAGCTGCTCTGCACAAATCTACCCACCTGTTTACATACCTTGAACCTGTAGCCTACAATGAACTGTTTGAAGCATTTGCATGCTCAGTGACACTTGTGCCCACAGCAGCAAGAAATGCAAGTTGTGTGCAGTGCTATCAGCCAACCTATATTTCAGTTAGTATAAGTAATTTGTGTCCAGTTGCGTACAGGACTGCCATGACCTCACCACATCCACATCCTTTAATCTGCTTAGACATCATATGCATCTTAAACAGCAAATAGAACGTCTCGGCATGTACTGTCCTTGCCAAAAGTGACCAGACCGTACAGTCGAGTGCTGACAGTATCCTATAAACACTGAAAAGTATCAAAAAAGTGAGGACAGCAGTTCTATCCTTACCAGGTTTTCACTACATTCCTAACAAACCCTGCTGCCTGTACCTGGTCTACGTATTTTAAATTGCTAAGAATGTATACACAGCATATAAACTTTATTTCTGTCTCCAACAAAAAGAAGATAAGATTCTCATCAATTCATACCCTACAGCTTACTTTCGCTTCCAGATCCATTAAATTATTAATGAGTGCTTAGTGCACATCACAAATGACTTGAATTAGGTACTTAGGCAGCCATTTGTATATCAAAAGTACTCTGAACTCGAAAAACACTAAAGAAGCTGCAGAGTGCCAAAGTAAATGCCCCCAGAAATCTATGGCATCAGGATCCTGGGTCACGAGTCCCTGGCGGGGACTAGAGACCCGGGCTGAGTAGGGTAGAAACAGTCACCTTCCGGCAACTGCGCACAAAGTATTTTACCGACACCACCATACTCAACAAAATGTACCCCATGGACTACGAACGCAACTGCGAGTACTGCAATGTGCCAGAAACCCTGTGCCATATGATGTGCAGGAGTGACCTGGCATCGAGGTGCTATAGACACAGAAATCATCCAAAGAGAAGCGAGGCCCTGATAACCAGCCCAGACTCGCGACTTGCTCATGCTGGTGGACAAGGTGCAGCAAAATGCATATGGCCTATGGCCTCCAGGACTCAAGATGCTGCCCATCTAGGGTGAATACTCTTGCCTGCTAATTTAAAAATAAACTTTATTACTGCAACTACTACAACATGATATTCCAACTTATCTGTGACTACCTTGCCAAGACTAATGACAGATGAATTTTGGTGAAAAATGAATAACTGGAAGGCAGTTAAATGACCAGATTTACTCCTAATAAGAATTAAAAGATACCTTTTATTCAGGGGGGAAAAAAAAAGAAAACTGTCGTTGCTGCATCACTTCTATTCGAAATCACACACTGCAGAATTAGGTAGGAGGTATAGAAGGGGAAGAGGAGTAAAAAAGGAGAAACGAATTTTTTGTTAAGACACTGTATAAGTTGATATCAGCAAGAGTGTAACAAGGCTTCAAAGTCGGGCAGGTGGGTCAGATGTTGCTTGTCGAGAAAAATGGTTTTGAGGCTGTGCTTTTGTCAACTGTTGGACTAAAATATAGACCTGCTATCTCTGATGCACCCTAAACTACCTTGAGCACCACTGATGGAGTTAATGTCATGATAATGGGATAAGTTCTTCGGAAAGTCAAAAGAATGAGACAGTCACATGGAACAACCCTACATAAAGATTTGTTCGAACTTCGAGTGCAAATGTGTCCTTTGATTTACAGTTGTCAGCCCAATGTATATAAACCAATAAAATGACAATGAACAACAAAGAGGATAGCTAAGCCGGCGAGTTGGTGATACATTTTCCAAAAAACAGCGCAAACAAACGGGGACGAAAGGGGGACGCCACTACCAAAATTGCATGACGCCCTTCTTCGGATGGGCCCGAAATTCTGTGTTGAGCCGCACCTGCGTAGGGAAGAAAAGGTGACCCTGGCGTAATCGATTTCTCACCTGGCACCGGATGAGTCTCGACCCAGGTGCGTAGAGGAGTGTACAGCGGGTTTAGCCAGGACTTCTACAGCGGTCAAGACAGGAAGGGATTCGGGTCACTGATCAACTTCCTTGTCTCGAATAACTTGCGACTGGTAACTGCGGATAAAGAGGGTTGTTTTGTAGTCTTACTTGAATCGTTGTTTTCGGATAAAGCGTTAGTAGCCATCGAGAGGAACTTTCAGCCGGTCTCGGCTAAGTTACAGAAGGTAAATAGCAGGGCTGTGCAACTGCTTGAACAATTGAATCTGGAGCGTCTTAAAGGCAATGTGATTAAGGCAAAAAGCAACTGTTTAAAGATTTTCTTCTCTGCCAAGACACATAAAACGGGATTACCATTTAGGGCCATTGTGACAGAGAAGAGTACCTGGCAACATGAAATTTCTGGCAGCTTTATCTATTAATGATCCTTTTAAGGTACCAAACACTGAGTGTGTCGTTAAGTTCCTACAGGAGCAAAACCCAGGTTCATGCTCAGCTTTCAGCATAGATGTGGTAGATTTGTTCTACTCTCTGCCGCACAAGGTAATGATGACCGCTGTTTTTTATTGCATCGCTCCGGACAATGATGAAGAACAATTCATAAGTGTTTGTGGTATTTCAGTGTCTGGGTTCCTTGAGCTATTGTCTTTTTATGTTAAATCTACCTTTGTTGAATGGGAAGGCACACCCTATACCCAGAAAGCGGGCATTTGTATTGGGTCTAGAGTAGCGCCTGCGCTTAGTGATATTTTTCTGTCATTCGTGGATCAAGGTATCCAGAAAGATTTGGTTAAGTTGCTGTCCTGAATTTTCAGATACGTCGATGATTTTTTGATTCTCATTGAAAAAACGGACTTTGCTAGGCACATGTCTAGTGTTAGAAGTATTCAAAGCTAATGCATGGGGCTTGCAGTTCACCACTGAGGTACCAGTTGATAACCAGATACAATTCTTAGATTTGTGTTTGACTGAAGGGAAGGGACACGTGTTGGAATTACGCACCGCGGGCCAATAAACCGCTGCTGAACTATAAGCTGCATCATTCTAAGGTAGTGAAATGTGGAATTGTTGTTTCATTCTTGTCATCTGCGTTGTCAAAAATCCTGTCACCATGCTATGAAACAAAGCTTTGATAATCAGACTAACAGACTTAGGGAAGCAGGTTATCCAGCTGAGCTTATCACTTTGGGTTGCAATAAAATAATTAAAACACTTAAATTGCCGGCATTGTTGCTGTCTTCACAGAAAGAACAGAAGCAAAAAAAATTCGCAGTCCTTCCCTATGTACATCGCCTTTCTCATGGTCTTAAAAATGTGGCCCGTAGGTATGAAGTTGATGTTTTTTTGGCCCCTAATAAGCTCAATAAAATTTGTTTAGTGGTAGAAAATAAGTCCCGCAATCCTAATAAATATGTAGCATCTTGTGGTGTTAAGCACGATAGATTTGTGCCGTGCTCCAAAGGGGTAGTTTATAAAATCCCCTTGTCCTGTGGTCAGATATACATTGGGCAAACATGTATTAACACACGACTCAGAGAACATCTCAACTTGTTAGAATCTAATCGCTCCATTAATTTAGTTGATCATTGCCAAGAGTGTCAATCCTGTTTTCCGTCCTTGCATTTTACTGACATTTTGTACAAACACCCCGACCAGTTGACCAGGGAAATCATCGAGGCGAATAATACGGCAAAGAAAGCAAGATAGTATGTCAGCAAACCATCCCTGCTTCTGCATGACTGTGAGGTTGCATATCTGGATATCATATAGTAGCACGTGCGTTTTGGTTTTGGTGTTTTATTGTTACCTCTTTCCTTATATAAGCGTGTTTCCTGTGATTAAACTTTAGTTGAGAGTCAGCGCTTGTTCCTGTTTTCTTCCTTTCGTCCCCGTTTGTTTGCGCTGTTTTTGTTTGGAAAACAACAAATAAACCAGCTCTTCTTGAATATGTAAAATTACAATGATGTAGAAAACTGTGTTCACTGTAGGCATACTATCGACTTATGATACAAATGCCATAGACTGTCAATGGCAAGAAAAAACAGCACAGTGTAGTGCATGAGAATAAGCAGTCCATTTCCAGCTGATGGTGTGGGGCTTTCTGTAATCTTTCAAAGGGCAAAAATATGGACCATACTGAAAGTGACACAGAGAATCAGTATCTAGCGTGATCTTTAAATTGAAGCATCTAAACACGGTTAATAGTTATACCACTGTTAATGGCTAGAAGTCATTACAAAGAACTATAAGCAAATAACAGTGTTCATCATAGCAAACCAAAAGGGTTTTTGAGTGCATTAACGTCGCACAGTGCACGGGAGCCTTGAGGTACGCCTCCATCGAAGCGCGGCCGCCGCGGCATAAAGCCAAATGTGCCTTGAGCAAACTGACATGCCCATTTGTTGTGGCCTGAAACGGTCTCATAATAAACCACGAATTTTAAGAGTTAACAACGACTTGATTCAACCCAATGAAATTTCAAACAAGCAAACGAAATGCAGCATTCGTGACGCGAGGCAAGCTGCAAAATGCAGGACTTCGAACTGACGTGAAGACCGATGCTACAGTGCTCTACCGATGCCGTATCTTTTTCGGTCTTGAATGAATAGTGGCCAGCATTTTCCTTCCTCCATGGTGGCCAGTGTAGTGGCTAGATGGTTGGAAACGCTCGTCTTCTGCTGTCCGTCTTGCCTTCTCCTTCTTCTTTTTCTCCCTCGTTATGTCAGCATTACAGTAGTCAGCACGTCTTTGAGTCGATTTTTCGGTCTTCAGCTAGCGGTATCAGCGGACACAGGCATTCACACAAGGCCGCACGACAGCTGCGACAGCTGAGCGCCCATTACCTCTCTATAGAGATGGCGCTGCATGTCGCCCAACTCGTCATACTAATGTAGCAACGACGGTGGTAGCATGACCTTGGTGGTAGCAACCTTTTGTAAGCGTCTCATGTCACGTATCGCACAATAAAGCTCAGTTCTGGTTCAGAAACGCAAGTTTTTTAAATTATAAACATACAGCTCAATGTGAAGTAACAAGTCGTGCATTCAAACAAAATATCATTTGCCTTGCTTGCAGCTGTGAAAAGTAAACTTTAAAAATCTGACTGCAGTAACTGGAACCAAATGGCGAGTCGGTGTAATAGGGGTCAGTTAGACAGCATCGATCAGGTTAGCTTTGCGCAGAGGCGGTGTCGTACCCAATGGAGTGAAAACTGAGGGGCGACTATTGCTAGTTGAAAACTTTTCCCAATACCCCGCCGAGACGACGTGAAATACCGTCGGCTATGGCAATTTTTGGCAGGCCCTACGGGGCTTCATTGCGAAATCAAAATTAAGAATTACTCATCCTGGCGGACAAGCGTGCTAGCATGCCTAGTAATAGGTTCGTTCTAGGATTCAGTTAGCCGGCACTTAAAAGAACGAAGTGTAGAAGGTACGGCGGACGTATCCATGATTCTCGAAAAGATACAGCGGACGTCGATGTGGACGTCGAACGCGTATATCTGCACCCCGCATTCCGCTTGCTACGCTATCAGTTAGCCGCGACTCTCGATGAGGTGCTACGCAGAGTTCATCCATTCTAACATAGATCACGGTCTTCACTCAGGATTGTGTACGGAAAGCATCGCTTGTCACGCACATAGCTGCAGGCGATGCGACGTACTCCACCAGCTGGCATCAAGATACGCACATTCACGAGCAGCTTTCGCTTCGCACAGAACTATCACCTCGATCTGCCCGTAATGCAAGCGAGCTATTCCTAGCATTTACGCTGTCTTAGGTACGTCCTTCATGGAGCGCCGGCACAACACACACACCTCGCCGTGCAGAACATTCGGCCGTCCAAAGTATGTATATACGCTGTATGTGAAATGGATATATGCTCGTTCCTCAAATGCAGACAGAGTAAACAGGACGTTTCTAGTTAAATTCTTCGTTTAAATCCTACCTCTCGTTCCTCAAATGCAGACAGAGTAAACAGGACGTTTCTAGTTAAATTCTTCGTTTAAATCCTACCTCAGATCCGTGGCAAAAGACATGCCGAATCTACTAGAGGCCTACGCTGCTACTGCGGCGAGCTGCACATCGACTCGTCGAGGCGAATCACAATACGTGAGTGCACAACCGGAAAGCCGGAAGCGCAAATGATCCGAATTCCCTACGAACATCAATGTTGTTTGGCATTTAGGGGAAGACTAGACAAGTGCTCAGCCTGCATCTTTTTCTCGTCGTTGAATTTTGCGTACATGTTGTTTAAACCCCAGCATGCTCAAGGTTAGCGTGACCCGATCGAACAGCCGCAGCTTTTAAACGAGCCGAAGATATGGATGCGTCGCCGGACTTAGATACACGGTACAAAATGTGCGCTACACATTTCGTTGCAGAAGCTGACTCTTAGAATTTTGCAGAGTGTGCCATGCAAGTGATCGTTGCTACAACCACGCATCCATGTTCCCACGGCTGGCCTACCACGAGGAGCATCAACCGTGGACGTATTAATGATCGAAGAGAAGAGGACGGATTTTCATAATATTGGGCGCGAAATCGATAGCTACCAGTGTTCAGTGTTAGAGAAATTCTGCCTTGACCACGCGCAATTCAGTGTTTCAGGTGTGGTCAGTAGCTATAAGTTTGAACAGTTCGCCTTCCAAGTCAGCGGCGCCAGCGATGAACCGGCGGAGCGATTTTTCACGCTACACCGCTGTCCTGCTAGAAAGCCTACCTAGGCGGCGTTTGACATTCAGCTGCCTTTTAAGCAACGCCTTCAGAAACGCGTTAAATGTTCAAAAATGTATTCTCTTTAACAGTTTCACTCCAGTCTGTCAAAGCAGGCGGAAGTTGATAAAACAGTTGAGCACTCCAGTCGAAACCAAACACCCGCGCGTCTTTAGAGATCTGTAGAATCGCCTTCAGTTTTTAAAATTATTGGAATAGGTCACTTTCCGATCGCTGGGTCATAGACCCTCATGACAACGCTGTCACATGAATAAGGACCACACCAGACCGAAAGCTTATCTCATATAACTTAGCTAACCAAGGTATACCTTACAGCGTTGTGTTGATTTTTATGGTGCATAAGCGACTAATGCTGCCATGCACCAAGAACAAGGTTTAATGTATTTATTTTTTGTGTAATGACTAAATGTTCTTTAGGATGTAGCTTGTTTAGGAACATTTTAGGAAACCAAAGATGCAGGGAATTTGCACGTCTCTCCTAGGATCATGCTGGGACGGAAAGGGATCTGTTGCAAAAGTGTACAAAATGTTTCCTCTTATTTTCTCGAGTCTGGCGCACGTGTAAGATATGGTTTATTATTAGTTCATCTCCACACTCTTTGCATATTGATTTCTCCTCTTTCATAAGTATGAAGCTGTGTGTCAGGTGTAGGTGTGTCTTTTGTGAAAATGACCTAAAATATCCTCCATGTTGTGTTTTTGATGACTGCATGATTTCCATTCTCGATGACAGGTTTGACAAAGTGTAGTTTGTTGTTTATTTCAATGTTTCTTTGTACAAGCTTCTTTGTATCTTCATGCAGCATATTCACCCTCTGTAATTTAGCGGCAAGCCCTGGTTATTTCTTTTCATCACCTTTCAAGACAGCAGTCCCGATTTTATAAAGTGCAGGGTTTCTGACGACAGGAACTCCTTGGAAGTCATAAAAATAGATGATATCCACAAGGTATGCATATACATTCCTGTCGCTCAGGAGAATGGTGTCAGCATGCTGTTAAAATCAGGTCTTGTGGTAACAACAACCATTG
Source organism: Amblyomma maculatum (assembly GCF_055883805.1). Lineage (NCBI taxonomy): Eukaryota > Metazoa > Arthropoda > Arachnida > Ixodida > Ixodidae > Amblyomma > Amblyomma maculatum. The sequence continues at coordinate 5,828,527 of NC_139352.1, read as the reverse complement.
TCTGAGGTGGTCCTTTAATGGGCATTGAAGTGCCATTAACTGCAGGTACTGACAGAACTCTTGATCATGTTATGTGATGATGGCACCCTTGCACGCATATAGGTATACATTTCAGAATCTGCAGTGCGCCACTTGACCATTTGTTACCAGTTTGCGTGAAAATATATTTTTTATGCATGTTAACCAGTATGATTAACAGATGGACCCTGTGCACAAGCCAAAAGTGCCACGAGCCAAATGTCACGAGGCCACACGATATGGCAGGAGCTGTTAACTCAAGCTTACAAAATTATATTTGAAATATGTTTCGGGACGTTTCAGCTCCGAGTAAGAAAGGTTACTCCTAGGCCATGGAGGCATGTTTGTTCAGTTTGGTTAACGCGAGGCTTACAGAGGTTTATGCCAAGTTGTCTATCACATTAACAGAGCAGCCTACGACCGTATGCTAATGAGTATGTCTGAGATAACATAGACATGAATTAAGGAATTAGTATTAAGTTTGTAGCAAAGGGCATGCAAATTAACGGGAATCCACAATGGGATTTGCAGACAAGAGCCATATTAACGCTGGCGCATCATACCCTTACAGGTGTAGATTAGGAGTCTCCCTAATCTTTTGTCTGCTCAAGGCTTGTCATTTTCTTCGTTCTTCCAGGTGAGGAAGATGTGAAAATGATAGCACCGAGAATGCCAGAGACCACTGTTAACAAAGAACAGCGTATAAAGAAATTTCAGAAAAGTTGGAATGCTCAGTACCAGAAAAGATGGGATGCTACCTGCAATGTTGACGGCCTTGCCACCCCATCGCGACCCGTTGTCTGGGCCACGGCCACGTTATCCCGGACTCGAGCCAGCTCGCCGCTCTCGTTCGGCTTGTAGAGGCAGTCGACCAGAAGTTTCTGTGTGGCAGCATATGGCGACGAATACGAGTGCGAAGATACCCCAATAGCCGCCGTGGAGCACGCAATAAGGCAGGCTGACGATTAACATGCCCTGCAAGCGAGTAAATTGCGATAGAAAACGCACACGTTCTTAAAGTCGTCAGACATTTCCTCGCTGTTCGTCTCGTGGAGAGGAAACTGCCGCAAAAATGGCATGCCTCGGCTTCTGGGGAATGGGGAAGAAACCCCTCATCGTTAACGGTAGCTAGGTCATTGATTTCGGATGGCAGCGCCGCAGCAGTGAACTTCCCCTGGCCGGTGTCGGCAGGAACCGAAGGGTAAGGCGGCATGCTTTGTGCCTTTGTAGGGAACGCATCCTAAACGCGCCGAAAACAGGCCCCACAGCGCCGGCAGCACTGCCTAAAACGTTTGTCCCCAAAGAGCTGAATAGGCCCCTTTCAAGTGACCAGTCACAAAGGGAAAAGAAGGAGCACTCGAAGGCTGGACCCTTCATTCTGTGAAAATAGACAGAGGCATCAAGAGGTGCCGCCTCAAGTCCTTCAAGATACCTGTCGTTTGCCTCCCGCCTTCAAGCAGCGAATTCGCGTTCATTTTTTTTTATGTATGTCTGAGCCTGCCAACAAGCGCTCTTTGAAAACAATGTCCGGCGATCAATTAAGCATAATTTCTTGCTTTCAAAAGCACCGATAAAAAACATGCCTCCAGCCAGCCTCTATGTCAGCCGGGGCACAGAAAAAAGCAAAATTAAGAAATCCCACTGGCAAAGAGCGCCGGCTTTGTGCGCGAGAACGCGCCACCAACCCCCCTCGTCCTCACTCTCCTTCTCCCGCTCCGCGTGCACGCGCGGCTGAACGTAGCACGCGCTCCCGAGCGAGCGGGCTGCGCAGACTCCCCAGACAGCCACGCGCAGCGCGGGCGCGGATGCGCGTAGGTTTTGTAGTTCCTCTCCGCTCCGCTGGAAACCGAGCGCTGGCGTCGCGGAGCAAACTCCAGCTTTGGTTCCCTATCTCCGGTACCTGATCGAAACACTGGGCTCCTTTGCTTAAAAGGGCCTTTCCTGAACAGTTGCCCTGGAAAGAATTATTTTTTGCTTGTGCGGCCATATTTGATCGCGGGTACGGCGGCTGCTTTTCGATGGAGGCGAAAAGCAAGGCGCCCGTGTGCTGTGCGATGTCAGTGCACGTTAAAGAACCCCAGGTGATCGAAATTTCCGGAGCCCTCCATTACGACGTCTCTCATAGCCTGAGTCGTTTGGGGACGTTAAAGCGCATAACCTATACTAAACAAAAATATTCCATTGGTGAGATGGTCGTCAGCTGGCCTGAAACTTTTATTAAGACGTATGCTACGAGCAAGGAAAAATAGTATACCTCTTGAAAGGCTACGAAAGAGCACTGAACAAAGCTAGAATGGGGAAGCCTCGTTCAGTGCTCTTCCATGCCGTGTAGCCATCTTCTTTTCTCTCATTGTTCTCTGGATCCTCCTGAAAGGCTGTATGACAGACGGTTCTGCCACAAGTTTATACGAATCTCGTGAAGTGCTCAAAATTTTCATAACTGGATGTACTTATGTCGTCAGCTCTAATGCCTGTCGCAGATAAACGTCTAACTTTACTGACAGATGTATGCTACTCAAAATCAAAAGTGAAATTGTATAGCCCACCCGAAACGCTAAAGAACACAAGTAACTGACATGAAAATTCTCAAATCCGGCGCCACATTGGAGTCTGCCAGGATGACATCGATTGTTACACGACGCCTATTGTAACGCCCTCGTTGTGTGTTATCAAGTTTCTAAAAGTGCGCACACAGAAACAAATGCTGGCCAGTAAGTTTCCCCCTAAAAAATGGGACGTCAGTTCGTGTAAAATCTTCTGCAAACCCGAAAGCAAGGGGCATGAAAACAGGGATTGGAACTTTTGTTAACATTAGCATTTTTGCTTCTTGTTAATTGTAAAAATGCTTGATGCAATTTAATTTCTTTCACAGCATTGATATTTATATACCTGGAGCATTTTTCGTATATATTTTTTCCAGTTTCGAAAAGTGATCCTATTTTTGGAGCATTTTGACCGTATTGGAACAACGCTAGAAATTAATCTTTCTGCTGGTATCAGAATGGATCATGAGTGAATTACTATTGCTTCAAAGGTATAGTGTCCCTATGCTGGGGGAACTCCTTTAATGGCTTCATAATAATTAGAAATGACTTAAGCGCGTTTTTAATGGGTCAAAAATGTATAGTAAGCGGACAAAAATTGCGTTTTTAGCATATTTGTAGAAAGGCTCATAGTTTTACTCCTAGTGAATTCAGAACGCATTGATTCTGGTATTTAAGTATAAAGACAATTAAATAGCACAAAATCAATTTAAAATTAATACAATATGCTTGGAATGCATTTTTAGCACAGCCATCTTACTAATTCATAAGCCTTTGTGCACAATAATTGCTCCTCACCTGATAGTTCGACCTTTCAATGTCATTCCCCTCCTCAGTAAAGTGTAGCTGCTCTTCTAAGTTGTCTTCGCGACAACTCCCTGGCAGGTATGACCGAGATGTTTGTATGAAATTAGTTCGCCCATTGTCCGATTAGTCATGTCCACGGCTTGTCGAATCACACACAAATAAGCACACCAGAGTCTTGTTACGGGTGACTTTCGCTTTCATTTCAATGACCCGCGATGAAGGACGTTTGTTCCAGAGCGCATCTTGCAATCTGTCAGCGTTCCGATGTAAACCAAGAAGAGCAAAATTTGCTCTTATGGCTGTTTGACAAAATGTCGGGACGCCAGTGCTGCGATTCTTAAAGGCCCACTGTCCACCCTTCGGTCGAAAATATTTTTTTCCCCGGTGACTGTGAGACTTCGCCCCCAGAACGCAAGGCCGCAAAATGTTTTTGAAAAGAGTAGCTAATAACGCAGTTACAGCCACCCCAATCACCCGATTCTGTCGAGTTTCTCTCCTTCCGTTCCCTCGCAAAGATTTTCCACTCTCCTAGACAAATTCCCCTTCCTCCGCGTTTGGCGGGAGGTGGGGACTCCACCTGCGCAAAAAAAAAAAAAAAAAAAAAAAAGAAAACGGGCGAGGGAGCGCGCGCCTCTGGATTCAGTCGGGCCGTGGCGAGGGAAAAGCGCGCAGCGAGCGGTAGACACTCATCCTTCACCGTCAGACAGCGAGACGGACCAATGGACGTCGTTCGCGGGAACTACGTCATTACTGTGGCTCGACGGGCCGGCGCAGGAAACGGGGAAGCTGGCTTCCCGAAGGAGAGCATGAGAGAGCTTTGATTTGTATTTTCGTTGCTTTGCGCAAAGCAACGAAACTATAGTCAACCGCTTCTATTTTTAGTAATGTGTTTACTGTTTGGTATTTTCTGCTGTGTCACTTGATCTAATGAACCGCTTCTATTTTTAGTCACATGTTCTGTTTGGTATTGTAATTGCAAATAAAAAAAAACTTAGTATCAGTTTCCGGTGGCTCATGTTGGCTACATTTTGGCTACTAAATGTCTTGGCCTGGTTGCATGGTTGGCTATTTTTGGGCTACAATTTTTCTATACTCTGGCTATGTGACTCTGCGCCATCTTGCAACGCTGCCTCCGAGGTGAGGTGTGCGGATGTTACACTCACACCAAATCAGTCTAGGGGCGGGGCCTCCGCTTTTCACGTGATCAATGACGTCATGGCATTGGCAAAAAATACATACAATAAAAAAGCGCGCTCCGCGTGTTCTTTTCGGCCGTCGATCCGCGCGCGCGCTCCTAGATCTTCTCTCAATTCCAACGTTTCCTAGCGACCATGAGTGGCGCTCCTGAGCAGCTATATTATAGTGTGAAACTGAACGAGATTCGCGCGCTCTTTAGGCGAAGATTTGCAAAAACAAAGTGAATAAATAGTTGGAAAGACTGCTTATGCTAGCATACGGAATTTTAGGTTCCCGCTGCTGGCTTGCCGCAACGAGTGCAGGGTACACAAGCGGCCGTTATGGCTCAAAAGTTGAAGCAGGCGACTTACCTCGGCGACGCTTTCCACGCAGCCGCCGCGCCGGAGCAAAGCTCTTTTTTATGTGTCTTTTTTTTTTTGCCGACGCCATGACGTCATTGGTCACGTGAAAAGCAGAGGCCCCGCCCCTAGACCGATTTGGTGTGAATGTAGCATCACCCGAGCTACAGTGCTTTCCCGAGCTTCTGACGTTCAGGAGCGTCTCATGGTCGCTAGGAAACAGTGTATGTATTTTTTGCCAATGCCATGACGTTATTGATCACGTGAAAAGCGGAGGCCCCGCCCCTAGACTGATTTGGTGTGAATGTAGCATCACCCTTCCCATAGAGTTAATGACCCTTCCCAATGCATTGGAGAAAGTGTGGCGGAAGTGACGTCAAAATTTAGGGTTAGCCAAGTCGGGCCATTAGCAACGGCGACGCTGTTGCTATGAAAACTCGGGCCACTAGCAACAGCGTTGCTAAGGGCCCCAGGTTTGCCCTAGGTAGCCACTGTACCCTAGGTACTTGAGCGTCGCGGAGAAAGGGTAAAGGAGGAGAAGAGACGCTGCAGCGTCCGGTCGCGGCGTGGCCATGGCGCGGCCGCGCCGGTTGGTTGGTTGTTGGTTGTACAACTTTTAATTCCATCGGAAATGGGCTTCAAAAAAATGACGTCAGGGCCTCTCCTAAGCTTTCCTTCCTCCATGGGCCCAGCCTTCGCCACCATTCTACTTCCGCCGTGCGCGTTGTTTTCGTCTCGGTGATGATGATGATGATGTGGCTATCCCTTTACATCGGGGGGGGGGGGGGGCACACGATGTGCACCCTAGCTATTCCCTAGCCGTTTACATGCCACAAGTCATAGCGTACACACACACACAGCAGCACACAGACCACTTAAACACAGTCGGGGGGTGCCTTCGCTGGAGTCACCGAGTCCGCGGCTTCGGCTTGCGCTGCAGAGTCGACTCCCACCACTGGCGAAGTCTGCTTTTTGTTGCCGCCACCGCCGCGTGCGGAGTGTCACCGGAGGTGGCAAAGCCCAGCGCTTGCAGTAGGGTGGTGCCCTACCAGGGTGTCGCGGTGCCAGTTGCGGGCAGTGGAGGACCAGATGCACCATGTTCTCCTGCTCCTCACCGCACGTTTGGCAGCGTCCCGCCTGAACCACAATTCCTTTCTCTATGCCTGAACCACCGGAGATTTGTCGAACCTCTGCCGGTACAACCGTACAACAGGGTGCGCAGCGCGCCAGCACGCGCCTCGAGGAGAAGTGCGCTCCCACTGCCGTTGTCATACAGCTTCTCCGGGGCCGGGGCGGTCTTGTGTGTGCGGTAGAGAAGCAGTGTTGACTTCGCGCACATTGCTGCGCACCACTGCTCCGTCTCCTATTTTCGTACGCGCTCCTGTACTTCCCTGGACCACTTCCGCTCGCTTGTTTCCTGCACTGGCTGCCTCAGGATGCCAAACTTGCGGCTCAGCGTGTGTAGGCGCGCCGTCCAAGTTGTGCGGATATCTTTGAGATACAGGTAGCGGAATAGTCGGCGTGCTCACCTGCTGTCGGGCATAATCTTCAGGCGGCCCTCCTAGGCAAGCTTACTGCGCGTCTCGCGTGCCTCAAACGAAGACCAGCCGAATTCGCCCTGTATGGCCTCGACTGCAACCCGGCCATGGCAGGCCACTCTGCCCACTTCACGCTGGCCGCGTTCCAACCATGATCAGGTTTTGGCCGATATGCAGAGAACAGGATTTGCAAAAGTTAATGCGGGCACGTGAATTGTTTTCCATAGTTCTCGAACCAGCATATACCTGTTGCAGCCCCACAGGCAGCGTCGGCGCAACATGCTGCCAGCCCTGCGGCTGGACTGCCGAACGTACGTGATCTTCGTGGGCATCCAAAGGCACAGGCGCAGATCCGATGAGTGCACCTAGGTGCCGGTACTCGGTTGCCCGGGGTGTCGCCGTTGGGCAGGGTCACCTCAGCCCCACTGGGCGGGCTCGAGAATTGCAGCACTGCGGACTTTCTAGAGTTGAATTGCAGACCCAGTCGATGCACACAGGTGGCGGCCAGGGCGGCCAGCTGCTGGAGGGTGTCCACATTCTCTGCCAGCAGCACCAGGTTGTTGGCGTATGCATAGCGTAGGCAGAACCCACACTTCCGGCATTTCCTCATACACATGGGGAAGCGGGAAGCCCAGCCCTGACTCAAGTAGAGTTTGAGCGGTGAGAGTGGGCAGCCCTGTTTGAGGCCCCTCGTAACGGGCACGGGCTCCGAGCGGGCGCCACTAAAGCAGGCCACAACTGTGTTCTCGGAGTACAGCCGGCGCAGTAGGTTTATCCACACAGGTGGCATTTCCAGCTCCCACAGACGATGGAACAATAGAGAGATAAAATCAAATTTTGAGCTGTTCCTTGCTGCTTCGAGGCAAGGAACAGGTTTGCCACGGCAGTCTTGATATGATGCTGATGGAGGAATTAAATAATTTTATGAGTACGTGGCCCCTCATTGACTTCGCGTGTGGTTAAAAGACAGCAGGGTACACTGGGAGAAGTGGTGGGCCCTATTGCCGATACACTGAAGTTCTGGGGCAAGCATGCTGTGGTCTCATGCGCTGTGTAAAAGAGCTTGATTTCATTGAACGCAACAATCAAATAAAAAAATTACAAGGTGCACATAGGTCTTCAACGTGCGTAAATGAGAAAGCATATAACTGCCAATTCATTAACTATCGCTATCCTATCACTATATCTACTAATGCCAGAGACCTATCGTAACTGTCACTATCCGCAACGAACACTATCACTTCACTATCCGGGCCTATTACTATAATTTACTATTATTATCCGTAACAGTCACCATCATTACCTATCACTATTCATAACCATCACTATTTAATCTGATGCCGTCCCATGACCCATTGATATACTTCAATTTTCATTGACTTACGTTGTCAGTCATATCTCTTATCTCATAATATCTGACGAGACAACTATACATTGACTTTTAATTCTTATACTTTCTTGTTTTCTCATAAATGGAGGTGGGAAAAGAGCAAGCCACAGAAATAACTGACTACTATCAGCGCGAGGTTCATGTCTCTGTCGAGGAGGCTTCCTTTACTCCAGGACAGGTCGGTGAGAGAAAATTGATGGAGCTGCGTTTGGTCTGTTTTTTTTTTCGAGTTCGTGTAATATTGGCGGCTCAAACTGGTCTTCAGTGAAATGTAGCTAGAACATAGAGCGATGAGATAATTACTCAGGCTAGGCGAAAAAAAAAATCTTGCATACAATTAAAATGAGTAATATGTTGCAGTGTTAAGAATTGTTGCTCGCAAAATGTTCCCCTATTTTTACATAATAACTATAATCATCATTGATTGTTTAAGTTTCGTAAATACAGAAAACTGATGCAATGATTCCGGCTGATTTGACATCGATGGGATAACTTTTCTCGCAATAAATGAATACGCGGAATCGCGCTTTTAGAGCTCCAGCTTTCAAAGCGAAAATAACCTGCCAACGCCTAGTAGTCATGGTCAAAGTGAAGCGTGTGTGATCATATGAACACCTCCTGCACATTGGCCGTATCCCTGATAAAACGAACGCATATTTTTTAACCCACGCGTGCGTCGAAGCATGGCAAGACACATTCAAGAATTGAAAAAAAAAAATGCCATACGACCTAACTAGTGCAGATTACCCGCAATACCTCGGGTTTACTTGCCAAAGAGTTTTTCAGGGCCAGCATTCATTGCTCCCGAGTAACCGACGCACACTACAAGTAAAAGCTGGAAAGGCTAGCTCCTCTACAAGCACGAATTTTGATTTTTAATGAAGGAGGCCAGAGATCCTAGCATAATCGCGACAAATGCAATCGAGAGACTAATTTTCCAGTTATTTCTGACAGCAAAAAGCAGATTATAGCGCCCTGTTTCTGACTGTACAGAAGTCGAAGCGTGTTAAATGATGGAGCCTTGGAGCCTCGCAGAATATTCAGCATGCTGCAGAGGACAACCTTATTTTTATACAATGAACATGCTGCCGCCGCAAAAATATTGAGCAGCAAGCAGGAATAAAAAACGCAGCGTCAGGTGACGCGTTATTACGGGGAGTGAGAAAGGCACTCGACGTCGCAAACAACTCTGTTGTTTCTAGGAATAAACGTCTTTCGACTAATCTTGTGAATCCATTGACTCGTGCGCAAGCCGTCACGCTTGCCTTGAGATATCATGAATACCGCATAACCATCTTCAGGTCGCTTGCTGCAGTTGTACGCGCAACAGCATGGCATAGAGCTTGCACGCTGCAATAAAAGCACAGCGCGCAATATTCGCTCGCCAAGACTAGGAGAAAAATGGCGCGAAGGAAAAAGAAAACACAAGGAAAACGCCGGACGCGCGTCGGTTTCCAATGGCAACGGCAGGGAGACCAATCGTCGCTCAGGAAATCGGGCGGAGAGCCGGCCTTCGGCGAAGGGGCGCGCAAGGGGCGAGGAGGAGGCGAGGAGGTAGCGCGGCGGCGGCAAAGTTCTATCGTTGGCGTAACTTTCAAAGTATCATGTGGTTTTACCGACATCCAGTATGTGGCGCCATCTATTGGCGTCAAGGTGGGTCTGGGCATGCGCAGTGGAACGCGCGGTATCGGATCACGGTGGCGGATCGCGGATCACGGTGAGCTAAAACTCTCTAATGGCTCATGGGGGACGCTATCGTACGCCTTGGCGACGTCTAGGAAGCAGCCCACCAGACCCCGAGCTTCTTTTCGAGCAATCTCCATCGGCTGGCTATAAGCACAGAGGTTGTCCTCTAGGCGTCGTCCTGGGCGGAATCCATTCTGAAGTTCAGTGAGCACCCGCGTTCTCTGCCCATCCACTCATCCACCCTTTCATAATGTGGGCGAACAGCTGGTAAAGTACGCTCGTTACGATGAGCGGCCGATAGTCCCGCAAGAGCCCCGCATCGCCTCCTACGAGGCTAACCCTGCCACACTGCCAACCCGACGGGATCGGGTCGCCATCTATTATTCCGGTGAAGATAGATGCCAGAATATCCCGCGCAGCACCGCCGAGACTCTTCACCACACCTGCCGTGATGGCCGTCGAGTCCCTGCGCGGTGTGTGCTCCAATGCGCGGTCTAGCCGCTAGCGTGACCTTCCAGCCAGGATCGGATCCTCCTTTGGACTAGCTGCAGGTTGAGCATTCGTGGCGTGCCATAGGGTCCATAGGCAGGGGGGATTCGTATGTCTGCGACATGTGTCGTGTGAGGTGCTGTGACATGTCGTTGACAGGTTGGCCAGTATTTTCGTCCTTGATTGTCGGGGCAGTGTCTCTCTTGTTGAGTGATGCGCCACGTAAAACCAGAACTTCCTGGTACCACTGCGACCTGCGCTTGTGATGGCTCTGATCTGCTTGTGGCCATATTGGGCTATCTTGCGCTGGACCATCCTCTGCATGGCATGCTTGCACTGCAGGTACACACTCCATGTTCGTTGGCACTCTTCATCCGAGGCGCCTTTCACAGCATGACGGTGTAGTCGGTTTGCCTCGCGACGCGTCTTCAGCGCCGCCTGCGTACCTCACAGTCCCAGCCTTTGCGTCGCACGCCTCGCCGAGAATTTGTCCGAACTTCGTGCTTCTGCATCAGACGGCGCAGCTCCCCGACGAACTCCTCGTAACTATTGGTCTGACTGCACTGCAGGCTGCGCTCGAATTCCGCCGCGACGAACTCGATCGTACGCTTTCATAGGCAGGTATTGCCGAACCGGTTCCCGATTCTCTCTACGTGCACCTCGCCAGACGGAGTATGTGAGTGTGATCTTCAGGCGGTTGTGGTCGCTGCATGCCTGCACTGAAGATGCCTTCCTCGTCAATGTGGATTCGGTGTACGCGTCGGGACAGGTCGCCGGACGCGAGCGCATAATCGATGCAACTGCGGCTGCTCCTTGCACACCGTGTGAACTCCCCTTCACAGTCAGGGTGGAGGTTTAACACCTCAAGGGAGAGTGCATTGGCTGTTTGCAGCAGGAGCTCGCCGTTGAAATCTTAGTAGCCGTCTAGCAGCTGGATGTGTCCATTGAAGTCGCGCCAGCACTTCCTTTGAGCCCGCCCAGCGGTTCACCTCGGTCGCGACGCATTGCATGACACTGGCATTGCCTTCGTGGTAGCTGCCTGTCACTGTCAGATAGACGACGCCCACAACGAGTGGCACACCCATGAAGACTCCGCTGATCCAGAGATGCTCAGTACACGCACAGTGTATTTCATTCCATGATGTGCCTTGCCGTCATTGGAAGCCGATTCTGCCACCTTTGCTCGCGTTGCGGCACTAAGATGCGGCACGCGTTGTTAGCGCCCCGTCGCGGCAACCGCTTCGAGAGCCTCACGTGGAGTGCACCGCTTTTCCCACTGCAAAGCCTGCAGCTGGAGTGTTCGAAGTACTGCCAAGGTACTGCAAGGTCGAACTGGTGCAGGGTTTTGTTAACTCTTTGAGTGCCTTCGATTTTAGCCGTGGCTTGTAACGCGCTGGCTTGAGCGGCAGCGTCGGTCAATTCGACTGTGCAGGTTTTTGTTGAGCCGGGCTACAAGCAGCCGCCGCGATGTTCCGCACGCCATTCACGGACTTGGTGTCCCCCTCTTGTGAGACGGAGGGCTTCCGTAAATGCCACAAGTTGTCCATGCAACTAGCCCTCTGCAAAGAAGCCTACGGTTTGAACAGGGCTCCCGAAATGTGCAAGGCAGAGGACGAAGACTTCAGAGAGTGCATGTTCGGTTTCAAGCAGGTGAGTGCCATAGCAATTCGAAGCCCATCCATCTTCCGCAAGTGCTTGGCAGTGCGAAATAAGCTTCAGCTGGACTCGCAAACATTTTCTGGTCGCAAATCACGACTTCGTGCGTAGAGGTTGTCAGTCGAGTACTGTTGGTGCTAGCGTCTGCATATCTTCTTCTTCTTCTTCCTTGATATTTGGCACATACCCACGAAGGGGGATTGGCCAGGGTTCAGTGTGGACTGCCAAATGTCCTACACAAACTGAATTAGTGTAATAAAGTAATTGACAACTAAACAAAAACAAAATATTTAAGATCACAATAGTTATTGAATGAAAAAATATGAAGCAAAAATTTTGAGTTTTGTAAATTTGGAATGCAATTAGCAAGGGAATCTGTCCGTGGCTGTGATGTAGTTATGTAAGTACTGACAAATTTGAGGCAACGCAAATCCTTTCGCACTCGCACCGAAGGAGAGTAGAAGCGGGACCGATAACGTAATTGACAACTAAACAAAAACAAAATATTTAAGATCACAATAGTTATTGAATGAAAAAATATGAAGCAAAAATTTTGAGTTTTGTAAATTTGGAATGCAATTAGCAAGGGAATCTGTCCGTGGCTGTGATGTAGTTATGTAAGTACTGACAAATTTGAGGCAACGCAAATCCTTTCGCACTCGCACCGAAGGAGAGTAGAAGCGGGACCGATAACGTAAATTCCAAGAGTGCAATTGGAGTTTCTAAATGCACCCTCCTCTGATGTGAAAACCTTCGGCCAAGCGAGAAGGAAGTGATCAATATTTTCAATTTCACCGCAAGCCTCACAAAGGTTTGTGGGGCTGATCCCGCATCTACATAAATAAAGATTTAAGCGAGGAATCCTGCATCTCAGGAGAGTCATCGTAACCTCACACTGCCGTGATTTACATGCTCGAACTTTCCATGAGTATATGAGATGCTGGTATTCGGCTGTAGATAGCAAAGAATCATTGCATGTAGCGGCGAGAAAGCTGTGTGTAGGTTTTTTTTTTCTTCATTTCAGTTTTAGAAGGGTACTTAGTCCTGCTTGCAAATATTACAGAGAATTATTTGCCTGTCGCGTAAACTTGACTGCGAAGTAAAATACCTTGTACATTGTTTCTTTTCTCGTTTTCAGACAGCGAAGTGCAAACAGCTGATTTGAACAGAATAATACAGTCAACGTTTAAAAACGTTGTAATACAGTATCATGATGAACAACGGCTCATTGCCTATCAAGGCAAATGAGGCGAAAAGCAGATTGATTGCTTGACGCTTTCCAGTAGACATACTTATTAGGGCGACAGAGCTTTTAATGAGTGCCTTAGATATAAGGCAGTCGTCAAACGCTCTGCTGCGACTTATCACTACTGGTCGCGAGCTCCATGGAGCCTTGCATTTATGGGAGTGAATGCAGGTAACAGTTTTGTGGAGGCTGTTTGGTGTCCCCGCGCTACTTTTGGACATAAAGCAAACACATGCACATCAAAACGCATACTACAGCATAAACAAGCAACCATTTCAAACATGGCAGACATGGCGAGGGATGACGTTCAAAAATGGGTAAAGCATCTAGACATGCTTGACGCTGGAATCAGCTAGCAAACCCGATGTGGTGAACGTTTTGTGCTACCTTTCATCTTACATGGTGTGGCCTAGAACTCGTTCCGAGAGGCGTCTCCTGATCGAAGAAAGGAAGTTCATTCCTTACACAACTGGCGTTACTTACTAATCCACTCTTACAAGGGGAATTGTGGCAACCAGAATGGAAGCACATACTGTTGCAGGGGCTGGGAAATCTGGGTTATCATTTTAAACGATGCCAGCGCCATCACTAAAGAAATTAAATGCTCATTCTGACTTTCTGGAAAGGCCTTAATCCTAGAATTGTGCAGACTGAAATCTTGAAAACTTGGTGCACAGATGCAATTACACCATCTATTGTGCATAGTGCTATGCGTAAGCTGTAAACTTCTTGGCAGCACTTATACCTAACAAAGACGAGGACACAAGGAAGATGATGTTTCCACTTTACATAGCTTTACAAGTTAATTTCATTTTATATTAAGCCGACAGTGAGGACGAATTCAAGTTGTTTATCGGTTGACCTTGTAGCTATCCATCAATAGGTGTGACCATTCCCAGAGCTTCTGCAAGAAAACTGGCAGTAGAAACAGACAAGTTTTGTGTGCTCTGTTCATGTACTTTTTTTTTTTTTTGCAGTGTGTTCTGGAAGAACTGACTAGACTGCAACCTGTGTTGGACCAACTTTTTTTCTGTAATTTTTAGTTACATTGCACTGCAGGAGCATGAACATACAGTTGCGGGCAAAGCTTATGAGATAAGGATTCACAATAATTTGTTCCTTCATTGCCTCACTAAGTAGGCAGTTTGTATTTGTTCCAATGGGTGGAGCACGCACATTCACTCATAATTACTGTTCTGTGAACTTAGATTACTCACACTTATGCCCAGGGCTCCTAATAGAAAAGACTAAATATACAAACACATTTAATTTTCTTTTACTTTCAGCTCTGATTGGGGTATGCACACTGGTGCATGTACACATGTTCTGTGTTCGTGACACTGTGGGTGAAAAACGTTTATGCATCAGCTGGTTGATGCTGTGCACTGTACTGGAGAGCTATGCCTCATGTTGAAACTTTCATATATCTTTGAGTTGGTTCAGTGTTATGGAAACTTCCATAGATGAAGCGGGCTTGTAATAACAGATTAATTATTAACATCCACTCAGGTGTAGCCACATGGCAGCAGAGGAAAGGTATGCAGCTTCTGCAGAAACTTCTGTAGTTAAAAGAATTCGTTCTGGTCCAGAGTTCAAAACATGGATGACCAATTTTTCTTCAACTAAGAAGTTTCTGTAGAAGCTGTATAGCTTTTCATCTTAACAGTTTGGCCGTGCTTATGCTAATGAGCAATTTATTCATATTCGTGACCTTTCTGGGCTATTTTATGAGAACCAGGCTGAATAGGATTGAACTTAACGGAGCTTAAGTTGTGCCACATTAATATTCGTTACTTTGGTCCTAGTGCTTAAGTCTTCTTTTGCATTGTTTTGAAAAGAACTATGTCAGCTAGTAGCTCACATGGAGATGCTTTTACGCACTGCCTAAGATCAAGTCCCGGGTTGTCATTTTCTGCCTGCAGTGTTCTTCCTTTGTGCAATACCTTCTTTGGTTTGGGCTCTGTATGCTAGGGGCGTACCACTCAGCCAGCTTGAGCAATGTTACTTTTTTCGCAGCCAACATATTTTAGTGGCAACACTGCTTGCTCGATGCCTTTTAATGTCATGTTGGCCAAGCGACCGCTGCTTCAAATGCAGGTTGCCAAAGTAGGCAGTATTTGATAGCAATCCCAGATTGGGCTGTGGAAAGGCGCACTTTTTCACATGCTACTGTGTGCAAAACTTTGCCACACTACCTCACCTCACTGTTTGATGCATCTCGTAGCGGGTGCGAGTGCAACTGATGCAGAAGGAACGGGAAAAACAGTTCAAGAATGGCGAGCGTGAGCAGAAGTATGCCGAGCCTGCTACCATGGATGGCTTCAACATGCGGAACCCATTCAACTGAGTCCCTGGTGTGCACCATAGAAATAAATGAATGAAGACTGATTATCACTGCTAGAATCGGCTGTGCTGTTATTTTTTTGTTTTCTGTTTTGCAGCAGGTTTCTAGGGGGGTGTCCAGCAGAGGCATAAGCAAAACTGGTGAAAATTCACTGTCCTCATCTTTCACCGCTGGCCACACTAGGTGACCACTGAAAAATGTAATTGGGCTTTGAGGAAAGGCTCAGCCTCACCACGGTGGTGCAGTGGTAAGATGCTTGACTACTTTGCCCGAGTACCCGGGTTCGATCCTGACCGCCGGTGGCTGCGTTTTGATGGAGGCGTAACGAAGTGGCATCCGTGTGCTGTGCAATGTCGGTGCACAAAGATCCCCAGGTGATCGAAATTACTCCGGAGACCTCCACTATGGCACCCCTTTTTTCCCGCTTTTACTCCCACCTTTCTCCCTTCCGTTAGGGTGCTGTTCAAGTGTCCACAGAATAATTATGACAGATACTGCGCCTTTCCTTTCCTGTGAACCAATTATTATTAAGAAAGATGCAGTAACTGCCTCATTTCCCCGTGGACATTGCAATTATGCCATGGGGTAAGGGATGAAGGAAAAGAGGAAGAGCAGCAGATGGGTGCGGTTCGTAGCATAAACATGCGACACCGTCACACAGCATATGGGCACTGAATTTAGTCTGTGACATGGCCAGAATCTGGTTCTGCGTCCTCGGGTAGAACAGCCAAATGCTCAAATATTGATTAGAGTACAGACACCAAATTGGATATGTGTATCTCGGTAACGATGCACAAGGCACTACTGTACATGGACCACCACGTGGCATTTAGCTATAGCTGCTAAATACTTTATTGCAGCATCTTGTTGCCTTGCTTGTTTTGGTCTCAACAGCCAGCAGACAGCCATGACGCCAGTGTTCCATATATATAGGTCATGTGAGGCATGAAGAAAAAGTACATAATCGCTGCTTTCTCACTCATTGCAATTTCAGCCCTTTAGTGAGGCTGGCTTTAGTGTTGTAGTGAACGAAAACTAGAGTGATTATTATTTTTTTTTTTTTTTTCAATTTCTTACTTGACCTATACGGAACTTTGTTGTCATAGCCAATGCTGGGCTGCAGAGACCAAAACTGAAAGGAATTTCCTCCCCCTCATTTTCCTTGTGGTGATATCACTTTCAAAAATGATAGCGGCAGTGGTGGTCGGGAGGCCGAACTTCACCTTTTTGGTCAGTCACTTCATGCATTGAGGAATGCAGAGCTTTGTGCCACACATATGCACATGCAGTTTTCAGCTTGCTGTTCAGTCTCAATAGACAGAAAAGAAACAATAAACAGCGATTGAAACGCTAAACAGGGCCAAGATAAAGAAGTAAACGGGGTGACGTGCGGCTTCCGAAAGCGCCCCACCCTTTCCCAACAGCGGCAAAGAACGGTATTATCGGCGCTACTGTCCAACCATAGAGTGTGCTCGGCCACGCGCTCGGGCGGTGTAGCTCATACTGAGCGTGATAGTACTCACCGGTGCACAGATCGCATAATGTTGTGCAAACTCCTGCCTCCACCTTCTCGGAGCTGTTTTACAAATGCTTCTCTCACAGCTTCTACAATGCCATCACCCTTGTCATGTAAAAGCTGCTGATATTATTTTTAGCCATTTGCACACCACCTATACATGCCTGGGAAGTGCAGACAGCCGGATGCAAAAAGTTTACAATTTTCATCCATTTTCGTGGTTCCCAGTACCGAAGAGATTGCCTCGCATGCAAGAGGACCGGAGTTCAAATCCCGATGCCGCGCAATTCTCCACCGGATGAAAAAAAAAAAAAAAATCCGCGTGTCGATGGAATTGCATATACAGGTTTAGGGTGTGACCTCCGGCAACGCACTCCCTCACCAGAACAGGAGTTGGCCACCCTGGTGCAGTAATTGGCCACAACCTCCTATGATAAGCTCCATAAAACCCCGGCCCTCAGTCACCAGCGGCTGCGGAACAACTGACCACGGCGGCGGTCAGACCTGTGACGCAGCAGGGGGTGCTAAGAAAGCCTGGCTCCGCTGGACAGGCCGCCATTGGAAACTGACCCTGGCAACGTTTAATGCTAGAACCCTAGCTAGTGAAGCTAGTTTAGCAGTGCTGTTAGAGGAACTAGAGGGCATGAAATGGGATGTCATAGGGCTTAGTGAGGTTAGGAGGCCGAATGAGGCATATACTGTACTGAAGGATGGGCATGTACTGTGTTATCGAGGTTTACCAGAGAGGCGATAACTAGGAGTAGGTTTCCTTGTCGATAAGTATATAGCGGGTAATATAGATGAATTCTATAGTATTAATGAGAGGGTTGCAGGCATCGTAATTAGGCTTAATAAGCGGTATAAACTGAAGGTTGGACAGGCCTATGCACCTACATGTAGTTATGATGACCAGGCAGTTGAAAGCTTCTATGAAGATGTAGAATCGGCAATGCGAAAAGTAAAGACGCAGTATACTGTACTAATGGGCGACTTTAATGCCAAGGTAGGGAAAAAACAGGCAGGAGACAAGGCAGTAGGTGACTATGGCATTGGTTCTAGGAATAGCAGGGGGGAGTTACTAGCGGAGTTTGCAGAGCCAATAACTTACGAATCATGAATACCTTCTTCAGCAAACGGAAGAACCGAAAATGGACATGGAAAAGTCCTAACGGAGAGACTAAAAATGAAATCGACTTCATAATGTGTTCAACCCCCGCCATTGTGCAGGATGTAGAGGTAATCGGGAAAGTTCGATGTAGTGACCACAGGATGGTGAGGTCCCGAATTAGCCTAAATCTGAAGAAGGAACGCAATAGATTAGTAAGAAAGAAACCCATCAACGAATTAGCGGTGAGGGGGAGGGCAGAAGAGTTCAGGATCTCGCTACAGAATAGGTATTCAGCTCTAACTGAGGATGGCGACATTACCCTAGAGGCAAGGAACAATAATTTCATAGATATCATTACTGAGTGCGCGGTAGAAGTAGGCGGTAGGATAGTCGGAGGATACCGGCAAGCTGTCTAAGGAGACGAAAGATTTGATTAAGAAACGGCAGAGTATGAAAGCGTCCAATCCAACAGACCAGATCGAATTGGCCGAGATATCAAAGCTAATCAATAAGCGCAAGGTGGCCGATATAAGGAAGTATAATATGGAGAAAATTGAGCATGCTGTAAAGAACGGGGGAAGCCTTAAAGCGGTAAAGAAGAAATTGGACATAGGCAAAAACCAGATGTATGCGATAAGGGACAGGGCGGGCAACGTCATCACTAATATGGACAAGATAGTCAAAGTAGCCGAGGAGTTCTATACAGATCTCTACAGTAGCCAAAGTAGTCAGGACCGTAATGAGATTGGCTGTAGGGAAAAACAGTCAGACATTCCACCAGTGACGAAGGACGAGGTCAAGAAAGCACTAGAAACTATGAAAAGGGGGAAATCAGCTGGAGAGGATCAGATAACTACAGATTTGCTGAAGGACGGGGAGGGGGGATATCGTGCTAGAAAAACTGGCCACCCTGTATACGCAGTGCCTGGTGTCATCGACGGTACTGGAAGCATGGAAGAATGCAAACATTATCCTCATTCACAAGAAAGGAGACTCTTAGGACCTTAAAAATTACAGACCAATCAGCTTACTGTCTGTTACGTATAAGGTATTTACTAAGGTAATCGCTAATAGAATCAGTAGGATCAAAAGGACAACCTTAGACTGCAATCAAGCAAAGGATCAAGCAGGGTTTCGGAAACGGTACTCTACTATCGATCATATCCATACCATCAATCAGGTGATAGGTTTGGTTTGGTTTGGTTTGTGGGGTTTAACGTCCCAAAGCGACTCAGGCTATGAGAGACGCCGTAGTGGAGGACTCCGGAAATTTCGACCACCTGGGGTTCTTTAACGTGCACTGACATCGCACAGCACACGGGCGCCGTGCTTTTCGCCGCCATCGAAAAGCGGCCGCCGAGGCCGGGATTCGATCCCGCACCCTTGGGAACAGTAGTCGAGCGCCGTAACCACTGCGCCACCCCGGCGGGGTCAATCAGGTGATAGAAAAATGCTCGGAATATAACCAGCCCTTATACATAGCATTCATTGATTACGAAAAAGCATTTGACTCAATTGAAACCTCGGCGGTGATGCAGGCATTGCGAAATCAGGGGGTAGACGAGCCGTACGTGAAAGTGCTGGAAGATATATATAGTGGCTGCACAGCAACCATAGTTCTACATAAAGAAAGCAACAAAATTCCCATAAAGAAAGGTGTTAGGCAAGGAGACACAATCTCCCCAGTACTATTCACAGCTTGTTTAGAGGAAGTATTCAGAGACTTGGAATGGGAGCAGTTAGGGATAAGGGTAGATGGAGAATACCTCAGTAATCTGCGATTTGCTGATGACATTGCCTTGCTAAGCAACTTGGGAGATGAACTGCAAATAATGATTGATGACCTAGACAGGAAAAGTAGAAAGGTAGGCTTGAAAATCAATATGCAGAAGACTAAGGTAATGTTCAACAGCCTCGGGAAGGAACAGGAGTTTACATTAGGTAGCGAAATACTGGAAGTAGTAGGCGAATATATCTACTTAGGACAGGTAGTAACCGCAGATCCGGACCATGAAAAGGAAATAAGAAGAATAAGATTGGGATGGAGCGCATTTGGCAAGCACTCGCAGGTTATGACTAGCAGCTTACCGGTATCGCTCAAGAGGAAAGTATACAACAGTTGCATCTTGCCTGTACTCACCTATGGGGCTGAAACGTGGAGGCTAACCAAGAGAATTCTACTAAGTTGAGGACAACCCAGAGGGCTATGGAACGAAAAATGGTAGGGGTAACATTAAAAGATAGAAAGCGTGCAGAGTGGGTCAGAGAAATAACTCAAGTTAACGACATTCTAGTGGAAATTAAGAGGAAGAAATGGGCATGGGCAGGACATGTAGTGCGAAGAGAGGATAATCAATGGTCGCTGAGGGTAACAAACTGGATTCCAAGGGAAGGAAAGCGTAGCAGGGGGCGGCAGAAAGTTAGGTGGGCGGATGAGATTAAGAAGTTCGCAGGGGTCAAGTGGATGCAGCTAGCACAGAACCGGGTTAAGTGGAGAAATATGGGAGAGGCCTTCGCCCTGCAGTGGGTATAATCAGGCTGATGATGATGATGATTGTGGGCAGCTTTGCAGGATGAACAGTAGAGTCAAATACAAGGAAGAATTGGAACACATTTGAGTCCTTGCACTTCCTGCTGGGACATATTATGGACGGACACAATACAGATCATGATCACACATATTCAGTGGTCACTGCAGCACACTTTTCACGGTGTACACCTAGCAGTAGTACTGTGAGTAAACGATGCACAGCAGTAGTCCCAGCAATAAATTGCTAGATGTCCGGTATTAATTGCAAGGAGGTTATACAACTTGACTCCTTATATTCCAGATGCGCAGTGGAGAATAATGCTTTTGCTGGCTTATGCCTAGCCCAGTTTTGCACATTATTCAAAGTATGAACAAAGTGGAAAGCCAACTAGTCCACATATTTACCGATTTCACGAATACTGAAGCAATCACAAGTTGGTTAACTGAACAAAGCACTGTTTAGAAAGGATGGCCTGCAACTCGTTGGGGGGAATATAGTTGTGTAGGAGGATGGTTATTATATTCAGAGGGCATTGCCATCGGCGGGCCAAGATGTTTGCTCCACTTGTCGACGTGTTGATCCCAGCAGGCCTTGTGGTTACCAGAGAAAGCATTATATGTCACTTGGTATCTGGTTGCTTTGTTTTCATGTTTTTAACACCCCAACCAATAAATGTTGCTGCTTTATTTTATTTATTACAGCCTCAAAGGTTTCCAGGTGGGACATTACATGAGGTGGGCACTTGAACAGTGGTTAACAGTGACTGTTGTATGATAGTTACAAAGATGTAGATTCTTAGATGGCATAATAAATTATTTTTAGCACAACGGGGTACAACACAAGAAAGAGGATAACACGAAACTTCGATGGCAGTCTTGAAATGAGCAGGATCAAATATTGGCACAAGGATGCTGTCAAGGTCATTCCAGTCACAAGCTGTGCGCGCGCGCGCGCACACACACACACACACACACACACACACACACACACACACACACACACACACACACACACACACACACACACACACACACACACACACACACACACACACACACACACACACACACACACACACACAAAAAAGGATTTCTGGAATGCAGTAGTGCGAGCTCAATGGGGGATGACGCTGTTAGAATGGCCTGTGCAGGATGTTCGACATACTAGTTGGATGAGCTGGCTGTCACGGGGGTAAAATTTGGCGACAAAGTGTGAGGGAAGGAAGTTGAAGTTTTAAGGTGGATATGCTAGAGTATCACGAGTAGTTTGAAAGGACGAAGCGACTAGCACGTTTCTGTACAGATTTAAGAACTGTGATACGGTTAATTTGGGGCGGATCAAAGATTGCGCTAACCTAGCAAGTTTAGGTCGCACAAGTGTTTTGCAAGTTAATTTAAAGGAAGGAGCCATGCGCAGATTACGACCAAGGTAGGTAATTATTCGATAAGCTGAATTTATTACATGGCTAACGTGGTAGGTCCATGATAAATCGAGGTTAAAGGGCCACTGTCCACCTTCCTGTCAAAAATATTTTCTTCCCCGGTGACTGCGAGACTTCGCCCCAGAACTCAAGACCGCAAAATGTTTTTTGAAAAGAGTAATTAATACCGCAGTTACAGTCACCCGATTCGGTTGCGTTTCTCTCTTCCCGGTTGCGTTTCTCTCTTCCCGTTCCCTCGCAACGGTTTTTCACTCTCCTGCCCGGTCGTCTAGCCTCCTCAAGCCAAATTCCCCTTCCTCCTCCGCGTTTGGCGGCAGGTAAGGCGCAGCACTCTGCGTGCGCGAAAAAAAAAAAAAAAAAGTGAGGGACCGCGTGCCATTGCATTCAGTCGGCAGCTAGTGGTGGACACAATTAGTGGTGTATGCCCATCCTTCACCCGTCAGTCAGCAAGACGGACCAATAGATGTTTGCTACCCTGACATCAGCCTAAAAATGGGGAAGCTGGTTTCCCAAAGGGGAGGAGCTTTGATTTGTATTTTTGCTGCTTTGCAGCACACATATTGCTGTAGCATTTTGTACAGACCATTTCCAGTAGCCGATTGAAGCACTGGGCTCCTTTGCTTAAAAGGTCATACCCTGGACAGTGGCCCTTTAATACAAAGATATTTAAGAGTTAGTGGAAGTAATGGCAGTAGTTTTGTAAGTAGGCAGAGTACAATTTTGGCGGTGGTAGAAAGTAGTAATCTTTGTAGTAGACATCGTGTAGACATTAGCCACGTTGAGCACCACTGTTGTAAGAGGTAAGCCTGCCTTTGTGCGCCAGTACTTGCGCTGTCTAGGGCAACTATTAACGTGATGGTGGTGCCAGCACCATTTTTCAAACTTGCTGTAATTATCCAGTTCTTGGCGTTTGAAAGCAGATTACCTCCTGCTACATGAAATAAAATCAGCCATACCATAATGGAATGAAATACAAGGCCTCCTCTCTGGAGCTCGCCATGAACAAGAAATAATGGCAGAAATTCATTACCAGCACTTTTGTTCTGCTCGGCCATGACCCCATGCTGGCATAACTGTGCAGCTGCAAGCAGCAGCTCCCTTATTATCATGCAATTTACACATTAGGTACAGTTGCTGACTTATTTATCAAACTTCATATTGTTTCGCAAAGCCATATGTAGCACTACACCACCAATAGCACAGCTCCACTATCAGATTTTTTTTCCTCCTTTTTTTTCCTGGTAAAAAATCCAGTTGGCCCTTGTACGACTCAGAGCAAGACTGCTGAATACAAAGTGAGCTGAACAGGGTAGCTTTATTCAAGTGCCAAAAAAAAAAGCAACATTGTAAAGGAAGATACAAATGGTCAGAGAGTGTAGAGGTCAGTATGTCCATTCCAGCATTTAAAACAGAGTACACAATGGTAACACTTGCATCAACGATCGGAAAAAGAAGCAACAAACTATGCGGTAAGTTTTTGTACTATACAACTAAACCTAGTAGTAGACACATTTAAAAGACTCCATACATTATTAAATACAGGGCTTCCTTTCCATTAAAATCACCAGATACCCACAATCATAACCTAGCCAGCTCTCGCAAATGAGCTCCCACACAATGCATGCAATTAATTGAAGCAAACATTGTTTCTAGAAGTCTTGGACAACTTGGCCAGATACCATGTGCAGTGGATTCTTGTTCCTCCAACTCACTTAATTGATACTAACGCTCTGGTCTTGTAAACTTGAAAAATATTAAGAATTCTAACTGGAACAACTCTCTGGCTCCATTCAAATTTCAGTCTGCTGTATCTGTTAGCATAGAAATGTGAAAATATGCACATGATAAACTTTTTATGATCTAAATGTTCCTCTTGAAATGCTCATATGTACAGCTACAATATGGCTCCCAAAAACAATTATTAAAAGCACACATCCAATGCACTCAAGATTGTTGACACTTTTGTGCAGGGGGTCTGCAATCCTGACAGCCAGCAGAACGCTCCTCCACATCCTAGTAGTAGTTAGAAGACTGACTGCGATAATAGACTTGCTGGCCACCACCGCTGCCACCGGTAGTAGCCCTGAAGGGAGACAATAAGCGTCAAATGATGGCATGTCCACGGTTTTCACATATTTCAGGGGGTTACGAAACAGCTTTCGTTAAAGCTACAGTCAAATGTCGTCATAGCAAACACATACACTGAACTGTCAAAACAAACCAAGAGCGAGGGTCGTCTGGCTTATCTTCCATTTCAATTGAAGATTACTAAAGTGAAAAGCAGGATTTAACATATTGGTTATAGCAAAACGTTTTTGCATTCTTGTGTTTCAAAAGAAGTAAACGAGCAGGGGAAATCTGAATGAAATACAATATACCTTGTCATTTGAATTACTTGGCTTGTTGCACACTCTGGTGCCACCTAAAACTGCCATCTGACAAGCATATGAATGAACACAAAGGGGCAGATGAAATCCACACTTTTAGTTCTCATCAACTCAAAAGAACACACTTTCGTCAGAAGTGCACTGCACACGTACTACATCACCGCTCCTTAGGTTTGGTGCACTTTTTTGTACACTGCAAGCTACAGCCTCACAGGCTTATTAACAAGCTTCGGTATCAAGAATAGCACTTTACAATTTTGTGTTCTCTGTGTATGAGCGCCGGCTGCTCGGACCCTAACGCAGAGTTTACATGCATAAAGTAAGAAACAAATAAAATGAATGTGTTTCGCTCAATCACTGTATCAAGGTTCCACTTGCTTTCTGGGGTTAAATGTACTGATCATGTGCAACTCTGGCATATGCTGGTTTTCTCTGTGCACCGCACTTTCACTATCATAGCTGTTTGTGAATACCGTATTTGCATTATTCTAACACGCCCCCGATTGTAACGCTGAGTAATATTTAAGGCTCAGAAGCCACAAAATAACTTGGCGCTAATTCTACCACGCACACTGAATAACGCAGCCAGCAAGCGTCTGAAAGTTGTCTAAAACATTTAATCGAACTCAACACAAATCGGAACACACGAACACAACCACGAGATGGGAACATCATAGTCTAATCGCCGTCAGAGTCGGAAGGCAGCTCTTTTTCACTGTCCACCGACCACAAATGGCCGTAGCGAATGCATGTCTCCGGGACATCTAATGCACGGTACGCTGCCCGGTTCCCCTCTTTTTCTGCTAACAGAATTACTTTCTGCTTAAACGACGCCTCATAATGAAAGCGTCGTTGCCTTTCTATCTTGTCACTGTGCTGTGGGTGAATGCATGAATCCAATGCAGCTTCTGGGTACACCAGCGAAATGTAACGTTTGCAAAAAATGGCAATCAACACGCTGGATCCGCTCATAGATAGATCCGGCTCAAAACAGCTTGCTGATAACGATGGTAATGCGGCTGGATATCGTTCATTGAGCTGCCTCGTTGAATCCGATTGTAATGTACATGTATTTTTGAACGCTTATTTTCAGAAAAAAAGGTGTGCGTTAGAATCGTGCAAATACGGTAGTTCGAACAGTGAAAAAGCAGTTTGTGAACCTACTAATGTCACGAAATTGCGAATTTCTAGGCGATCTAACTGGCAGCCAATAATCACGACATTTCCAAACGGCAGTATCATGCGTCTATGACACGACTTAGCTCCCTCTTTTTTCAAAGAAACAACTGCTAGCACATGACAAATGCCCGCACGGTAATGCACTGACAGCCTTCCAGAGCCGCCACCACGTGACCACTACGAGCTGGCTGGTCGGAAAATGAAATGCAGCACCATGGGGCATGTCTAGCCACGACGCAGTGGATAGCTGGCTGTGAAAGAGCCTGACTGGTAGCTATTACAGTCGACGACAGATTTTTCAGACTCTCAACGGACCACGAAAATGCCTGAAAAAAACAAAAAGCTTCATTTATTGCCTATTCTTCACTTTCAGGCCGGAAAAAGTCATGACTGCTTTTCTGCATCATGCTCCGCTTCCGTGCTATCAGGTCCGCCTGAATTACGCTTGCATCAGCTCAGCTTGCGTCGGTTGCGCTGCTGCAGATGAGTCATCGTCGTCGTCGCTCTCAGACTCCACAAGCACTTAGCGAATAATTTCTGCATCTGTGAGCCCGGCGCACAGTTCCAACTCATGGTCCACGGTTGTGAACTCCAAAAACGAGTGCGAAGGTCGTGAATGAGCTGCTCAATGCTTGACAGCTGCTCGACGACGCTCTCCTCGTCCAAGGCAGCCGAATCGTCATTGAGCACAAATCCCGCGTGGCGGAAGCAATTGCGCAGCGTTGTGGGTGCCATCGACTTCCACGCATCAGCGAGCATACTAAGTGCTCCAAGTAAATCGACAGAGTAGGTTTTCCCACTGTCGAGGCACACCACCACCCCTACCTATCACTAGATCACAACACGACTCCGTTGAGCGCCTTCTCGCTGCCGCGTTGCAGGCAAAAAAGAAAACACTCCTTATAAAATCCGGAAACAGCTCCTTGAAGAACTGAAGCCGATTCAATTAAATGCGAGCCACAGTAGCGACAGAACGTAGTTCTCGCATCAGCACGACCGCGGCTAGGCCTACTCGCTACGCTCAGCAAACACACAGAGGAACAGGCAGTCAAAGCGATCACACTAAGAGAGAGAGAGAGAGAAAAAAAAGCACTCCAGGGCGAGCAGCGACGTCTCGGAAACGGAAGCTGCTAGGGAAATAATATAGCCTCGATCCAGCGTCAGTTTAGCTGAGGAGCGGCGTGCAAGACTGGCACCGGTTTCGAGAAAAAGTAAACAAACAAGATGGCTGCGACACCGCTCAAAATGTGTGGCAGTTGGCCCGGCTGACGCTTGGAATGTCCGAAAAATCGAATAGCCCTCTTTAGAGTGTCCGAAATTTTGAGCAGCGTTATAAGG
Source organism: Amblyomma maculatum (assembly GCF_055883805.1). Taxonomy (NCBI): domain Eukaryota; kingdom Metazoa; phylum Arthropoda; class Arachnida; order Ixodida; family Ixodidae; genus Amblyomma; species Amblyomma maculatum. The sequence continues at coordinate 5,801,775 of NC_139352.1, read as the reverse complement.
TATGTCCTAGGGCCAGGAAAATGTCCGAATGATCAAGCATGTCCGAAAAATTGGGTGTCCGAAAAATCGGTCGTCGACTTATCTCGTTTAAAGCCCACATGTGCTGCTTCGATTGTTTCGTGGCAGCGGCCTTAATTGCTACGCTTTGGACGGAATTCTACATCTGACACTGTCTTCAGACATCGCAATGGAGCACGAATAGGATGGTTCCACTCATGCTGTTACTTGGGTTGCTGCTCTTGCCCGTTTATGGGTGGGTGGGAGGGGGGGCATGGGTCTTATTTATCTCTGTCACACGAACACTCTCGGTCCTCATTGAACTCTATCTGCATTGAGGTTTTCAAAAAGAATTGAAGCAGAAGCATCCGGTGCTACAAGGGCATTTTGAACGACTACTGAGAAGTTTCCTTCTTGTGCATTAGGTGGCGCCAAGCAGTGCCGGGATTATAAAAATACCTTCATATAAACAAGAAGAATGAATGTTCTAACAATGTTCTATTAGCCTTTTAATACATTTCTGTGTTAATATTTGAGGTTTTATTGGATTCATTTGCATTTATTTTTTAAACTCTGTGATGAAGAGGGTGTTGACGCTCACTGTCGAATGTGCTTGATAACTTAAGAGCATTTGATGAAGCGGCTTCGATTGCACTTCAAAGTTTTGCCGTGTGACGTCAATCCGCATTGAGCTGAATGCAGATCGAGTCCAATAGAAGCGAAAGTGTTTATGTGACAGAGCTATTGTATTGAATTAAAGCATTTTAATTAACGATGCCTTTTTATTCATGAAAGATGCTCTATGACTGATTGTCCCCATTGCAAAGCATTCCGAGTTGCATTCGAGGCCACTGAAAGACCACACAACTTTACACTTGAAAACGGCAGTGCATTGGTCCTGAAGTCGTAGCAACAGCAAGAGGTAGCGTACATTGCTCAACGGTGACTTCAGAGCAAGAACAGAAAGCGTATATCGTTTGTGGTTCACGTGAGTGAATACCTGCACAAACTTACCTGCGGGGGTTGGCGACGCCTACACGGATGGGCTTGGATCCCACCAACATGGACTGCTGCATGTCCACCAGGGCCTCCTGGTACTCGGCCTCGTCCGAGAAGCGGACAAAGCCAAAGCCCTTGCTCAGGCCTGTGGGGTCCAGCACCACTGCACAATCACACCCAAGGGATGTCAACAACTAACCCCATTCCCACACTCGAAGCAGCACGTACCTTTGGCAGCTCTGACTGATGGGTAGCGCTGTGAGAACACCTGGTAGAGCAGCGTGTCATCGACGTCTGACGAGAGGTCACCCACAAACATGGACAACTCATTCGACCTGCAGGCAAAAAGGGCGTGACAAGGCAGCCACAAATCCAGCACCATCCATGACCGGCAGCTAAACACACGCATGATTTATTCTAGTGTAAGTGTAACTTTTCCCTTGATCCTAGCATACAACAGTAGCCTCCAAAAAATGAACAACATCCGCAACAATGCATAGCAAAATGCATCATGCAATTTTATAAAAGACATTTGAAATTATTTCTAAAATTCTTAACACTAGGCTGATGCACCTCCCTAGACAATTCCTATTCTTGAAAAGCTCAACTCGTCAGTGAGCATGCATCATTCAGGCTGTGCACCGGTAAGAATGCTTAAAAATGCTTTCATCACATAAGCGTGCCTCAGCTAAGTGTTGGCCATTAGTGGTCACGGCATTTGCGATATGCAGGTAGTGTGCTGCTGCAGAATATTCAGAAGGGTGTACTGCCAGTGCCTCCCTTGTAGCATATTCTTGGTGCCCAGCAAGGCCACCTTTCTGGTGGCCTTTAGGCAACAGAACGAGAACCACACATAAAAATTAGCATGTGCAAATACAGTCGAAACCTTGGTATAACAAACACAGATACAGCAATTTATCAAATAATATGAAGCAAAGGCAAAGTTAAGTTGGTCTAAGCTTCGCTTTTATGGGAGGCCTATGAGTAAAAAAATTTTTACAAGTTGATGCTCAAGTTTTTTTATTTTTTTTATTTATATTCTAAAGATGAGTAAAGACGCCAAAGGGAACTTAAAAATTTTTATCACTCGAAGTGACCACTGCAAAACTTTGTTTAAACCTGCCCACGTTTCCATGACATGCCATCTAAGGGCAGCAACAAAAACTAGCATCAACAACCAACAGGCATGTGATCGAACCCTTTTTGCAGCAAGCTTACCCACGTTTTCACACCCATAAGTGAAATCCATGTCTTCGAGAGTAATGTGCAAACACTCCAATGGGAAGCGATTTATTTTTTCAATGGTTTTGCTTTTGCCGACTGACTGCTTGGGAAACTTCTCTGTGTAAGTTAGCTCAAAACAAGTTCCATTCTGGTGCCCTATCACCATCAGCAGACTTTCGAGCATTTTCTCACACACAGATGAGTGGAACTCAGAGTTTTGTTCACAGTAATGAATATTCTTTCGCATTCAGCACTGCTGTGGGGAATAGACAGGATGCCCAGCATAACCATTGAAATCATGTGGAACCTGAGCGATTCGTCGACACTTCGAACATTTCTTAATTTTGACCACTGCACGTCACACCTCGACTCATTCAATGTGTCCGCTGGGATATGGTAAGCTTGCAAGTTGGCGAACTCAACTTCCAGTGTGTCAATTCCATCTTCGCTTGATTCCCGCTCTGCTGGGGTAGAATAGTAGGGAACGCCATAATAAAATGACGTACGCAGCTGAATGAAGCAGTCTCGAGACCTTGCACTTGAGCAACTTCAGCAATCTTGAAGTTGACGTCCTCCAGTGGGGGTTTGTGGTGAATGTAATCGCACGCTAGAGTAGGTTGTAATGCCAATACAACCATAGTCCAATACTAGGCCATAGGCCAATACCATAGTCCATAGTCAACTTCCAGCAATGAATGACATCCCTTGATAACACTTGGGCGCACAAATCTAGTAAGAAAATCCTCGACAAGGTGGTTCAAGAGGCCCCTCAGGACATGAATCTGAGGAGCCTGTGACTGAAGAAGAGAGTTTGCCTTTCCAAAAATCGGTACAACATTCTGGAGAAAAAGGCAGCATGCCCTGCTTAGCTCAGATGACAAAAAATAAAATAGGCGCTATTCACGGGTCACGTGGCTGGCTTCTCTGGATTCCTCGGGATGAAGTTTTTCCGCTTGAGGTCTAAAATGGGCTCCTTTTCTCTTTAGCGAGTGTTATCACCGTCTGTTCTTTTCTTTCCGAGGTCTGCAGCAGTCTTGAAAAGGTGAGTAGCAGGCTTTGGGGTTGGTCCAGGGTTCTTAGGTGTTTGTGAGAACGTTCTTGGAATCTCCTACGACTCCAAAAACAAGCTCCTCTTGTTGCACTGCTTTTTTCTGATAAAAAAGCTAAGTAGCGATTTCCACTGGTCTAGCAGCCTCTTAAAACACTTCCCCAACGACAGCCAAAGTGTTGGCGAATATTTCAACATCCTTCTGACCTCAACGCCATGCATCGTTTGAAGCTCTAAGTCTATCTTTTCACTTCGAGCTTTTTTCTAGGTAGAAAAAGATGTCAATCAATGCATCATCAACCTTTACAGGAAGACATGAAGCTCCTTTTTGGGCGACCAAGTTGATCAGATGGCACAGGCAACCAACCCTTATCAAACCTTGTTGAGCCTCTATCAATACAGTAGAACACTTTTTCTTGCCGATCATGACATTGGCATTGTCCGAACAGATAGCCAGCAGGTTCCCAAGAGGCAAATCAGGGAACTCATATCGTCCAAAACCAGACTTCCAATCTTGTGACCTGTCGCTTCCCCCTGGATTGTTCATAGGCAAAGATGGCGGCTTTCGACTCTATTCATCTCTTCAATGAAATATGTCACAACAATAGGGTAGAGCTGCGTATCTATTATTACTGCCATTCACAGCAATCGAAAATATTTGCTGTTTTAGGGCATCCAGCAAAGGAGTCTCCACATCGGCGGTCATTTTCCAAACAATCCGCCTTCTGCGCAAGTTTTCTGCGAATGCGCGAAGTCGTAGCAGCGACCAATGGAAACACGTTGGACGGCGTCGACGGCGTTTCTCGGCGCCGCCAGTGCACGGGGGTTGGCGGCACCAGGCGGCACAGTGACCATCACAAGCTCTGCCGCGTACGGTTGCCACTCTCTAGGCATGCCGGGATGCAAGACGCGGTTTTTCAGGTTTCGTTCGGTGAGCCGCGACCAACAACGACGTGAAGCTTGAATTAGGGCCACCAAGCGTCAAGATGTGAATCGCCGACCTTAGCAACCGACTGCTTACTCTCGACTGTGCGAAAAACACTTCGTTATAGGTATGTATGCATCTAAGGAAATGTGCATGATGAAAGTATCTACTGGAGTTTGCACCAAGCCTGTAACTCATCAGTGATAGCCGCAATGAGCATTTGTTTGGCACGTGTTTGCTTTATGTGCGATGGAGCCGGGTAGCGCAGATATCACAGGTGGATGTGTGCGCTAGACCGTAATATTTACCATGTTTTATCGCGACTGCCGCCTGACTAAAAAGAAAAAAAATTGGACGTTTGTTGTGATGCACCGCAGTTCGCAAGCCGAGTGGTTGAGCTGGTCATGAGGCTCGCGAACAGCAGTGCATCACAACAAACGCTGTATTTGTTTTCTTGTTAGTCAAGTGGCAGTTACGATAAAACATCCTAAATATTACGACCTAGCACACACAGCTGCTGTGACATTTAAGCTACCCAGCCCGTTCGCACATAAAGAAAAGAAACGACAAAATACATCGCCATCAGGCCTCGGCGCAACTAAAGCAAACACACACTTTAGAAATCCTCATTGCAGCTATCACCGGTGTGTTAAAGACTGGGTGCAAACTCCAGTAGGTACTTTTCATCATGCATATTTCCTTTAGATGCATACATACCTGTAGTATCTGTGTTTTTGCCACTCGGAGCATACGACGCACTTGACACTTTTGCACGACGCACAGTATTTTTTTTTACCCCTCAGGCTCGCCTTCGTGCTCGCCAATGCATTCGGATTTTGTTCCCTCAGTGTACGCAATCAGATGCACTTCGTTAGGGAGCCAGGTAATCGTCGTCTTCGTCCAACCGTTTGCAACGGCAAGGAAACTGCCTGGCACGAATGAGTCTCCTGGAGGGTTCATGCTCGTTCACTTGCAGAGTGGATCGCTCTGGACGTAGAACAGCGTTGGTTCCAGACCGAGATGCGCATCCAACATGTAGGAGATGTGCATGTGTCACCAAGTCGTTGATTCCGCAGAAATCGCGGCGGAGGCAGAAAGATTGTGGATCCTTTCACAACAGAATGACCATTCTCTGTTCACAGAGAACCTTTTCACCACTGCGACCACATGCGCTTTGAGGGCAGAAACCGGCTACAGTGCTGAATCATCTGTTGCCAGAAAAATGCTGCGCGTTTCCTGGAGGATTCTGGCCGGGATAATGCTCTGTTCAGGGGGTGTGGACAAGTGCCTCTCTGCCGAGCTTCGTAGATGAAATTCTATAGCTGCACGCTTGTAGATGACGTGAGGAGGAAGCGACGCCCATTGCATCGTGCCGGCGCCGCAGTGACCGCATTGTGCTCGGTAACTCAAGACACCCCGTGCATATGCGCCGCTTGTAAGTCACAGGAGACGATTCCACCTAGCTCTGCAGCATCAACAAACCCCTGGCTACTTTGTCCTTTGAGATCCCTCTCTCTCTGCCTCCGTGCTCTCCTGTCTGTCGTGAACCTACACGCTGTCACGTTGAACACGGCCCACGAAGACAGGATATGCATGCGTTATGAGTGTATTGTGAAAACGCTGTAACATTCCCCCATACTGCGTGAATATGATATACTGCAATCACTGTCACTATTTTCCGCCCTGCGGCCAAAAAAGGGGGGGAGCTTTCACTTTGTACCTGCATTGGCCTGGACATTTCGTATGGTGCGCTTTCGCGTCGTCTGCTACACTGCCGTCCAATGTGTTTCTCGCCCGCTCCCGCATGATGGCGCCACATCCTCCCACAAAAGGCGGATTGAAGTCGTCCTTGTTTGTCCACAGGCGTAGCATTTCGGCATGATCGCTGACACTCAGTGGGATGTTGTGCTCAACTAAAAATGCCGTGAATAGGCATTCTGCACGAATCACACCGAGATCGTTATCGCTGCATACAGAACTTTCTAGGCTTGACTGGCTGTCCGCGGTTCGCGAGTATCGTACCCCTGATTCATTTTAGAATTGATGTGGACCTTGATGTCATAATTGCCACCATGCGAAATGTTCACGTCACATGCGCACGAGGTGCAAAATCCAAACTTCTCCCCTTTCTTTGACGGCATAAAGCATGGAAATTGTGCCGTATAAGATTTCAAAAATACTTGGAAATACCGGGGCTTCGAGCCCGCCATTGCACTGCGAAGCCGCTACAGTTAAAACATCAAGTCGCACATAGCAGCTAGTCGCACAAAGGCAACAGGTATGGCAACAGGTTTGCAGAGGTGATATCAAGCTTTGGATATGGAGCTGTGGCCCCCCTAGTAGACGACAGAAATCACCACAACCTTGCCGCTGCTGATACTATGAATACAAGCTATCCTCTCATGGCAGCGCAAGATACCAGGGTGTAGATTTAACAGATTTTCAAGTTTTTTTTTCCCACAAATACAATATTTTCTGTAAATTTTCAAGCAAGATTCGTAAAATCTTAAAACTGGTCAAAATCCGTACATTTTACGGAAAATTTTGGAAAATTGGCAAATATGAAATACAGTTGAATCCCGCTATAACGAAATTCACGGTGCACGAAAAAAAATTCGTTCTCGCGGAACTTCGTTATCGCAAAAATTTGACGTGAAACGCAGAAAGAATTGCCCAAGCAGCAGCAAAGGCGTTTAATGCCAAAAATCTGTAAGCTTGGTTTGCTTACGCTTCACGGCGAGCAACGCCGTCACGCGATTTTCGCACTCGGTCAGCAAACCCATTGCAACATCGTCGTCTCGGACAGCAAAGAAATTCCTGATGACATCAAAAGCGTCCATCACCTGTACGGCGGTTGCCGCAGCCGGCGCTTCCTGTACGTCGTCGTCTTCTTCATCGGAAGAGTCCTTATCATTCCGGGCAGCTTTTATGATCTGCTCATCACTCACATCTTCGTGAACAACAACACAAGCGTCAGCGCCGATGTATTCGTCGAGCTCGAGATTAGGCGGCACGGTTCCTATTTCTCCCAGCGTTTGCCAGGCGGCCGCGATCCCCGGAGCCGGTGACGCCTCTTCGTCGTCGTCTGTAACGCCTGGTGTTAGGCCAGCAGAGTGTACGGGTCGACCTTCGGCAAATCCGGCGTGCCTGAAACAGTTCACAATTACTGAGCGCCCCAGTGTGCTCCAGGCAGCAGACATAATCTGCAGTGCCACGTACAAGTCCACCTTTGTGTCTCGGCCGGTTTCAGTGTTAAAAAGCAGCCGCTGAATTAACCTCCAGCGGTAAGCGCGCTTCAGGCTAAGAATCACGCCCTGATCGAGAGGCTGTAAGACAGACGTGCAATTGGGAGGGAAAAACCTCAGCTCCGTGTTAGTGAGCTTGACTTCGTCGGAGTGATGAGCTGAACAATTGTCCAAAAGCAAGCAAACTTTACGGCCCTGCCGCTTCATGTCGCGGTCGAATGCCATCATCCACTCGGTGAAAATAGCGCGGGTCATCCATGACTTGTTGTTCGCCTTGTACTGCACAGGTAGGCTACGAGTTCCCTTAAAACAGCGCGGCTTGGCACTTTTGCCTATGACTAACGGCGGACGCTTGTCCGAGCCATCCATGTTTGTGCAAAGCAGCACTGTGATGCGTTTTTTGCTGTGTTTGCCGCCGTGACAGCGCTGCCCCTTGAAGTCGAGCGTCCTAGCCGGCAACATCTCGTAGAATAGCCCGGTCTCGTCGGCGTTGTAAATGTCTGCAGGCGCGAAGTTGCTTAAAATTCCGGCCATGTTACTCGCCTTCCAAGCAGCTGCTCCGTCCACGTCTGCTGACATTGACTCGCCGCACAACACTTTTCCAACGATGTTATGGCGGGCCTTGAAACGGTTTAGCCAGCCAATGCTGGCTTTAAAATCATCAATGCCAAGTAGGCATGCATAGTTCAAGGCTTTCTGCTGGACGATGCTTCCGGACAGGGGGACGTTGCTGGCTCGTGCTTCCACAAACCACGCATGCACTGCTTTGTCCAACTCTTCATGGAGGGGCCGCGTCACCTTTTTGTGCTTCGAGGATGTGCCTGAAGCAAGTGCCATTCTCACGCTGTCCTTATTGCCTAGAATCGTTGACAGCGAACTTGCAGGAATTCCGAAGTCTTCAGCAATTGCCGCTTTCTTCCTTCCGCTTTCTGCTTGGGCGATTATTTGAGCTTTTTGCTCAAGGGAAAGAGTTTTGCGTTTTTTCACTTGCGTTGCCATCGTGTCCTGCGGATGAAAACTCGTCGTTGTCGAAGAGAAAGGCAGCGAGTGAACAACGCGACCACGACACAAAGCCAAAATGGCAGAACTGCAATCACGTGATTTCATGCTTAATGTGGCTTTGGATTTGACTTGGACTTCTCGCCAATAAAACTAGTTTCGGTTTCGATTTTGAACGCGAAAATTTCGTTGAAGCGGAAACGCTCTGCAAAAATGGTTCGTTGTGCAGAGAAATTTAGGCCATTAATTCTTATAGGATACTCGCGGGGAATAAAAAATTATTCGTTGTCGCGGAAATTTCGTTGTGGCGGTATTCGTTGTGGCGGGATTCAACTGTACAAATAAGTACTGCCGGCACGGTACAAGACAATCTCCATGAAAGGCTACGACTTCGTAGGGGCGCTATGGATTACGCTGGTGACGCGGAAACTTTTCTTTTCCTTTTTTTCCTGAAGTGTCTATCCTTTCACCCATCAGTCAACAGAAGCACACAAATGTGTGAATAAAAGGTTAAGGGAGCACTTGCATAAAACACTAAAGTACACTGTACTTTGATGGAACCACCGTCTTAGCATGTTCAAAAGAGAGAAAGGAAAGAGAAATAACAGAAGCTTTTGAGATATCAGAGGCTGGAAAAGACAAACACATCAGCACTGCATCTGTATGCACTGCACAGAAGTGCCAGTGCATACAGATGCGACACTAGTTTGCACGGCGACCTTGAACACAGTCAGTGCATGGGCTGTTTTTAAATGTGCCCCTTGTGTGAAAGAACCAGTTGCCAATGTGCGCTTGTCCTATGTATACATTGGTTGCCCAGTTTTTCCTCGTTTGTCTAGTCTTTCCTACTGCAGTGCACAATTTCCATCAAAATGTTTAACTAACTAGCCCCCATCAGTGCTTTGATGTGGTCTTCAAGAATAAAAATGCTGACAGCCCCTGTGCGCTTTCAGCTTAGGCTGTAATACGAACTTTAATAATGATATAAAAGCCGACAGGCTCAGTGCCCTTACGAAGATCCGTACTGTGAATGGCCGCCGCTGGAGTAGCCACCACCACCAGAGTAACCCTGCTGGTAGCCTCCGCCTCCACCACCATTTCCAGAGTTGCTGTTGGCATGGTTCAGCCGGAACATCTTTGGCTATGAAAAAAAAAAAAAGGACAACGACCCATCACTCAGCTGTGCATTTCCTTTGCATGACTCTTTTGATGCCAAGAATATCTTCACTGCCTCTTACCCACCCTTGGTCTCAAGCACTGCAAAGTCAGTAAAGTAAGACCTTGTCATACCACTGGTCATATTGTATGGCACATAACCATCTACCAAGCCCTAATTGTATCCCAGTAAATTATTCGCTGAAGGAACTATGGCCATTCCTGGTGATAGCTTAACAAGCTCAAATGCGAGGCTCAACTATTTCTTGCCCTTGCAGTGACAGTGTCCCAAGTACTTTCATGCCTCCGACTGTGCATACAACAGAGGAGTGCAGGCAACGACTTTTTGTCTCATAAAAGAAATGTCACTTGCCCTGCTAGTCAAAGCTTTACACTGTCACCCTGAGGCAGATATTTTAATTAGCCCCAGCAGCATTCAAGTCTCAAGGTCAATCTTTATTTCATAACATAGTGGTGTTAAGGGGCAAACTCAGAAAGCCAAGGCACTGAGGTTATAGCTGTGGGAAGCAATAAAAAAAGGCAAGAAAGTGTGCATTCCACAATTGGGGGAATAAAATAAAAATGATGTAAGCACTTTTCAAGTACAGTGAAACCTCATTATAACGAACAGTTAAAAAATCGGGAAATAGTTCACTGTATGCATAATTCGTAGCATAAAATTTCGTAGAAAATACATGCAAGAGCAGCAAAATTCAATCAGAGAAGGCACAGCAACTCAGAGGGTGCTTACTTCGGTGATGTCCATTTATTTATGCGCAAAGAACTGCATTATTACGGCCTGCTATTTTTGTGTTGATCGCGTTCCGTATCACGCCCTGTTCTACAGTTTGCAAACACTCAACAAGGGCAAACCCACTGCCCTCAATAGCACTAAAGTGGCGGTGCAGTAAATCCAATGCAGCAAGTGCTTCTTGTGAAGTTGGAATGTTATCATCTGCAGGGTCAGCCTGAGCTTCATCTGCGGGATGTTCAAAACCTTCCGCAGTGATTTCAGCATCCGTCAGTACAGCCGTGGTGGCTGCGATGTCGCCGCCGCCTACAAAGTCTTCTACAGTTATTGTTGCGGGCATGTCACCAACAAGACGCGAAAAATCGTTCCAGGCCTCATTGAGCTCGCGGAGCTCTGTTTCTGCTTCGTCGGGATCGTCCCCATCGTCACCTGATGCACGGGCCTCTGCTGGAACAAAACCTGCGTGCCGAAAGCAGTTGACAATCGTTTTGCCCTTCACACTGTCCCATGCCGCTTTAATGCTCCCAGCAGGTTGATCTTCAAGTCCGGCTTCATACGAAGCTTCACGAGAAGAGTGTGAGTCTCCTGTTGTAAACTGCCTTGAAGGCCCTGATTTTATCTCCAGCTTGGTCTTTAATGTCAGTGCTGCTCTTTTTCACGTTCACCGCCATCACAGCACTACGCACACCTGCGCACCACACTCGACACGACCACCGCCGCAGCCTCCACCGAACGCACGCTATGACGGCCACGCCGTGACGCCACTGCTAACACTAAAATGCAAATAGGCAAAAGCAACATCCGATTGTGCCGCTGCCGCTGCTACTGAAGTGGTATTGTCAGCGCCTGCGAGCTAGTCCTGAACGTTTGCTGCGCCGCACAACACACTTGTATTGCAATCAAGCCTACCTCCTGCTATTATAATGAGGTAGTGCTTGGTGTCGCGAAGTTCGATATATCCGTTTTATGCCGAACCATGTTCGCTATGGGAAGTTAAAAATACATGTGTTTGACAAAAATATGGTTGGTTGGTTTGTGGGGTTTAATGTCCCAATGCAACTCAGGCTATGAGAGACGCCGTAGTGGAGAACTCCGGAAATTTCGATCACCTGGGGTTCTTTTCGGAAGAGTTCGATATATTCAATAATTCGTTATATGCGTGTTCGTTATATCGAGGTTTGACTGTACAAAGCTGTAAAGAAAGTATATATGTGCACAGATCAATGGGCAGAATAAAAGAAAAAAAATTGAATGACAATGTTATTTTTTCAAATTCTAGTCCTTTCAGAGGAGACACAGCTCTTTGAGATGAAAAAAAAAAAAAAAAATCGCAATGAAGTAATTTTTCTTAAACAATTTTTTCCAAATCTACAGGTAATATTTCTTTAGTTCGGCAAGTTTCCCATTTCAGGAATCTATTTTGGCTGAGGGATCAATTCATAACATCAATCTGCGCTGAATTCCGTGCAAAAACGCTTTTTTTTTTCATGCCACGTAGCTAATTTTTTACACTCGCGATTATGGCCACCTTGATCTTGGTGGAAAGAGTGGCTTTTTTAATTTCCCGCCACAAATGCCTCCGCTGACGCACTGCTGACATTGGAATTCATGCAAAAAAAAGTTCTTGCGCGCAGCCCTGCTAGTGCGCGTGACTAAAAAGCATGCTGCGACTGGCTGTGCGAGGCTCCCATCATCTGCTCAACTCCGCAGGGCAATGCGACAACGCATCTCATTGTTCTCAGTCCGGTCAATATGGAAGCTCGTCCCGAGGCACAAGTTTGGCAAAAGGTTAACTGTCTAAAGCATCCAGAAACATTCCATTCCTTCAGACTGCATCGGGAATAGTCCGCAGCCAGCGGCAAATGGTACTGAAGCCGCAGATCATAGTCACGGCATGCCAAAGTAGGCCTAAAGATGCCTCCGATGAGTGTTTCTGACTATGGCTGCGTTCGACGTGACACTGCAGTCTCGCAGCATGCGGATTTGGGGCAGAGGAAGAACGTTCCAAAAAAACACTACAAATTCCTTCAATACGAAAGCTAGATGTTCTTCCTCGTGCTGACGACGCTGCAGCTGCGCCCTTCGACATTGAGACGCTTCGCTTTTACTGACTCCATGAATGTACTGATGTGCGTCAAGTGCACTGTGTGCGATGGTACAGTCACTATAGATGAAGGCAAATGTGAATGTGGCCTTGCCATGAACCACGTAACATTGTTATCACATGTGCGTGCCGCAGTGATGCTCTGTGAATGTGGTGCTCAACGCGTGTGAACTGTAGCCAGAGAAGCCCATCCCATTGTTGTGAATGGTGCTCAATGCAAGCCACTGGAAATCGACAAATGGCTCTAAACAATGTTTTTTATCGCGATGAACATTTCCTACTTCGTACCAAAACGTGGAAGAGGTATGTGAAGACGAAGTTCACACTCGCAGCGGCTCTTGCTGCCGAAAAGCAGATGACTCTGCATGCAATCAGTCCAGTTCACAAACTCAAGCTTGGGAATCTCAAAAGCAGTGCCGCCTCATATGACAGTCTTGACATTAGATTGAAAACGTTCCTTAGTCACTTGGGCTTTAACATGTTGGTAATTTTCTTCTGCATTCTATGATTAAAACCAACTTTATTATCTTTTCTTTTTATAATTTTTTCAAAATGCCATTTCTTGTATTCTTGCTAACTTGCTGAAGTGTCTCTGCCTCCAAGGCAGGTGGAAACAATTTTTGCTGTGGCGTGTTGCTAAGAGTGTAAAGCACACAATGTTAGCAAAAGATTTTGGAATTTATACTTCAAAATTTTTCAGTTTTGCTCTAGATTGGACGACAGTATATCTACATTTGGAACAGTGCAATTGGAATTGCTCCAGCTTTGCTAATCGGTACGTAAAAAAAGTGCTAACATTGTGCTCCTCATGCTCTTCAGTACTTGAATTTCTGCACAGCATGAATTTCTGTCCGAGATTATTTTTTCACTGGTTACGCAAATTATGAACACTTTCATTTATCTTGGGAACTAACTGGCCCACTAGAAAACAAATGACATAATTGAACTCTGTGCAAGAAGCCAAATTAGAATACCATAAATTTCATAAAATTTGGTCAAAACTAAGAAATAGCATTAAAAGCCTTGGCCCCAAAACATTAAGGTTGTGCATACTGTTAAGCATTGGGAAACCTGAACTGGAAGCATTCCAAGATGATGGTTAGTGCGAGAACGCCTAACACCACAAACTTGCACAGTCCGCATAACATTTAACTTGCCAAGCCTTCTTGCTGGGAACAGCACTAACACAGGACGGAGAGAAAACACAACACAGTGCCTGTGTTGTGTTCATGCTTTGTCCTGTGTTAGCGCTGTTCCCAACATGATCGTTAACCAACAAGCCCAACTCTCCATTCTTTTGATTGCCAAGCCTATGGCTGGCTCAACATTAATTGCATGACTGAGCAAAGGCCTGCAGGTGGCATTAATATAACGACTAATAGCTTGGCACCACTTATTACAATGAGTGACTAGACGACAAATGTTGGCACAAGCAAAAAGCAACGAAGAAAGAACATTGCACACGCACATCACACAGTAACGTTGATCACAACAAAGAGACACGTATGCCGATGCGGCTGCTGAAAACATTTTTTATACCACATAATACATTCATACTTATTTGAAGGAGTCTCAAAACTTATTTCCGTTTTAAAAGCGCAAAGTTTGCGGCTGAAAGCAGTTTCATGTCTTTCCTTCAACAGACAGAAAGATACAGTAAGCCGTTCTGTCTGTTGAAGGAAAGACATGAAACTGCTTTCAGCCGCAAACTTTGTGCTTTTAAAACGAAAATAAGTTTTGAGACGCCTTCGAATAGTATGAATGTATTATGTGGTATAAAAATACAGCAAGTCTTCTAACAACAGAGATTTTTAAACTTATTGAAATGCAAATTTAACGCCTAAATAGAATCATTTAGGCTTAAATATAATAATAAAAGTTATATTTGTGACAATGTTTTTGTTGTTTTTTTTTTAGCCCGCTCGGTGGCGCTCAGGTTTGGGCTGCTCCTTTGCGCAGCTGAAGGCCGCCGCCGACCGCCTTTCCCGCTGCGGGCCTTTATCGCAAAGGGCTCGCGACTTTGCGATGTAGCTGAGCGTCAACTGCCCTTAAAGCAAAGAACCTTCATTCTCAAGGCCTTGCAAGTGCCCGTGTGACAGGGGCATTATTAAAGCTGCCTATGTGCCATGAAGCACAACACGGACACGTTTCTTGTGGTATTTGCATGACCTACACTTTAATTTTGTAATCAGTTGGAAAAGTTTGGTAATGATTAAGCATGGCTGGAGCCAGCCATGTGTAACCATGGAAAGGAAAAAAAAACTTTTGTTACTAAACACCCGCTTCAAACCCTCAGAATCTTTCTTTAGTATGAGTTGGTTACTTTTCTTCACATAAACAAAGGCAGTCTTGTTCCATTATCACTTAAGCCGAAAGATGTCGCCCTCTTCAATTTTGATACCTATTACTAGCGCCACTTCAAGCACAGCGGTTGATAGCCGTTGTGATTGCCATTAGACAGATGGCGCTCACGGGGAATACCCGAATTATCATCTATCTCCTTTGCATTTGCCGTGTAGCTGCGCTGCTTCTTTTTTAGTTTCGCTCCTTTAATGTAATAAACCTTTTTGCAGTAAAGATGTGCCGTGTGACTGGGGTATACGGCTATCAAAATACAAGCATGGGGTTAAAAAAGGCTATTTCGCTGTATATGATGGACTAAGTTTTCAAATCTACGATTTGCTTAAGATATTTCCATATTTAAAAAATTTTAAAATGCAGGAGAAAGCTATCCAACAGAGGATTCTCATGATGGACAAGGGGCTGCGTTCACTGTAAAACAGTGCAAAATGTTTCATTATAGTGTTTGAATTTTTACACGAGTATAAGACACGGGGTGAGGCCATCTCCACATGCATCACATAGCAGTTGGTTTTGTCAGCATGAAGTTACATGTAAGGAGAGTAGTCCTATGTGAAAACGGCACAAAATTGCTTCCTTAAAATGTTTCTGGTGAGTGCACGACTTCTATTCTCCTGACACAAGCTTTACCACATTGTTCATTTACTTCGTTATTCCATACAGTTCACCAATGATCCCTTAGTTAACAATGTACTAACTTTGTGCAGTGTTCAATTCAAAGGGCATATTCACTTTCGTGATTTGCTTGCCCTGAGCTTGAGCAGCGTACACACCCGCCCATCACTGCTTTTTATTACAATATGACTCGGGACCTTGAACATGACCTTGAGCAGTGATTGTGGCTACACCGTGTATGATGTCCCCAAGCATTGATGCATTACTGGGCTTTGAAGGGTTGTGACTACACTAAGGGAATCCGTGAAAGCAATTCTCTTTGAAAAGTTCTCGTTTACTATTCTTTCTCCAGCAACAGAGTCTGTTGCAACGTTCAGCAGTGAAGATGGATGGGGACTGTGTAAGTCGTGAGACTTCCTTCTCATTCCCTCAGACCACTGGACTTCCAACTAAGGAGGAGCCATTCTCGAACCATCAGCATAAAAGTCTGTGAAGGTACTGTACCTTTCCTCAAGTGCAACGAATTCTTGAATGATGTGCTGCTATGGAGTTTGTGCTTTATGGAACCGTGTGAGTGAGGCCTCAGGCTGCAGGAAAATTATACCATGGAAGTAGTGGGTTATGTCTTTGAGCAATGCAAGGTATATCATCCAGTATTCCAAGAGTTTGGCATATCAGTTCTTGAGGTTTTGTTGAATACTGTTCTGAAAGTGGAATTTTTAAAGCGTGGATAAAATATGTATTTTGGCAGAGACTGGACTTTAAAATATAGATGTTCAGTAAACTACACATGAATAGCGTAGGTCTCAGTTACGTACTGGGTCTAGTTTAACCATTTTGCTGTCACAAACATACCAGTACACCCCCCCCCCTCCCCACACACACACAGTGTCAGCAACGTATCGGTACATTCTGTATTGTGCGTTCATAACTTCACGCCTGAGCGCGAAGCTAGTGCACCTGGACTGGCTGTACCATCTGTCAAGTCTTTCTACGAGTTCGTATTTTTGCCCCACGCTGTGTTGGTAAATATATATTGAAGAGTATGGAGCAACCCTGCCCTCCCCGCACCACCTTCATTACTGGGGGACGCGGTCACTCTGCATGAGCTGCTCTTTCGCGCTAAGCGATCATGCGGCACGAGCGTGGTTACGGTAGTTACGGGTTCAAGGGTTGTTCTGCCATCTGCTGCAGGTTTGCAGGTTTTTATTTTTATTCTGTTGGTGTGTCTGCTATGATGCATTAAGTTAAGGGCCACGCGCCGTTGCCTCTCCAATAGGCCAACACGACTCAATTGCTGCTTTCGCTGTCTTGCCGCGCCATTCCTTGCAGCTAGTAGCAGCAAATGTTTTAGCCTCTTTACATATCCCTCTGTCATCTTGATTTCACACATGCCATTTCTCTCCTTTGTGCAGGCGCCCGAAAGTGCGCCCGTCATGACACGGTTACTTTTGCATGGCTGACCGCGCGGGTACCTTCAACTGCGGACTGGAGCGATGGCTCTTTTGATTATGAATACTGTATTTACTCGCATAATGCTCGCACTTTTTTCGTAGGAAACTGATGCCAAGTTGGGGGGGGGGGGGGGTGCAATAATTATGCGGGGAAAATTTTCGAGCAAATGTTTTGGAGCACTAAAAACAAATATAAATAGGTGAGAATAGAGATTCTTATGCCAGCTATTGTAAATATAACTAAAACATTACTTTCAAGCAGAACTTGTTGTTATAAAAGCACAGGGTCGCAAAAAGTACAAATAGCTAAAGCACTTTATTTGCCCCAAGCAGCCTCATCACTCCATGCGTTTCTTGATATAATGCTCACAGCAGTCCATACAGTTCTACTCTTGATCAGAGACTTGACCAGAGTCGTGTTGACACTGCTGTCGCCATCTCCAAAGCGTACTACGCCGCTGACGCCGAAGTGCCTGCTGGCAGCGCAGTTGCCATGCTGTAGCGTGCACTTGAAAGCTTTCAGCTTAAAAACAGCTGTATAACTTGCGTACCGCCTCATCGCGATGTGGCACCAAGAACACGGTAGACAGCGGAACAAAGCAAGGAACACTGACGGAACGAAGGAATAATGACGAGACACAGACACACCTCGCAAAATGGCGACGACCACGAGCATCATGGGGAAAAAAAAAAAGAGAGAGAGAAGAAGAAAAAGACGAGCATAACCTATGATGAAGATAATCTACCCAAGCACGCTATCGCCGCCTGGTAACGCGTGCACACAACGAGGCTAGCTAGGTTCAGTAGCGCTCCAAAAATGGCGCTTGTTACTACTAGCAGACGACTCTCGCGGTGGCAATACCGTATTTACTCGCATAATCCTCGCACTTTTTTTCGCAGAAAATCGGTGCGAAGTTAGGGGGTGCGATAATTACGCGGGGAAAATTTTTGAACAATGCTTTGGAGTGCTGAAAGCAAATGCAAATAGGCTGTGAACCGGGGTTCTCAAGCCAGCTATTGTAAATTTAACCAAAACTTCAATTGCAAGCAGGACTTACGTTTGTAATAAAACACAGAGACGACAAACACTACCTGCAGAAACACTTTATTTGCGAAGGCTGGCCGCCCGCAACATCACCATCACTCAGAGTCCGCGGAGTCCACGTCGACATTGCCATCGCTATCGCTGGTCGCTGCTTCGTCGGCTTCCTCAGCTTCACCCTCTTCATCTTCGTCCCACACCAAGTGGTCTTCTGTCGCGTCCAGGGCGTTGGAAATGCCAGTTTTCTTGAAACTCTTCACGACCACGTCAGCACCAATCATGCTCAATGCATCTGCTACCCAGCTGCACAGCAGCTCCACAGATGGCCTCTTTATCTTGCCACCCGGCGTAAGAGCGTGTTGGCCTTCGGCCATCCATTCTGCATACAGCCTCCGAACGTTATCTTTGAACGGCTTGTTCAAAGACACGTCCAGAGGCTGCAGCATCGATGTGAGGCCACCTGGTATTACTGCGATGTCCGTATGCAATTCCGTCAACTTCGCGCGAACAGAGTCCATGAGGTGACAGCGGAAGCTATCAAGAACGAGAAGCGACGGACAAAGAAGTGCTCCCGGTCGCCGTGCCCACACCGTCTTCAACCAGTTTCTGCCGTCATCCAACCTTTCTCTTGCACCCGCACGTGTATTCCGGAGGGCAGCTTTCCTTTTGGCAGGGTTTTCCGCTTAAAAATCGCATATGGTGGCAGCTTCCGCCCGTCCGCAGTCACGCCTAGCATGACCGTGCATCATTGTTTTTCGGCACCAGTCGTCCTTATGTGCACAGACCGCACACCTGTCTGCTCCACTGTAGTGCTGCTCGGCATATCAAAATTGAGGGGCGTTTGGTCCGCGTTTCCGATCTGGGAGAGCAAGAAGTTTATTTCCTGCCGAATTCGTATCACGAAGCGATAGAAGTCCACAATCTTGTCTTCATAGGCTGCAGGTAGCCGCTGGCAAAGCGTCGTCTGCCTCCTGAGCGAAAGTCCATTGCGCCGCATGAACCGCGTGGCCCACCCGTTACTTGCCCGGAAATCTTGCGCCGAGATGCCTTCTTTCCTTGCAATTATGCGCGCCTGGTTCCGCATCAGCTCTATTGACACGGCGCAACCATCCGCCCGTAGAGCCTTAATGTAGTCCAGGAGTGCAGTTTCAACCCCAGGAAATTTTCCCGTCTTCGGACCACGGAAGGCACGCCAAGTCCTTGCTGGTTGCCTTGAGCTTGTCGTGCTGCCGTCTCCAGTAGCGGACACAAAACTCGTTGACTCCGAAGTGTCTGCTGGCAGCGCGGTTGCCGTGCTCCAAAGCGTACTCGACAGCTTTTAGCTTAAAGGCAGCGGTGTAGCTTGCATATCGTCCCATGGCGAAGCGGCACCGAGAGCACGGGTGACAAAAGTAGCACGCACTGAGCGAGGCCTACGAAAGTCTTCGCAAAAATGGCAGAACTATGCGCGGAACTCGGGAGAACGTGCGGCTGGTACCAGCGGAACAAAACTGACGAAACACCTCGACGTTTCCTTCTCGAGGCGCTCGGAGTGGTCGGAGCTGGTGATGATGATCGTCGGTTGGGTCGGGTAGCGCCTCCTGGTAGCGCACGCACCTAACGGGGCCAGCTAGTTTCAGTAGCACTAGAAAGATGGCGCTCGCTACGCGTAGTCGACTGCCGCAGTGCAACATGTCGACTCTCGCGGCAGTGATGTTGGGGATGCGATGATTATGCGAGGAAAAAAAAAAATTCCAATTTTCGATAGGCAATGTGGGGGGTGCGAGCATTATGCGAGTAAATACGTATTGGTGGTGCAATGATTATGCACGGGGAAAAAAATTCAAAATTTTGACGCCCCATGTTAAGGGTGCGAGCATTATGCGAGTAAATATGGTACGAGCAGAATTCGGGCTCTCAAGAAGTATTGAGCAACATTTTTCCCCCCTCATATTATCCTCATTTATCTCAGTTATAGCAGCTGATGATGATTATGTTAGTTAACATGTGCAGGACACTGAAATGTGCATATTACTTTGACTATGTTATTTGTATAGCAATCATAATAAAAAATAAATCGCTATAATAAATCTGATAGGCTCGCTCCCTGAAAGCAAGCCGACACTGGGGGTGCGTCACGGCCAAAAACACCTGACAGCGAAAGGGTTAAGGTAAGACTGTCTCATGGAATAGTCACCACACTCAATCACATAATTAACTTGCTTCAAGACCTCTTCAGCCAATTATGAGAGTGCATTAAGCACGTTTTTCCACACCACATCATCTACATGTTGTCTGCTCCGGGTGTATGCAGATGTTTGCAAAGAAGTATAAATAGACACTGTCTACGTACCACACACTCAAAAAACATTTGGAAGGCTTAACATTTTGTGCTTGTCAGATCTACATATTTAGTTCAGCGCGTGCAAACAAGGCCACAACTACAATTTCAGCGTAGTGGTGCAATCTAGTCATTCGAACTGAAACCATTTTTTTTTTTCAAAGGAAAGGCAAAATCATCATTTGAAATAAAAATTAAAAGATGTTTTGCACTAATGGATATTACTGTTGGCGAGATGAGGCCAAATGAAACCTCAAGCGCTGTTCCAAGACTTACCTAATTGGGTCATGCCACGGTCATCCAATATATTAGTCTTTTAGTTTAGCAGACACTACTGGACCTTATTATTCTATTTCTGAAATTTGAGTGCCCTAGACACATTCCTTATTTCGAAGTAAGTGTTTGAATTTGATGCTGTGAAGCTCCTCTCATCCCAGAGCGCAGTCATACTTCGCAATCGCGGGCGGAGCCATTGCTGTAAGCTTGCGGCATCCGGTGCTGTAAGCCTCGTCAGCTTACCATCTACTTTCATAATGCGGCTAGGGCCAGACTTGGGCCTGAAAACGAGCAGATTAAACAATGTTTGCTATGACGGGACGGCCGGGGTATCGGGCGCCTCGATGTAATGTGCCGTGCCCTATACATATGCTGCTGCGCCGTCTGGCTGTGCACCGAAGATTGTACAAAGGCACCGCCGGACAGCACTATATACATTGCGCATATTATGCGTTGCTTTTGAGTACGCTGTTTGAGCGGGTCAGCTCGTGCGCCTTTCGTACTCTGGCGCCAACGTGCACCTGAATCCCGCCCACAGATGCCGCTATTCCCTGGGTCAAAAGTGGTAACAGAGGTCTACGAAAAGCTCAGTTTGCGGTAATTTCGGTAAGCGGCATGACTGCTGTTTGGTCTACAGTCGCGGCTTCGTGTAACCGTGGTTGACACTGCTTGTGCACAGAACATGCAGCAGACGACGCGGCGTCTCAGATACAGACTAAGATACAGAAATGAGGAAGTGCAACAGCCACAGTAAAGGCTGCAGGTGAAGTTTCACTACAAAGTTCATTTCAGTTTCCAAAATTTTGCTACTTGAAGATGGTGCAGCACCCATTCCAAACATTTAACGTTTAAAACGACAGTACGACGACATTTATACCTATGTGTACAAGCTCAAAATGATATCTAGGCAGTACGGGACACTAGCACAATGCAGTCCACTACTGAACAGCACTTGCTCGGTGCAAACAAAAACAACAAGGCTGTCAAAATTCTTATTCAGCCCGACTAGCCCATTTCCTTGAAAAAGCCAGCTGTACGCACCTGCATTGCGTTGGGAATGGGCTTCCCATTGCAGCGTAGCAGCGCCCTCTCTGCAGCTGCTTCATCACCAAAGTCCAGGAATCCATAGCCTCGAGGCAACCTGCTCAACAGTGAGACAGCAGCGCGATTACATGTGCCCTCTGTTGCAAGGAAGGAAGGAAGGTGTCTTTTGAATATGGGAGGCACACCTTTAAGGCAAAAGACCAACCGCCCCACAAGCTGCCATAGGGCTGTTCTTTCCTCATCCTCTATCTGTGCCCCCTTATTTTAATGCAATGACTCACAAGGAAAAAAAACTTGCCCAGCTTGTCACTCTAACGCCAACCTGACACAAAGCAGTAACCAGAAGAGTATGTATACAGTTAGCATATTATAAACACACACGGAAGGTAATTCATGGATATGTAATTCATGCTGCAATTTGTGTGCACTACACTCAATTTAATGGCATTAGCATGACCAGCAGTGCAAGTGTCAATGTGGCCATAAGAATAAGACCACTTTAACCGCAGCATTAGCACGTTCGAATGGACAAATAATCTAACTTATTTTCAAAAAAACTTCCCAAGAAAATAACTGACATTTATTAAAGTGTGGGATTACACAAACTAAATGTTGCTAAACACAGCGAAAAACTTCACTGCAGTATATTCAAGCTAGTCTAGGCTCAGCTTGGCTCACAGAGTGCTAATCAAGACTGCAGCAATGTCAACATTAGTTGTTCTTTGACTACATAATTTTTCAGGAAGCTGTGTTTTGTTTTTGTTCGCAAGCAGCTTAAGTACCACTGCACGAATCTGTCTGTGAATAACACCAGCCAAAACGAACCTTTGCCGATACTTTACACTGCAATTTAACAAAAAAAACCTTGCATGCAACACGGCTTACATACACTGACATTCACCACTCAAACCATAATTTTTAACCAGGCAACAGCACAAGTAACGCTGCATTCTTACCTGAGGCGCCCTGCGGGGCTGAACCGTCGAAACTAAGTGCCTGTTTGGCACTCCCACAAATTTTGGTTTGGTTCAACCCTTTAGCGCCTAACTGGCTCGAAATTTACCCCATCCTGCAAGGGAAAAACCGGTAACACTAAACTTAGTGATGCCTTGCCCTGACAGCAGATGTGTAGGCAGTGTTTTACGCACATCCTAGGAAAAAGCTCAGACTGCTCTGCAACTCTAACGAAATATATTAAAGTATACCAATGCAACATTTTTTTTTTAAACGCTTCCCCTTAAGGGCTGAATGACCCAAGTGGCTGACCTGTACTTGAGGGTCATGAATGGAAGGATAGCAAGAAAGCACTAAGGCAGTGTTCAGAAGCCATGCATATGTGTAGTACATTAAACATTGTGAAGCTGCAGCAGCAAGCAAACATCTTACAGCTGGAGACAGCGCGTTCACTGTTCCCTTGCCCTACGATACCTAGTCAAAATGGCTGTCAGCATGTGAACGGTTGTAGAACACCACCGGCATTTGGTTTCGCGGGTTGCGAGCTCGAAAGTTGCTAAGCCTACTACCACCACCGCGACGGCACATAATTCGGCGCCACAACAAATAGTCAAAATAAACTTTAAACAGCGCGCATGAACGTATATCTTTAAAAGTGGTTAAATATTGGCCACAGGACGAAAAAAAAGAAAGAGCTAGGCACTGCCACTCTCCGCGTTGACAGCGTCTGTGTTGCAGCCACGAAACAGGGCTCACCCTGTAAGCCGGTTCCGAATGATCTTGACGTGAACCGGGTTTTCGCCCATCATGCTAAATGCTTGCTGCAGAAAGTACTCGTCCATGGTGGGCTCCAACTGCGAGTTCGACATAAAACATGAACAATGCATCAAAACTCTCCAAGAGCTGGCTAAGGAACTGCTCAAAAGTATCAACTTAAATATACTTAGACCGCCCGTAACTGCAAAGTGCCCGAACACAGTACAAGACCGCGAACAACGCAGTAAGACACCGCAAGCGACACAAACCTCAAAGGTCAGATACAGAATGTGAGCATTTGGCGGGCTTGGCAAGCTCGAACATATCACTACTGTCCTCGCTCGCGTTACCGAAAGGTATGCGAACTTGTTCCAGTTATGTAAAACACCCGTTTTTATTCCCCTTACTGTTCACATGCATACAAAAAAAAAAAAAAGAAAAAAAGACAGCTCTGCATGACCTCGGAAGTTGTCCGAGCTTCGCAAACCGTCGACGAACAGCATTTCGTGTTACCATTGCGTGGTATGATACTCACGTCCCCCATCCAAAGCGTCGACGTTGCGCCGGCCATTACGATTTTTGGGTTGAACACACGGAGGGCAGCCGCGCAGTAGGTTGTGGCTCGTGACAGTCTACGGAGAAGGATGGCGTAATACGGATAATGCTAGGGATTGATCACGTTACAGAAGCACAAAATAGGGTGATATGGCCCCGAGAACAACACGACGACGAGACGACGTTCACGATGTCTCACCACAAAGCGCCAAAGTAGAAAATAAAACCTACCGCTATCCGAACATGCACGTCACCGGAGTACTAGTATAGTATACACGAATGATACTGATGATACTCCGGCAATGTTTTCGGACCAAAACCCGAGGATAAGGCGATCGTAGCGATTTTTGTAGTAAAAAAAAAAAAAAAAAAAAAACCTTCGCTAAAATTACTATTTCAAAATAAATCCCACTGATACAGGCTTTGAGCACTAACCATGCACTCTAGTCTAGGCAGTCTAGGCAGGCCGCGGAAACTCAGGGGCACTTCCGTCCCGTCTAATTCTCCCAAGCGGGGGCGAAAGGAGGAAAGAAAAAGCTGGGAGGAGGACTTCTCCCTCGCGCCTAAATTTTCCCCTCGCACTGACGGCGCCGCCGACTGCGCTGCGTGGCTTCGTCCTCGCGTGAACCGCTGCAACCGTTACGACTCCGCTCGTTTTGAATTGGAACCGTTGTCTGCGTAGCCTGGCGCTGTGAATTCTCTGTGTGTTGGCTTATCGGCCAAAGTCGCGATTTTTCGTCGCGGTTCTTTTACTCTGTGCATCTCATTCTTGCTGGCTCTTCGCCCCTTCGTGAGACGAGAGACTTATCTGCGTGCACCTCCCGTTGCGTGGACCCATCTCGTCTGCTGATTGTGCTGGCCATTACAGCCGGCGATATCTGCTGTGTTTCGTGTTGTTGAACTTGTTACCTTCATTTACTGTGGAGAGACGTGCGTTTCGAAGAAGACGGTTCTTCCAGGAAGGGTAGTGTAAATTTTTAATCATGCATTTTGGTTATGTATAGCACAGTGACATGTGATTACTTGCATCAAATACCAACCACTATAGTAACTAGAACGCAGCTATTTGCTCATGTTTCTACATTGCTTTGATGGTATGGAATGCGTAGAATGAATATGTTGCATCATTTATTTAATTTCATATCAACTGTACACATGCTGACAGAAGCATTGCCGGCAAACCCGGTTCTTTTGTAGTGATAAAGCAAGCATGCAAGATTACAATGTTAGCGCAGAACACATAACACTACTGTAAACTGTTAGCTATGTAAAGTGCGTGTGTGTGAGGGATACCTTGTCGCATCTTTTCATTTTCTGTTTCACGTGCAGTTAATAAAAAAGAGAAACAATATCTGCTGTTCTATGTGCTATTTCTTGCTGTGGTCGGGTACGCTGGCTCGCGAGCGCCTGTGCCCTCGAGAGCGCTATGCTTGTGGTTTTTCTTTCCATCACACTGTTCCTGCCGCGAGCCGGTCGCGCCGCGGCAGAACGATGATGCGGTAGAAAATCCACGGGCAGAGCGTTTTCCCGGGCGCGGGCGCACGCGAGCGCGCGATCCGCGCTGCTTGAAGCAACCTACCGACACCCCCTTCAGCGCACCGTTTTTTTGGACCAGTCCGCTATACGGCCTCCCCCGTCATGTCCATTTTTTACGCGCCCCCGCCCGCTATAATCCTATAATGGGGAGTTTGGCGCTAGCGTCTGTAATTCGTGGCCGCTGGGAGGTATAGGGAGTAGGGTCTAGGGCTTCAAGTTTTTGGCGCCATCGAGACACTGTTCGAGTCTTCAAGCTGTCCTCTTTCAAGCATGGAAAATGCATTTGTACGCGGATGATTAATAGCCGAGAACAGGTAAGATTTACAGGGATTGTGGGACAGATAAGGCGGTAACTTGGTAACACTACTTGGTAGGTCTCACATTTTTACTTTCATGTAGCATTCACCACGGTGGTCCCACCTTGTTCAACACTATAACCAAAAGGGTCAGTTGGTGATACATAATGAAATTAAAATAGCGCGAAAGACAAAGACAGGAGCAGAAGAACCGCAGGACAGCGCTTGTCTCGTGGTTTCGTTGTATCGTAAAACAAGACAGCAACGCAGCCGTTTTGTATTCTTTCACTCCGTTCTCTCTTTCGCGTGCGCGCGTGCATAGTTCCGGCGCATACTTAAAAAAAAAAAAAAAAAAAAAAAAAAAAACAATGCTGGCGTATGTTGTTTTTTCACGTGTGCTTCTGCTGTTCAGAAGTGCCGAGTGACAAGGCAAGCGACGACTGTCCGCAACATGGGAAGCCCAAAGGAAGTATGTGTGCCTCGATGTGCGCGCCATCTCGCACGGTGGAGTCACTTTTTGAAGGGGACAGTGCTGCCAACGACCGGCGGCCGTCATTGCGCTGCCCACGCTTCATCGCGGGTCGTTGAGAGAGACACGGTCACGGCGTTTTCTGGGGCAAAATTTCACTTTTCACTTCATTCACTTCACTTTAATACCTTAGAGACCCTCATTACAGAGTATTACATAAGGGGTGGGGCACACAGAAATGAAAAGCAATAGGTAACAGGTAGATAAGTAGTAGTAAGTTATACAAATATAATATTTTCACTAAGCAAGTAAACGCACGATTCTTTCATAAAACAAAGATGGGCATGTGATAGCAGCAAGTTTTCGGGAAAGACCGTTCCAGTCGTTGGCAGTCCGGGGGAGAATTGTAGAAAATTCCCGGGTATTAATTGCGTGCCCCAGTGCACAAACCAGTCACGATATGACTGAAAGATATTCAGATTTTCGAAAAAACCGCGAAGGCCACTTCTCAGGCTGGTGAAAATCAAGCTCAACAAATAGCAACCCACGAACCGTTAGTGTGTGTGCACATCATATGCGATTCTGCATTCGTAAAGTTAGTCATTCATATGCGTGCTTTTTCCAGGAGTGCTTGTCCGTGTTGTATCCTTGATATCTGGCACGTATGCTTGCGTGCTTAACTCGTTTATTTCTGGATAACACAAAATGCTTAGTTCTTTAAAAAGATGTGCGTGCATGTTGCGCGCTTTCTGCTACCAGCACCTTGTGCAATTTGTTTTTGTGGGCTGTGGAATGAGTACGTGCAAGGCACAAAAAAACGTAAGGTAAGCTCTAAGCCTGCCACAACTGAGAGTTTCCCGGCATTTTATTCTTGTGCCGATGTTCAGCTTGGACGGTGTGCGTGTGCTTGTAAACGAGATGAGGTGTATGACCAAGCATGACGCATGTGTGGCTATGACAAGCATGTAATGTCAGGACTCATCATGACTGATATAGTGATGGTAAATTGGTAGTTACTGCTATGTATAAAAGCCATATAATTAGGTACTGGATATGAGCCATGTGATCACACATTGTCTATGTGTTCACTTTTCTTTCCTCACTCGAACATCTAACAAAAGACGAGTGACGAGGTTTTCATGGCTATATGGCCATTCAAAAACAGAAAATTCTTAATGTTGATGACAGGATTAGATGAGGAAGAAAGGTGTTAAGAATCAAATAATCCTATATGTATTAAAAAAAACTTGTTTACCCCCATCTGCATATTTACAGTACGGTAAAAAAAGCAAAACAAAATCCAAATTAGCTATAGAAACAGTTTGCTTAGCAGAAAGCGTCCATAAAATACAATAATGGGCAACGTAAAATGAAAATGCTATATAATCAAGCTAAGCAAAAATATGCTAGAGGTAGTTAATATCGTAGGATTAGTATATAAACACTGCAGAAAAAAAGATATGTTACATTTGCAACTACATTAAAATACAAGAAGTCACCCGGGTGTTTGACTCAGTAATAATGGCGCTTCACCGCCGAGGTGAAAAACAAGGTGTCGTGTGCCAGTTCGATGTCGGTGCAGGTTGATAAAACTTCAGGTTGTTTAAATTCCTGATACCCTAAATCACGGCTTCATCACAGCCGATGTCGCAAAATTGCAAAGGGCCGTAACTGTGACATTGGTTAAAATAGTGATGGTAAAGATTCAAATCTGAGCAGTGCAGACTAAGTACCAAGTAGAGCTAAAAGAGAAAGCAAGAAAAGTAAGGTGTGTTTGCAACCTGCCTCATGCCTGAAGTTCACTAATAAGCTATTCAAAATCAGTTTTTGCATTTAAAAATCAGCATAATATGCAAGTAACGCAGCCTCGAATGAAAAAGTTGGTATATTAATTGCAGTTTCTGTGACCCCAGGAACAACCATTCAATACTCCTAGAACGGCACTTACACACGGCCCACTAAATCTTATCAAAAAGTTATTATTTTACTATCACAGCCATAGCTTTCTAGTCAGAGTTGCAGCAGTCAGTAAATGGGCTAGTTGATGACTGATTCGAAAACAATATTTGAAGGTAAGGTGTGGGATGACAGTTTTTTTTTGTCTCGTGGCGGCACGCGGTTAAATGAAATTCATGGCAGAAACAGCGCTAACACAGAACGGAGCGAGACCACGCAGCGCCTGTGTTTTGTTCTCGCTCCATCCTGTGTTAGCACTGTTTCTACAGTGATCGTAAGCCAACAAGTTCAACTCTCCACTCTTCTGAATGAAATCCGTCTTTCAGCCGGAAGCCAGACGGTCTTTACACACTTTTGATTAAACGCGGGGAAACACAGGCACAACAAAAGAGGATGGGGCTCGTGTCTCCATGTTTTGCAAATTTAACCAAGCCCAATAAAACTTTCTTTTAATGCATTTATGCTGCTAGCTTGCACGATAGTTTTCTTCTGCAGGAAGTCTAGTCGAAATTGTGCTTTAAAAACGAAGATTACAGAATAATAATCTGGTGCCTTCGCACTGCCAATCTGAAAATTTTGTATTCTCACCATATTAACATGCATTTTATTGTTATGATCTCTGCATGTCACTGCCCAATATCTATCGGTATTGGTAGGGTGCCTCAATGCGTGTATTGATGCACGTACAACCCTCTGCTGCCTACGGAGCAGGCATCATAATGGCAGATGTCGTAATGGACGATGCGGTTGTCTTCACCCTGCAATGGCGGCAGGGGAAGCGCGCTCATCGAGGCACCCTATCCAGGAAGTGAGGTTAGCGTCACCTAGTAACGAGGAATGAAACACAGGAGGCGACCACTACTGGCCGTGCAGTTCAAGAACTTCTCGGCACCTTCGCTCATGAGGGTTACCCTCAAGGGATTGTGTCGGATCACAGACTACAATTTTCATCCTCGTATCTGCAAATTTTTCTTCACGAATGCGGTATATGCCACTGCTACTCCTCTGTTTATCACGCTCAAGCTAATGAACTTGTAGAACGAATTAATAGGATTTTCAATGCATATGTTCAGCTGGCTCAGGCTCAGCGCTGTGACCTGCACACAGCTACTACTCACTACCTAGGTGTCTACCACTGTACGCCACAAGCCATGGCAGGAATCGCCCCAGCCATCCGTCTTAATGGCCAGATGCTTCGCTCAAGACTTAATGTCGTGGGTCTGCTCCTGCCGGGGGCAGGAAGAGGAGCAGAAGTTGCTGCTGTTGCAGCACACGTGGATTGAGGATAGTCTGTCGGTTCTGTGTTGGGCGAAGCTGGACACGAGGGAGTGTCCTGGCTAACTAGCGGTACTGGTGTTATGCGAGGTTGGACTCTGTGAGGTTGTAGAGGTTGGACTCTGGTCATGTTTCTGGGATGTGAGCTGGTCAACACTCAGGTGCAGTCAGTGGGTGGCAAAATGTCCGCCGCTGCAGCTGAGGATGGAAGTTGGTGCTGAATGACTGCTTGGCTAACAGCTGAAAATTTGGATAAGTGCCACAAACGCCCATCAATCATCTAGCAGGTATAAGGCTGGGCCACGTCGCTACACAACTCTTCGAGGCTCCGAAAACCAAGCAGCCAGCTTGCCTCATACAGTTGGCTTACGAACTCACACCTAGTCGCCAATCTGAAAGTCATGGTGCTTGGCTCCACTCCACTGGTCTGTATAAAGCTCATACATGGATTGCTTCTGCTCTAGCCACTGACGTAAGAGCTTAAGTATTTTTGTAGGATCTCTTGAAAAGCACTGATCCGGCAGGTCCACGACATTCAGTCTTGTGCGAGGCATCCGGCCATGAAGCAGGATGGCTGGGGCGATTTCTGCCGTGGAATGTGGCATACAGTGATAGACATCGAAGTACTCAGTGATAGCTGTACATAGACCATGTCGCTTGCACAGAGCCAGCTGAACATACGCCTTGAAAACCCTATTTAATCGTTCTACAAGTCCATTGGCTTGAGGGTGGTAAATCGAAGAGTAGCAGTGGTGTATTTTTCGTTCGTGAAGGAAAGTTTGCAGATCTCAGGATGAGAATTGTGATCCGTGATCCGACACAGTCTTTTGAGCGTAACCCTCACGAGCAAAGGTGCCAAGAAGAAATTCTTGAGCTATTGCAGTTGAGATGGAATTTGTGAAAGAAACCTCCCGCAACCTAATGTATTAGTCAGTGAGTGTTATCTCAAAGCGACAGCCACTAGGAGCTTGATCAAAAGGCCCTACTATGTCAGTCGCAAGTTTATCCCAAGGCTTAGCCGGAAAGGCAACAGGCTGCTGAGGAGCTGCAACCGGACGAGCTGACTTGTCACATAACTGACAGACAGAGCGTGACCATACCAACTGTTCAATGTGCTCATTCATTTGTGGCCACCGGTAAAGCTCTCGCAATCAGATTTTCAGGCGACTAATTCCGGGATGTGAATCATGTGCAATGTCCAGGAGGTAACGTCGCAAACTTTCAGGCACGATCACTTTATCACCTTGGTACAGGACATCCTGCAGGATGGACAAGTCCGCGCGTAGAGTATGGCTTGAGGTTTTTCCTCAGGGATTTCTTGTCAGGCCTTGTCGAAGAAGTATATTGCATGGCTTGTGCAATAGTTGAGTTGTCGTTGATTACCTCTTGCAGTTCTTGTACAGTGACGGCTGGGGATAGCGAGCAGACAAAATCGTCATCAGCAGTGTTGAGCTCACATGACCCACTGCATGATTGTGTTGGTAAAAGCAGGTGAGACAGAGTGTTTGTAACAGCATTTTAACGCGGTAGCGTTAAGGAGCTCGTGTCGCAGAAAAGCCGGTGTCGTCATCGGCGTTGGCCGTGAGCGATAAATCCTGGCATGCACTTCATAAATAAAAAGCAACTTCCAAGATGGGCTGGGTGGGCATCTAACCAGGGTCTCCGGAGTGTGAGACGGAGACACTACCACTCAGCCACAAGATTTTTATTTTTTTTTTCTTTATTGCCTGTTTTGAGTTCACATCAATTCAAAAAAGATCCACAATAATGGTAAAACTCGCAACAACCAGACTTCGGCTGTCACGAAAGGTTTAAAATTTCTTGAGGACAGCCAGTTCATCGAGCACACTGATCTAGTCAGGTGGATCAGAAAGCACCCGGTACGTTTCTCTAAGGAGCAGCACACTCTGGATATAGTTCTCGCGTACAGAACGCGTGTTGACATCTGCATGTTGCACTTGCATCCTTGTTTTCCACAGGCTGTGGAGGCCCAAGACCATGACTAAATCCAAAGGAATACCCTCACTCTCAACTGGAAGGAACCGTATGCCATACGGATCTATCGGAAGGTCTTTCTTTAGTGTTCTCTGGAGAACATCCCAGTGAAAGACTGGGTCCCAGCAATCCAGAAAGACGTGCTCGATTGTCTCTGTTTTTTTGCAAAGGAGACAGTCTGTTGTCCAGGGAACGAATAAGCCTCCTTCATGTAACCAGGTTTTATGTGTTGGAATGTAGCTTAAAGAAAAACGTTTTAACTGAAGGCCTAACTGGCATCTTTTTCACACGCTTTAAGACATCCTGTCCGGGGCCTCCACAGTGTGGTGCACGGTAAATCGGCAACGGTATCGTCACATCCAGAAGATCTTTGTACAGCTTCTCCTTACACACTTTGCTCAAGCATTCCATTGAAAAACGCGCATGCAACATTCTGAAAGACAAGACAACTTCGCGCATGTACCCTTTTAAAGCGCCACTCATATTCTCACCAGAACAGACAACGTACTCTGGAAGCATTTTACACAGTCGTACTTGCATGACCGTCCTCAAGAATTTGTCGTTTTGATCACGAAGGAAAAAAAAAACGCGAGACAACCTGTCGCAAAAAGAGATGCACAAGGCCCAAGCCCCCCGCCTTAACAGGAAGAAAGAGGTTGGTTCTGCTGCACTTTTCCCATGTTGATGCCCACATGAAAACGGCAAAGACACGATGAATTTTTTTAATGCTAACACGCGTCGCCGAAAGCACATTCATTACGTACCATATCTTTGCCACAAGGAAAACATTGCACACATAAGCGCGTGAGAACATTGACAACGGCTTGCCCTGCCATGAATCAGCTTTCTCTCTCGCCCTCTCTGCTTGGCCAGCCCAGAAAGGGGTGGGATCTTGGTACGATTCAAGCAGCACGCCTAAATACTGGGTCGGCAATTTTGACCATTGCAAACGAGAAAAGTATTCAGGCGTAAAATCCCAGTCTCCATGCCAGAAACCGGCACTTTTTTCCCAATTTACTTCACAGCCTGTCTGTCGGCAGAATTTTTCAGCAAGGACAGTAACTTCTTGAATGCTTTCTCTGCTTGAACAGAATACAGCGATGTCTCTGCATATGCCAGCATTTTGACCTGTACTGACTGTAGCATAAAACCAGTTATACGTTCATTGTTTATGATAGACCGGCAGAGAGGCTCGAGGTAGGCCGCAAACAGCAGGGATGACAGGGGGCAGCCTTGCCTCACTGACGACAGCACACGAATGCTGTTAGTGAGCAGTGAGCGGGAGGTGGTCAGTTCGAAACCCGCCGCCGGACACCCACCGTTAAAATTGGGTACAAGCGTCCCCCGGCCCGGCGCCCGGCTCTTTTAGGGGTGTGCGTTTGGAAGAGGCTCTGCTAACCCTGCTGTGCCCCCTCGGGGGCTTAGTTTCGAACAACCATGGCCTGCAAAGGCCGTGCTGAAAAAAAAAAAATCCGTGCACAATTATCCGTGCCGTGCAGTTCGCATACACCATTTGAACACCTTCCTCAATCACTCGCCCTATGTTTGAGTGTACCAATACTTCGAACAAGGCATCATGCGAAACGTGATCGAATGCTTTGGCGAGATCCAGCTGTATCATTGCCACTCGAGATCCAACCGCGTCAAAACACTCCAAAACAGTTCGTACCACGTGCACATTAGTTGCGATGCTTCGACCTTTAATGCCACATGTCTGGTGTGGCCCAACCAGACTCGGTATTACACTTTGAAGCCTTTTCGCCAGCACTTTCATGTATATTTTGTAATCCACGTTGGTGAGGCTTATCGGCCGATAAGAACCCACCAACAGGCGTTTTCCTGGCTCATCATACTTCGGAATCAAAACAATGTGCGAGGTAGAAAACGAAGGTGGAACCTACTTACGCTCGTATGACTCGTCTAGCACTTTAAGCAAAATCTGGGCTGTGTAATCTTTAAATGCTTTGTAGAAAGCAGCGCCAAGCCCGTCAGGTCCTGGCAACTTTACCATTGGAAGCTCGTCTATCGCACTTTCTATTTCTGTCAAACTTATGGGTCGTTCTAGACGCGTTTTAACATCATCATCGAGTTTTGGCATTTGGCGCAAAAATTCTGCCTGAAAGCCATTTTTGACTTCGCGTTTACGGCCAAGCAATTCATTGTAGTGTTCTATAAAGGTATTTTTGATAGTAGCAGGGTCACTAGTTACAGCACCTCGGTTGTCAATTTGCCGTATTTCCTTTTGATACGCGTGCCGTTTCTCATCTGACAGCGCTCGCTTAGTTGGCGTCTCCCCCGCCCAAAATTTTTCAGACCTTGCTCTTATCACTGCTGCCTTATACTTTTCAGTGTCAATGTTTTCAAGTTGTCGTTTCAAGGCTTTTATTTCTTGTGCATATCATCCCGGCTGGATGCCATCCATGCTAAGCAAAAACTCAAGCTCCTCGCGCATTTCTTTCTCTTTTCTTTTTTCGTCATATCGAATTGCGCTTGCAGTTTTGATAGCTAAAAGCTTTACTCTCTGCTTTAGCTCCTCCCACTCAACTATATAGCTTTTGGCCTGCGTCGAAAGTAATTTATCGAGTTCTTTCGTTGTCTCTCTTACAAAACTGTCGTCCTCTAAAAGCTGCATGTTAAATTTCCACAGGTGCCAGTTAAATTGTGACCTCCGCTGTTTCCTGCCAAATGTTCCAATTACTAAGCAATGGTCACTGAAGCTTACGGGCTTAACGTCATACTCTGTGCACAATGAAGCCAGTTCAACAGAGACATAAATTCGATCTAATCTGGCATGGCTATCCCTTTGAAAATGCGTGTATTTAGGGTGTGCGTCGTAAGAGAACAAATAGCCAACGTCTTCGAGATTACATTCATTAATTAAAGAGTGAAGCAGCTGAGCACTCTTATCCCTCACTGGCAAATTTTTTGCGCGGTCCTGAGCGAAACAAACACAGTTGAAGTCTCCTATCAATATTACTACCTTGTCGCACCTAAGATACATTTCGAGACTTTCGAAAAATGTTTTGCGCTCGCTCACCGCGTTCGGAGCATAAACACAGACAACACGATAACTGTAATTCGAAAACGAAAAGTCAACAACAAGAAGGCGACCGCATTGCAGGGGTGGAAGTGCTGCTCCATTTGCTCCATTCTGCTCCAAACTGCTTTTCCTGCTCCATCCTGCTCCAAATTGCAATATTGCTCCAAAACTGCTCCAAACTGGCTGTCTCGAGGTTCTGCCATTAAATTTAGCAGAACACTAGAGCAAATTAAATTTTTGTAATGGAGGGAAGCATGGAGCATATAATAAATATTTGTTCTCAAGTAAATTTAGTATTCGAGAAAAAATGCACTGTGCTTGTGGTGTAGCAGCACCTCCCCACCTTTTGAACCGCTAGTGGAGAGAGAAACGACATCAGCAAGCAAAGCAGATAGTGCAAACTACTGTGAGCCTTTAGGAAACTTGTCAGACTGCAAAAACTGCACGAGTTATTCTAATGGTTCTGCTGTGAAAACAAGACTTCCTCATTAAGCCTCTTTATCAATGGCAATCTTGTCAGGCCTACGGCAGACAAAATACTTGAAGCATTCTGCATTGGTATGCCAAATATGTCAATCACTAGGAAGGTTCTCGGGAGTGTTGGAAAACCATACAGGGCCTATGCCAAGATGTTAAAAATGAGCCCCAGCATTGCTGAAGCAAAGAATGATGAACTATTGGCAGGAGACAGTGAAGTAATAAAGCTGAAGGATGAAAAGGCTACCCTTCAGTGCCATCTATCGTTCCTGAAGGCACCGCTGACCGGTAGTCAGGAATTTATCAGCACGGGCATAGGATCGAAAAGGATATGCATAAGATATAGAGAACGCAAATGTTGTGCCCATTAATCTGACCCTAAATTAGTGGCACTACTTGAGAGCATAAAAGTGGTAGTCTCGACATACCATGTGAAAATAGGCAAATGCTTCAGGTCAGAGTGAGTGAGTGTTCAGTTAGGAAGCGCACCAGCAAGTGTTCTGTTTGCTGCTAGTCTGTTCCAAGTTGTTGCTAAGGTCAGCCTGTGTTATATATATATTTACATTCTTTGGCTGCTTGTGTTGTCAGAGAAGAGTGCAAAGTTGGTAAGGCATTGAACTGGCATAAAAAGAAATCGGATTTGATATTTTGTATTTCAAAAAGAGAAATCTGCATTAATCAAAGGCGCTTGACCTTAGAAACTTGCTCCAAATCAAAATTCAAATGCTCCAAAATTCTCATTTCGTTGCTCCAAAGCTGCTCCAAAATGGCTTTATTACTGCTCCCAAAGCTGCTCCAAAATGCTCGAGCCTGCTTCCACCCCTGGCATTGGGAAGCCACAGCGGAAGCAACGTTGATGCCTAAACTTTTACGAATAAATAAAACGCAGCCACCCGACGCGCCGACGGAATGGCAGACGCATACGTCATACAAATAAGAAACGGACGACGCCATACGATCAGTTAGCTCTTCGCTTTCAATCTTAGTTTCTTGGATAGCGATTAGGTCAAGGTCGTTTTCAAGAATTAGGCGTCGCAGCTGGCTTTGTCGTCTTCTTGCTTCCAAACCCCGGACATTTAAAGATGCTAGACGAAGTGTTACATTGAGATTAACCGTCATGTTTAGTAACAAAAGCCCCGCTAATAAGAGTTCGTAGCGGGTAACAAAACACTAAACTCACAGTGCATAAAGCCTCCATGCAGCGTTCCCCAATCCAGTCTTTCGCAGGCGCCGTACAGATCACAGCCAGCACCGTCTTTACTGAGTCCACCTGGCCACACAGGCCAAAGGATTATGGAGGCGGTTTCACCGCCCGCCTTGGCTCGGACCGGACGTTCGGGTTCGGCCGCGGTTTGACAGGCGGCCGTCTCCTCCCGGTTGTTTTTGGTGGCGGCTCCCCGCTGCCACTGCCGTCCAGTTGCTCACTCTTGGTATCTTTCTGGTCACGCGGCCGCTTTCCGGGAAGTATACCGGCACCGACGCCAGCTGCTCCCTGAGTAACGTCCATTGCGGTTGCTTCGGGGCTTTCGATGTTCGATTCGTCGTCGTTCGTCGCGTTATCCAACGCAGATTCCTCTTGGTCGGTAACTATTGGTTTGCTCGGTGGGCTAGCGTGAACACTAGGCTTCTGCGGCACAAGGACTTGAAGATTAGGTTGCAATACTTCCTTGACCGCTGGTCCTTTTCCTGCTTTCGAAGTCTCCTCAGCGTCCGCCTCATCCATGTACAGCTCGGACGCTTTTGCCGGGACCGGTGACGCTTGCGTATGTGCGAGTGCACTGACTCTCTTCGTGTCCGAACCGACGGCAAGAGCTGCATCGCGGAATGCGGCACTCACGCCGTTTGTGACCTGTACCTTGGCAGCGCAGGCAAAGCGGGGCCCTGCCAGGCACTACCACTAGAGCCAATTCGCCACTGACGCTCACCTGATGCGGAAGGTCGTCGAGCTTGACGCCTGGATTCAACTTGAGTGTCACAAGTCTTGTTGTTGAACCCTTATCCGACACGCCTTGTGCTCTCCACTTCTCCTTTGCAACATCTGTCACCTTCCCGAAAGCAGCAAAGGCGAGCCGCACGTCTTCGTCTGGTACACTGTGCAGCAACCAGTGTACCTTCATTTGGACGTCTCGGTTAGCAGGATCGATGACGAGACACCGAGCACCTTTAACCTGCAGGTCTGCAAAGCGAAGTATCCTCTTCATCTTGTCAGCGTCCTTGAAGGTCACGGCCCAGACGTGGTTCATGCGGTACGCCCCCAGGGCGATAACATCCGGCATGAGCGAAAGCGGAGCAAGCGCATCATGAAAGTCTTCCACCCGGTATGGGCGGGCCCTGATGTCACCGTGCAAAAAAACAGTATTTTCAACAAATCGCCCTGTAGGCAAACTTGGCAGTACAACCTGATAATCACTGTCCGAAACAAAAAGCCTGTTTCCGCGGCCAGACATGACCGCTGTACCCGCTCCAACGGAGCCCAACATAACACGTCCGTTCGCTACGGCGGCCGGAAGTCACTCCACTCAGCCACGAGTTCGATGCTTGAAAGCAGTACAAAAGCGCTTCTAGTGAATGCGGTGTTGCCTTAGAAACGTGCCGTAGAACGTTATACTGCGGTGTATATCGGTAATTATGAGCATGTTACTTACAGAAGTCGCAGTTACACGAGTAGCGAAGTACGTTTCCGCTACATTTCTTCTGCGCTCTGCGCACATGCAGAGCCATCTTGCGGCAAACACAGAAAAACCCCTCCTCGCAATGTGCAGCGCTGCCCCGACACGTGGCGCGCCACTCGCCCCTGACGTTTCGCCGTGCACCCTCACGGGTTGTAGAATCAAGCGTCTTTCCTTTCTTTAGATCACTATCTTCGCTCATGTAGATTGTGAGAAGCACTTGTTTGAACAAATAATTAGAAAAAAGTTGTACAGTGCACTTAGAAGTGTTGAGTATGAAAATTATGTCTTTGTGTGACTCAAGAGCATACCGAGCGAATGAGTGGGCGGTGCGAACGAGGTGCAATAACGCTATCGCGTTCCACTCTTGAAGGTGAAGCTTAAGCGTCCTCCAAATTTTTCATTGCCTTTGTGATATTAGACAGTGTAGTTATAACACAACAGGCGAGCCGACCAATGTGAAATTTGCAACAGACAGTGTCCCGCTCCTTTCGTCGACATCAAAGTGACAAGAGCACTGTGATCAGTTCGCAGAACAAAAGGCCGGCCCCAAAAATACATGTGCCAGCGTTCACATGCCCAAAAGCAAGCTAAGGCCTCATGTTCGCCAACATAGTACTTCCGTTTTTGTGGAGTTAAGGTACGGGAGGCAAATGCAACAGTTTTCAGGGAATGGCCATTGTCATGCTGTAGTACCGCTCCTAGGCAATATCCGGAATCATCAGTTGTGACGACAACAGTGAGAGCAGGATCAAATAAATGCAGCATGTCGCACAATGTCAGCATGGATTTCAGTCACTTGAAGCTTGAGTTTGCAGCAGTGTTCAAGTAAAGGCTGAATCGTTTCCATGAAGCAGAGTGCACATAGGCTCAATGACATTGGTGTAATGCGGAATAAACTTCGAGTAGAAACCCGCGAGTCCAAGAAGGGAGCAAAGCTCAGTGATGTTAGAGGGAGCCAGAGCTTTCATAATTGCCTCGATGGCAGAAGAAAGTGGAAACAGTCCTTCACCGCTAATAACGTGTGCTAAGAAAGTGAGCTGTTGAACATCAAAGACACATTTGTGATTAAGGTTGAGTCCGGCTTGGGACAGACGCTCGAGAATGGCACGAAGGTTGATCAGGTGTTCTTCCGGTGTGGGGCCATGAACAATGACGTCATCTATGTAGAAGATGACCCTCTTGCATCCCTTCAGTATCAAGTGCATATTCTTAAAAACTGAAGGTGCCGAAGCAAGGCCAAAGCAGACACGCTTGAAGTAATAATTGTGATTATTAAACGTCAGTGCCCGACTGTCAGGGTTGAGCGGTACTTAGTGGTAGGCTGAAACGAGGTCCAACTTCGAAAAATGCTGCGACCCAGCCAAGCTATGCAGAAGCTCTTCTGTTTGCGGCAAGAGGAAACTAGCAACCCTAATAGCCTTGTTCGGCTCACGTAAATTTACACACATGTGGATGGAGCCACCATTTTTCCGAGCGATGACTAGGAGAGATCCACTTGAAGCAGTAGCCTGAGCTTCAAGCTTCTGGAGTTTCTCAGAACTTGCTCGTGTATGGCAAATGGCAACTGTTGGAGCTTACATGCGACAGGAAGAATGGAGTCCTGCCCTCGGACTTTGTACATGTAGCCGTGGGCAACTCAAGAGTTCCTTGGTAAACAGATGTTCGAACGTCGATATAGCTCATGTGGCAATGGTGGTATCAAGTGTCATAGAAAGGCATTCTAGTGATGCACCTTTTTTCTTCATTTGTAGGGTCACGATGGCATCCAGACCCAGTATTGATGTCTCTCCCGAGATGACATATAGCAGGATAGAGGCAGAATGGTCATTGAATGTTGCTGACGCAACAAAACAGCCTTGTATGGTAATCCAATACTTAGAGTAGTCCAGAAGTTGAACCATGGTTGATTTTAGTGGGCAGGTATTGGCAAAGTATAGGTGGCAAATGTCTTCCGCAAGTATGACACTAAAGAGCCAATGTCAGTCAGGAAGAAGGATGGACTTGCTTTCAATGAGGACAGAGGCAAAGGTTCCATTTTTACGACCATTAACCTGTAGTATAGCCACCCCACTACAGTAATCCGGCATAGACAGTGTGTCTCTACTTGCTGCACTCGACCAGAGCGATCGGACGACTTGCAGATAGATTCCAAATGGTGTTGGTCAAATATTTAGGAGAATTCCCCCAGGTGGAGTAGCTTTCCTTTGTAGCCGTGTGGCTGCGCTTGGGTGGATGACAATGAGTAGTTACTCCCTTATTAGAAATCTACTCCACCTGGGGGGATTCCCCTAAATATTTGACCAACGCCATACCCACTTCGAGTTATAGATCAATCCGCCTTTTGCGCGAGTTTTCTGCACATGCGCGAAGTCCCAGCGGCAACTGCTGGAAACACATTGAACAGCATCGACGGCGTTTCTAGTCTTTGCCAGTGAACGGGTGCTGGCGGCAAGGTGACCGTCATAGGCTTGGCAAAGCGATGCCAACCACATCTGCCGCATACGGTTGCCACTCTCGAGGCTAGATGGGATGCAAGACGCCGTTTTTCAGGTTCCCTTCGGCGAGCCGCGACCAACAACAATGTGAAGCTTGAATTAGGGCTACCAAGCATCAAGATGTGAATGGGTGACCTTAGCAACCGACTGCATACTCCCGACTGTGCGAAAAACACTATGTTACAGCTATGTATGCCTTTAAAGGAAATGTGCATGATGAAAAGTACCTACTGGAGTTTTCACAAAGCAAGGCGGCTATAACTCACCAGTTATAGCCGCAATGAGGATTTGTTTGGTGCGTGTTTGGTTTATGTGCGACGGGGCCTGATCATGATATATTTTGTCGTTTGTTTTCTTTACGTGTGAAGGGACCGAATAGCGCAGGTATCACAGGCGGCTATGCGTGCTAGACCGTAATATTTAGCACGTTTTATCGTGACTACCGCCTGACTAACAAGAAAAAAAATGTGAAAATACGGCGTTTGTTGTGATGCACCGCTGTTCGCGAGCCTCATGACCAGCTCAACCACTCGGCTCACGAACGGCGGTGCATCACAACAAACGTCGTATTTTTTCTTTTCTTGTTCAGGCGGCAGTCGCGATAAAACAAGCTAAAATATTACAGTCTAGCGCACAAGCCACCTGTCATATCTGCGCTACTCGGCCCTCTCACGCATAAAGAAAACAAACGACAAAATACATCACCATCAGGCCCCGTCGCACACAAAGCAAGCACGCACTGAACAGATCCTCATTGCAACTATCACTGGTGCATTACAGGCTTGGTGCAAACTCCAGTAGGTATACTTTTCATTGTGTATATCCTTTATATGCATACACATCTGTTGTATCTATGTTTTTGCTGCTCAAAGCATACGAAGCGTTCTCTTGCGCTCTTGCATGACGCACAGTGTTTTTTTTTTTTTTTTTTTTACGGTACAGGTTCACCTTCGTTCTCGTCAAAGCATTCGGATTTTGTTCCTTTGGTGTACAAAATTAGCAGCACTTCGTTAGGGAGCCTGAAAGTCGTCGTCTTCGTCCAACCATCTGCAACGGCAAGGGAACCACCGAGCACAAAATGAGTCTCCTGGAGGGTTCATGCCCGTTCACTTGCACAGTGGAGAGCTCTGGACGTAGAACAGCATTGATTCCTGACCGACATGCGCATTTGATATGTAGGAGATGCACATGTGTCACCAGATCATTGATTCCGCAGAAATCGCTGTGCAGGCAGAACAGTTGTGGATCCTTTCACAACAGTATCACCATTCTCTGTGCATCGAGAACCTTTTCACCACTGCGACCACATCCATTCTTCTGGGGGCAGAAACCGGATACAGCGCTGAATCATAAATTGCCAGAAAAATGCCCCGCGTTTCCTGCAGGCTTCTGTTGTGC
This sequence comes from Amblyomma maculatum, assembly GCF_055883805.1. Classification (NCBI taxonomy): domain Eukaryota; kingdom Metazoa; phylum Arthropoda; class Arachnida; order Ixodida; family Ixodidae; genus Amblyomma; species Amblyomma maculatum. The sequence goes on along the minus strand of NC_139352.1, from coordinate 5,760,342 downwards.
ATTCCAGCCGGGACAATGCCCTGTTCAGGGGGTGTGTATAAGTGCCTCTCTGCCATGCTTCGTATAGATGAAATTCTATAGCTGCATGCTTGTAGACGACGCGAGGAGGAAGCGATGCTCATTGCATCATGCCGGCGGCGCGGTGACCACGTTGTGCTTGGTAATTAAAGACGCCCCACGCATACATGCTGCTTGTAAGTCACAGGAGACGATTCCACCTAGCTCTGCAGCATCAACAAACCCCTGGCTGCTTCGCCCTTTGAGATCCCTCTCTTTTTCTGCCTCCGTGCTCTCCTTTCGATTTTTTTTTTAAATAAATTTAAGTCTGTCGTGAATCGGCACGCTGAGAGTGTCTCAATCTGTCACGTCGAACACAGCCTGCGCAATGGCCCGCGCTACACGCTCTTACAATACGAAGACCGTATATGCATGCGTTATTGGTGAATTATGAAATTGCTGAAACATTCCCCCATACAGCGTGAACACGTTACTGCAATCACTGTCACTACTTTCCGTCCCGAAGACAAAAAATGGGGGAGCTTTCGCTTTCTGCCTGTGTTTGCGTGGTCATTTCGCATGGTGCGCTTTCGTGTCGTCTGCTACACTGCCGTCCAATGTGTTTCTCGCCACTCCCGCATGATGGTACCACATCCTCCCGCAAAAGGCGGATTCGCTCTCGCCCTACCATCTGATCTGCTGGCCGTCCTGGTTAGCTCAGTTGGTAGAGGGAACCTGCGCTGGAGTTTTCCGCGTACCGCCAGCGCCGCCTAGTGGCCGTCACGCCACTACCTTGGTAGGACGGCTAAGATTGCCGCGGCTGGAGGTGCTGAAGAGCGTCTAAATTATAGCGAAACCAAAGGCATGCTGCTGCATTTAGAAGTGCTCTGTACTCTATTTCACCGCAGCTGTACAAAACACAGCGGCGGTAGTACTCAGCTCAATTCAGGAGACTGGATGAGTATGGGGGATTGTTGATCTTCTCGTTTGAGCGCTGCTCATTGCACTTCATAACATGGCTTCTGTCGTGCCGTACTGTACCCCTGCGGACAAAAGTAAACAGAGCGCGCTTTTTCTTCTATTATTTTTCATGCGCTCGATAACTGAAATTTGCAGTCGTGGTATGTGCGATCCGGTACAAGCTTTTCACTAGGACAAATATTGTTTCCTTATCTCCAGTGTAGAAGGCGTGATTTTAATTTGAACGGAAAAGTGTGTTCCGTTTACTTATGTCCGCACCTGTACATATAAAGTTCTGTTTATTCGCGTTTATCAATTGCGCAACCTAATGAGAACGTTTTGCGAAGGGCGCCTTTTAGAACTGGGTGTGAGTGGGGCCATTGCAAGACGGATGGCAACTTAAAGTCAACAAATTGCGAACGTAAGTGGCATCCCGATATGCATATTGCAATTATCTAGATGACAAACCAAGAGAGCTTGCAACCTATCCAAACACGCAGTATTTTGTCGGAATTGCAGAGTCGCATACTACCTTAACTGGCATGCTTTCAGTCCTGCATTAAACTATCGCAACTCACCTAGGGACTGTTCAACAATTTTTCAATAGGTCAGTAAGTGAGCTGTGATTGAAAAAAGCTCCACAATTAAAGAATTCATTCGTTCGTTGTTTGCTTCAAATAAAAGACGTATTGCTTCGGAGAAAGTGCTTTTTGTTTTTAAGTTGGATGATTTAGTTCGTTGGCTGAAGTACAGCTGAAAATATTCGTGCAATATTTGTTTTACGACACCTATGAATTAATCTGTAAATATTCTTCATATTCAACCGAGAACTTGCCTATTATAAATATTGCGCTGTACGATCTAGTTGCCTCACCATGAATGATTGTTATAAGGCACGCATGCTGATAACTGACCATGATTGCTCGAGTCGTTTATTTGGGCATGAAATAGTATAGATAAGCCGATCTCCAGTAGCAGTCGGCGCACGGGGTGGGGGGAAAGGGAAGGGAGATACGACAGTGTATAACCACACACATCCCCCCGTTAGATGGTGCATCCCCCCGTTAGATGGTGCCTGCGGCAATTTTCATTCTGTGCAAGGAACAAAGCATAGCAACTTTGTTGTTTAAATTTCGTACTGATTTTTGTTTTCATTAACCGTCACCAATAATAACCCCATCCTTCGATGTATTTCATTCTTGACTTTTAAGATAGAGAGCGCGGGTTTAGAATACGCAGATTTAAAGTATGACAACTCTCTCCCACGCTCTCACATTGTACGGAACCAATAATATCCGCCTAATTTTTATGAACAGGACAATTGCAGCCACTTAACTTTTTACATTGCTAGCAGTGCGAGCCTTTTAGATGCATGCTTCGCAGCGGATCTCGGTGTTATGCGCTTAGAAGAATAAACAAAGGACAAATAAACCTATCAGTTGCTTGTCGTTCTTTTACGTAAATAGGCAAGTGCCGAAACGCGACTGCAGGCCTTTGTTTCTCTACAGATGCGTTCAACGGCATTGCCCTAACAACGGTGCATTATATTTCGTGACACACGAGGCACCAATGTAATCGACAATTTTTCTCATCACGAAGCTAGTTGAATCATTAGTGTTCCTCAAATTGGCAGTAGGTGAGTACTGCATGCATTCAATGCTCTTAACACGCGCAGTATTGCCAAATCCTACTGAATGTTATTATAGCAGTGAGGTCGTTTCATTTTGCTGTGATATATTTACCCTCCACTAGCGATGCTTCATAGCAGGAGAATATTATTTGCCAGAAAGTGTGCCCGTAATTCACCATGCAGAGACGCTGTACTTTGCAAGCGCCCAATAGCAAGAAAAACAAAAAAGACTGAACTCATAACCGTTTCAAACCTACGCGTAATGACTTTATAGCTTCCATGATGCAGCAGCGGCACGGCTCGTAGCCAAGATGGCATGCAGCTGAGGAGGTCAGGTGGCGTCATCAAGCAATTAAAAAGGAAACTCCAAGTTCTTCACAACACTAAATCTGCGATAAAAGCATTACGCACAAAATAGAAAGCTCAAAATCAGCCGATGGGCGCAGCCACCGTACGACGAGCGGTGTGCTCCATCCTACTATACGCTTGCTCATTTTGAAACCAGGTGGCGCTGGGCGTCTGACTTTAAGCGCGCCCCCTGGGCAGCGCAGGTTCCCTAGAGCGACTGCCCCGGAAAGGCGGTGGTGCCGGGTTCGATCCCCGGATCAGGACGAGTTTTTCTTTAACTACGAAGTTTCTGAAAGCTGTTAGCTTTCCTTTGTAGCCGTATGGCTGCGCTTGGGTGGATGACAATGAGTGATTACTCACTTATTAGAAATCTACTCCACCTGGGGGGATTCCCCTAAATATTTGACCAACACCATTCCCACTTCGAGTTATGGATCAATTTCCTCTCGCCCTACCATCTGATCTTCTGGCCGTCCTGGTTAGCTCAGTCGGTAGAGCGACTGCCCCGGAAAGGCGGTGGTGCCGGGTTCGATCCCCGGATCAGGACAAATTTTTCTTTAACTAAGAAGTTTCTGAGAAAGCTGTATAGCTTTCCTTTGTAGCAGTATGGCTGCGCTTGGGTGGATGACAATGAGTAATTACTCCCTTATTAGACTCCAAATGGCCCCCTTTGCTGCACCGATGGCATTTCCATTTGTGGGCTGGGCGTGCGAAGTTGTTCGCCAGGTGAATAGCAGAACCGCAGCGATAGCACAAGTGCTCCGGAAGTGCACAGGAAGATTTCGATACATGGCAACTGCATGTGCTGCAAGGGGTCTGAGGTGGCTGTTCTGATGTTTGCTTGCATCCTACGCGCTGTACTGGAGCGACCTTTTTGGATAGCTCTTTTGCTTCAAGGGAAGCTTGCTCGCACTGCCTAGCAAGGGCCACGACACACGACAGAGTCAAGGAGGAGCCTTCCATGAAAAGGCGCTCACGCAAATGGTGACTATTGGTCTTCTCCAGCAGACGGTCTCTGATCATGTCGTTCGTGATGCTCGTTCGTGACTCACAGTCGCCGACAAGGCTAGGGCAGCGATGTACTCATCAGTGGTCTCTCTGGGAGCTTGTACTCAGTGGCAAAAATAGTGGCATGCAGTGATCACAATTACGGAAGACTTGTATTGAGTCAACAGTATGCAAATCACCTATTCGAATTCGTCACGGCGAACTGCTTCGTCACCGGAGTGTGAAGCAGCAGCAGTAGGCGCTGAGGGGGACGGCGGCAATGTATAGAGAATACACTGATCTTCAAGTTCTAAGCAGTTAGCAGGATGGCGTTTCGCCAGTCCGCAGGAAGTGTGGAGGCACCAGACGCCAGCATGCAATTGCGGAACGCCCGCTCCCATTTCTGCTTTGGAAGGGCAGGATGACTGGGAGTTGGCAGGAAGGGCAGCGGCGGCTGAAGACCCGAGAAGCTCATGATGGATGGTGAGGAGTTCATGTTGAGGTCCTGATTTAAGCTGACATCTTTATCGTCAAAATATGTTGTATCGTAAAACAAGACTGCAATGCAGCAAGTCAACTGTTCTTCAGCTGTTCTGTATTCTTTCACTTCATTCTCTTCTTCACGAGCGTGCAACCACACTTTGTCTTGCTGCGTTACTGTCTTGTTTTATGATAGAACAGTTCTGCTCCTGTCTTTGTCTTTCGCACTCTTTGGCCTTCATTATGAATGAGGATGCCTTGAGAAACAAGCCAGCATGCCTTTAACATCGTGCGCGAATGACGAAATTTGAGTCCAATGAGGATAGAGGTATGGTACGTCACGAGTTTACTTATTTTGGCAGCTAAAATTCCTGTCCAGTTAAATCAGCGGTAAATTTTTATTCCAACTTACCTCAAGGCACCTGTGGTGCTTGCCGAAAGGCAATTAGGCCAACGACAATGAAGAGAGAACTGAACTGCTCGCCAAGTTGGCAAAAAATTGACAATATACCACCTATTCTCAATATATGCACAGCGCCACATCGGCAGCAGCGCTGCTAGAACTGAGGTTAAGAAAGGTCAAAGGGGGCTGTGGGCTGACTTGAAGCCCAGATATTGGTCAGTGGCAGTAGCGCTTTCGTGAAGTTTGAGAGTCGCAATTTGGAAGCCTTATTGTTACCGCACTAGGGAAAGGTATTTTTTCTGCACAAAATTAAGGTTGCTGTCTACTTGCAATTAATCGTCGCTCTTTAAAGGCACCAACTGGGCTAAGTGCAGGGTGGTGCATGGTTCATTTTTGCACCGTGAGTGTTGTGTGTCGCCGATGCTTGGCAGTCCACGCCGGTTCATCCCTGTCGTGTCAGTCTTTCATGTTAGCCTCTGTAAACACAGTGCATGTACAGTGCAGTGACCGAGTTAAACTGGCAGGTTACCGAGCTAGGTGGCAAGCTTGCATTGTCGCCCTGGCGTAAGCACAGATTTCAAGCAGTGTACAAACAGCGTACACACAAATGGAAACAAAGCGCATGTCCCAAGGGCTCATTTCAAGGTCAAAAACAGGACGAGGTCACATATTTCATACGTGCAGCTTTTGGGAAAGTGTAATTGGTGCCCCTCGTGTGCAATTTCTGGATGCACCTCATTCAAAACGTTCGCATGCAACCCCAAGGTTGAACTCTGAAGCGCTTTGTCTAGGTCACATATGCTTAAGAAATAAAAATATATAGTTCTGCACAGATATGTTGTTCAGAACAATGCAAGAGCACCGCAGACCTGCCGCAGCCATTTGGTCTCGTCTTCTTAATTCCTGTTTAGTGCGCTTGAACCACTAGCAGCTTTCCGGGTTGGTGGAAGGGCTGTTGTCACTGTTGCCCGAGCTTTCGATCCGGAACAGAGAGAAACTGAATCCACGAACAATGTTCGTCGCTGCGTCCTTCTTTGGCTCAAGCAGCGCTAATATGTGTTCGCCCGAAGTGGCGCCTGCTTATGACACACTTTCATGCAGCTATCATGTGCAACAATTACAGGCCCTATTTTCGATGCATGTGGATTTAAGCGACAGCATGAACAGGCGAGCCATCATAACATAATGAAAGTGCACTCTCGAAGCAGGGCTGGTGGGAGTTCGTCTGTTACGTGCACCGCCAGAATGGCGACCGGTGGCGTAGTTGGGCATGAAAATAGTTTTGACTGCCAAATCCACTCGTGGCGGCATCGAACAAAGTCAGTTCTTCGCTGAGTTGTCCAAACTGCATACGTTCTGCCTCCTTATTTATGTCGCCTTAGAGTGTCATAAATACAACCAAAATTACATTAAAATTTTCCCATTTGCTTATAAGAATCTCGGCTGCGGTGGCCACTTTTCGATGGAGGCGAACAAAAAGGCACCCATGTGCTGTTCTATGTCTGCATGTGCACGTTAGAGAACATCAGGTGATGGTGAACAAAATTTCTGGGGCCCTCCACTGCATATGGCTTCTATTCGTGGCTATACTGTGGAACGAATTTTTAGGCAGTCAGTCCTTTATAGTGCCCTTCTACTACAAACACTATATTAGTGATATGTTCTTAATTTGGCCCCATGGTGAATCTGGGTTCGCGACATTTATAGCTGATTTTAATATTGTGCATCCTTCTATAAAAAAAAGAACCCCAGATAATCGAAATTTCTGGAGCCCTCCACTACGGCATCTCTCATAGCCTGAGCCGCTTTGGGACGTTAAACCCCATAAACCAAACCATTTTCCCATTTGTACTTTGAAAGCGCAATCAATTTTCTTCACAGTAATCACTTTCGCTTCACGAGGATGGCTTAACAACAGCTAGTATACCAAAAGCCGACTGATCACCAGCAGCATCTGCACTTTGATAGTAGCCTGTAAAACATGTAAAAACTAGCATACCCTACAACAAAGCACTTCGTTTCAAACAGATTTGCTCAGAACAATCAGACTTCAAAAAAATAATTAACTGTGTTACACTATAGCACATTTAATTACTAAGCAAAAGTACTCACCTCAGCTAATTGATGATGCAGTTATATATGGCTAAAATGCTCTGGCAATCTAGACTGATGTTTGATTACTACTAGCCACAGACAAACAGAAAACCACCATACTTGTTCTTAGTGATTCCGCATCTGCACTGAAAATAGCCCTAAAGAAAGACCACAATATTTTTAAAGCGAACACCTAAAGAAGATATTCTCAGAGCCCTCTATAGCCATTTAGAGAAGGTCCCATAACTAATCCAATAGCCAGCCATTCTTGCAACAAGAGTTGCTGTAAAGTACATCTGCAAATGATCAAATCTTTGTGTGTTAGTAGCTAGCACTAGCTCAAACGTATCTGCTACACTGCAAACATTTGTTTACTGCAGTGTATCGTACGTAACCAGCCGCATATACGTAGGCGAAACTGGACCCCACAAGCAGCACGGCATCAATAGGCCGCCACTGACCCAATTTTAAATCAATATATTAGATTGGGTTTCCTAGCAAGACAAGTATTGGCATACTAGCTTATTTATTGGCATTCATTACCACTCAGTGGCTACCCAGTATCTTCCACCCAAGCTCACTGGCCATCCAATATCTTGCATCCAAGCTTATTTACTGGATTTTCACAACTGGCATCCAGCCAGACTTCTATTTCCCACCCAAGCTTGGCCACTGGCTTTTGCATTGTTGGCATTCAGCCATGTAATTGGCAGTCCTGCACATTATAGTGCTGAATGTTTCAATAATTAGTATCACAGCTAATTGCTTACTTGTGTTATGGTGGATAGGCAACTACAAAGCCATCATGCGTCTATAACACAGGGTGGAGTTTGCTTTGCAGCGGATGTTGTGCATGCAGCTTTTCATTTAAATACAGCATGCTGAGAATATCCATGCACAGAAAAAAATAAAGCTCAGAGGTTCATTGTATGACGATTTATTAGGAGTGCATGTGGTGGAGGGTGTGGAAAAAACTTAGGCACAACTTCAGTGCTCCTCCTGCGTTCGTGTCCCTCGGCAAGGTGTTCTCAGGTCCCAGGTTGGAGGAAAGTGCTGCGCTCATGGCAGCTTCAGGTGCCCTTCAAGCCAGTATCTCTAGCAAATGTCGGTTGCAGAGGCAGAAGCCTCCAGCAACCCTTTCAGATATGGGCTTGGGCAGCATTATAACACCACCTTTGCTTTTGAAGATGGCACCTGAAAAATAAAAGCAATAATAATCACATTCAGGCAGAAAACGTTTGAGAAGTGGAAGGACAGCTAGACCATGCAGTAAAAATTAAAAATAAAGCACCACCTTTTGGCATTCAGCCAACTTTCTTGCCTTCTGTGCTCAGGTTTAAATAAGCTGCTTGACCAGGCCGGCCATATTACCTTCATTATATTGGTTCCGACGTCTGGCAGTGTATAGTGTTCCATGTGGACGAGTTGTTGGCGTTGAAAACATAAAACAATTCACAGTGAATGGCATTTTGAAATCAAAGATAGGAAGCACTCTCTGTAAAAGATATTTACCGTTATCTGCTCCTTAAACGGTAGTCAAAGCTTGCTCCCTTCTACTTGTAGCGTGTTTGTGACTGAGTGTCTGGATAAGTAAGACTTCATCATGACTGCATGCTTCAAATCAATAGCTTTCCTCTAAATAGTTTTCGTTCGACCACAGTAACTGAAGTGAAACCGCAAAGGAAAAAAATTAAGCAAGGTCAAAAGTGGGAGTCGCACTCTGACTGCCTTTAAGACCATGGCTGCTAAAATCGGCGTATGCTGTATCATTATTGCAATCAGAACGCTTTAAAAGTTGCCAAAGCTGCAGCCACAATAACGTCCGGCACAGATGCCTTGGCATTTGAATTGAAATACATTCAACTTGAAAACAAAAGAAATTCGAAGCTAACATGCACGTTAGTCGTGGGGACAAGTTTGGTGTGGTAATGTAAGAACTACAGCAGAACTCTAAATACGGAATTCTCTTCTCAGCACTTTTATTCATAGATTGAATGGCAGACGCTCTTGCATGTAAAAGATAAGTGGGATGTTTCAGGGAAGTTCATTTTTTCTGCGCGATATAACAATCCGTACTTGTGGATAAGTACATTTTTCAACGAGAAATTATTTATTTTTGCAGATAATCAGACTTCATAAAAATAAGTGTGTTGGCAGATCTTCTTTCAATACATTTTTAGTTTTCTACAACTGATTGTAAAACAGCACCCGTTGGCTATTTTATGGCGCTCCTACTACTCAAGATTAGTGCAGGACAAAGTTCAAACACGATAATAAGCTCCACGTCGTTTAGAACATTCCCATTAACGCATCCATAACAGCAAATTATAATATTATGTACTCGCCTTGCAACTAAATGTGATGTCCAAAAAAACTAAACTTAGCGCAGAATTTTTAATATATGTAAAGGAAACTGATCACTTCAGATACATGACACACACGAGATGAAGTTGTTACCTGAAAACCACATAAAACATGCATCATGTCTTCCAGGGCCACATCTTTTTTTTTTTTTTTTAATAGAAATGGGGCGACTGTGCACCATAAATTTTGTGATTGCGACCATATTTTATGCATCCAAAATAGCACGCTGAAAATACAGTTCAAAACGGGAATATTTTCAGACTGGCACGGTGCGTTCGAAAGCGATTTTCTCTTTTGCGACTGGTACGAACAGCAGTCAACTACATTCTTGCCAGCATATCAGGTGATTGACAAGGTGATCAAGTGACTGATTAAATATCGCACCGAATGAGAAAAAAAAAAAAGGATACCTTACCGTTTGGCCAGAGCAGCTTTGCAGACCTTAGTTGCAACAATTCAAAATGAATATTGTCCTGCAAAATACATCCCAGTGATCTGCTTCTTTTCTTTACACTTGGCAAGGAAGAGTAGTGACCTGACAGGCAGACAAAGCAAGAAATGCATCTCAGAAAGCTGCTCAGCTACAAACAAACATAGCATAAAAGGCCGTTGGCACCCAAAGATATCCTTTTTCAGGCATGGACACTAAAATGGACTGGAACTTTCACAAGTAATAAGGCTTGACTTCTCAGTTCTGCTGTCCATAACTGCGCGAGCTCAAGCAGCTTGAGTAAGTGATTGTGTGGCTGGATCACGCTGAAACAGCCGGTTGTGTCGAGTTTCCAGGCACGATTGGAAGAGGCAGGAGGATTGTTATGTTTATTCTTTTTTGCTTGAGATCTGTCAAAAGAACAGGCATAAAGCTAGAACGAAGATGAGAGAAATGAAAGAAAGAGTTGCTGTACAACCCGTACAAGCCCAGAAGCCTGCTTGCCAGGGATGCTGGTGGGAAGGAAGGGAAGAGTGGGGTGCATTGTGAGTAATGCATGCCTACCTGGGAGGAAAGAAGGAATTAGGCCTTGAGCGGTGGAGGTCGCTGCCCTTCCACAAAGGCAGCTTTACCAGAAGAACAGGTTGCAAGACAAGAAGTTGAAAGTGGCTTGGTAAATTACTTTAGTCAAGGCATGGGGCGGAGAGTCCGAAAAAAAGAGAATGCAAATCATATGTTCTTCATGCAAAGCTTGTGAAGAGGAATGATGCGGAGCTTTGCCCTTCATCTCGCTAAAATAACGAGCAGTGCATTTGGATCTCTTTGGAAACTTCGACTGCTGGCCCCGATAACGTTTTTAGTGACGTGAAAATTTCGCTACATTTTTATTCCTGATACAAAATGCGTTCTATCTCAGCGTTTCAGGTAGTAACATATGTAATCATATGTAAAACAATCTGCAGTTGTCACAGAATCGTTCTTGGTTGGAACGAGTCGACAATTTTTACTAAGAATGGTAGAAAGGTCACTCTCTGCCAAGGTAATTTGGCTCACTTGTTGATGACAGTTCTCTTGAAATGTCATCACGTCCAACTGAGCGATGCAGCAGCTCGTATACTTGCTGCATTCTTGATTAAGGAAAAGAAAAGCAGAAAAGCAAAAACAAGCATGACTACCATTACTATGAGGTTGTAAACTTCCATGCTATCTTTCTTTTTGAAATCAGGGCGACGTTTAAAGCAAGAAAAAAAGAAAACTAAGCATGGGCACATAAAAGAGCTTAAAATACAAAATACGCGACGAGCTAAGATCTAAAGAACAAAACGTGACAGTAAAGAAAAATAAAAAGGAAACAAGGGTCAATATTGGAACATAAGTACGAGCTTGGGACAAGGTATAGTCCCGAGAAAGAAGCATGGTAATCATCTTTTAGTCTGCGGAAGCTGCTTGTGAAAGCGACAGAATATTTCACAAAAAAAAACCTAATTCTCAATCACGTTTAAATTCTTAGAGTCTGGTCTTCTCTAAAGGTGAGCAAAAACTGCTAAAGTAAATACTCTTGCTTGCAGGTAGTTAATGTATGAACCGCCGTTAGCTGCTTGACTGTCATGATAGGATAGAGTCAGTGTAGTTCTCTATAGTGAAACACCTTAAGTGCGGTGATAATATGGTTTGATAATAACGCCATGAAAGCCTGAAGATTATTTTCTGAACAGTGCCTAGGAGAACGCTTTCAAATGCTAGATGTTAAACCAGGTATATGCCAAATTTAGTCAAAGGCCGCTCCACGAGTTATATATTGCAGCTTTTGAACAAAAATAACTTCTGTAAAGAGCGTCATTACTTTACAATTTTAATTTTTCAACATATTTTGGTGCCAAATGAGCACGCATTTATTGCACTGTGGGTTGTTTTAAATTTTAGTTAACCTGTTTTTCTTGCCTCATGTGAAGGGCGTTAGCATGGGATCTGTGACAGAGGGTGCAGGCGGGTGTAGGATAAAGTGGATGACAGTAAGAAAGAGACTGAGGGGATGGGAAGGTGTCTGTTTGGAGACGTCTCCAGACACACACCTTCCTATCCCCTCAATCCCTTTCTTACTAATTGTCCCTTCTATCCTGCACCTACCTGGTCTCCAAAGAGTGGCATGTCTGTTGTCTAGGGATGAGTGAGGTGGAGGGTATATTGTTACGGCGCGCGCCGAGGATCGCTGCGCCAGAAAAAGAAGAGGCGCGGGACGAGCGCGCAGTGCCAGCGCGAGGGTTAGAGAACAAAAGAAGAGCGCCGGGGCAAGTGGTGTTTGCCTGGTGTCCTCCGTTCTTCTGTGTCTATCTCTAGGCGGGCACAGCGTCCCACAACATTTTGGTGTCAGAAGTGGGATCATGCCGCTCACCCGCTCCCAAAGTCAAGGACCCGACGTGCCAGACGACAGGACTCTGCCACCAGGCGATGGCGCCGACGATGCAGCGGCTGGCGCAGCTAGACCTAGACTGCCTAGACGCTCGGAGGGGCTCGGTCCTTCGCAGCAGCTAGATGGCGGTATTGAGCGCCTCCTAAATATAGTTACTCAGCGGATGGACGCATGGGAGGTCCGTTTGACTGCCCAGGCTGTGGAGATGGAAGCTCTCCGGCGCGACTTCCGTCGCCTTGTGCCAGCCGAGCCGAACACAGGTCACGAGTCTTTAGGCGTAACCGCCACCGCTGCATCCAGCCCTGCCGTCGCTGGGCCTGCTGTCGTAGCCGCCAATAACGTGGTCGGCGCGGGTACATCATTGGACGTAGTGGAATTACCCACGTTTGACGGCACTATCTCGTGGGTTGCTTACCGCATCCAACTGGAAGGTATTGCGACGGCGAGAGGCTGGGACGAGCAAATGAAGGCATGGATGCTCGTCTCCAAACTGAGAGGCCGCGCAACTGAGCTGCTGCAGAACGTGCCGCCCGACCAGCTGGGCTCTTGCACCGTCCTGGTGGGCCTCCTGTCCGACCACTACAGTGCTTCAGGTCAACCCCGTGCGCAGTGCCACCGCCTGCGAGCCCGCCTCAAGAGCCCGGGGAGACATACCAGGACCTCGCCGCCGCCATTGAGCGCCTGGTTCTGCAGTCGCTGCCGGGGGCACCTCAGAACGTCGTGGCCCTGGTCGGCACCGAGGCGTTTGTCGACGCCATCCGACTCCCTGAGGTGCAGCGCTTGGTTCGTTCTGGGCATCCTGAGTCCGTCCGCGCCGCCATGGCGCTCGCCATCGAGGTGGAATTGACTTTGTTGGCCACGCGGGGGTCGCTACCGTCTGCCGCGCGCACCGTCTCGGTGCAGACTCCGATTGGCAGTCCCTACAGTGGCCTCTAAACGACGCGGGCGTAACGACACCCACACGACCTGCTTCCGCTGCGGCCTGAGGGGGCAGTACGCGAGAGACTGTACTAGCCTTCCGACGTCGGAAAACGATTTGGCGGAACTCAGGGGGCACCGTTCCCCCACACTCCTTCGTTCTCCTTGTCCCCTCCTTTCGTCGGCTTCGATAACAACTGAAGCTCCCCTAGTACGTACTCGTCGACGTCGCTCTGCTTGGCCGGCACGTAGAGGCCTTGGTCAACACCGGGGCGGCTGTCAATGTCCTGGAAAAATCGTTTATTGTTAACGAGCCCCACCGGCTTCTTCCAGCCGCCAAAACCCGGCTCTTAGCTTTTAACGGCGCCCCGGTGGAGCAAGTCGGACGTGTCATCATCAACCTGACAGCGCTCGGAAAGACCCTCTCCACCGAGTTTGTTGTAGCAGACAGCCCTATTTGGCCAGTGGTCCTCGGGTGCGGGTGGTGCCAGCAAGTCGGTGTCGTCCTTAATTTTACCACAACAGAACCACGGGCGAGCCGAACTCGCGTGGGCCGGATTGGCTTAGCCGGACTTCCAATCTCGGTGTCGCTCTGTGGCAGTCCCTGGTGTCGGCGACCAAGCGTGCCTCAGAATCTGTGCGTTACCTCGCAACGAAGTGGCCACGTCGTTTCAAGCCGATCGACGTCACTACCGTGACTGTAGCGTCCGCCGTGACTCTGCCACCGGGTGCGACAATGTGGGTGTATGCCGAGCTTGACAGTCCGATCACAGCGGACGTGCTTTTCGAACCCATCCGGTGTTCAGCTCCAGCCCCTGAGATGACCTCCCCTCGAAGCCTTCTGCCTGTGCTCAAAGGAGAGGCCCACGTATTTATGCTTAACATCAGCCGCGCACTTCTCGTGCTGACTCCTGGCACTCAATTGGGTACAGCCTCAATCCTGAACTCCCGATCACCGGTTTCGTCTCTGCAACCTGAAGAACCGCCTCAGCACCCTCCAGCGCCGGCGGTCCTACCATGGGAAACATTTGACTTTGGCCCCACCCTCACCAACGCGGAGCTTGCCTCTCTCAAGGCCTTGCTGCTCGAACATCGCAATTGCTTTGCTCTAAGCGCCGGTGAACTCGGGTGCACTTCCTGGGCCCAACACCGGATCAGCACCGAAAACCGCGGGCCCATTCATCACCCACCTCGCCGTGTAGCGCCAGCCGAACGGAGAGTCATCCAGCAGCACTATGCGACATGCTTGACCAGGGAATCATTGGTAGCCTTTGGTTCTCCCCTGCAGACCTTGTGCGCAAGAAGGATGGAACACTCCGCTTCTGCGTTGATTATCGCAAGTTAAATGCTATTATTCACCTCGACGTGTACCCTCTTCTCCGCCTCAACTATGCACTTGATCGCCTGAAGGGGGCCCGTTATTTTTCCACCCTAGATCTGCTCTCGGGCTACTGGCAGGTGTCTGTTCACCCCGATGATGCGGAAAAGATTGCTTTCATGACTCCGGGCCGACGGCCTTTACCAGTTCAACCGTATGCCCTTCGGTCTCTCGAATACTCCAGCTACCTGTCAGCGCCTCATGGACCGCGTCTTAGGCAATATGAAGTGGACTATGGCGTTGGTCTACCTGGACAACGTGATTGTCTACGCGGTTACGTTTGAAGAACACCAAACGCGACTCAAACTCGTCCTCGAAGCCCTTACCTCTGCTGGGCTTCGCTTAAAACCAAATAAATGTTTCGTTGTGAGCCGGCATGGCATCCGTCCCGACCCTGAAAAACTAAAAGCGCTTACGGCTTACGAAGCTCCCACCACCGCCAAGGAGCTCAAAAGTTTCCTTGGATTTGCTTCGTATTTCCGTCGTTTCATTCCGGACTTTGTCAAGCGAAGCGCTCCGTTGACCGCCCTGCTGAAGAAGAATGCAGCGTGGAGTTGGACGCCGGTCCAACAGCTCGCGTTCCTTGACGTCAAGCACGCCCTCCTCAAGCCTCCCACATTGGCCCACTACAACGAATCGACCCCAATCTTCCTCCACACGGATGCCAGCCAAGATGGGCTCGGCGCTGTCCTTCTGCAGGGAGACGAGTCTGGTGACCACAAAAGTTAAATATCAGGTTCTTTCTTCTTCTTCTTTTCTTCAAATTTACATTCCTCTCCCGATTAACCTGGACCGGAATTCACTTTAATTTCAGAATACATAATTTATTTACACTATATACACCATTGCAGCACAACTTCACTTCAGTCAGGGTGCGGCCTCTCGTCACGGCACCCGAAACAAGTCTCCCGTTCGCCGCGTCGCTCGGATTCCTTCTCCCCATCTCCGGGTTCTGCTTTTCCCCCGTCGTCCGGCGTCAGCGTAGCAACCGTTGCAAGCTCTCCTCCGAATTCCTGGAAACAACTCGCTGGCACGGCTGGGGGGTGGTTGAGGGAGGATCGGGTGTCCTCTCAGGAGCGGCGCTTTTCTTCGGCCGACATCGCCGGCCGGCCGTGCGACGCCAGCCCGCAGACTCCCTCCCAAGTTCGGGTCTTTCACAGGGAGGCGTCATCCACGGCCGCTTCTCTTGCACACACGCACGCACATACACACAAACGCCAATACACATGCGTCGCAGTCTTTCTATTCGTTCGTTCTTTCTGCCCACGATCAGGGCGCGCGCACTTGACACCTCCACCGCCACTGTGATGCGTGACTTACTGGAACGCGTCACAACTCACACAACACCAGAGCGCGGCTGATGTCCGTAATCCCCCTCTGGCGCACCATGACAACAAAAGCTAAACTTAAAACTTTAAACAAAAGGGCCCGCTCCCTCTGAGAAATGGAGCTGGTGCACACGCGTCGGCAGCGCGTCAGGCCCGGCGCGGGATGACTCCGACCCCCTGCGGCGGAGGGCGGTCCGTCGGTTCCGTGTCGCCCATACGGATCGTCTCCAAGGTTGTGTCCTTTACAATTTGGTGGTTTCGTGCCCTGCTGTTTGCCCACGCACCGGACTTCTTTCGTCGCTCGCAAAAGCTCTGATCGAAGCGCTTTTTGCGCATGTTTCTTTCTGTCGAGCGGGATGCGCGTTTCTTCCTTTGATGAAAATCTCTGCCAGCCTTGTGACCGGCCCGCACGCAGTCAATCGAGGCCCGCCCCATCTTTGCCCGGCGCGACTTCCGTGCTGCCCGCGGATCGCACGATTGACTTGCGATTTTATCTCCCTGGTCAAGCAAAACTTCTGCAGCAGCCTCATCGTGAACGGGCGCACTCCAGCTGTCCTCTGTTTCGTTCGACGTACCGCTGCCAGTTAGCTTACGCATGAATCCGTTGATTTCTGCAGCCCCGTCATGCGCACAGTGCCCGTTTTCTGCACTGTCGATACTGTCTGCCTCTGCTGCGATGACCGTAACATCCGTTACATCCACATCTGCCTCAGAACATATCTCACCATCGTCGCAATCCTCCTTCCGCGCCGTCACCTCTGCGCGCACTACAGGTGTCGCTTCTAACCGCTGCGAATTTGTGACGTCTTCCAATATCGCATCTTCCTCAAATGCTAGCATGCTCTTCGGAGCACCGAGAAGCGCAGTGTCAACTGCGTCTACGCCTGTTTCCGTTGCGTCGTCAGAACGCACTTCAGACGCATTAACAATTGCCTCCTCCTTCTCAACCTCGGCCTCATCGCCGCCTCCCGAATCTGCCAGTCCGCGGTCCAAACTTTCCGCTCTGTGACCTCCTTCCAGACTCTCCGCGATGCCCGCCCCTTTGTCTGGACTCGCCGCTTGTTTCTTGCCGGCCGCCGCTGCCCCGATAGATTCCCCGTACTGCAATTTCGCTGCTGCCAATTTCATTTCTGCAATTTTTAGTTTCAATTTTAACCGCGCCATCTCGTCCGCAAATGACAACCCCGAGCCTCCGCTGACGCCCCCTACCTTTGCGCCCGCCACCAGCTCCATCTGCCCATCTCCAGCACCCCGGCCCCATCCTTCCCCGCTACGGTCCCGCAAACTATGCCCCACAGTTGTCATAGTGCGCCGCGGAAGAGGGACCTACAAGACACCAACCTGTGTCGTGCTCCGAAGATGGCTTGGCCCGCTGGTCAGCGCCCGAGGTTCATGGCTCAGCCCTGGCTCCTTTGTTGTCTTGCCTCCGTCGATCCGATGGCCGGTCCGCTTCAAATCGGAAGATCCTTGCCGACTGCGCCAGTTAAATATCAGGTTCTTTCTTCTTCTTTTCTTCAAATTTACATTCCTCTCCCGATTAACCTGGACCGGAATTCACTCTAATTTCAGAATACATAATTTATTTACACTATATACACCATTGCAGCACAACTTCACTTCAGTCAGGGTGCGGCCTCTCGTCACGGCAGCCGAAACAAGTCTCCCGTTCGCCGCGTCGCTCGGATTCCTTCTCCCCATCTCCGGGTTCTGCTTTTCCCCCGTCGTCCGGCGTCAGCGTAGCAACCGTTGCAAGCTCTCCTCCGAATTCCTGGAAACAACTCGCTGGCACGGCTGGGGGGTGGTTGAGGGAGGATCGGGTGTCCTCTCGGGAGCGGCGCTTTTCTTCGGCCGACATCGCCGGCCGGCCGTGCGGCGCCAGCCCGTAGACTCCCTCCCAAGTTCGGGTCTTTCACAGGGAGGCGTCATCCACGGCCGCTTCTCTTGCACACACGCACGCCCATACACACAAACGCCAATACACATGCGTCGCAGTCTTTCTATTCGTTCGTTCTTTCTGCCCACGATCAGGGCGCGCGCACTTGACAACAAAGTTCTAGCTTATGCCAGCCGCCAGCTTTCCGACGTAGAGCGCCGCCGCCACTCTTCGGAACTCGAGTGCCTCGCCGTTGTCTGGGCCGTCGAGAAGTTCCGTCCCTACCTGTACGGCCGTCATTTACCATAGTCACGGACAATAGCGCTCTCACTTGGCTGCAGTCTGCCAAACACTTAAATGCCAAGATTGCACGCTGGTCGCTGCAACTTCAAGAGTACAATTTCACCATAGTGCATCGGCGCGGTTCTGCCCATCACGATGCCGATTTCCTTTCTCGCCACCCTTGTCTCGTGACGGCTTTGACGTATTTCAGGACTGCACGAACGCAAGATGCCGACATTGCGGCCATAGTCCAATCCCTTGGCACCGCCGTCGGCGCAGGTCTCCGTAAACTGCGCCGGGTCTATCGGATTAAAGATAATCTCTTGTGTCATGTGAGGCGGCTCCGTGGTCGGCCACCCGTGTGATTGCCAGTGGTGCCAGCAACACTGCGGTCGCAAGTCTTGCGCGGCCTACACGACGTTCCCACAGCTGGTCACCTTGGTCGCGGCAAGACCAACGCACGAGTGTCGGAGCACTTTTGGTGGCCTAATATGTCCAGAGACGTCAAGGAACATGTTGCGTCCTGCCAGACGTGCCAATACCGGAAATCGTCCACACGAATAACCAAGCCACCCCCGCAGGCTTTTTCGCCGCCGAGTTCACCTTTCGAACTGGTTGGACTGGACCATTTGGGCCCATTCCCGAAGACGCCCGCCGGAAACAGGTATATTCTGGTTGCGATCGACTACTTTTCCAAGTGGGTCGAAGCACTGCCCGTTCCAGACACCTCTTCCGCTCATGCCGTTTTGTTTGTGGAACAGCATCTCGTTCTTCGGCATGGTGTGCCCCTACGCCTCATCACGGACCGTGGGAGCTGCTTTATGTCCCATGAATTCCACTACATCCGTCAATCATCCTCAGTGCAATGGCTTCGTGGAGCGTGTTAACCACACCCTCACGGATATACTCGCTTCCTACGTGGCTCCGTCCCACAGAAACTGGGATCGTTTTGTTTCTGCGGCAGCTTTTGCACTCAACACTGCGAGGCAAGAAACAACGCATGTCACGCTGTTCTCAGTCATCTATGGCAGAACACCCTCCATCCCTCTCGACGCGCAGTTGGGCCTTCGCCATCCGACTGCGTCACCAACTGACTCCGCCCAACGACTTCGTTACGCCCGCCTCGATGCTCAGCGCAACCTTCTCACGGCTCATGCGCGTGTGCAAGTGGCCAATGCGGCAGCACCACCACTTCCCTCCTTCCGGTCCGGTGACTTTGTCCTCGTTCGCCGCACCATCCGCGCGACTGGCCGTGCCACGAAGCTCATGCCCCGATACCGCGGCCCTTACCATGTCGTTGAACGGCTCGGCCCCGTGACATACCGCCTCGAAGACCTCCCCGAGCATCGACCATGCGGTGTGCACCACATTTTCCCGGAGCATGTGTCAAACATGAAGCGATATGTCAACGGCGCCAGCATTCACTCAGACTTAGATACCGGGTCATCACCACTACTGTCGTCGCCTGCTACCTCATTGCCTTCCCCACGAAATGCCGCCCCATAAGTGTGTGGTTGTGCATCGAGCGACGCCTACGCCAAGAACAAGGAACGTTGGGACAAAGTGTTAAAAAGTGCTTCACTACATGATCAGCTTCGGGCTCTCCAGGAGGCCCGCGCGGCGGCGGAGAGCTTCGACGAAGGAGCTGCCCTCTACACCTGGCGCCTAGCCGAGTGTCCTCCAGGACCCCTACTGTGGGATATAGTTTTACCAAACCAAACCAAGTGGAGCGCCTGCAGCAGCTCACCGACACTTTCTCCCCCCCCCTCCCCTTCTTCCCCCGGTGGGAAGATGTTACGGCGCGCGCCAGAAAAAGAAGAGGCGCGGGACGAGCGCGAGGGTTAGACAACAAAAGAACAGCGCCGGGGCAAGTGGTGTTTGCCTGGTGTCCTCCGTTCTTCTGTGTCTATCTCTAGGCGGGCACAGCGTCCCACAACAATATATAGCTGCCGAGTAGCTCTATAGGCCTCGGTCAGCTTGCTGAAAATGTGAATCTGCGGGGGTTTAAGGGGGGAACGGTCTTCCGCCCCGCTCCTACTCCGCAGGTGCAACGTTCTCGCTAGCGACCCGCGGAGGGAACAAAGGGGACAAACGACGTGGAAGACACATAGTTAATACTCGAATGCTATTTATTGCACTTGCAAATAATACAGAGCATGCCGGCTAGCTATACATCAAGGTTTCCCTTGGAAGGGCAAGGCTACGTAACAAGGGCTTTTGACTCACCGGCTGGGGAATGGGGGTGCAATTTCGGCGGCGGACATTTGAACGCGCCGTGAATATGGCGGCCGGGATCTCCCGTGCGCGCCGCATTCTTCGGACGAAGCCATACCACGGCGTTTGCCGCGGGAGGCGGCGAGAGCGTGCGGTATTTACCGGTCGCTTCGCCGTTGGGAACCAGAAGATTGGCGGTCGTGCACGACGAGTCCTCCCGTGTGCGCAGCGTACTCCGTGCCCGCTATCCCCCGGCATTTGCCGGGAGAGGCGGCGGGAGATGACCGCTCTCGTTGCCGGCTGGATCCAGAAGCTCCCTCTCGTCTTCTCGCGGGAACCCGCGTAGACGTCTTGGTGGCGCACCCATCGCTGGTCTCCTTCCCTCAAGGGGAGGTATTTACCTCCTCTCCCAGCCGGCGCTGCCATGAAGCTCGTTGGGGTGGTGGTGGTCGGTCGCGGCGAAGGGGGAGGAAACTGGTTTTTCACATCCCTCCCTCCTTAAATGTTCACCTAAGGTTGTCGAGAGCTGCTCCTTGGACGCCATCCGCGAGGTAAACACCAGGCTTCAGGGCGATCCAAACGGTGTCATCCGACGAGCAGCAAGGTGAAGGGGCCCCCCGCTGTCCATTGGCAGGTCCCAGAAACCAGCGTGACGGGAGGGTGTTGTTCCCGCTGACGCACCTTTGTTGGCAGGTAGGGGTTGGCCTCCTCTCCCGTCAAGCCGGGCTGGTTCCGTGAGACTCCGAGCTTCGGTGATTCACGGCCGCAGGGCAACAGGCAGGAACGTAAACAATGGCAGCAGGTCCAGCCGGCTTCACTTGATATCTGCACAACCCTCCGGATCTCCAAAAAGGTTGAATAAATTGAGCAAAATGACCATTTGGCGCATGATGGCCTCAGTCGCCTATGCGCCATTAAACCCAACACAAAATGACCATTTGGTAAAATGCGAGCCAATGCGAGTGCCAAACAATTTTATCCGGCACCGCACTGCGTTCCGTTAATCCGAACGAAGCACGGGCATCCGCGGTTCGTTTGCCGGTATAATAATCTGGTTCCACGAAATTTCCGATTCGCCTTCTCAGCCCAAAAATACCAAGTTCATTTGAACGAAGTTAGCTTTCTCTAATTCAGCGAGATGTTCGGCTACAGCGAGGTCAATATAAAACAAGCAAAACGCATTTGCGCATGCTGTATGCCACGGTTAGACTGTCCTCCGACGTGCGACAGGCAGCTCCCAAAAAGAGCCTTAAGCCTATTCGCTCTAGCGCTAAGGACAATAGCTAGAACGCAGCGCCGCGAGGATGTGCATCTCAGCCAAGGAACCCAGGGTGACCCTACTCGCTCGCTGCCATCCAAAGGCAACTTCTGAGCGAACGGCGCCCACCGCGTCCAGCGGTGTCGGAGCGCCCCGGTGCTTTCCGGCAATCACGGCTGCAATACCAGTCAACCGATTGCGGCACCTGGCTCCCAGAGCCAAAGAGACAGAAGAGGAAATAGTTACAACTATATACAAGAAAAGTAGGTCCACCGTCCCGGCTGAGGCACTCACTCGCTTCCGGCGTGCTGTTCTTCGTGGACGGCTCGGTCTCGTGCTCCATGTACGGACCTCGTGGCTGTACCTCTCAAAGGTCTCGGGAGTCGGCACACACATAAACAGACACACACAAATAAAAATGCTCCACACACATGCACGACCATTTGTTCTCGCTGCAACTCCTCTCACCTCGCCGTCAAGAAAGCATATTAGCCTTGCTAGCATAGGGATGTCGGGTCAGGCCTAATGTTAAAAGTCCGGGCAGGCACTCCACGCCGCGAACTGACTATCGTCCTTAGTTCCTAGGGAGGGGTAAGTAGCTCAAGTGCTTCTGCACGAGAGAACCACGTTGAGGCGCCATTGTGGGAGTATGAGGGGGGAACGGTCTTCCGCCCCGCTCCTACTCCGCAGGTGCAACGTCCTCGCTGGCGACCCGCGGAGGGGACAAAGGACGGGGGCGACACAGTGTTACTTCAATGCTATTTATTGCACTTGCAAATAATACAGAGCATGCCGGCTAGCTATACATCAAGGTTTTCCTTGGAAGGGCAAGGCTACGTAAGAAGGGCTTTTGACTCACCGGCTGGGGAATGGGGGTGCGATTTCGGCGGCGGACATTTGAACGCGCCGTGAATATGGCGGCCGGGATCTCCCGTGCGCGCCGCATTCTTTGGACGAAGCCATACCACGGCGTTTGCCGCGGGAGGCGGCGAGAGCGTGCGGTATTTACCGGTCGCTTCGCCGTTGGGAACCAGAAGATTGGCGGTCGTGCACGACGAGTCCTCCCGTGTGCGCAGCGTACTCCGTGCCCGCTATCCCCCGGCATTTGCCGGGAGAGGCGGCGGGAGATGATCGCTCTTGTTGCCGGCTGGATCCAGAAGCTCCCTCTCGTCTTCTCGCGGGAACCCGCGTAGACGTCTTGGTGGCGCACCCATCGCTGGTCTCCTTCCCCCAAGGGGAGGTATTTACCT
Source organism: Amblyomma maculatum (assembly GCF_055883805.1). Classification (NCBI taxonomy): domain Eukaryota; kingdom Metazoa; phylum Arthropoda; class Arachnida; order Ixodida; family Ixodidae; genus Amblyomma; species Amblyomma maculatum. The sequence goes on along the minus strand of NC_139352.1, from coordinate 5,737,738 downwards.
CCTCTCCCAGCCGGCGCTGCCATGAAGCTCGTTGGGGTGGGGGTGGTCGGTCGCGGCGAAGGGGGGAGGAAACTGGTTTTCCACAAATCCCAGGTCGGAGGCTTCCTAAGCCCAGTGTATGGTACCTCGGGCTAAAAAGTTGGCAGCCTTGTTGTTGGTATTCTCAGAGTGCTCCGGCACCCAAATCAGCTTCACTTGTCAGGACAGGTTTTACGCAGCAGAGAAGCTTAGAATTTCAAAGGCTGGGCTATGGACTCTGCCTCGCACAAAATTTGGATGGCAGTTTTGGAGTTGGCGAGAACGTAATTTGCTTTTGTATACGTTATGGTGGCAGCTATCGCAGCTTCATAGGAGGTGAGGTTTGGGAGAAATGGGAGCTTGTAAAGTGGGGAGAGGGAGGAGTTTACTGCGGCATCCATGGCACTTATGCCCATCCACCCATGCGGCTTCGGAGTCAGAGCCGTGCTTTCGGTGGAGTGCCTTAGCACGGGCTATACGGCACTGTTCATGGAGATGGGGATGTATGTTACGGGGAAGGGGTTTAATAATAAGCTCCTTATGGATGTGTTTGGGGGCTGGGCCATCGGCGAGTATTCCGATTCCAAGATGAGAGAGAATGTGGCGACCCGTTGATATGCGTGCAAGTCGTATGTATGCTGTTTGTGGGATTGAATGAGCTTCTCAATGCTATTGTGAATGCCTAGGGCTGCAAAACAGTCGTTGGGCATGTTGCAGGATAGTTAGTCTTGCAGGCTTTGCGAATGAGTATATTTAGAGCATTGATGTTGTGTAGAGCACTCGACTAAGGAAAAAACGTGAACAAGGCAACATAAGTCGCATACTTTTATTCCCCTTCGCATTACTGTTATTTTTATAATAAGGTGCAATATGGTGCCAGCAATGTGTTGGAGTTTCTTGCGTGTGGTGGTGTTCTTTCCATTGGATTGGATGGGGAGGCCTAGTATCCTAAGGTTGGGAACCTCAGAGACAGGCCGGTCTCCAATTGTGACAGAAATTGAGACGCACGGAAAGTTTCTTGGACGGGTGATGTGGAGCGCTGATTTCTCTGCGGAACATGAAATCCCTATGCTGTTTGTGTAAGTTTGAGTGATGGTAGCTGCTCTTTGCAGGGCTTCTCTATTTCTCTGTTGTTGCCATGTGTGGTCCATATGGTTGTCGTCGGCGTATCGAGTGTGGCATAGGTGTGGGATGGTGTTTAATTTGCTAGCAAGGGGTATGAGTTTGATGTTGAAGAGTTTAGGGGGCCAAAATTGATTTCGGCTGTTCTATCTGATAAGCAGGCCTCAACGTATGCGTACGTGCATTCGATCACATCGAGGGAGGAAGGTGCAATAAAGATCGCTAGGTGCTGGATGCAATATAAAGCTTTGGAGAGATTCAAAGTGAGGACTGCTTTGGTGTGTCCTGATGTGAGGGGGTTGTAAATGTCTTGCATTAACTGCAGCATGGCATCCTGAGCCAACAGGTGCATACGAAAACCGACCCTGCTGTGCGGATACAACACGCTCGAAGAGCTTTCAGAGGCATGAGGCGAGGGAAATGGAGTGAATATTCTGTAGCGTGAGTGGTTTGTTTGGTTTGGGAATGGTGATTTTGGCCTGCCGCCATGATTGGGATAGGGTGCCTTATTCTAGCATTTGTTGAAGTAATTCGTAATTGGCACAACAGAATTATCGTCCAAGTTACGGAGAAGGGAATTCGTGATTTGATTTGCTCATGGAGGAGAATTTGTTCATAGGGCAAGAAGTGCCACTCGGACTTCTGCTTCCATGATTTCTTTGTGTAATGTTGGGCTCGGGCATCCGTTATAAGGTGAGATAGCGGTAGAAGTGTCTGGAGACGTGTATGTGGTTTTGAGGGTGTCGGGGAGGGTATCTGTGTCATCTTCGTTTTTATGAATGAGGCGAGTGACAAGGTGTTGCGTGGCAGACTTTGTGTTGGATCTATGAGGTGGCGAAGGAGTTGCCAGGCTCTTAGAGGATAGTTTGCCAGACATGCTGTCACAGATCTGGTTCCAAGTGAAGCGGCAGAGGTCCTCAGAGTGTTGTTGGATTTGTGCTTGAAGTGTTGAGAGATTGGAGGCGAAACGAAGAGGCGTCGTGTGCTGTGCGATGTCAGCGCACGTTAAAGATCCCCAGGTGGTCGAAATTACTCCGTAGCCCTCCACTACGGCTCCTCTCTCTCTTTCCACTTTCATTCCCACCTTCCTCCCTTCCCTTACGGCGCGGTTCGGGTGTCCACAGAGCAAGTGTGACAGTTACTGCGCCTTTCCCTTCCTGTGAACCAATTTAAAAAAAAGTGTTGAGAGATGCTTCTTTAGCTTCCTATAAAGTTTTTGGCTTTTCCATCGCTCTAACAGGCTGTGGCGAGCTTCCCAGAGGTGGGCGAGGCAGCTGTTGAGGGTAGGAATCTCCTCACTTGTCTCAATGCATCAGATGTGGAGGTCCTGTGTGAGCGAGTTTATCCAGACCTCTAAGTCGGTGATGGGCTCGGACTCATGTGATTGCCAGGTAGCCTTGAAATGGTACCAGTTGATGAGTTTGTATGTCGTGTAGGCTTTACACTTTTGCTGAAATGGAATGGAGGTGAGGATGATGTAGTGGTTGCTGTCCCATGTCACCTTTGTTAAGCAGCGGCTGAAAATGAGGTCAGGGCTGGTGTCGATGCACACGCTATTGCAGATTCACGTGGGTGTGCTGAAGTTGTGGACCGAAAAATTAAGATGTGGGGCTATTATAGCCCCAGTCTGTGTGGGGACTATTAATAAACCCCCTCTATGAGTAGAGAGATGAGTATACTGGAAGTAGTAGGCGAATATGTCTACTTAGGACAGGTAGTAACCGCAGACCCGGACCACGAAAAGGAAATAACAAGAAGAATACGATTGGGATGGAGCGCATTTGGCAAGCACTCGCAGATTATGACTAGCAGCTTACCGGTATCGCTCAAGAGGAAAGTATACAACAGTTGCATCTTGCCTGTACTCACCTATGGGGCTGAAACGTGGAGGCTAACCAAGAGAGTTCTACTTAAGTTGAGGACAACCCAGAGGGCTATGGAACGAAAAATGGTAGGGGTAACATTAAGAGATAGAAAGCGTGCAGAGTGGGTCAGAGAAATAACTCAAGTTACCGACATTCTAGTAGAAATTAAGAAGAAGAAATGGACATGGGTAGGACATGTAGTGCGAAGAGAGGATAACCGATGGTCGCTGAGGGTAACAAACTGGATTCCAAGGGAAGGAAAGCGTAGCAGGAGGCGGCAGAAAGTTAGGTGGGCGGATGAGATTAAGAAGTTCGCAGGGGTCAAGTGGATGCAGCTAGCACAGAACCGGGTTAAGTGGAGAAATATGGGAGAGGCCTTCGCCCTGCAGTGGGTATAATCAGGCTGATGATGATGATGATGAGTAGAGGGTGCTTACCCGCAAATTTATATATACTCTTTAGGACAGATTCTAGTGAGGCACTGGGTAGCGAGTGTGAATGGTATACGTTCGCGATGTAAACGGATGGAAGAGAGTGGGTGTGGTGTATGATTTCTGTAACTATGCATACGACATCTGTAGCAGTCTGGTGTGCGATGTAGGTTAGACTGGTGTATAAGTGTGGCAGCATGCGGTGCACCTGGGGAGTCAAAATATATGGGGGTGTAGCCGGGGATGTTGGATTTCATTCTGGCTTCTTGTAAGAGGAGAATTTTAGGGGTGGGGAGAAGCAGAAATGGTGCTCGCTTGCTGAGGAAGCCACGGCAGTTCCATGTCAGAATGTTCAGGGAATCAACTCTGACCCGCCCCACTATACTGAAGCGTTGGGGTTTTTACAGCCAAACAGCAGCGGCATCTGCTGGCTGTGCAGCCTCCCCTATCTGAGATTGTGGTAAGGGAACCGCATGACTACCAGTTTCTCAAACATAGCCTTCATATGGGCATCCATGCACCATTCTAAGGCAGCGGCATATTCGGCAAACTTTGTTGACAGAGTTTGATATTGACCCTCAAATTGAGAGGTAAGGGTTTGAAGCATTTTCTGTCGAAATGTTTGACTATATCCTGAATTTGTTTGTCGAGTTGTTTGGCAGGGGTGGAGTCGCTTTGAGTTTTTGGGTTGGGAGTAATACGTTGCTTTTTTGCTGAGGGGGTGAGCTGGTTTCTTTGGGGTTATCTTGCATAGGCCTTGATTCGTCTCTACTGGGGCATCAGGCGGGGTCGGTACCGAGGGAGGAGTTAGGTTTTGTGAAGTGGGTTTTGTGGGTGGGGCTGTTATGGAGTAGAGCGATTAGTCAACTTACCTCTGCCCTCAGTGCCAGGAGCTCCTCTTGTCCAGATTCGCGGGCCTGTGGATGAAATGTGGGTGGTGTTTGTTTGGCTTGGTCTCTACGTTAGTCCTTTCTGTCCTTCAGCGTTTCTGTCACTGAGTGGCGAATGGGAGTTCATCCTGGAGTGGCTGGAGTTCCGTGTTGACTGGCGGGAACGGTTTTGAGACCTGGGCTGGCAGCCTTGCACTGACTGGGCCGGGGGTCCTTGCAGTCGCACGTATCGGTGCGGGTAATGATTTTCACCACACACAATACACTTGGGTGGGCATGTAGGGGGTTCTGATGGAGGAGGAGGAGGAGGAAAAACATTTATTTTGTAAACTTCCTTTTCTTCCTGAGTGGAGCCCTCAGTCCAGGGCTCCATGTGCCGCCTCAATCCTGCAGGCCCGCCAGAACAGCTGTCGCTAGTCTTGCGGGTTGGTGCTGATGAAGCGGTCTCAGAAAGAAATAAATACACGTCAGTCCATAAGCCCATGGGCCACGGCAATCCTCTCGGCCCGCTCGATTAGCCGGCGTTGTTCGGCCAGCTCCATGCGGGACAAGGCACCTTCCCAAGATGAGAGGGTGGGGTGAGGTACAGGTGGAATGCCGCCGGGTGGCTTTGGGCAGGCCCGAACAGAATGGTATAGTGTAGGTCGGTGTTGTTGGCAGGTGGGGCATTTATCTGGGTAGCGGGTGGGGAAGAACAAATGTTTGTGGTACATATTTGTATACGTGTGAGTCTGCAGTTGTCGCCATGCCACAGCTTCGGCCTTGGTGAGTGTTGGGTGCGGCGGTGGCAGAGTTCTTCTTTGTGTGCGGTAATATAGTGTAACGTGGGTGTAAGACTGTGGAACTGTGCTGGCGTCCTCTGTGTCTACTTCCCCCTCCGCTTCCGTCGACAGCGCCCGGAAGGTTGCTGCTCGGGTGAGCGCGTGCGCACTCTCGTTGCCAGGAAGGGAGGAGTGACCAAGAGTCCAAACAATTTTAACAATGGGAAAGGTATGATAGTTTATAGGTGAGAGCACGCGTGAAGCCTCGAAAGATAATGTATTCTTCGCGAAGGCGCGACGCGCAGCTTGTGAATCTGTGATTATTGTGTATGTCGGACTGGTGGGATGTTTGTAACATATGTGCATGTGGTGTATGAAGGTGAGTGCTACCGCTATGGCAGTCTCCTCAGCCGTCGTGCTCGAGTTCCTGCCACGAACGGAGCCCGTAATCTTAATTGAGCCGTTGGCGTCCGTAACAGCTAGCGCCATAGCGTCTGTGCCCGATGGATATCTCGCCGCGTCGACATATAAAACAGTTTGGACACCTCTGTACTGGCGCAGGAGTGCCTTGACTCTAGCGGTCCTACGACCAGTGTGGAGTGTGGGGTCCATATTCTTTGGAACTGGCGCGACCCTGATCTTAGCTGCCAGTTTGGGCGAGATGGCATGGTACCTCTGTTGCAGCGGTGTTGTCGGCTCCGGGTAGCCTAGTCTACAGAGAACAGTCCGGCCCACTCTAGTGTCTCGAAGGCGCGTGAGTTGGCCATTCCTTTGGGCTTCTATCAGCTCTTCTGCGGTATTGTGGAGGCCAAGCTGAAGCAGGCGATGCGTCGAGGTGTACGGGGGAAGTCCGAGGGCTGTCCTTACTGCCGATCGTAGAAAAATGTTCAGATGATTGAGTTCAGTTCGATTGAACTTGTGATAAGGGGCGTGAAACGTCATACGGCTGATTAATAGCGCCTGCATGATTCGCATAGTATCCCTTTCCTTGAGCCCCCCACGTCTGTTGGAAATACGGCGGATCAAGTGCGCCACCCGCGCGAATTGCTTCTTCAGCAGCTGTATAGTGTAGGTCGCTCTGCAGATACAGGCCAGTACCCTTAGTCGATCCACTCTAGGGATGGGAATTCCTTCGAGATGCAAGTCGATTTCCCGGTTGACTACTTGGGTCCTCGCTCGTGCACGAATCACAAGCAGTTCTGCTGTCTCAGCCGCGCATGTAAGCCCGCGCTCAGTTGCGTACTGCTGTGTCATCTCAATTGCTTCTTGAAGGCTGTCTTGGATGTGGCCGTCAGAGCCTTTGGTGATCCATAACGTGATGTCGTCAGCATAGAGCGCATGATGCAGATCAGGAATTCTTGACAGCAGCAGAGGAAGTCCTGCCATCGCCACGTTGAACAATGTGGGCGACAACACCGAACCCTGTGGGGTGCCTCGACCAGTGAGACGTATCGGTTCAGAGCGTACGTCTCCGATACCCAGGGTGGCAGTTCCATCCATGAGGAAAGTCCTAACGTAATCATAAGTTCGTTGACCACAATGTGAACTCGCTAGTCCCTCCAAGATGGCATCGTGCGACACGTTGTCAAAGGCCCCCTTCAGGTCTAAGGCCAGGACAGCACGGTCCTGGGTCCTGCCGGGATGATCGATCACTTCCTCTTTAAGCTGAAGATGAACATCCTGAGTAGAGAGATGCGGCCGGAACCCGAACATGGTGTCAGGGAAGAAGATGTTGGTTTCCAAGTGTGGGTGCAGCCGCCGGAGCACTACATGCTCCATCAGTTTCCCAACACACGACGTCAAGGATATGGGTCGAAGATTCTGAAGGGCGAGCTGCTTGCCTGGTTTCGGAATTAAATTTATGTCAGCATGACGCCATTCTTGCGGGAGTGTACCGGTCTTCCATACGTCATTATAATAACTGGTCAAGGCAGTTATTGATTCGTCGTCAAGGTTCTGGAGCATCTTATATGTAATACCGTCCGCCCCAGGGGCAGTGCTCCTTCTCAGGCTCGCGAGTACTGCTCGAACCTCTGATTCCGTGATGTCCTCGTCCAGGGGTGAATACTCATTTTTGATGAGGGTAGTCTCTATATTGCGGTCTAGGACCCGTCAGTATATAGCGCGCCTCCAGGGCATGCAGCAGTGCAGTGCTATCTTTCGCTTCCTTATGGAGGAGCTTGGCAACCGCTTTAGAGGTTTCCTCTCTGGTTTTGGATGGGTCGAGAAGGCCTCGGAGGAGTGACCACGTTTTGGCCGTTCCGAGTGTTCCATGCAGCCTTGTGCAGAGCCTGTGCCAGTTGGAACTCGTGAGCTCTTCCGCATAGCGCTCTGCCGCAATTGTATTTTCCGCTATACGTTTCCGTAGCTTGCGATTGTGTCGCTGCTTCCGCCATCTTCGGACAAGTCCTCTTCGAGCTTCCCACAGATGGAGGAGGTGCGGGTCGATCTCAGGTGCCTTTTCTGTGGCCTTCACTACGGAGGTGGCGTTCTTTAAATCCATCTGAAGCTGTCTCACCCATTCAGCCAAAGGGAGTCGCTCGCCTTCTTTCAAAGCAATTCTTTGTTTTCGGAAGGCGTCCCAGTCCGTGAGGCGCAGCTGACAACCAGACACGCGGCCCACTCGCACTTGCATCGCCGTCTCAAGGATAAAATGGTCACTGCCCAGAGACTCTTCTAGGTTGGTCCACGTGCACGGATGTTGCGTGCGAACTAGTGTCAGGTCCGGGCTAGTGTCCCGGTTCACGCTGTTGCCCATACGGGTGGGATGGTCGGTTTCAGTCAAAAGAGTTAGTTGGACGTGCGGGCAATAGCTAGGGCCAACTTACGGCCCTTGGGAGTTTCGGTTTTGTAGCCCCACGAAGGATGGGACGCGTTGAAATCACCCATAATTAGTAAAGAATTCTCACATGGCTTCACAATCTTGAGGGCGTCATGAAAGAGCTCTTCAAATACGTCCCTCTTGCCCTTTTTGGGAGGACTGTACACATTCAACACAAATACACTGCCATGGCCTCTTTCTCTAGGCAGGAGCTCGAGCAAAACGTGTGCAATGTGTGAGTGTTGTGTCATTGAGCAATCAATCGCGGTCATATCATTGTTAACCAAAATGGCTACGCGTGGTGTTTCTTAGGGATCCAATATTTGTTGCGTGAATGTTGAATATCCTGTGAGTGTTGGTTTGCAGTTCGTTTCTTGGAGTGCGATAATATCTGGTTTGCGTCCGCGAGACTCTACGAGTTGCTGCAGACCTGCCTTTTTCTGACGAAAGCCTCTGGAATTCCACTGCCATGCAACCATGGTAGAAGCCGGCGGTGCACTTTTTGACTGTCGTTTGTGCTTAAGATGTCCCGCCATAATTGGTTCGGGCGCGAACACGGACTACCTTGTCCTTTAAAACTGAGCACGTTCCGTGGCCAGCAGGATGGTTCGAAATTTGCCCGGCTTCACGGCATGCGGCGCAACAAACAGCGGAGTCCCGCACACGTACACTGCAAGATGTGACGCGGTGAGGTCCAGCACAGCGGGTGCAGACAGCTTTTGAGAGGTCGTCCGCATGCGGGCAGCAGCTCAGCCCATGACCATACTCTGAGCAGTGCGTGCAAAGGGGAACGTGCAAATCCTCAAAGACTGCGATTGACGTCCAGCCACTTCTGGCTGCCATCAGGCGGCGAAACGCAGCCGGGTCCACTTCAAATATATGTGCAGAAGTTCCGCCTCTTTCTTTATACGAAACACGCACCTTACAAGTGGCAGGGTCCAGCTGCAGCGATTGGTTCCGGCGGTTTAGGGCAGCAATCAGGTCGTCCGTGCTAACGCCCGCGTCCACTCCGGCAAGTTTCGCATGAGGATTTCTCTGCTGCGGCACTCGAACAGCTATCGAAGTGCGGGTCACCTCAGTACGGTTGATCGCCTCCTTAATGCGTTCGAGGTCTGAGCGATCTTTGGAAACGACTGTGACCCCGCGCCGAGTGCGTCGCAAAGTGACGGCTCCGATGCCTTCAGCCTCAGGATCGATGTTAGCCTTGAGCACGGTGTCCCCATCACGGTCTGCAGAGTCGGAGGGCTGGATGGGTGACAAAAACATGACGTGATCAGGACTGGGGATCACAGAGGACAAGGTGCCAAAAGAGTCAATAGGACCAGCAGACGGAGTTACAGGGACGCAGCTGGCGGCATCCGAAGTATATCCTGAGTAGGCTGCTCGCGCACCACGGACGCAAAGGATCGAGGAGCCGCTGTTCTACTTCGGAGGGCCCGCAAATCTTCCACAGCCTCCGTGAGCCGCACTCGTTGCTCCGCAACCAATGATTTGAGGGCCTCAACTTCGCGGTCTCTTTCGCGTAAAGTGGCGAAAAGGACATCTGAACGTCCACGCTCGCCAACTGCAACAGCGAAGAACCTTGATGATTCTCGGTATAGCTCGCTGACGGCCGTGATAAGCTCTGCACGAACAGTAGCCTGTACTTTGTGCAGTGGGTTCAGGATCGTTGCTATTATACCCTCGTGGAGGGCCATGGCCTTCGCAGAACTGCCGAGTTGAATACGGTCCGGGAGAACAGACGCCGAGTCCGGAGAAGACTGATGTGTGTTACCGGCAAGTGCATCATCCGATAGAGCCCGCAGCTCAGAGTTCAGGGAAGAATGAGCGTCATGATGATGCGCCTGCAGTTGTCCAGGTGGTAGAGGTCCGTCCCGAGAGCCAGAGCTCCCCGCCAGGGCTAGGCCACCAGAGGCGTCTGCAGGGCTTGGTGACCGGCCGTGGATTTCGTTCTAGGCGGCCATGCTAGGCCTCGCTGGCAAGAGGCCCTGTGGCCTGCGGCCACCGGGGACGAGCTGCCCTTCAACGAAGCTAGGGCTGTGCCAGGGTGAGCTCTACAAAAGGTCCTTGTACAGCGACAAAAGCCGCTCAAGGCGAATAATAAGTTAAACACAGCGAATAAATCCAGTCACTGCAGGAACAGACAGCGGGCTACCTGCTTCTTCTTCCTGCTACCTGCTGCTTCTTATTGGTGTGTTGTTCGTCACAAATGTGTCATCGCCCGCTATTAGGTAGGAGACATATGTTGCATTGGTGGCCGGCTTCACGGCAGTTGTAGCAAGCCTCTATTTTCAGTTTGTGCTGACAGCAGACATGTATGCCTCCTAAATAGCAGATGCAACTGGGAATTGGTCCTTTGGCGCAAGTGATTAAAACTGATCTTTTTCGTCCGGAGGGGCGTGCATCAACAATTGGTGCACGAGGGTTGAAGGGGATAAGTCCTTCAAGTTCCAAGCGTGGTTCCCCCATCATAGGCCATATGGATAACTAACACCCTTACCACTTCATCAGGAAGTGCAATGTGCACAGTGACATTTGGAGACTCATGGGCAGTTGACACAATAAAGAGAGGCATGCAAAAGTTGCAAAAATACATGGTTCTACAATACCAGTTGTTGGTGTGCACGGTGATCCATAACAACAGCACGGCAGACGGGACATAGAAGAACGGACGACAACACAGAGCGCTGACTCACAACTGGAACATTTATTCGCCACCAGTCAGTATAAATACTGCCCTGGTGGCCAGAAAAGAAAGGCACGCTTGACTTGCGTGAGATTCAGAATCGCCAGTACGTTAGGCATGTGTCAACAGGCAAGTGTCATACTTGGGAAAAACTCTGTCAGCACCACAGCAGGCACACGTTAATATTCACAATCTAAATAACGATTTTCTTCATCTACATTTTTTAAGGCTGTTTGGCTCAACATGAGCCCGCTTGAGGAACTTTACAGGTTTTATCTACATGCTAGGATTGAATGTCAAAAATCTTCAAGTAAAATCCATTTCGAATGGCCTGCCCCCCATCTACCATTTCTCTTTCCAGGAAGTTCGTGCGGAGATTTTTTATCAAGTGGTTTGTGTCGAATGCCAAAAAAAGGGAGTCACTTCCCCTAAAAGGAAGAGGCACCGCCGCATGTACAAGTGCCCCTTCCTCTGCAAAAGCTCTTTAACAGGGCAACGTTGGCTTGGTGGCTGTCCGCAGCAATTCTTGTGATGTGAAAGCCAACTTCTTCAAGTGGCTGCATGACTTCTGTGGTCATTGAATGAAGCTTGTTCTTGAGACAACGGGTGAAAAAATAACCCAATGGTATGATGTAAGATGTTGACAGCTCTCTCAAAACAAAACAAAACATGGTTTGTCACCTGAGGGATTGTTGTTGAGAGCTCTGCAGAGCCCATGTCTACAAGAATGAAAACTTTGTCAACTTGCCGGTCATATATGACTTTTTTAGCTATAGCCATTTCATCAATGATTAATGAACAACACACTTAAGTTTTCATGCTCCACACAAAGACGTTATTTGATGAGATATGTCACTCCAACTTCTACTGTTGACTGACCAACATATTTCTGCAGGGTGGTATGGCACGGCAACTTAAAAAGACCTCTTGATCGGACGTGCTCGTAGTCTTTTCTCGAGCACGGTTTCCAAAGTATGCACTCTCTCAGAACAGGCTCGCTGTACACAGCTTTTTGCTTGCAACAGTTAACAACCTGATTTCTGATGAAGATAGCGGTTTTGTCACCTGCTTCGGCTGAATTTAGTAACTTCATGAAGTCCTGAACCGCCTTGTTTTCCTCATAACCTTGCAAGCACTCTACCATTTTGTTGTGCTCGGCTTGCAGTTTTTGCAGCGCTTTTCCTTGACGAGCGACTTTCGATTTCAACTTGTTCTCGATCTTCTTTGCATCGTCCATCACGCTCACGAGATGAAACGCAGTCTGAAAAGTCTCATCAACCAAAAAAACATTTTTGCTACAGATTTCCAACGCAGACTTGCATGCATCCTCCATCTACACGGTACTTTCGTCACATTTTGATCCTCTCTGGAGCCGTCGCACTCAGCTGGACCCCGCAGGGGCACCTTGTGTATTGAGGTGTTGGTGCTTGGTGCCACCACGGAGCCCCCATACCGAAGCTGTAATTTGTACCGTGGCAATAGGTTGAAAGGCGGAGGGAAGAAACCGTGAACGGTGGCGGTCTAGGCCATGGTCAAGCCTCGGCCATTGTCAAGCCTCGGCCGACGGGCTCCCTGCCTCTCTACCAGGTGAGGGGCTCCGGGACCGTCCTCTGCATATAAGGGTGAAACAGAGGCGACAAAATATTAGGAACCTTTAGACCGCCCATAATGCATGGAAAAACAATCATAAAAAAAAAAAACCTAATCGACCTCCAAAAAGGAGTCGCACCGAAGTCACACAAATCATGGCACCAACTGAGAACTTCCAAAAGCTTCTTGTCCTGCACTCATTACCAGAGTCTAAACCTGTAAATGAGCTATCAGTTTTTCTAATAGCCAGCTCGCTGGGGCAAACTATAAAGCCAAAAAACTAGGATCTGGTGACCTACTAATAGAGGTATCAGACAAAAGCCAGTGAAACAAACTCCTCATAAAAAAAACATTTGCTCACCCTGACGTTCAAGTATCACCGCACCGCAGTCTTAACAGCTGCCAGGGAGTGATTTCTGAACGAGACCTCCTAAACGAAACAGAATCAGATCTCTTTGAGGGCCTCCAGAACCAAAGTGTAACTGCAGTTCGAAGGATAAAAATCAGGCGAAGGAATGAGGAAATAAGAACGAAACATATTGTTCTCACTTTCAACTGGAGCACACTTCCTGAGTTCATCAATGTGGAATTCATCCGATGCAAAGTAAGCCCCTACATACCAAACCCCCGCAGGTGCTTTAAGTGCCAGCGGTATGGGCATGGTAGCCAAACAAGGACACCTTACATGTGCAAAGTACAGCGCTCACGACCATGCAACCAATAACTGCAGTGCAAATGACTTCAAATGTGTGAACCGTGAGGGCACACACCCTGCGTACTCACGGTCCTGTGTGGCCTTGCAGGCAGAAAAGGAAGTGATAAATTTGAAGGTCACTGACAATATATCATACATAGAGGCGCGAAAGAAACATAGAATTCTTTCTTCCGCTCCCTATGCTGACGCAGCCCGCAGAGGGGCCAGGCCGCGTCTAGTAACGGTGGGCACACAGTGCAATGCTGCTGACATGCTCCCACCACGGCTCCTCACTAAGCAGCCACCGGCTGCACCAATCTTTGCAATGCCGGAAGTCACTTCCTCCCAGACATCCGGGACACCAAAGACATCTGAGAGGGACTTGGCTGCTCTTGAAAGATCTCCTGCCTCCATGCCTTCACCAGAGGCGATGGAGGTGAGCGTGGACTCAGCAGCGCCAGTGGCGCCTAGGGAGTTCGCCAATGAGAGGCAGGGCCTGTTGGACCGCTTCAAATAAAAAAAACATACACCAGTTAAGCCACCTGATAAAGGCAGCGAGTCTTAAACCCACCGTCTCTTCCCCATTCCGCACTTACAAAAATGGCTACTGATAGCATTGTTTATTGGAACTGTTGAGGATAGCTAAATAATCTGGACGATGTATATGAAATCCTCGCCGAGCACCAACCAAGCATACTTTGTCTGCAAGAAACCCACTTAAAACCAGCAGACACAAGTTTCCTGAAGCAGTATCTTGAGTTCAGGAAAGATAGGCAAGGCAGAGCTCACCCCTCTGGCGGCGTTGCCATCTCAAAAATCAATCCCATGTCGAAACATCTCGCTTAATACAAACTTAGAGGCAGTGGCAATATGAACTCTCCCTACAGTGTGCTCTCTGTATATTCCTCCAGATTATAGGCTATGTGGCGAAAGTTTTGAAAAGCTGATTGACCAACTTCCAGAACCATGGGGCTGCTAGTCAGACTTTAATGCTCACCACTCACTATGGGGATGTACAAGAATGAACTCCCGAGATGTGCTAATTGAAAAATGTGCTAATTGAAAAATTCATATTGTCCTCTGGATCATGCTTACTTAACACAAAAGAGCCCACATACTACAACATAGTACATAACACATACACAGCCATAGATTTAGCTATTGGCTCCCCAATGCTCTTGGCAGCTACAGAGTGGGTTGTTATTAACGATCTATATGGAAGTGACCATTTCCCGATCTCTGTGAAGTATGCAGGCAATAAAAATTAAAAAGTATTTTACCCTAGAAAGTTTAAAGAACATGCAGCCAAGTGGGAGATGTTCAGGGAACACTCATCATTGCCATTGTTCATCAATTGCTAACTTAGGCGTTGATGAAACTCAGCACTTGATCACGCTGCACATTATAGAGGCAGCAGAAAAATACATTCCACAAACGTCAGGCAAGCCATGAAATAAACGAAGACCCTGGTGGAACGCGGAATGTAAGACTGCTCGTGAAACTCATAACAGGGCTTGGTCGAAGCTATGCCGATACCCCCACAGCCGAAAACCTAATATATTTTAAGCGTGCAAAGGCAAATAGCAAGCATATTCGACGCATCTCTAAGCGAGAAAGCTGGGCATCGTTCCTTTCCTCTGTGAACTCTTATTCCGACGCACACAAAGTCTACAACAGAATAAAAGCACTCAAAGGATATAGCACTCTCCCAACGCCCTTTGTCAGCACCAATGGTGACTCCCTTGAACATCAAGCAGGCACTCTAGGGAAGCACTTTGAATACATATTCAGCTCGGCACACTATACAGATTCCTTTTTGCGGCACAAGGCAACTGAGGAGAGGAAGCCTATGCACGATAAAAGATCACGCACAGGAGGGTACAATAGCCCATTCACCTTGTAGGAACCGAAGATTGCTCTAGGCACATGTAAGAACTCAGCAGCAGGTCCTGACAGAATCACATACGGAATGCTGCATGTGGATATGCTTCAAACCCTACTCTGCCTGTATAATAAAATATGGGCCACAGGACGCTTTCCTAAAGCATGGAAGGACGCAATCATTATTCCAATATTAAAACCCGGAAAAGAGCCCACACTTGCTGCCAGTTATCGGCCTATTGCTTTAACCAGCTGCCTATGCAAGCTTTTTGAAAAAATGGTAAATTGCCGCCTTCTTCATTTCCTTGAATATAATGGTCTTCTTGACGGAAACCAAGCTGGTTTTAGGGCTGCGAGGTCAACAGCGGATCAGCTCATTGCATTTGAGTCTTATGCAAGGGATGTTTTTGTACACAAACAACATTGTTTACCTGTCTTTTTCTACCTTGAAAAAGCATATGATACCACTTGGCGCTATGGTATCATCCGTGACCTCTTCTCTCTCGGCATCACAGGGAACATGTTGAATATGATACGAAGTTACTTGTCTGAACGGGTCTTCAAAGTTCGTATTGGCAATACATACTCAAAGCTGTATATACAGGAAAATGGTGTCCCTCAAGGTGGTGTCCTCAGCTGCACACTTTTTATAGTCAAAATGAACTATCTAAAAAGCGTGCTGCCAAGAACCATTTCTTGCTCTGTATATGGTGATGACGTCCAGATAAGCTTCAAATCTTGCAACTTGGCCATCTGTGAACATCAGAGTCAGCTAGGTGTTAACATACTGTCTAAATGGGCTGATGACGGGTTTAAATTTAACACTGGAAAGAGTGTTTGCATGCTTTTCACCAAGCAGCGTGGCATCAGACCTGACCCCAACATAACACTGAATGGTCAGAGCCTTGTCGTTCAAAAAGAACATAAATTTCTTGGCGTAGTTGTCGACGAAAAGCTTTCCTTCATTGCACACATAAAACAGCTGCGACTGAAATGTCTTAAGGCAATGAATCTACTAAAAAATCTGTCTCACCAGTCATGGGGCACAGACCGTGACTGCATCCTGAGCCTTCTCAATAACATAATTCTATCGCGCATTGACTATGGCTCGATGGTCTATGGGTCAGCATCATCCTCCGCTCTAAAATTGCTCGACCCAGTGTACCACCTTGGCTTTCGCCTCGCCCCGGTGTTTTCAGAACTAGCCCAATAGCTAGCCTCTATGTCAAGGCGAACAGGTGGTCTCTGCAAAGATGAAGACAATTTACTGGTGTAACTTATGGTACAAAGATACTATGCCAAGTGGATCATCCATGTCGACGGCTTCTGCTTAACACACCTAGTACAGAACTTTTCTCAGGAAAACCATTAATAACACCACCCTACCCAATCAGACTAGCCGCTGATATTGAACATCTGGACATTACGCTCGCCAGTCTTTATACGACTTCCATAAGACTTAATTGCTCCTTGGGAAATGCACACCGTTAATTGTGACCTATCGTTTCTTGAAGTAGGGAAACACGCATCCCCTACTGTCATACAGCAGCACTTCATGTCACTTCAGGCGAAGTACACTTGTGATGAATATTACACTGATGCTTCAAAGTCTGCTCAAGTGTCCTGTGCAGCATATGGACCGCAATTTTCACTTTCAAAAACACTGAACAGACATACAAGTATATTTACCGCTGAATGCCATGGAATCCTGCTAGCTGTGAGACACATTATTGAAAACAAAATATGTACAGCGGTAATCTACACAGACTCCCTCAGCGTTTTAACCTCTATATCTTCTTCGAAATGGTATAAGAACCCAGTCCTAAATTCTCTCTTTTACAACCTCATGTCTGCCCATAAATTAGAACTTGACATTACGCTATGTTGGGTACCAGGCCACCGTTGTATACCAGGCAGTGAGGTTGCTGATAGGCTTGCTGCGTCAGCTGCCCTTCGAAATGACACAGACATTGACAAGATAACTTATCATGACCTCAAGCCACACATAAAAAACATGATTCGGCAACAATGGCAAAAGGAATGGGACACAGCAACAGAAAATAAACTACACACATTAAAGCCAAGGATGGGCAGGTACACCACAGAAAAATGAGAAAAATTTGAAGTAGCTCTGTGCAGGCTGAGAATTGGTCACACATACACAACACATACCACATCTTTTAACAAACTCTCCTGCACCACACTGTCCGAGATGTGGTGATCGGCTTACTGTCATTCATGTTTTAATTATATGTGCACAACTCGGACCAGAAAGGAGGCGTCATTTTCCCTCATTGTACACAAACCAAATACCTGCCCACCCATCCATTTTTCTTGGTGACAACCTAATATTTCCTTTTAAACATGTGCTCAAATTCCTGGCGAAAGTAGGCTTTTTACATGAAATTTCCTATCGATGTGGGTCTAAGCCCATTCCCCTTGAGAAGACGGATGAGATCTTAAAGCATGCACATATCCTTTTTTAATTTTTGCACAGTTCATTATACATTGCAAATGAATTTATTTTAGGCCCTATACACAACTGTTTTAGTGATTTTACAGAGCGAATGAATTTTTAGGCCCTATACACCACTGTTCTTTATCCCTTCATGAAAACCCACAATCAGCGCATTACATCAACTTTAGTACACCGCTCACCTTGTGTCTGGCGCTCTTTGGCCGGAAACACCCTTGCGCCATTAAAATTCATCATCATCATCAGCACTCGGCTGGAGTTCTCCGAACTGTGCCACCAGCAGAGCGGTCTTCGTCATTTGCGAACTTGCGTGTAAAGTGGGTAGTTCGCGGGAATACGGAGGGGACGGCTGATGGCAGCAGGATCTTCAGTTTTGTGTTCTTCCTGGAGTCGTCATCTGTGAAGTACAGTGAGCATACCAGTGACTTGCCACTCGGCTCCCACCGTCTTCCTTTTCCGGCCGAGCCCTCCTGAGTTGCCAATCGCTCGGGAACTCATAGCAACCGATCTTCGGATCTTTTCTTGCGTTCGTGGTGTGTGGCACACAGCAGTTACGTGGCATAGCACCGCGTGTGCTTAGGACGCTGCTGACACATGCACCGATGACACGCACGCAGAACTAGCAGAACCACGCTGTCATGCTAAGTCACAACGGAAACACGCGTCAGAACCCCAAAACCACCAAAACAGCCAGCGCACTCGTTTCCGCGTTGTCTAACGGGCCGCAAGGCCGTGCCCAGGAGGCAGGAGCTACGAGCTGCCGTTCATCGAGGAAGGATTTCCTTGACGAGTTAAAGTTAAGTTAAATTGGTTCACAGGAAGGGAAAGGCGCAGTAACTGTCACACTTGCTCTGTGGACACCCGAACCGCGCCGTAAGGGAAGGGAGGAAGGTGGGAATGAAAGTGGAAAGAGAGAAAGAGGAGCCGTAGTGGAGGGCTACGGAGTAATTTCGACCACCTGGGGATCTTTAACGTGCGCTGACATCGCACAGCACACGACGCCACTTCGTTTCGCCTCCATCGAAACGCAGCCGCCGCGGTCGGGTTCGAACCCGGGAACTCCGGCACAGTAGTCGGGCGTCTTACCACTGCACCACCCCGGCGGGGCGACTTTCGATTTCAACCTGTTCTCGGTCTTCTTTGCATCGTCCATCACGCTCGCGAGATGAAACGCAGTCTGAAGCTTCATCAAAAAAAAAAAAAAGTTTGCTACAAATTTCCAATGTAGACTTGCATGCATCCTCCATCAACACGGTACTTTCGAGGCTCATTTGCGTGCTTACTTTAGCAGCAACATGTCATGGTAGCAATCAGAAAGGCAAAATCCACTCGCATTTGGATCCTCCCTGCAGCCGTCGCACTCAGCTGAAGTTCTCCGAACTGTGCCATCAGCAGAGCGTCTTCGTTGTTTGCGAACTTGTAGGTTGCATAGTTGCATGTAAAGTGGGTAGTTCGGGAATACGGAGAGGACGGATGATGGGAAAACTTTGAAGCAGATGGGATAAACGATGGGATGGGGGGTATCCCCGTACGCCCGTACCACGTCCCATACTAATCTATTGGATAATAAAGTTATTTCAATCAATCAAGCCTTAAAACTTTCTGGGTAGTTTGTGTATCACCCCGCATGTTTTGCAAAAGATGGTAAACATTTTTTTAGACAAGTTCAAAGTAGCGTACAGTGACACATTAGGGCCATTTTTTTACCCTACACAGGTGTAGCAAATCTCCAATATCTCACCGTGCCTCCAATGGTGTTTTGCTACACGTAGCTGGTGTAGGTTAAAAAAAAGATGACCGTATTAAACGTTTGGCATGGAATTAAACAAAAAAATACCTTCCTTTAAAAAAAACAAAAACCTTTTCCTTCATGATGGCGAAGGCCGGCTTCACGTTTAACGCCATTTTAACGCACCACCTTCAGTTTCACTCCAAAGTTCTACCTGGTAGAAAGAGTCAACGTTACTAGAACGAGTTTGTTCTAGTAACGCTGGAAAGAGTATCTTCCGGCCGGTGCTGCCACATACTTCCACCGTGCTTCGAACTGTCCGCTTGGTCGACTTGTGCAGTACCTCTAGGAGGCCGTTCATCGCCTTCGGCGCGCATTTGCACGTTCGCTTTTGCGCCTGTTGTACGCCGACTTTTTGAAATCTCTAATTACAGACTTTTGGCGATGATCTCGCCATCAAAGTCAGGAGCTCCTTGGTGCGTCACTCCCTCTGCATTTTACGCGACCACTCTGAATGGCTGCGTAAAGCGACCCCGCTCGCCGACACTGAGTCCGCTGAAACGGTCACCACCACATCCCGAGACAGCCGCCACCGGCAGCGTCACTGACGAACCAGGTAAGATTGTCTCCTGTTATTTGGATCAGTGCTACGCTTGCTGCCGTCTTGGGCGATTTTGTGAGAGGCCGCGCGCGAGGCGCGGTCAGTAACTTCGTTTCTCCGTTTGTTTACATCAATTGTTCCCAAGCCGCAAGCGCGCGCCGAGCAGGGTGCTGATTAACGATTGCGTGAACTTTGTGCTCCCCGCGATTTCATAGGTACCCCAGGTGCCGGAAGTGTAACTTTCGACAAGTCCCCACGCGTGTTACTGCAGCGGCTTACCAAGGAAGAGATTTTTACCGCAACACGTTACTACGACTCGCAGTGTAACAGGCCAGCCTCCATGCAAGGTAAGATAAACCGAGGCCCTGTCGCGGCGTTATTTTCCAACATGCCTATTGGCATCTCGCAGCTGGTAGGATCATAGTGCCTGAACCACCGGTTCGAACCGCCAAGTTTTCAGGTCAAATATTCAACAGGTGTCGAGCTGAAACCCGGCTGGGGGATCCGATACCTTCCAATAGTATTCACGGAACCACATTACTTCATCCTGTCTTACAGTCTGTGTGCGCCTTCTCCCGAGGAAGGCAGAAAAACGGCGAGAGGAGAAAGATGCGCCTAGTGTCGAGTCTTTTAAATGGGTCGCCTTTAACCTATCGAAATCTCACCAAGTGTCTCCTCTTTTTCAATTACTGCCTAAAACTTTGCAGTGCTGAGAAAGTTGCAGCTAATGTACAGAAGGGACTCTCCATTCAGAATCTACGCAAAAAGGAAAGATTATTTTATCTGCCTTTGGCTGTTCTGTGACTTGAGAATGGATATAAAAAGATTGGAGTGCAGTCTACTGATGTGTTAAACATTTGAACAAGTAGGCGAACAATAATAGGATGGTTGGAGGGCCAGAAGGGCCTCATTTTATGTCAACTACTTAGTCAGTAGCTGAAGAAATGTGAAATGGCGCTACCGTAATGTAGAACAGGATTGGGGCCATCTACGAGTAGTCATTCTAGGCAAAAAAAGGATGCTTGTAACCAGAGCTGCAATACACAGGCGGAAGAAAAATACAAGAGGGTGACAAAAGGTACAAGAAAAATAAAAGCTGGGAATTAGGCAAGGGAAATGATCGAAATGTGTGTTACAACTCTTTGAAATAGGCGACGTCTTAATCAGTGACAGATGGGGCCAGTTTTGTGGCCCATGTAGGCACTATGTTAATTAAAAGTGCTTTCATGACTTCTCATGAAATTTCAATGAATTTAGGGTTTTCAAAGAATACAAGGAGATTTGCAGCATGTAGCCATGTTGCCATCATATCCACTTTTTACCAGCACCATCTAGCTTAAACTAAAGTTTTGGTATGTCAGCGAACTGTGCTGAATCGTGTCAGTTCCCCGCTCATTGTTTGAGTGAATGCCAGTACATTGCAAAATGTTAAGAAGGCACAGATTGTGGGTGAAATTTGTATGCTGGCTAAACTGAATGCCATTGCATGTTATGTATGGTCTGCAGGTCTAGGTGGCGACGCATGCTGTAGGCAGATTTATCCACACTTACCTCAGTGATTGAAGTGTTGCACGTTCCTAGTTGCAGTGTTGTGCCAGTTCCTTTGTGTCTGTCCCTCGCTTGAATTGGAAGCTCTGTGAGCCTTTGGCTGCTCGATCCCCCACAAAACAAGGAGTTGCTTCATCTTCTGTTTCTTTATTTGTCCTCCCTTCCAATGCCAGTAGTTTACTCACAGGAAAAAGGAAAACAAAATTAACTGTACACATTTCTTTGCTCTGTGCTGCCTTCTAAGTTACACATACATATTAAGATGCCTACATGTTATGAGCGTATTTTATGCATCTAGGGTCGCATGCATGACCAGTGTTTGTGTTGGTTCACTTGAAAGGGCAGACCCATGTAGGGAGCAGTGTTTCACATTTTCTAAGTATTTGAAAGCAAATAATGATTCTATCTAACTACAGTGAAACTTCTCTTGAACAAACTTCAAGGGACCTTCAGAAAACGTTTGTTGAAGTAAAAGTTCGCTTAACTGAAGTAATTGCGTGGAAGCTTCCACTAGTTTACAGAAACATTGTGTTCAAAGCATATCTCAACCCATTTCTTTGTCTTTGCGCTCATTTGCAAGCGAAGAATGCAGCAACGTTTTGCAGCACTTTTGAACTTAGGACTGCAGTGGTCTTGGACCCAGTCACTGTGTGCAAGCTTCCGTGAACCTTCTCCGGCAAAACGGTCCACTGGGCAGTAAAGGCCTTCATTCTTTTTTTCCAAGCAGATAACTGCTTCTAGAGATCATGGTTAACCAAAGCTTATGCTTACGCCTTTCTCAGAGCTAAAAGGCCTAGTAGAGCTGAGGCTGTGGCTATGGATGGCTATGACTGTCGAGCCAATAAGCGTGAAAAGCCAGCTATGGATTCGACTGGCTACAAGCTTGTTTAGTTAGCCAATTCTGTTTAAAGATAAATGACAACCACTTTTTGTCACGCGGCAATGAAATGAGATTCTCAACGTAAAAATATGTGATAAAACGTGCGGGTTGTGCTTGTTGAAGTGCTCAGTATGACGTTGGAGATACAGGATGATGTGTCGGAAAATGTTCATAGAAGTGAAATGGATAATAACTGAATTTCGTTAAAATGAAGGGTGTTTGCATAGCATTCAATGGAGCTTCGGTGGGAGGATTTAATAAGTTCGTACAAATGAATACTTCGTTTAAATGACGTTCGTCTAAGTGGTATTCTACTGCATAAATTTCTTTGGTTGAGAGAGTAACGGTGCATGATAAACCCATTGTGGATTAAGCTGGCAACAGTGACTTAACGTTGCTTCTCTTCTAGAGTGTCAGTTTCCCTGCAGTGTCAGGTATTGACATTGTTAGTCCACTGTGGTTGGCAGAAAAGACATTTCAAATTTCATATTCTTCTTCGTGGGCTGTTAATAGCCTGTGTAGGTTGTGCACTGTAAATGGCTTGAATTCTGTGTAAAATTTCAACGCACTGTCGTATTGCGGGTCATTTTGGAACAGCCATCTTCTAGAATAACTTTCCTAATGCACTCCATTCGAATGAAGTAGTGGCAATGAATACGGTGAAGGTTCAGGTGAATAAATATTCTTTTATTTATTTATTTATTTGAACACACTGCAGTCCAATTAGGCTATTGCAGGAGTGAGTTTGGAGGGAATAGTGTTGAGAACAAAGAACAGAACATTGAAAAGGAATGAAGGCAGTATGAATAATACAAACTATATAAAATAGAATACAAAAAAAGCTCTAACTATTCAGTAGTCGTTGTAGATATTAAAAGAAAGCCAGGTCGTGACGGCAAGGCAAGGTATGCCGTGTCTAGCGTTTAATCCGATTGCGAACCCAGGTGCGTGCTAGAGCCGGCGCCACGGGACGATGACGATGGTATGTACAAATGAAAGAAGATCCATGGAAGGCTTACACAATTTGCCCGGGGGGTTGGAAGCGGCCAGCCTGGCCGCTCCTAATCAACCGATGCACCGCGGCGCACAAACAGCTTCAAACGAGAAACGTGAACAATTTCAGTTCCACGGTGGCGTCGATCGGCTGGGGGATCAACAGGCGCGACTTTGTAGTTCACTGGGGAAGTGTGGTCGATGACCTTGTAGAGACCAAGGTAGCGGTGATGAAATTTGTCACTAAGGCCTGGGGTGCGCAGTGGGGTATAAAGTATTGGCATTGGCTAAGTGGGGTATAAAGCAGTACTTCATCACCAGGAGGAAAAGAGACCGCACGATGCGTAGAATCGTAGCGACTCTTGCGGTTTTCTTGGCACGCTTCCATGTTGAGGCGGGCAAGATGACGGCATTTGGCCACACGGGATAAGAACTGGGCTGGTACTGATGAAGAGTAGTCAGGTGTAGAGAAGAGGGAAGTGTCGAGAATTGTAGTGGGGGGACGGCCAAAAACGAGGAAAAATGGAGGGTAACCGTTAGTCCGCTGTACTGCTGTAATATAGGCGAATGTGGCGAATGGTAGAATAGTGTCCCAATTTCGATGATCCGGTGTGATGTACATGGATATCATATCTGATAGGGTGCGATGGAATCACTCAGTCAGACCGTTAGTCTGGGGATGGTAGCTTGAGGTTGTCTTATGGAGGGTGGATGACACACGAAGAACTTCGGCAATGACTGTCGATAAGAAAGCCGTGCCGCGGTCATTTAGGAGCACCCGAGGAGTGCCATGACTCAATACAATTGATCGCAAAAAGAAATTAGCTACCTCCTGAGCGGAACCAGTTGGTACAGGGGCCGTCTCAGCATAGCATGTAAGGTGGTCGACAGCTGTTATAATCCAATGGTTACCCATATTGGAGAGAGGTAGGGGACCATATAAGTCGGTGCCGACTACGTTGAATGGCATGGCGGGACAGGGAAGGTTGTAGGAGGCCAGCGGGTGAAGAAGTCGGCCGTTTGCGACGTTGGCGCAGAGGGCAGGAAGTGACATATTTTTCTACGCTGGAAGATAGGCCAGTCCAAAAGATTAGTCTTTTCACGCGGTCGTAGGTTTTGTCAAAACCAAGGTGACCTGCAGTGGAGTCATCATGGAAAGCTGGCAGTATTCGTGGCCGAAGCACACGCGACACGACTGGGATCCAGTGAGTTCTGTCAGGGCAGTACACATAGCGGCATAGAATTCCATCTTCGAGCTTGAAATTGCGAAGCTGTCGGCGAAGCATAGCATTGGGCGGGTTTGAAGTGCCGATAAGGCGGCCGATGATGGGACGCCAGTAGGCATTGGCTAATTGCTGCGAGCAGAGAATGTTTTTGTTTTCAGAGTCGTCAAAAGAAAATGTTGTGATATGCGTCGGGAGAAGAGATGGTCGGCTGTGGTCAAAGGTGGAAATGCATTGCGAAGAAAAACTGCAGGCTGATTCCGAAAGTAGACAGCGAAAAACAGTGTCAGCGTCTTGGTGTTGGCGACCTGACTTATAAATGACATCGAAATGGTATTCTTGCAGGCGTAGAATCTAACTGCCAAGGCGGCCTTTCAAATTTTTCAGCGAAGACAACCAGCAAAGAGATAGTGATCGGTCACAACGGTGAAGTGCTGACTGCATAGGTAAGGGTGAAATTTTTTGACAGCCCAGACGACGGCAAGACACCCCTGCTCGGTAATGGTGTAGTTTTTCTCAGCTGGAGTCATGGCCCGACTGGTGACGGCAATCACTTTCTCACGCGAAGTTGCATCACGCTGCAGAAGTACAGCGCCAAGACCGTGACCACTGGCATCAGTGTGCAGGATGGTTGGAGCGCTGTCGCTGAAGTGTCGAAAAACAGGATCTGATGTGAGGGTGTGTGTTAGGTCGTTAAAGGCAGTGTCGCACTGTTCAGTCTACACGAAAGGGCTGCGCGTTTTAAGTAATTCATGAATTGGAGCAGCAATAGTTGCAAAATGCCTTATAAAATGCTGGAAATAGGACGCCAGACCAAAGAGACTGCGCAAATCTGCAGTTCGTTGTGGACGAGCAAAGTTTGAGACTGTGATGATTTTTTCAGGGTCTGGACGAATGCCGTCATGGCTAACCAGATGTCCGAATATTTTAATTTCCTTCTGTGCAAAATGGCACTTCTTTGTGTTGAGCTCAAGGCCCGCTAAAGCGAGACACGTGAGGACTTCATTCAGGCGCATGAGATGGTCGTTAAAAGTTGACGAAAAGATAACAATGTTGTCCAAGTAACATAAGCTGGTCCTCCATTTTAGGCCCCGAAATACAGTACCGATCATTCTTTCAAATGTTGCTGGTGTGTTACAAAGGCCAAAGGGCATAACATTAAATTCGTAAAGTCCATCGGAAGTTGCGAAAGCGTTTTTTTTCTTTGTCGTCCTCGTGCATATGTACTTGCCAGTAACCTGAGCGGAAGTCCAAGGTCGAAAAATATTCGTACCGATCATTCTTTCAAATGTTGCTGGTGTGTTACAAAGGCCAAAGGGCATAACATTAAATTCGTAAAGTCCATCGGAAGTTGCGAAAGCGTTTTTTTTCTTTGTCGTTCTCGTGCATATGTACTTGCCAATAACCTGAGCGGAAGTCCAAGGTCGAAAAATATTCGGCACCTTGGAGAGAGTCAAGGGCGTCATCGATTCGCGGCATCGGGTAGACATCTTTGCGTGTAATTTTGTTGAGTGCGCGGTAATCAACACAAAATCGTACCGATCCATCCTTGTTTTTAAACTAATACTATTGGGGAGGACCATGGGCTTGTTGATGGACGAATAATATCGCGATAGAGCATGTCATTGGCATTTTCTTGAATTACTTTTTGTTCCGAGAAAGAAACCCGATAAGGTCTTCGGCATACGATCGAGTTACCTTCAGTAATGATGCGGTGGTTTGCAACACTAGTCAGTACCAGTGGTGGGGAAGTGGCATCAAAAATGGTTTGGTGGGCTTGAAGCAATTCCAGCAATTCTTGGCGTTGGTGCAGCATGGGGTTCGAATTCATTGTCTTTGACAGAACGGGAAGAGAGTCATGCGATGAATCACGTTGCTGAGGCAGGGGGGCGATGAGCACCATCATAGACGTGGGGTTAGCATCCACTATGCATGGCAGGGAAGTTCCTTTAGTCAGCACGAGAGATTCACGGGAAGTGTTCGTGGCCACTACTATCGCTGAGCTGCTGCGGAATCGTACAAGACTTGATGGGAAGGCGGTTCCACTTGCACAATGACGATGAGATGGTGCAATCCCCGTAATCCCCGTCAGTGATGTGCTCAGAAACAAGGGTAGGAAGTTTTTCGCACTGTGGAGGTTTCAGCTGCAGCAATGAGGAAATGATGTCGTTCAGAAAAGTCAGATGAAAAATCACTGTCTGTCATATGGATAACACGGTTGCCACAAGAAATAACGCTGAAGCGGCTGACAAAAAATCCCATCCAAAAATCATCAGATGTGCGCAAGGTAAAAGCAGAGCAAACTGCACATGGCAGCGGATGCCGTCTGTAACAACTCGAACTGTACACTTTGCTGAAGGGTGCAGAGGGACGTCATTTGCTCCATGAAGTTCAGGCCGATCATATGGTGTCGTCACTTTCCGCAAATGGCGGCACAAATCAGCGGGAATAACAGAAATTGCAGCCCTTGTGTCAATCAAAGCTTCGACCGGTAATCCTTCAGCTAAAACGGAAATCATATTGTACGGTTGATGAGGAGGACCTTTGGCAAGTTCGCAAAGTGCAGTTTCACCTCCGAAAACTGCATCGCTTAGTTTTCCGAGTGACGGACAGGGAGTGTTGTTGCTGGTCAAAGTGGAGAAACAGAGCGCTGGTATGGGGAAGGGGACTGGCGTCGGTATGCATGGGCCCCACTTGGTTCAGACGAGGATATCGGTGGTGGATAAGACTGGTGAGGTGGGCTGGGAATAAGCCGGCGCTGATAATATGAAGGTATGTCGCTTTTGAAGGCGCCGTAACCACGGCGCTCATTCTGAAGGCGTCGACGAAAGAAGCAAGATATATGTCCTCGAATTCCACAGTAGTAGCACACTGGTTGAGATGGGCGCCGAGGTGCGTAATAGGGTGGCATAGGTTGAGCTGTCACCATGGCATTGATGTGATTGTGCTTGTCGGGGTGGGATAACAAAAGGAGGAGGGGATGCAGCGATGTGAGCATAAGTCGGCGCAGGGCGAGGTGCAGGAGGGTCAGGTGCGACAGGGTGGGTGATAGTTGCCAACTCTACTTTAATGATGTTGTGGAGGCCGGCGTCATTAGAAGGCGGAGAAGAATGATCGCACCCGTGGCGGCAGAGAGAACTGAGGGCTTGGAGCTCCTCGCAGATGATCGCTTGAATCGGGGCTTGTAGGTCGAGGTCAGCAGAGGTCGGGCCAGTAGAGAAGCCGGGCTCGTAGCCAGGGATGAAAGCGCTGCAGAAGGTGAAAAATCCCTATCAAATCTCCGGCATATGAAGCGAATCGCTTTCTTTTGAATGGCCTCGACTTGATTTATGTCATATTGTTTGTAGGGATTCTAGACAGGAGAAGCATATTCTAGTAGCGGCCGGATAGGTAATTTAGTAGTCTGGCATCTCTTGGAGCTGAAGTTAATGTGCGGCGAAGGTAGCCTAACTTTTCCGGTGCCTTTGATGTTATTAAATCTATATGTTTGGACCAAGACATACTGGGAGTGAAAACGAGATTAAGATATTTATATTAATTAATGCTCTCAATGGGAGTATTGTGTACTTTGTAGGTAAAAATGGAAGGCGACGTCCTGGCAGTGAAAGTCATAACGACGGTTTTACGGGTAGTAATTGTCATTTGCCAGGTATTGCACCAAGAGCTAAAGTCAGAAGATGATTTTTGAGGGCGTAAATGACCGTCAAAACAGGAAACTTTACAATATAATAATCAGTTATCAGCATGCAAACGTAAATTGGAAGTTATGTTACGAGGCAAACCATCTATAAAAGTTAAAAAAACTAACAGGGGTAACCTTGTGGTCCTCCGGAGGTTACTTCTACCACTCTAGAGTTAGTCCTGTTAAAGGACACGGATTGAGCTCGATCTGAAATAAAACAAGATATCCAGCTCGGAAGGCGGGGATGATTAAGGATGGCGTCAAGTTTGTATATCAATTTGTAGTGAATCACTGACACGTCGAGGTTAGTACAAATGTCGTGTAAATTCACTTAGTTGTGTCAAGGTGCTGAACCTGCATCTGTGCTGAACATTATTTAGCAATTGATGCGATATTCCGTAATATGTTTGTAAAAAATGTTTTCTAAAATTCTACAGGATTGAGAGGTTACAGAAATGGGCCTATAGTTAGACATATTGGGTTTGTCACCGGCATTGAATAAAGGACCAACTTGAACCATTTTCCAGGATGAGGGAACTGTTGAGGTTGCGAGGGATTTGAGAAATATGACAGTAATGTAATCACAGGTCCGTAATGAGTGCTGTACTAGAAACAAGTTTGGGATGCTGTCCGGCCTAGCAGACTTGCTTAATGTCGAGTTTCAATATTAAGTTTAAAACGCCTTCCTCGGTAATGTTAATGTTATTGATGGACACATCGCTACGACTGATGGTAACTGGCTGGATGGTATTGTTGTCACAAGTAAAAACGGAGTGGAAATACTCATTAAATGCATTCAATTAAGGAATGGATCATTAGTAGAATCATTGTTAATCACATTGAAGTAGCTGTTATGTCACTTGGTAAAACTGACAACCAAAATTTACGTGGGTCAGTTTTCAGCAGGTCTTGCAGCTGCACACAGAAGAAGAAATACTTAGTGGAGTTAATTTTGAATCTAAGCTTCTCTGGCTTTAAAGGGATAGAACACTGGCCAAAATATGTCATGGTATTATGGTGGAGATGAAAAGATCTTGCCTCATATAGTACAAATCAAGCACTACAATATCAAAGAAAAGAGGCTTTACAATTTTAATTTGCCATTGAAAATCGCATAAAAACAACTTAGGCCCTATATAGCAGAGAAACCCTATTACCTTCACTGTAGTACCCCACGGGACTACATTTCAGCAAAATATCACTGATTGTTGTAACTGCACACTGTTCTGCTTTCTTTTAGGAGTGCTTGTTATAATTTACTATATTTCGCACTCTCTCCAGTGCGTCCTTTAAATAAAAACCACCCCTCCTTTCGCACTACGAGAGGCATGTGTTTGACCAGATCCCTAGAAAATTGAAGCTGTCAAAAGTTTTACGGTGCGCCAATCAGTAAAAGAGCTGCAAAGCTTTTTAGGGCTATGCTCGTACTTCCAATGCTTTATACCGAGGTTTGCAGACATCGCTTACCCACTCACGTGTCTACTGTATAAAAATGCGCCATTCAATAGGACCAGTGAATGTGACACAGCTTTCTGTCATGTGAAATTTCTTTTGACCTCGGGCCCCATCCTGCGCCACTTCTGCCCATCAGCATCAATTGAAGTATACACTGGCGCAAGTGGTATCGGTATCGGCGCTGTACAATACAACGCCATGGCCGCAATCAGCACGTGATAGCATTAGCCAGCCACTCGTTAAGCGAGTGCGAAATAAATTACATGGGTACTAAGTAAGAATGTCTCGCTATTGTTTTCACTGTACGTAGCTTCCGCTCCTATCTGTACGAGAATGCTTTCACCGTCGTGATCGACTGCCATTCGCTTTGCTGGCTGGTGTGGACGGCTCGCTCGATGGGCTTTGCGCCTACAAGAGTTTAATTTTACTGTGGTGCATAGAAGCCGCCATAAACACTGAGATGCTGATTGGCTTTCGTGTTTGCCGCTTCAAACGACCGATGGCGATGCAGACAACTTCGATGAATACTTAGCTTCACTTTTACAAGCCTTCCCTGAGCTTCGAGTTTTCCGAACTGAGCATCGCAATGACCAAACATTAACCTCTTTGTTTGATGGGGCCAAAGATTCTACAAAGAACACTTTTTGCATTCGCAAGGGATTGCTTTACAAGAAGAATTTCGCCTCTGGTGGAGCACGCATGCTTCTTGTCGTGCCGGAAAGCTTACGCATCGCAGTTCTTGAAATGATGCACGACGCCGCCACATCTGGGCACTTGGGAGTGGCCCAAACACAACCGCACACAACGATTTTACTGGCTGAAGATGCGTTCAACTATCCAAGCGCTATATAGCCAGCTGTGTGCAATGCCAGCGTTTTAAGCTGCCGACTTCAAGCTCACTGAGGAAACTGCGCCCAGTGACACCTCCAACAGCCCCATTCGAGCAAGTTGGCATTGACCTTCTTGTACCTTCCCATTGACCTCTAAAGAAAACCGATGGATTCTTGTGTGCGTAGATTATTTAACCCGCTATTGTAAGACAGTCGCGACACTATCCGCTACTGCGTCTGAAGTATCTCATTTCCTACTTCGATACATCATTCTTCGGCACGGCCCTCCTGCAGTTCTTAATAGTGACTGTGGACGCCAATTCACAGCGGACGATGTCGAGAACTTTTCCGCCTCAGCGCCTGCAGTTTTCACTACTTCACACCATATTATCCCCAAACGAATGCTGTGGTAGAACGTGCTAATCGGACGCTCACCACTGTGCTGGGTATATACGTCGCTGCAGATCGTAAGGACTGGGTTGGCGTCCTCCCGTTCATTACCTACTCATGCATAGAACACAGCGCAACATGAGATGACTGGCTGTAGCTCCTGCCTGCTCTGCTCGCTCGCCTCGCTGCGGCCTCAATACCATACTGTCATTTTCATTTATGATGAACCTCTTGCTACCACACCCTGCAGAGCTGAAAAAGCTCGTCAGCTTGCCCGAGTTCGAATTTTGTCTTCGCAAGACCGTTTAAGAACTGCTACGGCTCCAGACACTAACAAGTTTTTTATGTTCCTGGTAACATTGTGTGGTTGTAGACACCTTTACATAAGCATGGTCTTAGAAGCTGTTGTGACACTGCACTGAACAGTTTGTTGTGCATAAACAACCTGAATTATGTTATAGCACACCTAAGTGCTAGTGTTCGATGGTCACACCAGTCTCAGGTGGTGCGTGTAGCCCGCCTCAATTGATTTCATCCTAGAAGTTCCATTTAACTCGCCCGACGGGCTTCGTCTGTGAGGAGGGAAATGTCACGCGCCTTCACAGAAAATCGACGGAAGAAGAAGGTGAACAGTCGGACATATCGGGAGAGGAAAAAGAAGAGCAAGGACAGAAGGACGTTTGTATGCTTTGCCACGATCCTGCTCGACCGATCCCTGTAAATAAACCCCCCTTGCATACTAAGCACGTAATAGTATATTCAGTTCAGTTGGATGTCATGGCTGCGTCTAAGGCATACGCTGTTCGTTAGCACCCTTCAACTTCTACAATCAATATAATTTTTGTTTTGTATACCTGCGTTTGTTTGTGTTACCACTGACACCACAAAACGAGTTGTCTACAGGTTTTATCTATTTTTCAATGGCCATACCTGGTTTTATCTTTGCTCCTCAATTTGGAGACACCGTTGCCTTGTGAATATGCTACCCTATTGCGGGGCTTTCTTTGGGCATGGGCTGGGTGCCAGGACACCCAGGCATGATGGTGCATAGTTCATCGTCCGTGTTGGAACTGAGCTTCATTTGAACTAAGGGGCTTTTACGCTACAGTGTGTGCAGCTTATTTGGTTGAAAAGCCATTGTCGTATTCTAGTTTCGGATTGGGTGAGGTCGAAAGTTGACAAAAGGGGCAAGAAAATTGTTGGCTCTCAGCATGGAGGCCCGTTGTTTAGCAGGAAGCAAACAAATAAAAAGTCTTGCCCACCTTCATAATAGAACTCTGTTCCTCCAGTTCGCGAGGTGAGCATGCAGCTACTCAGCCAAAAGACTGCCTGCGATCTTGCTGCTGGCATGCATATATGGTGTGAGGAATATAACATATGTACTAATCGTAAGGCAAAAAGCCTTTAATGCCTTATCATTGTTGACAGAAGGTTGTCAGCAGAGGTGTCATGTTTTCGAGAGCGAGAGTTAAAAATGAATTAATAAGCCTTGTCTCCACCGGGAATCGAACCTCCATCTCTTGGATCCCCAGCCCAGCACTTTTCCAACTGCGCCACGCCCCGGATCGTGAAACGCTCTTCATAATTGCCCTTGTCTACCGTGAGGATGATAGCGGGATTTCGCGAGTGACAGATACTGCGCCTTTCCTTTTCTGTAAACAAATTATAGAACACCGGTGAACTTTGATGCGTTCACTGAAATGCTGGTTGTGTTCGACAAGGGGTGCACGAAGTACCGTCACGACAGGTCATGATGTCACTAGGCAATTCATGCATATACAAAGCTGACCTTGCCGGGCGTCCGATCCAGGCGTCCCTGTGACGCCTTTCGTTTGCCACTTCACAGATGTCTAGGAGGCGTTAATACAGCAAGCACCAGCGGCGTTTGAAATTGATTTACAGGATAGAAAAGGCGCAGTATCTGTCACAATTCTCCGCGGACACATGTACCATGCTGTAAAGGAAGGGAGGAAGATGGGAGTGAAAGAAGAGAGGGAGATCAGGTGCCGTAGTGGAGGGCTACAATCCACCGCACTATAATGGCTTTGGCTTCATTGCACTTTAGTGGTCCAAAATGCCCTCTGGAATATTTTTTTTTCATGAGGCCGTGACATTTTGTGTCTCCCGTGCTGTAAAAGGCTTGGGTTGGCATATAGGGTTTGACGTCTCAAAGCAACTCGGGCTATGAGAGATGCCGTAGTGGAGGGCTCCGCAAATTTCAACCACCTGGGGTTCTTTACCGTCCACTGACATTGCACAGCACATGGGCGCCTTGCTTTTCAAAGCTCCATCGAAAAGTGGCCGCAGCACCTTTACAGCATGGCCTCGCCACGATGGTGCAGTGTTTAGGACGCTCGATTGCTGCACCCAAGGATGCGGGATCTAATCCAGGTCGTGGCGGCCTGGATTAGATCCCGCATCTTTGGGTGCAGCAGTCGATCGCCCTAAATATTGCTCCATCGTGGCGGGGCCACACTGCAAAGGAGCTGGCCACCACTTCATCATCATCATCATAATTGAAGAAACGAATAGACATGCTTCTGGAATGTGTATGCGATGGATGCAATGCTAACTACCAGTATCGGGTGCTAGGATGACTTGTTTTCTGCCGGTTGAGCGGTGCATCTACATCTGCTCCTGCTGCGGCCGGGTTGCCTACGTAAGACTGAAGCCGAGAAGGTAGAGATGAAAGCTAGGCGTGAATACGTTGAGATATGGGCCAGAGAGGCTGACACAATGCGCCAAAATGGGCCAAGGACCTGAGATCATGCGAGGCAATATGGCATAAGCGGACCGAAGACGCTGAGTTCTGACAGAGGCAGGCGGAAGCAATGTAGAGTATTATGCCATGAGAACTGCATCGTTGCGAGGCTCAAGAGCATTAGAAGTGAATGAGAAGGCGATGCGAACAAGGCTCGATAGCTCTATTGCATTCAGCTCTTGTAAGTAAATCTTAAGTGTCTTCCAAATTTTATACACAGGATTTCTATGGAGCTTGGACGGGCCGAGCAGTGCAGTTAAAATCATCCTCAAAAATTGAATTATTGAGGCACTTATTAATGGGCCTTCATTGTTTAGTGTGGGTTTCAGACTGGCTGGCTACTGAAGAAATGAAGTGACATGAATTTCTCCTTGCCACAAAGGTTTTGAGATTAAAGAAAGAAATAAAGGACCCATAGGGGGTGTTGAAGATTCGCTCATGAATCTGCAAGCGGAACGAGGTGGAAGAAGAAGAGGTTTGGGACAGGGGTGCACAGAACGAACTGAATGTCATGTTGGCATATTGACAGCCGGGGTGACAGCCTGGGTGACAGCCTGGGATTAAAGACAATTAGAGGCAGCCTTCTGCCTTCCTCCTTCTATATTTATAGTGCCGAAACCCAGGAGGCTATCTTGAGCTCAGCCATCACTCCTTTCTGGAGGTTACCAGGAACAATGCGATTGACCTTCCAGGAAGATACCAGGAGCTCTGCCAGCAAACCCCACCAAAGACGAAGAGGGATTCATTGAAGCATCAATGACCGCATAAAAAGGGAGCGCATCATCCAGCGCACTTTTCAGACCCAGCTGTGCCATGAGGCAAGTGAACGCTTGAAATGAAACAACGGAAATATTCTTGAGTTGAAGCTTTTTCACGTGAGACTTAGAACATGTAATGATGGCTTATGAGATCTCAGTGAGAAGATGCAGGTTTTTCAAGACAACGTTTTGTCTGAGGACATCACATCTGTTCTGGAGTATGAAGAAACTGCCACACGAACTTTGACGCTCCTCCGGCATCACATCGAGGCCCTTCAGGCTCCTGCTGCCAGCAGTCGTTTTATGAGGGCAGTAGTTGAGCCACCTGCTGAAGCTGCATCCCCCTCAACAGAGGCAGCCTTACCGAGAGAAGCTTTGACTGCTTTAGGAAACCAGAACATGACTGAGAGCAAAGCCCTTTCCAAAGATTTTCTGAGGTCAGCAGCCGTCAACAAAGGCCTGTTTTCCACTGGATCCCAGTGTACCATGACAGAAAAGTGCGCCTCATGCTGGGAAAGCAACACTCTTATTCAGCAGACAACGTCAACTGCTAAGAATATTTTTGATGCTGTTGACAGAACCCCTTCGAAGCTTCAACCTCTGTTCAGTGAATCACCGCTCGACCTAATGCGGAGCATGCCATCGAGCTTAAGTCAGCTTCCAAGGCATCATCACAGGAAGAAATGACAGTTTTTCAAAAAACAAAGAAAAGCTGTGCCAAATACTACGTGATATATTCCAAAGGGGAAGAAAGACCAGCCTGAATCCTATTGCCATTCTTGTTGTCCAGATGCTTATCAGATGCCTTAGGCTCAAAGTACAAAGTGAGAAAAATAGCCAATGGAAACCTATTCCTCAAACTAAGTGATGAAGAAGTGCATGCAAAACTTATTGTGTGCGTGAGCTTGTGTTCTTTGAGCATGCCTGCTACGGATGCGCCGCCTGAGGATGATCACACGGACATCCCCAAGAGACTTTGGACTTTGGAGATCACTTGTTCTACCTGGCATTTGCTGCTACCGAGCCTCAAGGGAGAAGCAGATCAGATATTGTTGAGGCAAGCTGGTGAACGCACACGCAGACGCGTACTAGAAGACATAAAGGAGATAGACTTGCGTATAAAACCAGTTCAAATCTTTACTTTAATCTTCGTGTAATCCTTCAGACATCTAGTACAACCTAGCATTGCAGACAATTAGTCTCTTGGGGATGTCCGTGTGATCATTACCGAACATCACTCTTTAAACGCTGTCTGAAGTATAATTACTGACTGACCTTCTCCCCATTATTGAAAAAGAATGCTGGTGGCCTTGTTCAAAATATTGGGAACATCCATAGAATTGTAATCCGAAACGACGACAGAGAACAATGCACCTGATCCTAACGTTCAATTCCAGCACACAGCCACAATCAACAGAACTAGCTACCTAAAGATTGAAGTTTATCCATATATACCCAATCCCCACAGATGCTTCAACTGTCAAAGATACGGCCATAGGCCACAAAGTTGCTGCGGCCACAAAATTTTTGCAAAATATGTTAAGCCTATTCACATCACAGACAAAATCACTGATTCCATTTGTGGACGGAGTACCACATTACCCAATGGCACTTCCTCCACCTCATCTGCGGGAGGCAGATGAGGTGCCAGATGAGTGGATGACGGCTTGGGTGGAAATTGCCGGAGACTGGTGCCATACCCCACAATTCTACCTCTGCAAAGGAAACTGGCCAATCCCGCCATATTGTTGACATTACTAAAGCGCCCCAACTCTTGTTGAAACTATTACGAGGAACACTTAATCTACGCTTAACGCTCCGCGATAGTGTAGGCTACCATCTGACATATAAAGCGCCTTTTTAACTAATCCGTATGAATGTTCTTGCATGACCTAGGAGTAGCATGCCTGACTTTGCATCCAAGAGGGCTGCAAGGTTGATTGTTATTCCAGCTTCTTGAGCAACCCTAGTTTGCAACTCCGTCTAACTTTCTGATATCATGTGGCCTCATTAAGTCCTACAAACCACTTAAGGATCGGTGCTTCTCAGCTGCCAGCTACCACATGCCAGCACCATGCCTGTGATTTTTCGCTCACAACGGCTATGCTAAATTTTTGACGTGATGTCCCCTTTAACGCTGTGCATTAAAAATGCACAGGCACTGAACAGCCACTGTTGCTCCACTTAAAATATGTAGTTCTGTAAAGAAGTTGACCACCCCTACATTTTGAAAGTGGAAACTACTGCTGCAGTTGACCCAGCTGAATAAGTTATTTGTGGATCACATGCTAGCCCATTGTGTCATGTGCTGGGCATTTGGCAGCAAATGAGATGAAGTCGCGGTGTTGTCAATGGAAAATACTTCCCCTGGACATGCATCATATCAAAGTCAGGGTAATTGTCTGTAGGGGTTTGGACAGGACTGCTCACTTTGGTCTCAAATTTTCAGTTATGTAATGCTGTATTTTGTATGCTAACAGGAAAAGAAATCTTGATAGCTGTTTGTGCTTTTGTGATGGTATGCTGATTAACTCTTTGTTGCAGAGTATGAGGTGGAAGAAGTCGTGGCGATAAGGAACTATAAGGTGCGTGAAACTTGCATGTTTTAGTGAATGCTGTTAATCATACTGTGAAGAATGTTTTCACATGAAAATGTTCTGTAGACTGAGCTGCTGTGTCTGCCGCTTTCGTGAGATGTAGCGCCCCCTCTGCTACATCTTGTGTGAACCGAAGGAAAAGAAGTGTGTATGGGTGTTGCTGTGCCCACCCTATGTGGTGTATCCACTGTGTATGTGAAGTGTCTGTGTAGCTGTTATTTGCACACAGTTCCAGTCTCGGGGCATATTACCTAAACTGCGTCATTGCTGTCATTTAGTTTCACAGTTGGCTGTCGACTGCATCGTGGAACAACACAGTGACATGACGCTGCATTTTGTTTACCAAGCTGCAAGTGTGCAGCGGTTGTGCCACGTTAACGCATTGAATTTCTCGCAAGGCCTAGTCGGATTTCTAAATGTTCAGGACGTTGAAATGTTTCAAATGCTAAAAAAGTAATGCAAATCGAATAAAATAGCAAATTCTGCTTCAAATCTTTCAAACATTTGCAGACCCCTTATTAAAGGGCTGTCATGGAAATGGGGTTGTGATGTGCTAACCTGGATTTGCTCGTTGAATTGCGGTGTGACGTGCAGGGTGTGTAAACTGCTTGCCAGTGGCCTTTTTTTACCTGATGGTGTGCCGAAGAGAACCTGGCGTCGTTGGTGGCAGCATGAGGGAAAAATCCCTCTGTGTGACGTCGCATAGTGGCGCCACCATGCAGTGGCCACCTGATGAAACCTCTGCGATCTGGCTTATGCTGCCACTCCAATAGACGTCATGTGGACAGTATAAAGTGTGGAACCTGCAAAATCCGATTGCTGTGTTGAGAAAATTTCTGTTACTGCGAACAGAGAACAGTGTCCATGTCTGTGTGTAAATTAAAGTGCCAGGTGGACACGTTTAAAGGCGAAGTTTAAGCCACTCCCAAATTTTTTTTTACTTCTGCTTTCTCTCTTTTTTCAAGTTTTCACAGATCAAGTCTTTGAGACATCCAAATTTTGTCACAAAAGCCTTTTGAGGCGAAAAAAATTAGAGCCCGTTGAAGTTTTTTGAAAAACATCTCAACTGATTTTATGTTTTTTGATGAGTTCAAGTCAGCTAGGATACACTGTAACAGCAGCATCAAGACATACATTGGGTAGCAATTCGAAGAGTCTGGAACTACAAATTTCCAACTTGGGTCATGTCTGTCCCGAGTGGTGTGCACTAAGTCTTTACCAGAATCAGTCATCACTCAGCAACATGGGACGAGTTCTATGACAAGCCTTACAGAGGGCAGTAGCAGCTGCTGACTGCAAACTCTTCCTGCTTTAGTGTGACATTATTCTGAGACTGCTAGGAAAATAAAAATTATGAACTCCTGTCTTAATATGGCGTCCATTTTGGGTCCAGTAGGGTTCTGCCCACTTTCTGTCTCTTGAATATATCAGTATTAACACGTAGAAGCCATACCTACGGTGGGTTTGGTATCATTGTCTACTATTGTAATGAGACTGGGGAACTCTTGAACAGCCAGAGAAAACCCGGAAAATTTGAGGATCTGAAGCTCTCATTCTGATAAACACTCTGCTGATGCCAAACACTGTCTTATTTTCAGAGACTCATCTTGGGTACTACTTTACCCATGCTAAAGTGTTCATCCGGGTCTGTCTTCCGAGTTCATGTCATTTTCAGAAGAACTATTTTTGCCCTCACCTGATTGGTGGAATTGCCGGAAGCAGATGTCAGCTCAGTTGTGACTGCAAGCAGTGACATTCGATTCTGGCATTTCCACCAGTTATGTGAGGGGGTTGTACAAACTCTGAATACAGGCCCAGGAATTTTGCATGCATGCTTAATCCTTTGACTGTCGAATATTCTGAAAAAAATTCACCCCCAGTGTAAAATTTTTTAAATGCTATGCGTTCAGCGCAGTATCCGTAGGGCAAGAACGCTGCGGGACAGAAGTGGCCTCAGTACCCGTAAGGCGAAAACAGTCAAAGGTTTAAAGGAGTACAGGCACCTAATTTTTTGTTGCATGTTTTTTTTTTTTATATATATATTGATGTGCAAGACGTTGATGTACATGGATCACAATGTGCTAGTTGCCTACGACCACGGAAGAGTCTATAACCGGATTTCATTCCTAACCTATTTTGGTTTCAGTATCTGAGCGATTGCTGTAATGTCTCAATAAAGTCTAGGTCATATGAAAGGTGCAAAAACTGCGCTGTAATTGCTCCTCCATCATTTAAATTCACTGCAATGTTAACACAGCCTGCCTCAAGAACAGGAATTTTGTGTGAAGAACCAAAGGTTATATGGTGCTTTTTTTTTTTTTTTTTAATGTATCACGTGGCCTAGATCTCACTTTGATGTCTTAGCGATTGCTCGGATGCTGATACCGAAAATGAGACATCTGAGAAAGAAAAATTCAGTTATAAGTGATTCAGCTGCAGTAGGCAAAACCATGTGGTGATCCATGTACAGTAATGAATTGTGTATTGTTAACAAGAAAAATGGATCTAAAATATGGTGTCTGTACTTCTCAGACTAGTAATATCTTCAACTAACTTTCCTCACAAAACTTGTTTCACCACGATAAATAAAATGCCTTTCTTGCTCGTGAATCTGCATGGTTTTAAAAACCTGATTGGAGTTTTTCATTTTTCAGGACAGTTCAACATTTCTCATAAAATGGAAGAACTGGAGCAGCAACTTCAACTCTTGGGAGAATGAGGAAAGCGTGCAAAATTGCATGTCTCTAGTTCTGGACTGTTGCATTCGGACAAACTCAAGGTTCGTAGTTACCTCTTCTGTAACACCTTTCGCACAATTCATTCCTTTTTAATGCGGTATCATTGCAAGGGCCATGGAAGCAAAAAACTGGCCGGTGTTGGACGGTTCTGTGTGAAGCCCTCACTTGTCACTGTGGCAGGTGGCAAAAACTTGATTTCTGCGGGAAGCCTCTTTCTGAAAGTCGTCTAAGGTGCGCAGATGATAACCGATTACAAACAGAGTTGGAACGAGAGTGGAGAATAGATGGAACTACAAGAGTCAGATTAGATGACACATTTCGCAGGCACTCCTTGTATATGAAAGCTCGGTAGTCGTGATGGGGCCATAATCAATATATGTCGGGTATTAGGTTCAGTGCCACAGCACGGTTCATTTGAGTTTGCAGCATTTGTAGTACTCATACATGGCCTCCAAAACTGGGCAGTGTAACAGGGCTCAGCCAGGTTGTCATACCCTGCTCTGCTCTCGACAGCACGTGGTTCTCAGGAAGGAACTTTTGGTCAGTGGTCCATACTAGCATGACTTTGGATAAGGTGGTGTTGTGAGGTCTGAGGATGCTCACTGAGTTTTGACATGCTGCCTGTGAGTCTGTGATGGCTTATGTAGTGTTAGCCGAGGGGCTGGAGATGATTGCCAGTTATGACTGCTTCCTTTGCTTCAAAGGTAGTGGCAGTTGTGACGGGTCATGCAGTCGCGGCTGTATCTAGTGCTTGGTCAATTGTGGTGGTAGCTTTCGAGTCAGGTTAGTGAGCTGTGTCAGTGTCGCAGACTTTAGTAATTTGCTGTCCGTGCTATCCAGTGCCTTGACTCACACTTTCCTTCATTCAGTGTGGTAGGCGGGAAATGGGGTGCATTTTGTAGACGGCCATTCATGACTGGTAAGAGTGCTGTCTGGCGTTTGTGTTGGCCTGTGGTTGGGGGCTATTTAAGCTGTTGCAGCAAGCGACGTCAGGTAGTGCCAAGAGTTGCACTCAATTGGCTTGCAAGGTAGTCTTGTATTAGTTATCCAGTTACATTTCGAAGTCCTAGGGCAAGGAGCTTCTTGGTGCACAGGATAACATTAGACCAAGTCCTTGGACCAAGGAAGCTGAATATTTTTGGGCTCTTAGTTGTAGAGATAGAGGCGCATAACATTTTTGTGGGCACTGAAAAAGTAACATTGCCGCTATATTTCAAGGCAACTTGCTTTTGACATTCTGTGAGGTTTTGGCTATGCATGGCATTATGGCAGCTCCTGCTTCCTGACACGATGCATCTTTGTTGTGAGGCATGTGCTGCAAATTAAGCTTGCTTGATAGTAATGTTCAGGGTAACCTACTCACTGCAAACCTGTTAACGGAAACTGTTTTGTAGAATATGTGGGCAGCCTCTTCGCAAGGCATTACCGAGGCAAATATTGGCCACACTCCTTGTCACCAGTTAATATATTACGAGGTACAAGGCATTGGGTCTTTCTTAGTGCGAGGAGCATATCTCCAGCAAACGTGACTATTGTCGTAAAAGATGAGAAATAAGTCTAAAAACCTGATATTGTCCAAGTGGTATCTCAAGAGTGAGGCTGAAGTCTGTGGAAGTTTCATTAAAGCATCTGAGTAGACTCTGTCATGTTTAATCATCCACATGCATAAAAATCTTGACAGCCCATGTGTTAGCACACATTTTGCCTAACTCAGCAGCCTCCTGGTGCTAATCATCTCGGAAACGTCGATGCGACTGGCAGTTCGTACGCGCAGTAAGTGAAGTTTGCTCTGAGGCAAGTGCATCTGCTTTCAGCAGACAACTTGCCAGAGGACTGCAATAATTTCACAGGTGTTTCATGAGAGGTGTTCTGCAAAGCACGTGTGGCAAGGAGCTGTGTGCAAGCTGGAACTGGATGACCATGAAATCATATAATCTGGTGATAGCGGGAGATCGTTCTGTTAACAGCATTCACGTCTGTTCTTGTACAAAAGTCGGGTCACTTGAGCAGCAGCAGTCTTTTTTCATTTTTTGAACGGCAGTGATCTATTTCTTGGCAGTAGTATGGAAGCTCTCGGTCATGTCAATAAGAGAGACTACTCTTAGCACCTGCTTGCCGCAACCTTCAGCTGATATGGGAGGGACTACTCTTGGCACCTGCTTGCCGCCACTTTGAGCTGATAGTGTTAATATTTCACTGAAGCCAAGGCTTTTTTGCACTTACTGGTACAGCATATTGCATATGCATGGGGCAACTCTTGAGACAATTACGTTTTTTGTGTGTGTGTGTGTGTAAATATCACGTACTGCCGAGACAATCCTGGCAGCATTTGAAGGCCTCTGCTGGAGTTCAGTGAAAAAGCGAGAATTTCTATCCTTCGTTGTGTCTTGAAGGTGCACCCAGAGCCCTGTTCACTGTTTTTCAACTGCCTTGTTATATAGTGACTTGCGTTAAAGAACTGATGAAATTGTTTCTTTTTTTTCTTGGTTCCCCTGTTTCACTTTTTGGTGGCGCAGTTACAGAAGCAAAATCGTCGAGAGGGCTCTTCGTATTGTCTGCAAGGCCGATGACCCAGACGTTGCAGTACTGAGCAGACTGTGTGGTTTCAAAGTGCCAGACAACGGCTTCATCAGGAAACAAGAAATTGCCGAGATGAGAAAAGAGGTGCTTTGCATGCTTTTTGCTTGCTTGCTTTCTATGAGCATCCAAATATCATCATGGTGTGCTGTAAAACAGACTAGCTCCAACCGGCGCTATCCACTCTTACACTTCATCACTCTGGTCCTTCCCTTGCGCAAGTCTACCTTTTCTTGTACTTCCCTTCACAGTCTCAACCAGCTTTGTGCGTGCTGCTCGTGCTTTGTCATGATGCAGACAATCAGAGTTGGTGCAGATTTCGGTATGCCGAAATTTTCTTGTCAAAATGCATTGTGAGTCATGGACTGCATTTGAGGTGTTGCAAACGCTCAACCATGCCACTGGAGACGACATGAACATGGAAGCTACAACAGCCAGTAGTGATGTGTTGAGGAGGTTTGGTTTGGTTTGTGGGGTTCAAAAACAACTCAGGCTATGAGAGACGCCTCTCTGAGACATGTTTAGGAGGCCACAGCAGATCAATGGCACACCTGAGATGTACAAGGTTTGTAAGATGGATGGGGTGTGACTGCAACTGTGCAGTTTGCCTGCACAGCCACTGGAGGGCTGCCCGCATGTGGCCCACACCCCTGTCGCTAGTCGTGTAGCGCAAAGACACTAAGGGGTGAAAGCGTTCTCTTTGTGGCACTTCAGCAGATTGTGCGCACTCAAGACTCTGCTTTACAGGTGTTGAGAATGTTCATTGAAATGCATCTGTCCAGCATTGCAGCTTGCCGGAAACTGCTTCAGCTGCAAGTAAATTTGCGTGCTTGCAAAGCTGTGCTTCAGCGTAGAGGTTTTGTTTGTGTTTTAGGAAATGAATTTCAGATGGTACGATCGGCGTCAAATGAAACGACGTTGTTGCCATCAAAACTATGCTGCACACGCCACGCTCTCTGGAAAGAACGAACGTGGCGCTCCAGTGGGAAAAGAAGAAAATGAATGCAAAACGAAAGCAAAACTATCGCAAACCAAATGAGCATGCCTATCTCTGACGACGACAGGCAGACTGGCTAAGCTGGACCTTTTTCCACGCGCTCCACTGTTTGCATTTCATTTGACGCCCCTAGTAATGTTTTCCAGGGCCATGGGAAATTGTTTTTATTGAAGTTTTACTGGCCCTGCATGCCACCACACAAAGTAATTTGAATACGCTGTTAACTGATGCATGCTTTCTTCTGTCATTTCTCCTGGTGTGGTGTCCAGCTTCTTTGGGTTGGAATGCCTGGGAAACGTCTTGACAATAAATACTTTGTCCTATAGTGTTCTCCAGCTGAAGGTGCCCTTGCACCATAAAAAAGGTACCTGACAATCATCACTGCAATAAGTTTTTTTTTCTGCATGAAATGGCAAGCAAAAGGCCTGTGTTTTCTTTGGCACCATTCTCAATGGGGTGACACTCCCATAGAAGCAATGGGGTTAAAAAATGGCTGGCGACACCTGCGGCCCCTATTTTTTCGGTGGTAAACACTGGGATTGCGAAAATGCATTCGTATCCACCTGAGTAGAACAAGATATGTAATGCATTAAATTGCTATATTTTGTCATTATTAGCACTGAAAAAGTTATTATCAATGTGTATGAGCGGTAAAAACCTCAGATTTTACCAGCAATTGAAATGCATTGATGTCTGCTTCGAAATTCCGCAAGCCACTCTTGCCGCAACAAGTTAATCCAATCCCTTATTGCAGCGGGTACGTTGGGAGCGCCTACCACATTTGTACTGCTGCTGCTCATTTTTGATACTTTTTGTCTTGTGTGGCTCTCACCCAGCGCTTCTGCATATTTTGTTGAACACGCACATCTCATGCGTATCGGTTCTAATCTCGTAGCACCTCAGGCATGTTAGTAAAACTAGCAAAATGCGCCTTGGCGTGCAGCGCACCCTGGAAAGCGGTCGCATGCTAGCCAGGCAGCAACACACATTATTCGGCATGAACTGCATACTTTATTCTATTCAAACAAAACATGTCTTGAGATGGCATGTACAAAAATGATGCGTTAGCGCATGAGTATCATGCCAGCGGTGGCTAAACCTATGTGCAAAGAGACCTGACGAAACTGCAGCACGACCGC
This sequence comes from Amblyomma maculatum, assembly GCF_055883805.1. Classification (NCBI taxonomy): domain Eukaryota; kingdom Metazoa; phylum Arthropoda; class Arachnida; order Ixodida; family Ixodidae; genus Amblyomma; species Amblyomma maculatum. The sequence goes on along the minus strand of NC_139352.1, from coordinate 5,693,605 downwards.
ATTTTTATTCTAATCGTGTTACAATTTCATTAAAGAAGCATACAAAAGAACTCGCCTAACGAAAGCACAATAAAGCACTCTTGAATGTTCCGTCGCAACGGCTTCAAGTAGCAACTGTCAACGGTCTAAGATAGCTAACAGTGTCGCTATCGGTTGTAACGGTTTCGATAACTATTTAGATGCAGTGTGATAAATATCTCTGGTAAGCAGGAACTGCAGAACTCACACAATCCTTAGTAGCCGGCTCTGTTGCACAGGTTCTTTACACAATGCTAGCCCATCAAGTTGCTTCTCTTTCACTTCTCACTTTCAAACAACTTCCTAACGGTACGCGGCAGCTTGTGGTGGCCGCCCGCGCCTGCCGCCGCGCTCTCCGCCGACGATTCAAATGGATTAGAGGAGGGGTTGTAGCGAGTCGCGTGGCACGCGTTCGGCACGTGCCGAAGAGAAGGAAGCAGCGCCGGTACGAGAGCTTAGGAACGCTCGCGACCTTCGCCTCGGCTGGACGCTGCCGTCGTCACCTCTTCAGCTTCGATGGCATATTGGCAAGGCCCGGTTTTCGACCCGCCGCTTCCGATGTTCTGGCCTGCAGGCGTCGGCGGGTGGTTCGCTCAACTGGAGGCTGCGAAGTACCAGAACTGCATCACCATTCAGCAGTTCAAGCACGCAGTCCTCTCCGAAATCTTACCACCTGACATCCTCTGCCGGCTTGCCTGCCCTGCCTCGAGTTGCTGGCCATACGATGAGCTGCGTGCTGCTGTCCTGGCGTACTTCAGCGAAAGCTACTGCCCGCTGCCGTTCTACGACGCGGTAGACCCGCTTTCGCCGCCGCCAGCATCCGCAACCTCACCAGCATCACTCTTGTCTACGGCTTCATCCTTTGGGAACAGCACGCCGCAGCTGTCTCTGGTCAGCTCCCTGCCACTCCTGCCTAGTGCATCCAGCCCGGCTACTCTCCCACACATATCTATCGTCTACGACACAGTAAGCGCAGCCTCAGCTGTTCTATCCTCCTGTGCCGTCACTTATACTCCCATTATACAAGTGGCAAGCTTTGCCGTCATTCAAGTGCTGGCATGCGAGTCGTGTGAGGCAGCAGCACCGGACTTCAGCACGTGCCTCGATTTCTCGCACCAAGCGTCCTGCTCATTGTTTCCAATCGCCCTCCATCGCGATTGCGCATCAGTGGGCTCCGCAGCCACCTCGCTCGAACACCACGCGCTATGCGACGCAACATCTCTGGTTCGTGTCACAGAGCCTATGGCCACTCATTTTGCATTTGTTGTGCACCTCCCGCTTTTCCAAGCCCCTATCAGGCAGCAACAACATGACAGCTTATGCCTACCGCAAGTGACCCGTGCGTACGTACATCGCAGCCCACAGCCACTGTCTTCATCACGGTTAATTTTGCCCTCTCGTGCTGCAAGCGTAGGACGGTACATAGCTCTTCGTCACGTTCCCTCCCCAAAACTGGCTCGCCGCTGTGCTTTGCAGCATCCATTCGGCCAGTTTGTTGTGAGCACACAGCCTGCCTTCAGCGCCGTCACATGCACCACCGACACCCTGGTGAAGTTACCACAACAAGCCCGCCCCGTTCAAAATCAGTCTTTGTCAGCCGACCTTCGCAGCAGGCAGAAGCGACTCAGCGTACCAAACTTCCATGAGAGACACAGCCTGCTCAATTGCATCAGATCTTGGATACACGCGCAGCGTCTTAACTTTTCCAGTCACAACAACAGTTCTGACAAGCGGAGGATTCAAGGTGCTGCCGCATGCTCCTCAACAGTCCTGCTTCCTCTACCGCTACGTTTTACTCAGCCGCGACCTCCTGAACAGCCATTGATGAAACCTGCTTGCCCCTTGGACTACGACTTGGACACGAACTTAACATGTACTTATGTGTATAGCCTTCTTGATAGTTTTTTTTAGAGCAGTGCCTTTTACTTAGACTGCGAGTTTCTTTTCTTTTTTTTTTTTTCGACCAATCGTCTAGGGGAGGAGCCCTGTAGCGACTCACGTGGCATGCATCCGGCACGTGCCGAAGAGAAGGAAGCAGCGCTGGCACGAGAGCTTAGGAACGCTCGCGACCTTCGCCTCGGCCGGACGCTGCCGTCGTCACCTCTTCAGCTTCTCCTCAAATAAATGTGGCCGCGGTCGCCCCTGCCTGGCAATCTCTACAGGGTATATATCACGTGGGCAGATAATTTTTTTGCAACTAAGTGCTTTTAACTGTGTGGGGCTTGTTTCAAAATTAACCTGCAAGCATAACTGTATTGTGCGCTATGCTCCTGTAGGTTAGGAAAATATATTTTTTTTAGGCCCAGTGCAACCTGCGTTTTGCCTCTGCCTCTGGTACGCTGGCATCGTTACGACGGTGGCGGCTCCTATAGTGTGGACGCGCAACATGCCACCCCACTGCCATTGTCACAGTTGCTGCTTCACACTGAATCCATCCAGAAATCCTCAATGCTGTGAAAAATGGGCATTTCTTTTTTTTTTTTTTTTTGCTTTTCATTCTTTGTGCTTCATTTGATTTGTTCACAGCAACTTCAGCGTATAAGCTGGCTTATAGTTGACTTAGTTCAGCCCTCCAAGTCGCAGCCCTCATTGTAGAAAATGAAGTTGGCACTAAATATAGGTTGATGCATATGCCTAAGTACTGCCACATCTGTGCAGTTTACTGTGGCTCATTATGCACACACAGTACTTGATCATGCTTAACCAGTTGCAATGCTAGCAGTCGTAGGCAGATGGTAGCACCTTCTATACTCAATGTGTGGCCTCGCCGACTAGCGGCGAGCCGCACCTGCCAACAATCCTGTAGTTCCGAGTTCAAGTACCACACAGGCTCTCATTCCACCTTCTGCTTATCAGGGATAAATATGCTGAATTGTTTGCTGTGTTTAGAGATGGTTCGCCGTACCTGCCTGCTCCCAGTTTGCTCGGGAGACTCCTGGTTTTTGACTGCACTTTCCGATTGTGCGAGCACTGTTGCATATCTTCAGAAAATTGCTGCTGCTTCATGAGAAAATAGTTTAAACTAAGCGCAGAACCTGCAGCTCATTACAATCGCCAGCGTTAACATCAGTGACCGCACCGTGTAGAAAGAAAATAATTTATGAGAGGCCGTTGCATCACATTTGATAAAGCTGGGTGTGAGGGTTCCCCCTCGCCCATTTGTCAGGTATCGCAGCACATTTGCGCATGCAAAGTAGTAATATTTAGGGATTATTTTATTGTCTAGAAATGCTCATTTCGAGTCTATGGTGGTAGCCAGGTGAGAGGTATCTTAAAACATGCTCCAGTTTTGCATTTTGTGTACGAAGTTCTATATTGAGCCATTGCTGTAGCTCATTGTTGAGAAAAACTATTGAAAAAAATACTTGATTTCATATCGAAATTGTCATGTAGCCGTTCCTTGTTTCGCTTTTCATCAAGCATCCATCTGCTAGTCAGGTTGGAGGCTACTATGCGATTGGGATTCAAACCGATGGCATATGTACCTGCAATATCATGCCATTCATTGTTAATTGTAAGTGTCCACTGTGAAGTGAAACAGATACTGTGCCTTCCTTTCCCTCAGAGACCAACCGAACCAAGAGTTAATGACGTTTAACACTTCACCAAACTCTGTGCGTCGGTCTCACAATTTTGAAAATTTATGGAAGGAAAAAGTGTTCTTTATGACATACAGATACTGAATCAAAGAGAATTACAGAAATCCAAGCAAATAATAAATTGCCCTCAACTTAATTTTCCTGGTCTTTTGCTTTCCCATTTCACTCGCCCAATGATGACGTGCTGCAGGACCAATCGAAGCAGCCTAAACTGTGTCACCAAAGATGGCTTCTCTGGTTTCCTGTTCACTGTAACACATTTTTGTTAAAGTTGACGACCTCTCTTCCATGGCTAAGATTATGGGTGCCTCGCAGAAGTAAAATGAGGAACAAAGAGACTGGGAGCAGGCAGGGACTCTCTCTCGTGAGCCTGATCCTTGACCACCCCTTTCTTTCTATCCACAGGCATCCTGCAATAGCGAGGAGTGACCTGCCTAACTTTGGCTGCTTAGCCACAGGTAGCTCTGATTCAGAGTACATAGTAACCATCACCTCTGTTGGTGCTTTTTGCGTCTTTGTAGTGTCTTTGTGTAAGGCAAACATGCTTAATATATTTCATTGGCTTAATAAAGATGTAAACTTGTTAATTTTTCTCAATGACGTTAGATGTAGTCGGATTGCAAACTGTGGGCTGAAGGATGTTTAGGCGAAACATGCGTTTTCGGTCATCAATCTTTCATCTTTGGCTTTCTTCTACTGTTCTCTTACGGGAGTGTAAGCATGATGGCAGCAGTATGCGAATTGGTATTTACATCTGTTAAGTATCTGCCCTAGTTGCATCAAAATAAATATGATTTCCTTACATCCCATGACACCGGCCTAAACAGATACGTGGTGCTTTAGATGCACAGAAAGTTTCTAAATAAAATATACTCGTCTTCTGGCTGCACAAGCTGTGAGAGCTGGCTTCTTTGCTAAAATTTACTCAAATTTAAAGAATGAGCAAAGCTGTATTGTGCCGACAGCCTTAGGCCAGTTGTTGGAGCACTCGGCTGCTGAGCCTAAGGAGGCGGGTTCAATCCTGGCCACGATGGGCACTTTTTGATGGGGACAAAACAAAAGGCGCTTGTGGTAGAAAATTTCGAAATCGGTGGTCGAAATGTCTGGAGCACCATAGTTTGATGCATAACCAGTGTCTCTTTGGGAACCTGAACCTCGTGTACCTTATGAAAGCAGACTTGTTATGTTCCTGTTTATATATATATATATATATATATTGGTGTGTGCAGTAATGTATGTGCAGAATTCGAACAGATCGATGCATGATGTGGTGTCATGCAGGCGCAGCAGTTTTATAGGTGCTACATATTACAAGCATAAAAAGACAGTTCTAATGCAGCGGTGTGCATAGATAAAACAACAAAGCTTACCTAAGTTAGCTCTGCAACTTAGTTGAGCACACAGCGAGAATTTCTTGGTGTGATGAAACATGCAGCTGAATAGACGACAAAACATAGAAGAGGCACACACATACGAGTAATGATTATGATTGTTCGAAAATGTTTCTAGTCTGTAGGGTACCAAGATGGCAGCATTAGCATAACTGCCTGCTGAGTGCCAACAAACTTAATGTGAATGTCAAATTGAATCTCATAATTAATTCATCAATTTTAACTCTGTGACCATGCAAATGAAATTGCTGTTACACAATCGTGAGGTAAAAAAGTATTTAGTGATACTTTTCAGCGCCGAAATGCTAGCAAATCACAGCTAGTTTAAAGGCGCGGCTGCAGCGATACCGCAGCCCCGCAGTCCCCAAGAAAATGGCCGTGCGGCAGCATGTTAGTCGGCAGGAAATGGCTGCATGCAAATGGGTCAAAAATAGCTGCTGAAATAACTGCACTTTACCTAACAAATTATCCGCATTTCTTCACCAAAAGCATTAATCGAGCTTAGGTGGCAGGCGTCAAAGCACCTTGAATTGAGTAGGTGCTAATTCAATAGGCAGGGAACTTGTGGAATTTTTCTAAGAGCGGAAGCTTTGCTTTTTTGGGCTGCAACCCCCGAGTTTGCCATTTGTCGGCGAAGTACCTTCAGCTTTTCTTGCGGCCCCATCTAGTCTTCTCCTCATGGCTTTGAGTGGGCACACGTGCCGGATATCGGCAAATGGTTTTAAAGGCCTCGCAAGGTCAAGCTGTGACTTAATCGATTCGGTGGTGATTTAGCTAGTCCGCATGTGGGGCTTTCACGCTGAAAAAAAAGGCCATCGGCATGGAGCGGATTCGAACCGGTCGGGTTCGAACCCGGGCATTCTGGTTCAGTGGCCGAGCGTCTTGACAACTGAGCCACTGTGGCGGGCTCTTTCGCTCGTTATAACCAGGTTTAAATAAAGTTTAACCTCCACTATTATTTCTAGTCATCATTTCTGCAGTGCAGTAAGATTAAATAAAATTTTTCTGTGATATCTTGTGCGTACATGGCAGTGATGTCGTTTTTATAATTATTACATATTAAAAACACCAAAATCGTACCTTGTCAGTAAAGAGGAAATAACATGCGCATTGAGTTCAATAAAGCGTATGTAAGCTAAAACTGCAGCACAAAATTTAGCTTAAAAGTTTACTTCTATTGATTGGAACAGCGTAAGGACACGATCACAGGAAAGAAGATGGATGGAGAAGAGGCACTCTTTCTATCAGTCTTCTTTCCTGTGATCGTGTTCTTGCACCATTCCAACGCATATCATGAACCAACTAGCCCTACAGCAAGTACTTGTACAACGGTTTACTTTTGAAAGCTTGTGAATAATAAATGGTTGTTGGTACATGCTGTAAATGACTTTTCTCACGGGTCTTGATCTTCAGTGCACAATAATGGACGCGCAAACAATTTGCTGTGCATGCCATACTGATTGCCTGTTACTTTGTGGTGCCATTTCATGCAAAAAAATTACTTTGCAAGTTGGAGTTTGGCTGACAGATACTGCAAAGATACTGCAAAGATGATCTTCGGTCATCAGAACGTACTGGCGCTGAATAATGAGGCCAAAAACGCAAGATAACATTGAAATTTTCGAAATTCCAGCTGTTCTAGTGCCGATGGAAAGTTGCAGGGCGCCATCTTTTGGCATCCGCTTGAAAATGGCTTGCCTGCGCCTCACCACTCGCACCACTAGAGAGTATTCTAATACACTATAATCACGGTTTCGTGTGTAACATTGCGTCTAACGAGGAGAGCGATAAATATTCATTTGCATAACACACAATCTCATCACTGTCTCCGTGACAGTATCATAAAGCTAAGCACACAGCTAAATAATTCAAAGCCATGCTTGTGCACAATAAAACCTGTTTACCCATCGTTGAAACCCTGTCGAACTTGTTCGTTGTTTCGTGCATTGTTCTTTTCCCCCAAAGCCTACTTTTTGCATTTGCACACAGTTAATTTATGTATACTTTCTTTTCCAACACTGGTCCGGTGGCATTAAAGTCTTCTGAACCATTTTTGATGTTCATCGCGGACACTTCCTGATGTGTGCACGGTTGTATCGTCCCAGAGTGCGTATGGAGGGACCACTAGTGTGTATTTTGTGTGCAGTGGCGGCAGTTTTAACGGGGGTGGGGGGTGAGGGCGGGGTTGGCAGTACTATTGCGCTGAACAGGTGGCCAGCAGAAAAGGCGTGAAGTTGGCTCCAGAAAAGCACCGCGCTTGGAGGGATCCCTGATCCTCCTCTAACCATCCTCAGAGAGGCCAGCGGCCTGTGCAACAGCTGCGGCTTTCTGAGCAGCTGGCTACAGGGAGCGATAGCGATGAAAGCACGGCTGGGAAAGGTGGGCCTGGAGTTGAGGAATCAACAAGGCTCCGGAGGAGATGATTGAGATGCAACAAGAGAAAAGAATGCGACCAAGGAAAGGAGGTTCTCGAGGGGAACAAAAAGCTCCGAAGGATACGGCAGGCAGAGAAGACGAGATATTGAACTCGAGTGTTGAGTGGAGAGGCTGCATCCTGACCGAGAGCGAGTTCTGTGTTGAAGTTGTATAGATATATGTAAATAAACTCTGTGTTCTGTAATTTATATGGTCTGGCTGAATCAACAGAGGAGAGATTTTTTTTTGATGAGAAGAACCTGATGTTTAACTCCATGACAACAAAGACAATACTACATTGTGCCCACACCCTTAGACTAGATGAACTCCGAGTGTCCTTTGGTTGCATGGGAGTACCAATTGTGTCACTAAAAAAAAGGAAGAAACCTGGGTTTGGAAGTAAACGCTGGAAAAAAAGCCTACCAAACTAGAAAGAATAAGTTTACAGGAGTGCACCTAAGTCTCCTGTGTCAGGAAATGCAAAAGCATTGCGAGCTGCTTGTCTAGTTTCATTACAAGCTCATTCGGTGTTTCATTAATTTACTCGCGTCTCTAACTTTATTTTTACTTTCAATGATTTTGCATTGAAATTCGCAGCCTACAATGTCGACAATTTGATGCTAATTCAAGACTGGAGACTCATTTGCAGCTCCTTGGTGAGAACTGCAAGAGTCCGCAGTGCTGCGGTGTTTAGTGTTAACCTCGCTAGGTGGCGCCACACGTGTAACGGAAGATTCAGTCTTGTTTTCAACCTACACTAACCCACACTCGAGGACAGCTTTATAAAATTTTTGTTCATTTTTATTTTATTTTCTTGCTGTCACTATTATCTTTTCCTTTAGCGCCCTCCGGTGTGCTTGCACTGGAGAGGGGGAAGTACAGAATAGTTCTCGGGAAGTCTGCGCAGTTGCGGTTTGCACGCTTGCCTGGGCAATGAAAAATTGGTTTGAATCCTGGCAGCTGCATCTTTTTTCTTCTGGTCAATGATGGACAGTTCATGTGGACACGCTCTGCTAACACATACCGGTGACGTGCTGTGTCCACATTACTCATGAGGCAAGAAATGCTTTTGCATTAAGACCGAAATGTCCTAACCTTGCACCACCAAATTGGACATGTCCAGAACATGTCCAGAAAAAGCCCTGTGCTGATAAGGACCTCAGTCAGAATTAATTACAGTCTGGCATTGGTAAGGAAATACTTCTCTGCGATCGGCAACATGTCAGAGACAGATGTGAAGATTTTCTCAATAAAGGAAATGTATCATTATTTTTTATGATGTTTTGGAGGTAAATTGTGTGTCTTCCCTTTTGACTTTGCACAGGAGCAACACAAGTTTCTCTGGTTCCACATTGCAGGTCCTGAAACTGTCGCCGAATCGGTCTGCGCAGATGGTGCGTGTGTTGAAGGCTTTTGGGTCATGGGAGTCATTTTGTCGGTTTGTCGAGGCGAGGCAGGAGTTGGCAACGACGATCCGCACTTGGGAGTTCTACATCCAGGTGGCCTCCGGCACATACAACAATGACCGAACCAAGCAACTGCTGCGTGTAGAAAACCACGTAGATCAAGAAGCACCGCCGCCTGGTTTCGTCTACATCAAGGTATAATTTGGTTTCCGCAGCTTCGTCACCAACATGGTGTACTTCAAAAGCAGCAGTAAGCGCACTGGTCGTGCATTTCTCTGCTCTGTACTCTGCTGTCCGAGTTTTTACCTTTTATGACTGTACGTGAGACCAGATTGGTGCGAGTGTATCAAAAAGTGGCATGAGATGGAGAACATTGGAGAATTTCATTCTGGTGTGACATGTTCTATTCATTAATGAAAAGGGCACAGGCAACAAACTTGTTAAAACACTCTGCTCAGCGATATTTTTAGTTATTTCAAGAGCAGCAAGTTAGAGCATCCTGCTGTTTAACATTTGCAGCTGCCAAATTTTACCTAGGTTACAGTTGCTGTTGTCAGTATCTATTTTACAGATTCCCATCATCACAAAAAAGCATCCTTAGCCACCCGGATGCCATAATACTGCAATGTCATGGCCGGCTCGACAAACAGAAATGTCTTGTTTAGACACAGGGGCATGAAGGCATGGAAGGGAACTAATGCGCACACGACGCTACACGATCTGTCTTCCCTAGGGACTCTACTCTTCCATCCCCCACGACAACATTTCATTTCATTTCATTTATTTTTTTTTTTCCCCTTAAAGGCCCGAGGGCATTACATACGCGTAGAGAATACAGACTCTCTCAAAAAATATCCACCCGCTGCCAAGGGGCTCAACCAAATGTAGGAGGTTAGATGGAGGCACCTATAAACAGAGACATACTCATTTAAACCTAATACACCCCTGGGTCCTGTGACCTTGAATGCAAACTCTGCAGAGAGAAGGCAGGCTTTCCCCCCATTCTGGACCTGTCCAAACAATGCACCTGATGACCCAAACGCAGTGCCAGCTATTGAAGGGCAGGAGGCTGTCCTTTCCAGGTCTGGATTCGAGGCCCAAAGAATCCTTGTAACACAAGTGCATGCTGCAGCAGCAGCCGCTGGCGTCCTGGACTGGGGTCCCGCTTACACATCCCCTTCCCTAATCTCCCAGTAAAGTTTTTCAGGCAGTCTGCTTCTATATTTGGCGGAAACAGCACTTCTGGGGGGGGCATATGTTTGGATTAAATGAAGCCATGACAGCGCGAAGCTTGGAGGGAAACTAGTTGTCTGTATTTTTCAACTTTCAGGCTGATTTATAGTGAACGCAAAGCGGAGGATGGCATTGTAGACCGCAAGAAGCAGCTGTTTCACTCAAAGAACCTTGTTACTTGTGTCCTGTTTTCTCTGAATACTTCATTCTTCAGGGAAAATTACTGAAAACTTGAGTCATACAATTACTTTGCATAAGTCAAATGCGGCTTCTCTGTGCCTGGGAACTTAATCGGGTGGACTGCCAAGTTAACTTGCTCTATTCTGCTTGACAGCAGCTGAGGTATCACTCTACTGGTAATGCATACATGCGGGCCCACAGGGATAAGAATACTCTCTTTTTGTTGTCTTGCCTTTAGGAAGTACATAGATGTCCTTTTCATTCTTCAAGCAAAGACTGCATTCACTTTGCTGAGCTAGGTGTTTGTCTTGCTCTTTCCGCAAAAATTTGTGTTTGCCTAAGTGTGTATCTCATTCTGCTTGCTCATGGTGGCTTTTAAGGTGATATTTTGTGTGCTTGTCATGTTCTGAGCAACCTGCAGGAAGAAAATTAAGGTAATTTGTGAATTAACCTTGGTGACTTCGCCAAGATCTCAGTGATGTTTATTAACTTTCTAATACCAGTATTGAAACTCTAGTTGAAGCTTCTAAATGTGGAAATAGATGAAAATTATACATTAGTATTGTATTGCTTGCCATTTGTGGCGCTGCCTTCCAGACGCTGCACTCAATGGCCCACCACGAGTGCTGAAGGTTACTTGCAGCTGTTTTTTTATCTTTCCGGGTGCTAAGAGCGTGTCACAATGTGGATGAACTGCTGTTGATTCTTGCATTGTTCTTTGTGTGATTGGAGAGCAACTAAGCATTTTAAAAGGTGCAAACAAACTGATGAATCTTCCGTGCAGAAATGTAATTTTAGCCAGGAAGCCAATCTATCGCCAAAGGGATGTACTCGACCTAATCTAAGGCAGCTGCTCATTGTTTTTGCCTTTATCTGACCACAAGGACCTTGTGCAAACAGATACCACCTCCCCATCTGGTGTCCTGCGGCACAACCAACTGCACCACGCCCGATGCGGATGGCTCCATTTTTTGCCTACACAAAGAAAGTGACTGCTGACTCCTGCACCGGGACGTCTCTGTGACAACGTCACGCCTTGAGGCCTCTTCATATGGTCTAGTGCTTTGGCTCAGCTGTGACATTAGACGACCAGGGGGCTCAAGGTCTGCTCTCAGCCAGCACTGCGGCATTCTTCTTGCCGCAAGGCATGACCGTCACCATGTTCAAATGCTGTGTGGTTGGAAAGTTGCCATAATGCTGACATTACATGAACTGTCTTAAGAAGTCTTACAATTGCGTTATGGCTAGTTGATACGTTTAGCCATCTCATTTATACAGCAAAGCAGGCCACAAATGGTACGCAATTCTTGATGTAGGACTTTTTGCCGGGACCAGGCGTGGAGTTCCCTGATGACCCCAAGATGGGTTGCAGCTGCGACGACTGTTACCTGGGTCGCAAAGGCTGCTGCCCTGCATTCAATGAGATCAAGTTTTCATACACTGCCAATGGCACCCTCTGTGTCCCTTTCGGAAGCCCCATCTTTGAGTGCAACCGTCTTTGCAAGTGCGACGTCAGCTGCCCCAATCGTGTCGTCCAGCGGGGCTGCAAGGTAAGACTTCTCTTGCTTGATGGAGTGCAAAGTGCCTTTTATTTACAGCCTTCTCCTAAATTTACGTGGGGCTGCCTTTTTGATAAACTCTCTCCACCCTGTCATTAATCCACTCACTCTGGATCTTCTTCACCTGATACCTCTTCCGCTGTATCTTCTTGCCACCTCTTCGCGGGCTGTTCTCGTCCTTCTTGGAGAATGTAGTGCTCTTTTTTCGTTCAGTAGTACTTGCGTGCGGGCGAGTTGGTTAGTTACTCCCAAACACAACACATACACAAGAGATTATGGCAAGATACTTTCTGAATTTTTTTTTTATCATCTGCGATGGATATTGTTATATTTTTCATTCAAACTGTGCAAAAGAGTCGGAAAGAATGAATTAATGACGAATTTAAACGGCCATGCCGGATGTTTTTCTAGTTTCTCACATTTTAATGAACTCTTTAACAATGGCTGTTTTTATTGTTATGCCAAAATTCAGAGCTGGTTTGTATTTTGTCTTTCTCATTATGTGACGTCAGGTGTGACAATTCCTGCAGGCAGCCCTGTGTCTGTGATGTCACTGATATTCACTCTGCCTATTGCTTGTAGCAGCGCCCTTTATGGATGATGAGAGTGGTGGAAAGAGGAGAGACCGGAGCCACGTGCCTGCAATGGCCTGGCTACTAGTTAGCACTTGGAGGTAAAAAAAGATCCGCTGAAGGTGAAAAATGTCGAGAAGAGCTTTTCATTCAGCATTGCAAACTGTCATTGGGTCAGCCATTTAATGCTTGCTTGTGGGTTTCCTCTATAGGGCACAGAAAATCTGCATTTCAAACAGTAGAGGTCACATTCTTTTTTTTCTTTCTTTGAGCGAGTGCTGCATTGCCCATTTTGGAACATTGTCATTGCGGTGTGTTTGTGCTTCTTTCACAATGGTTTATTGCATAGTGCAAGACGCTTTGCTGCCTATTTAAAAGATAGGAAGCAGTGGTAAGTACGACTAGTCAAGCCAACAATGGGAAAAGGAGCGAGTGCTCACTGTCACATGCACAGCAAGCATTCTAGGGAGCGAGTTGGCTGTCAACAGAGCAGCACAGACAGGTTTTGCGCAAGTTGTTGAGGCCCTTGAAACTCTATAAATTTTAATGCTCTCCTTAAATTCCTTGTACTCGGATTGAGCCTATGCAATATGCTACACAGCAACCATAGGGATAACCTAGGGAGAAGACAGGTAAAAATTGAAGCAATGTGGCACAGAGCTGGATAAATCTTTTAAGATGCACTTTCTGACTGTTCTTACCCGAATTTGCACTTTTTTTTTGCATGTTTTCATTTCCCTAGCCTTGCTCCCGTCTTATGCAAGCAAACTTTTTGACTAAGTAGTCTAGAGTGCCTGCTCATGATTGGGAGAATGGGGCAGAAAGTCTGACATGAGTGGACAGCAAAGTAAAGCTAAGTAAGAGTAAAAGGTTTCTTAATGTTTATGATAAGACTCCTTATTGTTATGTTGTTGTATCCTTAAAATTTTAGAACTCTTGAATTTTAGGCCAAAGATGGGGCAGGCGGAGCGAGATAACGAGAGAAGACAGTGGCTGCCCTGCAAAGCACTTCTGAAGCACCTAGAGCAAGATGGACAGCAGGTTGTCTGCAGTTAACATTGGGAAGGGGGAAGCAGTAAAATGAAAAACACCTCTCAGTGTCCTAAATAGTTCTTACTGCAGTCCTGCGAGATTTATTGGGCTTTAAATCGCACCATCACATGTCCCACAGGGTGAATGCAGAGCTGCTAGTTATGTTTGATACTTCTGGTAGCTTGATTTGGGGAACCTCACGTGGGCTTGTTGTAACAGACCTTCCAATAGAATATTCAGTCTTCCGGTTTGTTTATACAATACATTCATAGTTATTCCAGCTTTCAAGGTGTATTTTAATAAACTTAATTTCTAACTAAACTTAGCTAGTTCTAGCAAAACTCCAAGCTAGGCTTGTTGGTTCATAGTTATTAAAAGGATTTGCAGCGTTAAAAGATGACACACAGAAAAGAAGCACAGTACGGTGCTACACTTTCAACAATACTTTATTTCATGCAAACACACAGAATATATGCTGCAGGTGATGGGCAGTTATCTTGACATGAGCTATAATCTTCCAAATCTATCAAGAAAGGTGTATTCATTCTTGTGCAGCATTAATGTGACCGAACTCACGTAGCTAGACCCAGTTTTTTCCATGTGACAGGATTCAATGAGCTGTCAGGCGATCACGTCATTGCATCTCTTCAAGACGGTCGTACCATACAAAAGTGCTTGACACGTGCCATCACTGCATTTTCTGCAGTGTAAGGGAAGGTTGAAGCCGATGCCAGTCCTTAAAAAGTTCTTGTGCCCCCATAGCCTATCATTAATACATCGGCCTGTTTGGCCGATGTATACCTTCCTGAAAATGAGAGTTATGCTGTAGACTACTCCCTCTGTGCATGCAACATAAGGCTTTCTATGCTTCTTGTTGCACCCAGGAAATGCTTTCTTCTCTTTGAACGTTTTCTGACTCAAGCTACCAAGCTTGCGTGGAGTGGAGAATACCACAGGAACCTTGAGTTTTGTGGCTACCTTCTTCAAGTTATGGGCTACACGGTGTGTGTATGGGACCACTACAGGTTTAATTGGTTTTGCAGACATCCCTTTGTACACTCTTCCTGCTTTCACTCTTTGCACAAGTGTTTCAGAGACAGCAGATAGTAATTTATTGGGAAACCAAGCAGATTTCAGTTTTGTGATCTATCAAAGCTAGTTTCTTGCATATGGCAAAATGACTTATTGAGACTGGATTGCAAGCTGGATTGCGTTCGCTTCGGCACATTCTAAAACAGTTAAATGAGCAATAGCATTGCTCAGCCTACAGGTCACAAAACTGAAATCTGCTGGGTTTCCCATTAGTTTACTCAGGCTGAACACCGGACTCATTTTCCTCTTGTAGATACCACTGACCATATTCAGGACAACAAATGGACGTGGCTGGGGAGTCAGGACAGATCAGCGCATGAACAAAGGTGCATTCGTCATGGAGTACCTGGGCCAAGTAAGTCTCAATAGGCTCATGGTCTCATTTTTTATCCTTAGTTCTTTTTTATTGCGAAAGCAATACTACTCTATGTTTCGAGCCTTCAGCATAGCGCGACGGTAGCCACGTACGTCTTACTCACGTGACGCTGTGACGTCACACCCCATGTGGACCCCTATAGGCTACTTAGGCACATTCATACGGCTTGGTAAAGCCGGGCTTTATATGTGGGCTGAGGAAGAGGAAAAAGAGAACGCTCGGTCACCCGCAGCTAATGCTTTCGCTCAATATTTGGTTCAGCAGCGTTGAACCCTTGTAATCTTTTTTATTTAATGCTTATCCTTTATGAAAACAATTCTCAGCACTTTAATATCTTTTATGACCTCCTTGGTGTAGAATGCTATCCAGGTAGGCCAAGAAGAAAACAAAGAATGTGACCTCAGCAAATGCACAGGCTTCTGTGCGAGCCAGTCACAGCCACCAGCATTGGACATTCTTATTGTACTATATGAGGATAGCTGTGGGCTGTGTCTGGACATTTGAAACATCTCCTGAATGTGTGACGGTTATGCCAATGTGACTTCTTAAAATTTTACTGGATGTCCAGAATGGACATTCATTTGTGGCTTTTCGTAATATGGATGACATGCCTTCACTACTACTGGAAGGGGGACACAGAATGACCACTACTATTAGTATAATATGCAAGTGATAACCCTGCCGATATGACATCTCAAATATGGTATGTTAAAGCCTTTGTTTTAGACGTTTTGTACCTCCACAGAACAACAAAAATAACCACTAGCCAAGACGTAGTGCTATATAGTCTCATTAATGAACGTCTTCATTACTGAAAATATCGTTCCGAAAACAAGAAAAAAAAAGACCATATTTTTTTTTTTAAGCCAACCTATGTTCTCTACTACAGCACAATCCTTCCGAATCACTTTGGAATATTACTTTATAAAGCAAACTAAACCGAGATATTTGTAGCCCATAATTTTTCTAAACTTGCTTGCACTACAACACCCTCAGTAAATGATGCTTGGAGATCACTGCAGGTGGCCAACCTCAAAGAGCCTGAGAGACTGTAAAATACAGGCCGCCCATTGCATAGACCAAAGAAATATTTCATGGTTTGGGAACGATTGAAGAAAAAACATTTGCAGAGTTGGGCTTACCAGCTTAGTGCATGAGTCAGCGAAAGCCATTCTAGCTTTGGGTTAGTCATGTAGTTCTTCATTCTGGTGTGAAACTACCCTCATGTGGTGCACTCGTTGACCCCTCGTCCTAACCGCCCCCTTCCACAGTAGCCACCTGCCGGTTGAGCATTCCTCTGCTCTTGCCATACCCCTATCTTTCAGCAATTTCCCTCTCTCTCTAAGGAGTGATCTCCCCCTCTCTTTCATCAGGTCAGGGAGATTTAGCAAGCAACCACACTTACATGGCAAAGGCAGTGGGTGTTCTGGGTGTTTGACCTTCGTCATGCCGAAAGTTTTAACAACATACGCAGCAAATGGCATAAGTCATTAAATGACAGTAGAATTGGCTTCACAAAAATTTTAATAAGCCATTGTCCGTTTGAATGGAAGTCACAGTCAAATGCTTTTAGGGATTTGGCTTTCGAATGCAAACTACTCCACATATGCAAAGCAGGCGTTCGGTGTACTTTGTGACACCATGGACACCAAGCAGCCATACCTAACCATGCATGGCAAAGCCGAGGGGTGGAAGTGCTGTTTCATTTGCTCCAAAGCTGCACCAAACCGGCTGCCTCGATGTTCTGCCATCGAATTTAGTGCAACACGATTTGCCACACAATGGGCTTACAAAAAAAAATGCGGTTTGTGCAGTTTGATTAAATAACTGTGATAACTGCAGCAGGGTGATGACATGTTGCGTGTTGCATGCACACAATATAGAGACCGTCATAGTCAAAACGATGGTAGCACACCAGTAGCATAGGTATATAACTCATCTTGTGCTGGAGCCTAGGATATGTAAAATTTTCATAAACTAGAAAGTCGTGGAGTATAATGAATGTTTGTCCACATGTAAATTTAAAATGAGCCACCAGCAATTAGCGGGAATTAAATGCAAAAGAATGCTCTATGTACGTGACATTAGGTGTCAGTTAGGTGTCAGTTAGGTGTCAGTCACTAAAAGTGTTCCCAAAGGTGTTAGAAAGCTATACAGGGCCTATTGTGTTGAAATTAAGGACGCCCCATTGTAGCTCGAGCGATAATGTGAGCAGCCACTGGCAGAAGGCCATGAAGAACAGAATCTGAAGGAGGAAACGGATACCCTTCAGTGCTGTCTGAAAGTACTATTGACCTTAGGGGAGGATAGATAGGATTGCCCAGAAATTTATCAGCATAAATGTGCTGTTCATCGATGTTAACTCCAAACTAGCGGCAGTGCTGGAGTGCATTAAAGTGGTAGACTCATCTTTGAATCTATCAAGTCAAAATAGTGAAAAGCTTTTATTTAAAGTTAACATTCAGTTATGAAGTGTAGAAGCAAACATTCCATTTGCTGCTAGTCTGTTCCAAATTGTTGGTCAGGTCAGCTGTGTTATTATAAAGATTCATAAATGTTTTGGATGTTTGTCATGCCTTATCAGAGATATGTACGTATTCAGCAAAGCATTGAACATAGAATAAAAAGTACTCAAATTGCATCTTTTTATATGCCAGGAAGCAAAAATTGTCATTAATAAAAGCATTGCAGCCTTAGAAACATGCTCCAAAACATAATTAAAGTGCTCCAAAACTCTGGTTTTATTGCTCTAAAGCTTCTCCAAAATAGTGTTATTACTGCTCCAAAATGCTCGAGCTTGCTTCCACCCCTGAAAGCCTGAGAATCTGATGAACGTAAGACTGATGTCTGGAGATGAGTGTTCAAAGGTCCGTAGGACATCCTGAAATCATCGGGGCTTATTGTGGATGTCAGTGGGATGGCCCCATGCAAAGGAATTTGTGTTCTACAGGACATAGATCGGCATCTGGACCGGACATTTGGGACGCTGGAAAGTCAGATTCGAACATGCCCAGTACAGATGCCAATGAGATGTTTCGGTACGGGTGTTCGTGGGACACATATGTTTAGCCCAAATCTGTACTAAATGTGTCGATCATGGGGCTCATCATGCAGCCATAAAAAATTCAGGACGCCCTTTGACGATCTAAAGTGCACAGAGGTGAAAGCCCATTGTGCAATTGTGACGTCATTGCACTTGTGCAGTTATCATGGCTACTAGGTGCCGATTTGTGCACGAGGACACTGCGCATGCGCAATGCGTGCCTTTCAGATGTCTCAGAGCTCACTAATTTATTGTCATTGACTAATTAGTAGTTATCATTGACTAAATAACTAATTTTGCTTGATAATTAACTGATTATAATTGATTGATTAATTGTCGTTGACTAATGCTCATACACCTATACTACATTGTTGATTAACTATCAGTACTGAAACCATCCTAATCCTTTTGAAGATGATTGACAGCTGCTGTGGATAACGCACGGACATGCCAGCGATTTATGGGCCATAAAAGGCTTTCGCCTTAAAACCACTAGAACTATGAAAGTCCATTTTTGTGCAGACATAAGTACATACTATTTATATTTGCGCACGGAGAGAAAATTGTAATTCAGTTTAGTCTCTACATCGTCTTTGCTGATCGCTAGCCAGAAAACTGACCTTCTTGCTGAGAAAAAGTGTGTCAGCAGGGACTTCGGTTGGAGCCTCAGGTGCCTGATCTTCATGCATGACTTGACTGCCACGCAAGCGCTGGATTATAGTTTAACACTTTCCTGTCCACGGGAAAAGGGGTGGTTTTTGGGTGGTGTCATTAATATTTTTTTTTCTTTACGAAAACTTGCTTGGTACAGGAGTGTCTGGTATCAAATTGTAGGGGGGAATTCCTCTTCACAATGGTATTTGTGACAATTCATATATTTATTTTAGAACTGACGAAAAAAAGAACGATCAGAAAAAATTGTGGTTAAAAAACACACAAAAGCATCAATTTTTTTTTTATACAAATAAAACAAAAAATTTTCGAAATATTTGTATTTTAATACAGGGACAAATGCAACATTGCAGCAAATTCTAGCTTTCTATATACAGTATTCGCTGAGTTTCCAGTAGTCGAGGTCAACTACGTACGCTGAGGTCGACCCCTGGCTGTCCTCTAGCGGAAAACACGACTCCCTGCGCTGCCGGCGGCAAGTAATACTTCCCAAAAGATGTTGTCATCCTGCAGATAACAGTTCTGACCTTCAGAACAGTGATCTCTTCCGATCAGCGCGCAGCAAAAGTGGAAATTTTGGGGGGAGCGAACACGAAACTTGTTGAGGCATGGTTGTCCACGTTCCGGGTCGGTTGGACGCAGTTTCGCTGTCAGTTCTAAAAATTGAAGAGCTGAATTTGTCTTCGAAATCATCTCTGCTGCTGCTTGCATCTAAAAACGAGCTCTTCGATGCGTCAACTTTTGCGGAAACAACCGTTTCCGCGTAGCGGGAGCGCGCGACGTCGACGCCATGATGTAAACAAGGAGCGTTGATCACCTGACTCCGGAGACCATCTAAACAGGCGCGGCGCGGCGGAAAAATTAAATCAAAAGTAAAAGTGAAAAAAGGGTTCTTCTATTTTCCAGTGGATGATGCCACTTGTCAAGGAGCAGTTTGTAAGCGGGAAAATTCGAATCGTGAAACCATCGATAGCGGGCTATCGATGGGAATAGGCGCGGACAGGAAAGTGTTAATAAGCATCTGGTGTGAAGTGTCGACCGCAAACTCGGAGACTTTGGCAGGTGTCCGATGCCTGCGTCGTGCTTGGTCGTAAGTCATTATTGGCAGTTGTATCTGTCCTGATACATATTGTATGCGTACCACACATTTCCACCTTGGAATTGTACTGACCCCATGTAGGCCTCACAAGCTCGTTGGAACACGATCGTCAAAAATTACACCAGTTGGTATTTGCCGTTCAGTTGGGCAAGTAGCAACATATCGAACAAATGGGCATGCCCGCTAGTCTTAGCCAGCCCTCCGTGGTCTAGGCTCAGTATCTGGCAAAGGCAGACATCTGGAGGAAGCAGCTAATGTGGTGTGACATGAAAACTATATATGTTGCAGGTTATTCCATTAGCAAGCCACTTAAATGCAACGTTTGCCCACGGAATGAATGTCTTCCTATGAATGAATGTCTTCTGTGAATGTCTTCTAGTGTGCAATCTGGTTCTCTGCGGGGACATTGAAACAAACCCGGCTTCCACGCAGAAAGAAATGTTTCAAGAGTTACTTGGGGGTCAAACTGTTATCCGTAACGATATTTCAGAAATGATATCACGACTATCTAATATCGAAGCTCTAATTAATAACCTGCAACAGACTGAGTCTTCTCTGACGGGAGGGGATCAGGTTCAAACTACTCTAAAGTCCATAGAAAACGTTATTGGCTTCCAGTCAAGGAAACTGACTGATCTCGAAGACAGAAATCGGCAGTCAAACGTAATCATTCATGGCATTTCTGAATGCGATGATAAAACGGAACCAGTTCTTAAGGAAAAAGTTCTCACCGAAGTAATGAGGGACAAATTGCTAGTACAATGCAAATCAATTGGTCGCATTCACAGGCTTGGCCACGAAGGCCTCAAACGGCCCATCATCATCTATCTA
Organism: Amblyomma maculatum; assembly: GCF_055883805.1. Taxonomy (NCBI): domain Eukaryota; kingdom Metazoa; phylum Arthropoda; class Arachnida; order Ixodida; family Ixodidae; genus Amblyomma; species Amblyomma maculatum. The sequence goes on along the minus strand of NC_139352.1, from coordinate 5,673,087 downwards.
TAGGATTCTAACGAAAAGAAACATATTTAAAAACTGCAGCAAACTTAAAGGTTCAGGCATGTCTGTTCAAAACGATTACTCGCAAGCAACGCTGAAGAAACGCAAGCTTCTGTGGGAAAGCGTGAAAGATGAAAGACTGCAGGGTAAAAAAATGCACCTAATTCATGATAAACTTGAAATGGATAAAGATCTGTTCTTTTGGGATGAGAAAAAAAATATGCGTGTCAAGATAATAGGGAACCAAAGCTGGAGTTCGCTCCGCGACGCCAGCGCTCAGTTTTAGCGGAGCGGAGAGGAACTACAAAACCTACGCGCATCCGCGCCCGCGCTGCTCGCGGCTGTCTGCGGAGCCTGCGCAGCCCGCTAGCTCGGGAGCGCGTGCAACAGGCAGTCGCACGTGCATGCGGAGCAGGAGAAGGAGAGCGAGGACGAAGGGGGATGGACGCGCATCTGCGCGCGCAAGGCCAGCGCTCTTTGCCAGTGGGGTTTCTTATTTTTGCTTTTTTCTGTGCCCCGGCTGACATAGTGGCTGGCTGGAAGCATGTTTTTATCGGTGCCTTCGAAAGCGAGAAATTATGATTATTTGATCGTCGTGGACATTGTTTTCAAAGAGCGCTTGTTGGCAGGATCAGACATTCAAAAAAAAATATATATATATGAACGCGAATTCCCTGCTCGAAGGCAGAGGCAAGCGAGAGGTATTTTGAAGGACTTGAGGCGGCACCTCTTGATGTCTCTGTTCATGTTGTTCACAGAATGAAGGGTCCAGCCATCTCATTGAGAATTAAAACACGTATACACAGTGACGAGTGCTCCGGGCGCTGGTTGGGGAGCTTCCTTTCCATTTGTGACTGCTCACTTGAAAGGGGCCTATTCAACTCTTTGGGGACACGCTTTAGGCGATGCTACCGGCGCCGTGGGGCCTGCTTTCGGCGCGTTTAGGACGCGTTCCCTACAAAAACACAAAGCATGCCGCCTTACCCTTTAGTTCCTGCTGACAGCGGTCAGGGGGCGTTCGCTGCTGCGGCACTGACATCCGAAATCAATGACCTATCTACCTTTAACGATGAGGGGTTTCTTAACGACCTAGGTCACTGACGAGAAGCCGAGGCATGCCATTTTTGCGGTAGTTTCCTCCATGAGACGAAGAGTGAGGAAATGCCTGATGACTTTTCATGCAGGCGGGGACATCTCTCCACGGAAACCTTTGTATTCTTAATTCCACAGCTACGCTGTGCAATTCCTAGTTCAGTTATCTCCTCTAGCGAATGCGCAGTTTTGAGCTCCCGAAGCAGGATCGCGTATGAGGATAGATTGAACGATTGACGTATGTGTTTTTCCTTTATAAGCGCCAAGTGATGGCACTAATGACGTATATCTGTTTTTTGAGACTGACTTGGTTCCGCGATGGCTGCTGCAGCACCGCCAGTTACAAACAGGTGCGAGATACGAGCGGTACGAGATACCTAAAAAAAAAAAAAAAGCCGACAACCATTTCGTTATTGTTTCCACACAAGTTTTGCGAAAAAGCACGCCGTCACTTTTTCATTCTTTTTTTTTTTTCCCCATTTGTTGGAACGCGACGGCGGTTAAAAGCAAGCGGAAGATGAGAGAAACAACCGAGCGCGCACGCGCAAACACGTGCTAAAAAGCAGCGCGGAGCAGACGACAGCATGCTTTTCGATGCGGCGGGGAGCAGACGACGCGGCCGTGTTGTGCGGAGGTTTTGACAGGGTCTCCATGGAGGGTGCTGACGCACAGAGCGGCGCAGCGCCCCGTGGCCCAGGTTTTCTCCCCTATAAACCAACGCTTTAGCCCGCTGCCATGAGCCCCGAGCCCGGATCCTGAACCTGAGACCCGGGCCCGATCCTCGAGCTTGAAACGGCCCGAACCTTGACGCCATTCTAAAGAATCTCACAAATACCCACGTATAATCAACCTAAATGCTCGGAGCGTAGTAAATAAAACGGAACCCCTTGAGATTTCTTTACTAGAACATGACCCACACATTGCCGTGATAGCTGAAACATGGCTGAGGACTGATAATCAACTTAAATGCTCGTAGCGTAGTAAATAAAACGGAACCCCTTGAGATTTTTTTACTAGAACATGACCCACACATTGCCGTGATAGCCGAAACATGGCTGAGAACTGAAATAGGTGATGAGGATGTTTTCCCAATTTGCTACCAAGTTTTTTGTAAGGATCGCCAATTCAGGGGAGGTGGTGTTGCAGTCCTGATTAAAGACTACATACAGGCTGCTTCCTTGGAGGAAATTCCAGGCCTCGAATGCTTATGTATAAAGATCTTATGCTGGGGCCATAGCTTCATTTTGCTTGCCATTTACAGACCTCCTGATGCTTCAGTTGATTATTTATTCAAACTAGAAGAGCACATGTCTCGGTTCCAAAGAAGCAAACTGCTACTGATTGGCGACCTAAACTTGGCTGGCGTTAATTGGGAGCATTTTCAATCCCTTCTTCAAAACAGCAATAATTTAAACAGTATACTTAACATGATGTTAACACATAATCTAATTCAAATAGTGCAGGAACCAACACGTGTGCAAGGATCTAGCAAGTCTGTCCTTGATTTGGTATTTGTGCCTAGAGAATTGCCTGAATACACTGTTGAAGTTGTGGAAGGCTGACCATCTGCCTGTGAATGTTCGCTTACGCATTGGCGCTTGTACTCAATCAGATAACCGTGTGAAGTTTCGATCTGTCGAAGACTACTCACGTGCTGATGATGCATCCATTATAGAACACTTAGAAACATGCTTTATTGATTTTAATGATGATGATTTAAACACACTTTGGGACCGTTTTAAAGATATGTGCAACTTCTGCATAGATAAGTTTGTGCCGAGCAAACGTAAACTTATTCGTCGACAAACGCCGTGGATGACACGTGAAATAATCCACTTAAAACGAAAGATAAAAAGGTTAAAAAGCGGTGCTTGCACTTAGGTAATCTAAACGATTTAAAGGAAAGCCTTGCGTGTGCAGTGCACACGTCGAAAGAAAACTGTTTTAATATTGTGCTGCCAAATTTTATTGTGGAGGAGCCAAAAAAGTTTTTTAATTATATAAGCGAAAAAAAGAAACCAATGTCGCAAGTTTTGGTTGATGGATCAGTAGTTACTGATCATAGGGATACTGCGCACCACTTCGACTACTTTCACAGTGTGTTTTCGAATTCCGGTGCTTGTCCATCCAGTGGTACAGTGTTTCACCCCCTTGATGTTAGTTTTGTTTCATATCCTGGCGTAGATTCCATGCTTATAAATTTAATAACTAAATCCTCATGTGGTCCTGACAACCTTCTTAACGTGTTTCTGAAGTGATATGCTGAATCTGTTGCAAACTTCTTAGTTATTCTCTTCCGTATTTCATTACTTCATTATTTCATTACGATGATTTAATAAATTTCTTAACGCTTACTGATCATACATTTTCTCTTATATGTCTTTCTGAAACCTGGCTCTTGCCTGCTACTGATAAACTCTTTCATATTCAAAATTACCGAGAAGAATACGCCTATCGCCACGATAGCCGTTATGGCGGGTCTGCCATTTTCATTTCTAGTTATCTAACATATCATCGCCGGCATGACGTTGTATTTTCCACTGACAGTTGTGAATCGGTTTGGATAGAAGTTTACAAACCATTCCTTTCCAACAGGAACACAATAATCGGAACAGTATATCGCTCTCCTTCCTCATCCTATTCTGATTTCTGCTCTGAGCTTGACCGAATACTTACCATGCTAAATCACGAAAACAAAAACATTATCATTATGGGAGACATCAACATAAACATTATTAACGAAAATGACGTCTACAGCGTGAATTATAACAACTGTTTCCTTGGTCATGGTCTACAATCACTTATCAGTTCACCTACGCGCATTATTCCAGGCGGCTCAACCACACTTATCGACCACATTCTAACAAACATAATTTCATCTCATATTGCTGGAGTGGTTGATACTCATTTAACTGATCATTTTCCTATTTTTCTTATACTGGATGGTGTTCGGAACATTAAAGAAACATTCCTTACGAGACAGTCACTTGATAACATCAAATTTGCTCGGAATATAACTCTCGCAGACTGGAGCCACGTCCTGAATGAAAGTTGTCCTAATGCAGCGTTTGACAAGTTTATCAGTTTAATAACAGAATGCCTTAGCTCTTCTACAACGACTTTTAACCAGGAGAAGAAATTCTCCGTGCCTCGAAATCCATGGATTACGGGAGGGCTATTGCGTTCCATTCGCAAAAAAGATAATCTTAGGAAAAAACTTAAAAAGCAGCCATTTAACCTCGCACTTCGTAACCGCTTCAAAAAGTATTGTCACACTCTAACAGCTGTGCTTAAGACTGCCAAGCGTACTTATTACCAAAACAAAATTAAAGCTAATGGAAACAACACGCGTAAAAACTGGGAACTAATTAAAGAGTGCTTAAATCTGGCTGCCCGTGAACCTACTATGACTAACCTTAGCGATGGAATCGACACTTTCTCAAATGCTATAGATATCGCCAATGCTTTTAATCGTATCTTCAGTTCTGACACAGCTGTCGTTAACTCACAGTCACCAGTGTGTACTCGCACCCCCCATTCTTTCTTTTTATACCCAACTTCTGCTAACGAAGTACTTTTAACCATTAGGCAATTAAAAAATACAGGCCCCGGGATAGATGGGATCGTCCCAGCTAAAATGAAGCTTATTGCCGAGGACATTTCACCTGTTTTGGCTCACTTAATTAACTCAATGTTTATAACTGGTAGTTTTCCTAATCAGCTGAAACGAGGAAAAGTGGTACCAGTTTTCAAAAAAGGCGACCGCAGTATAATAACCAACTACCGTCCCATTACTATACTACCGTTTTTCAGTAAACTGATTGAAAAACTAATTGTCATTCGGCTAACAAATTATCTTCTTAAATTCGATCTCTTAACTCCATACCAATTTGGATTTCGTCTGAACTACTCCACCGAACTTGCATTAATAGAATTCACTGACAAAATTAAACATTCCCTTGATCGTGGTTACTTTGTTGGTGCCCTTTTTATAGATTTCACAAAAGCATTCGACACAATTACCCATAACATTCTCTTTCAAAAATTAGAATGCCTTGGCGTTTCTGGTCCTGCGCTTAAACTAATACGTAGCTATCTCACTGACAGACTTCAAGTTGTGGAATTCAGTGGCACATTTTCTGACCCTAAACTAATTAACCGCGGTGTTCCACAGGGATCCATTTTAGGCCCTCTTCTCTTCCTTATCTATATTAATGACTTGCCAAAATGCCTCAACTACTCTAGTTCAATTCTTTACGCTGACGATACTACCATTTTTTCTCACGCTAGCGATGTTTCTGTTGTAACCGCCAATTTGAACGCTGACCTTATGAGTATTCACCTTTGGTGCCAAAATAACCATCTCCTAATTAATCCAAAAAAGACCACCTTTATGATTTTTCACTCGCGCAATAAAGAGGCAGTTCCTGCTCTTCAGGTACATTTAGGCACGGACACAATTTACCCGTCAGAATCTACTACATTTCTTGGTGTCGTCCTAGATAATCAACTAAAGTTTCATCAGCATACCAAATTCATTAAATCTAAAGCAGCCTTCGGTATTCACGTAATAATTAAAGCCCGACATTACTTTGACCTACCTACACTTCGCATGTTGTATTTCTCCTTCATACATAGCCACCTTTCGTATTGCATATCATCATGGGGTAACACATACAACACTCACCTTTCATGTGTTCGCCACCTTCAAAATCAAGCACTCCGCATACTTACCTTCAGCCCTTACCGTGCATCCGTTTTCAATTATTATCGCACACTTAACATACTGCCATTGTCGCTGCAGCTTAATTTTAGGTTGGCATCAATCATCTTCAAAACGCGAAATAAACATGTCGTCCTTAGTGGTTTTGAGTCATCCAAGCTTTTTAACAAAAGTAACACCAGATTTGCTGAACAGCATAATCTACTACTACCGAAAATCAGGACCAATTATGGGAAACAAACTGCATACTTCTCAGGCATATCTGTTTGGAATTCACTGCCTCCTGAAATTAAAGCACAGCGTACTATTCATTCATTTCATCGTTCATTAAAGACATATTTATTTTCTACCTTGATTTGTTCCACCGACTAAAGATGTTTTGTCTGGATCATAGTTTCCATGTTTACACTTTATTTATTCTTGTACCAATAATGCGCTAATTTCTGAAATTTGTGCATTTTTTGTTTGAAGTTCCTGTTTATTTAGAATATATTTGCACTGTTTCTCGTTAGTATTCTATTATAGTTTTTCTCTGCACGCCTGTATATTCTTTTTTTCACTGCCTAGTATGTTACCTGCTAATCTTATCCATTCTGTCATAGGAGGTCCCCCGGACAGTTTATACTTCGGGACCTCCTTCTGTAATACTAATAATCCATGTACATGTACCTCACAGTGAAAAATAAAGATGATGATGATGATGATGGACATTTGCCGAGTGACTGGAAGGTAGCCAGGGTTGTGCCAGTATACAAGAAAGGTGACCGCACGTTTTTGCAAAATTACCGTCCGATATAACTTACATCATCATGTCCTAAACTAATCGAACATGTTATTGCCAACCAGATTAATGAATTTTTAGATGCGCGTAATGTCCTCTCAAAATTCCAACACGGGCTTAGAAAAGGGTACTCAACAATAACGTAACTAGCGACAGTAATACATTCACTTGCGTCAAGTCTTGATAAGAACGGTCAGATTGATGCAATATTTCTAGATTTCAGCAAAGCTTTCGATAGAGTCCCACATGACAAACTAATATTAAAACTCCGAAGCATTGGCCTACCTGAAATTTTGATCATATGGATAACTAACTATTTAACCAATCGGTACAAATTTGTAGAAGTTAATGAGGAACAATCAGGTTGCCTTCCGGTCGGCTCTGGGGTGCCCCAAGGCAGCGTGCTGGGGCCATTATTGTTTTTATTATATATTAAAGATATTACAACTGACCTTGATCACAACGTGCATATCAGGCTGTTTGCAGATGATTGTTTGCTTTTTCAAGAAATAACTTTGATTAACAACCAAATCCATTTTAACTCCTCTCTGGCTAAGATTTATGAATGGTGTAAAATGTGGGATATGAAAGTTAACACTGATAAGACCGTTGTTCTTCGCTTCGCTCGCAGAAAAGCTCCACTGTCTTTTATCTACAGGCTAGGTTCTTCACCTTTGTTGGAAGAGGCCAAGTACAAGTATTTGGGTGTCACACTTGCTAAGACTTTGTCATGGAATTTACATATAGATAACATCTGGTCTTCCGCATTACGTAAACTATACTTTTTAAGACATAAACTTAAAAATTCTCCCTCGAGCATAAAACTGCTTGCTTACAATTCACTAATTAGGCCGAAACTTGAATATGCATGCGTTGTTTGGGACCCGTTTACTAAACACAATATCACCCGTTTAGAAAAGGTACAAAGAAAAGCTGTGAGGTTTATTTACTCTAAATTTTCTTCGTATGACTCACCCTCTGAATTAATGCAGGTTAATAGTATTGAATGTCTTGAAAAACGAAGAAAGAATTTACGCTTGCAATTTCTTACTGCGCTTCGGAATCGAGACCTAGCTATTAACCCTTCACCATATCTGTTGCTTTTATCATCGAGGCATTCACGCCACCATCATCCAAACTCGCTGACACCATATTTCACACGAACTGATTTATTCAAGTTTTCATTTTTTCCTCGCACAGTAACCGACTGGAATTATTCATTATTGCCTTTCTCCACACTTTGATGTTTATTACCTACGTTATTATTGTTCTGCTGCCATGTTGCTGCCCTGCTTGGACCTGTATAAGGTTCGCAGTATTGAATAAAGAAAGAAAGAAAGATCTAATATGAGAACAGTTCAATAGAAAAAGTGCATCCTTGACTTGTTCATAAATTTGCCTATAATGGCAATTGATTCCACTCACCAGTCAACAAGAATTGATCATTTCCCATTATTTGTGCCCCGTCAAACTTTGCCAAGCAAAAATCTGCGCGTGCGCTTGCAAAAACTCGCAGACCAAAACGTCACTTAGCAAAAAGTGAAAGCACGCTGTGACGCTCGTTTGAACACTTGATAAAAGGTAACCCTAGTTATTTTTCTATACGCCATTGTGGTACAGCCGTGCATAGGCTCGCCATCGCACACAGCTGAAATGCTTGTTAACAGCGGGCTGTTAACAAGATAAATATTAAATATTCTCTCTGTATGGTAATTAGGGCCACCTTCAGTAAAACAGAAGGCGGTGTAATAAGGCTGATGGGAAAACAAGCGCATGCATAGTAGAGAGCTTTCAACTAGTCATTTTTTCCCTGCGCGTTTTTCTTTTCATGCGCGTGGGATGAGTGCGTTGTAAAGCAGGAATGCTTATTATATACAGAATACACGCTTTTGCGTCACAGTTGCTGCAAGGTAGCTAGTTGGTTAGGTAGAAGGTGGTTTACTTCAAATATAGAAAAACAAAAAGCCCACTTGAACAAAAGATGTCAATACATTTTACTGACTTTCTCAAGCATACTTTATTTCACAAGTCTGCCAAATGTTTAAATAAATGCTGGTGCTTTGTCCTTAAATTTTCCTTTGTCTTGGTACGGACTATGAATACAATCCTTCTATTTGCAACTAACCCGAGTGTAGTAGAGGTGAGACCGAGTTGTACAGTGTCAGAGTCATGCGCTCATTGCATGAAACTGCACCAAATAAAATGTGACAGCAGTGGTGCCTAACGTGTATCGCGATCACATGTTGTTCATAGAGTGGGTCGGCCTTACAAGCAGGACGCACTGAATAAGTACAATTCATGTTTCGTAGCATTTATTCTGCAGGTGGATAAAAATAGTGCTGCGAGTAATAGGCACACTTCAATGGCAAAGTTTGTATCAGGGCGCCTTCAGTAAGGGGGATAGTGGCTTTGTTTAACATGCCCTGATGGCGCATGTTGCCACACAAATTTACTGTAATTCAAGTGGTTCTTGTTAGTTTTCAAAGAGCCATTTGGTAAATGGAACTTTTTCCTCGTTCCCTGAAGTTTGTATTAATGAGCTTTTCCTGTATATATGAAATGTGTTGGCTGTCAGCTGTCAAGTTGACGTTAACAACTCGCCCAACTCTCTGTACTGTTGGGGTTCTAAATCATTACCTTTGTTTCTTTCATTAATCAGCAAAAATTGCAAAATTTGCTGGTAAGCCTTCAAGTAGCCCAACTTTAAATAAAACGGAGAGTTGAGCTAGTTGGTACATATTTGAAGGGAATAACAGCACAAAGACGAGGGACAAGGAAGGAAGACAACACCCGCTCAGTTGCGAGTGTTGTCTTCCTGCCTTGTCTATCATGTCTGCGCTGTTAACGCATTCAAATAGCCCAACTCTGTACTGTTTCGACGTTAAATTATTATCATGTTTCTTTCATGAAGCTCTGAAAAGGGGAATGTTTGCTGAACAGCCTACAACTCGCCGAGATTTTTGTACCGTTGAAACATTAAATCATTACTGCTGAAGTTAAATCACCGACTCTGCCTTGCGCTTATGTCCGCCAGCACCGCACGTAAAGACGAGGAGGGAAATGGAGGGCTGGCCTTGTGGTGTCTTGGTAGCTGCTATGCTTTCGTGCGCATTCCTTGCCATTGCTCCGAGGTAGACCAGGATGGAAAGAGCAATGGCGGCCGATAGAGAAGGCCAGCGAAAAGACATTTGTGCAATGTGTCATGCACATAGCTAATGGCATTAGCCTTGATTCTGTGCTAAGTTTGCAACAACTCATCTCAAATGCGATTGTTCGCTGATGATTGCGTACTGTGCGTGTTCTCCAACAAGACGTAGACAGAATCAGCAAATGGTATGTAAAATGGCATATGAGACTAAATTTAAGTGGAACTCTCTGTATGATATTTACCAGAAACGGAAATTCTCACGTGAGCAATTATAATCTGAATGGTATGACATTAAACCAAGTTTCTGAATATAAATACTTAGGTGTTTACTTTAAAGCAGGCAGAAGCAGGTTGATTGTATTGCGTCCGGAGATGCGAAAGCTTTGGGCAGGTCTTTTCCGCTGCCTACTAAAGAATTATATTGTACAAGACCAATGCTAGGTCAATCCTTCACTATGCCTGGACAATTTGGGGCCCTCTAGTGGTGCGAGACAAAGCCAGATCAGAAAGGGTTCAGAATTTATAGCTGCTCAGTTTGTGTGGGGGATTTACTGAAAAAATATTTCAGCCGAGTCTTTTAAGGTGAAAGCCTTTAATTGTTCATGCTGTCGTGGACAAAGTGTGTCCCGCTTTTGCGGCGTTCTGATTGGCCGAGGCAGGATGCGTCCCTGCCATCTGCAATGCCACACTTGAACGCGCGCCAAGGAACGCCATGCGGCAGAAGCGATGGTGTACCGTCCAAACTCACACTTGCCGGAGAAAGTGACAGACGCTGCGCCTTTCCTTTCCTTAAACCAGTTATAATTTATATGTAGCACTGCAATGAATGCCGACAAGAGGCTAACGATGGGAGGCAAATTATAGGATAGGAAGGGTAGGCTTTCGCCATTCTCCTCTTAGGAGATATCTAAGAGACTCTCTAATTTTTTTCGATGTAAGTTGCGACACAAGTTTTTCATGCGAATTATCATTGTTGTGTTTGTATGGAAAGGGAGAAATATATACTGGCACCTCATTATATCTCTGACCGCGTAGATCACAGCTTCAAGGTACGGGAGATTGCCTGAAAAACTGATGTATTTCGATTCTTTTTTTTTTTTTTTTCCCAAAACAGTATGCGATTGGAACAAATATGTCCGATGTTTTCTTTTCTGCGCTATAATAACCATTTCAGTGTGGTGCTGTGAGATTTTTTGTTTTGTTTTGTCTTTGCTTTTTGATGCAATTTTGACTTGTTTCTGGGGCACACACTGCTTATGTTAGGATTTTTTTTATGTATACCCTCCCCCACTGTAATGCCGCTTGGCACTGTGGGTAAATAAATAAATAAATAAAATGTCTTTTGTGGCCAATTAGTGAAGTTGAAGAAGTGTGGAATACTAGGACGTCTGTGGTGCTGAAGAAGGCAATTTAGAGCATCACCAATCAGCCAGTTCCTAAGAAAAGCAGTTCTCATGTTTTGTGTCAGTGGAAACTGCACCACATGCTGCTGGCTCAGAAAGAGGTTCATGAAGCGTGCTAACAGGCCTCATCACTCTCTCCCACACGTTCGTGCAGGTGATCACAGATGACGAAGCTGAGAAGCGTGGCGCCTGGTACGACACCAAAGGCACAACGTACCTGTTTGACCTGGACTACCACCTTGCAGAAGAATCTGTTGATCAGGGGTCAATGTACACCGTGGATGCTGGAACATATGGAAACATTGCCCATTTTGTGAACCACTCGGTGAGGACATCAGCCGACTATGAACATATGCTGCTGTTGTCGCGAGCATCTGTGCCTGTAATTCGCTTCAAAACTACAGTAGTACTAAGCTGGACTTTATTCTTTTTCAAACTTTGTATCAAAGCCTTCTCAAGATGCTAGGCATTCTTTTAGACAGTATTGGTGCAATGTTTTGTATGGTCCCCCTTGGAGAAATGGCCACTTTGTTCTGTTCACTATTGCCAATCCCTCCTCTCGCCCTTGTCCACGGGAGCTTGGAGCTTAAATCATTAATAAAGAGAGCTAGTTTATGGATCATAGGGAAATCCTTCTAAAAACCTATATTTGTTAGGGTGGAAAAAATTATCTAAGATAAGGAGTTGATAGGAGAGTAAACAACATGTTTCGTTACTTTCAATCAGATGCTTTGAGAAAAATGGAGCTGCAATTACCTTTTTTAGCGACTGGGATGATTCGTGGCACAAAATGATGCTACCAATGTTCTTAGTATTTCTAGCACTTTTGAATTTATGACATTAGCACCAGATGAAGATTTAAGCTTTGATGACTCTATTATTTTTACGATGCTGTTAGCATCTAAAATAATGTCTGGCACGACTGGGTGGTTGAAAGCTAGAAGGTTCGGCAATTCGCCTGGTTCTTTAATGGATTTAGCGGTAAAAATTGTTGGTGTGATACATTCATGTTGTGGAATGAGGTTGTTTTTGTCATCATGGCTTGCAGAGAGAGATAAAACACCCATTGCTTGGCCCTTGTCTGGGTTATCATCTCCAATCAATGAGTGGAGGCCCCTATCATCCAAAATGTGGGTAACGGGCATAGGTCATAGTATTGAATAGAGTGCACCAGAGGAAGTGGCCCAGTTATCTCAAGAAATACAGTTGAAAACCTCTATGTAATGAATTCCTGAATTTAACGAAGTTTTTAAATTCCCCAGTGCCACAACCATTGAAGCCAATATATTTTTTACCTCTATGTAACGAAGGCGTTGCGGCGGTCAACTTTGATGTAACGAACTCTCGAAGCTGATCAGTCATTATTTTTTGAGCTTTTACTAAAAATTTGGCCGAAGAAATGCATTAATTTAGTGAATATTAGAACCCTTAATAAGCCAGCAGCTACATGAACGCCTGTAATCGCAGAATTCAAGCAAATGTCGATGATGATGATAGTATTACCTTCTAGCGCTGCTCCGTGGCTAACGCAGCAGCCTCCTTAGGCGTTGGTAGTGTAGGTGGCATTAGTGGCTGCAGTTGATTTCTTCGTAGGTACTGTACGTGCGTGTAGCACATGCAATTTTCGCGCACATTGTGCATTCCCAATCTTGTCTGTTGTTCTGCGTCTCGTGCATGTCTCGTGTGTCTGCGGATTTGCGGTGTTGGTTCGTCCGACGTGTTTCGGAAGTGCTAGGCCAGCCTTTCTGCCTGTATTCGTGGGGCTCTGCTTGTATCTGCGGCCTCAGTTCTTCGTGACGAGTTCAACGGCCAGAAAACCAAAAGGTTTTTCATTTCAAGACAAACTTGCCATTTTAAATGTGGTCTTCGCTGGCGAGAAGAAGAAGGACGTCGTCGCCCGTTTCAACATCCCAGCGAGCATCCTGTCAACAATTTTGAGTGTGGAAAAAATTAGAAGTGTAGTGGAGTCGGGAACAAAGGCTAAGGAAAGATTGAAACTGTCAACATATGATTATGTGGACAAGGCAGTGTTCACGTGGTTTTTGGACACTTGAGCCAAGAATATGCCCATAAGCGGAGTGATATTACAGCAGAAGGCGAAAGATTTTGCGTGCATCTTGGGCTATGATGACTTCAAAGTAAGCAACGGGTGGCTACAAGGTTTCAAGAGCCGACACAATGTCATCAGGAAAGTCATCAGCGGCGAATCTGCCTCTGCAGACAGTGATGCTGCTGCTTCGTGGGTGGCTGACACGCTTCCTGGAATACTGAGTCGTTTCGAAGCGGCTGAAATCTATAATGCCGACAAGACGGCTCTCTTTTATCAGATGCTTCCGGGCTGCATGCTAGCACTTAAAGGAGATGACTGCCGCGGCGAAAAACAGAGCAAACTCCGCGTAACAGTTCTACTGTGCACCAACCTTGACGGCACTAACAAGCGAGTCCCACTAGTTGTGGGAAAAAGTGCCCGTCCCAGGTGCTTTAAGGGGACGAAGTGTATGCCTGTGAAATACACGGTGAACACTAAAGCGCGGATGACTTGGGCAATATTTTCTGAAGGGCTGAAAGACTTCAACCAGGATGTCAAGCGGCAAGGCCGTCAAGTTTGCCTACTTCTGGACAATTGCGCTGCGATGACGAGGAAGAAGAGACTTCAGCTTCATCCGATGTGGCCGAAGCGTGGGATGAGCTATGCAGCAAAGGTGGTGCCCTCGACGACGTCAACCTGAGCGACTTTTTGTTTGCCGACAACGCTGCCGTAGCTCCGAAAGAAATGAATGATGAGGCACTTGCCGAAAGCGTGCAAAATCCTGGTCTGTGATGATGGTTCCTGTGAGCCAGATCCGTGTGACGTGCCCACCGCGAAGGAGATGATGACCGCAACCAACGTATTACACCGTTATACAAAACCTGCATGTAACGAAAAATTGCGAACTTTTGTCCACTTCGTTATATCCAGGTTCAACTATAGTAGATTGCATAAGTTTATGCATAGCACTGAAAGTAAAACCGACTTGAAAAATGAACACCTTGTTTCCCTGCTGATGATAAAAATGCTTTTTCTGCAGAATAATACCTTTCGCATGCATATGTATTGTTCTCATGTTTTACAGATCCAGAGAGCCTTTTATTTTTGTTGTTCGGGTGCTTTAGCTCCTTGTTAAGCCATGGTGGCAATAAGTGTTTGATTAGGGTGATACTAGGAAAGCTTTAATCTATTTAATCTATTCTTTGGTATAGCTTGTTCTTGAAAAGAGTTCTTACCTTTCCTGGGCATGAAAATTGCAAGAGTATGTGTCTTGAACTATGGAATGATTACTAAGGCATTGTCAGGGTGAGAAGTTAAAACGAGGTCGAGTGTGTTGAAAGAATGGTTGCTTTGTTTTGCGGTGTGTAATGTGAGCGGGGGGGGGGGGGGGGGGGGGCACAAAGCGAATGTTAGGGATCTGATAACAGAGTCGCTTTCGATGCTATATTTAGAAGTTCTGAAGGAGAGGTCAGGCTGAGTTAGTTGCTGAAAAGAAAGATGGGAGTGTGATGATATGAAGTGTTTACGATGTAAAATGCTTTGTTGCAACTAACAAATCATTTAGGTTGGGTGGTCGATAGCAAAAGCCAGTGATTGTGGAAACGAACCTCTTTGCCTGTTTGTTCTGTTATGTTGGAAAATACTGTACTAGTTAAAAAACGAAAAGTATCATTGAGTGACCTGCAGATGAGTTTCGCCAGGGTGTACGATTAGGTATGTTAGTTTTCTATGCGTGCAAGGCTCTCAATGGTGCTGGGGGTCAGGTTGCTGTTTTTGAACCTCCTTGGCGTCTTTTCTTGTAATTTCAGTGTGATCCAAACATGGCTGTCTGCATGGTGTGGATTAACAACCTGGATGTCCGGATGCCACGTTTGGCTTTCTTCACAAAACGAGACATCTGCGCCCATGAAGAGCTAACTGTTGACTACAAGATGTCGAGTGCAGGTCAGCACCCCGTTACGGTCATATGTTATATGACCGTCATATGGAGGGCACTGAAATTTGACATGGTGCTTGTCCGTATCTGCTATGAAATCTTTAGTGCTCCTTAAATGGGGGTTTAATATTGATGCTAATCAGTTGCAGTCGCTTGGTGGTTAGGATGCTTGTTTACCGAACCCAAGGATGCAGTATCAAATCCCGGCTGCGGTGGCCGCTTTTCGATGGAGGCGAAATGCAATGCGCTCGTGCTGTGCAGTGTCAGTGCACGTTAAAGAAAACCAGGTGGTCTAAATTTTCAGAGTCCTCCACTATGGCTAGAGCCCTTCACAGCCTTAGTCGCCTTGGGGCATTAAATCATATAAACTAAACTAAGCTAATCAGAAGGAAAAATCAGTAATGTAATTATTTTTGCACG
Organism: Amblyomma maculatum; assembly: GCF_055883805.1. Lineage (NCBI taxonomy): Eukaryota > Metazoa > Arthropoda > Arachnida > Ixodida > Ixodidae > Amblyomma > Amblyomma maculatum. The sequence goes on along the minus strand of NC_139352.1, from coordinate 5,657,558 downwards.
TCAAATGTAAATTAACAGAAAGTAGAAGAAAAGATGAACCCATGCTGCTGGTGGGATCTGGACCCGTAACCTCTCTATTGTCTTGCGGTTGCCATATTAACCAAACAGCACCATACTAAACAACTGGCAGAGGTCATGGTTTTGGATCCAACTGGTTTCTTGTGTTTTTTTTTTTATTATACTTTTTGTTAATCTACTTTTCGACTGGAAAATAATTATGTTACTAATATTTTACTCTGATCAACACCCTTAATAAAAAAGTTTCCCTTTGCATTAAGTGAGGAGTGACAAGGAGATGTGCATTGCTCTTCATACTGTGGACCTTGCCTGTTATTTAGTACTTAAGAAAATCTTGTAAATCTCTTCAGCTTGTCAGAAGTCGAGCTTAACAAAAGAGTATGAAACATCAGGTTCTGTGAAGGCATTTGTGTGCTATAGTAGTGAACTAAGACGTCAGTTAGGATAGGTGATAACAAATATGAAAATTGGTGCCCACCCGCAACCACCTATAGCAGCACTATGGCCTTAAGATATAGTGGAAAGAGATGAAGATTATGAGCGAGGTGAATGTAGCAAGCAAATGTAGGGCCCTGAACTTCGCATTCTGGAAACTGAGAGACAACAACAATAATAATAATAATAATAATAATAATAATAATAATAATAATAATAATAATAATAATAATAATAATAATAATAATAATAATAATAGGTTCACAGGAAGAGAAAGGCACAGTATCTGTCACACTTGTTTCTGGGATGAACAGCCAGCAGGCTGTTCATCCCAGGCCCTTGAACAGTGTTCTCTAGACGTATTCGGTGACGCGTCTGTGACTCGGAAACGATGATAGCGAGCGGTGGAAGAGCGGCCAAACGCTCAAGTTCAGCTATAGGAGTGTGCTTAGGTAGACTGGATAGCGAGCGGTGGAAGAGCGGCCAAACGCTCAAGTTCAGCTATAGGAGTGTGCTTAGGTAGACTGGTAATAATGCGTAGTGTTGCGCGATGAAGGCGTTCGACCTTAGCGAAGTCAGTCTTTGACAATTGGAGGACGGGTGTGTTATAGAGGATATTTTTGACCGCCGCTACTCGGGCCATTGCACTGTAGGCATGTTGCCGCGCACCTCCGTGCCAGTTGGACAGACGACGAATAGTGTGTAACAGTGCTGGCCAAAGGCGTTGTAGCTGATGAACCCATTTCTGGGGACTGTTGCAGCTTGAGATGGGCAGGCCGAGAATGCGGATTTGCCCATTTGAGGAGGTGATGGTGTTGCCTCCGATGTGAAGATGGATCTGCATACTGGGTTTGGTTGTATGTTTTCCGTCGATACTAATCAATTCTGTTTTATGCGGAGCGAGTTCGAGGCCAATTTTGGTTAGTGTATCTTCAAGACAAAGAAGGGCCGCCTGAAGTTCAGTCTGCATAGAATATTTGTCTATGTAATCCGCTGCCTCAGTCCAGACAGTAATATCATCGGCATATATAGCGAATCTTGCGCTTGTGCCAAGTTCCAGATTCTCCGCAACGCGTGTCACGGCCAAGTTGAACAATATGGGTCCAAGAATGGAGCCCTGAGGTACACCCCTATCCAAGTAATAGGTTTTGGGCACCCAACTCGGAGCTTTGTCATGTAGCTGAATGGGTCTAGATGTCAAAAAATTGCGGATCCTGATTTGGGCACGAGTACTAGGAATGCGTTCGGCGAGTTCCTCCAGGATAACCTCATGGCGAACATTGTCAAAGGCTTTGTGTATATCGACAACCAGGAGGTAGGTAGCGCTGTACGATGAGCTCTATTCAGAACTCTTCGCAAAAGCCAAAGGCAGTCATGAGTTCCGAGGTTAGGGTAGAGGCCGGCTTGAGCTGGATGAAATCTAGGACTGACGTATTCAATGTAGTGACTAATTCGGGTATGCAGCAGGTGCTCAATGAGTTTAGAGAGATGTGAATTCGGGGCGATTGGACGCAAATTACTAGGAAGTCGAGGGTTTTTGCCAGGTTTAGGGATAGGAAGAATAAGAGAAAGCTTGAGATCATCCGGTACCATTCCATTCTCCCAGTAAGAATTAATGATGTTCACAAGAAATGAAAGCTGCAGTATCTGTCTTTTTGAAATGAAAGGTGCAGTATCTGTCTTTGACCTTCAAGGTGGTTCAAGGTGACATCACACAACCTAGAGTTCCCTCTCCATTTAATAATAATTGGTTCGCAGGAAAGGAAAGGCACAGTATCTGTCAGGCTTGCTCTGTGGACACCTGAACTGCACTGTGTGTGTGTGGGGGGGGGGGGGGGGGGGGGGGGGCAAACCTCTTCTGAAAACTCCTCAGGTGAAGGGTGGCTGTTCCTGGCCCTATGGGGCTGGGACTGGTAGGTCTGCACTCTCTCCCTCTTCTTTTTCTTTCTTCTCTCTTTTTTGTGTGTCAGCACAAGGAGGTGGCTCAGCTACAGAGCCAGTAGCAGGCCCCTGCATTTTCTTTTCCTACAGCCACAACAACAACATTTAATAATAATTGGTTCGCAGGAAAGGAAAGGCGCAGTATCTGTCACATTTGCTCTGTGGACACCTGTACTGCACTGTAAGGGAGGGAGGAAGGTGGAAGTGAAAGTAGAAAGACAGAAAGAGGAGCCGTAGTGGAGGGCTGCGCTGACGTCGCACAGCACAGGGATGCCTTTTTGTTTCGACTCCATTGAAACGCAGCCGCTGGCGGTCGGGATTGAACTCTGGTACTCCGGGAGAGACGTCGCATTTGCGGTTTCCAGGAAATTGATGCCATGCTGCAGTAACATGGCGATCCAGTCTACAAATTATTGGTATGCACTCTACCACGTCGTCTGCTTGGTTGTGCAAGTGTTTTATTGGTACATTCACATTTTTGTCGTAATTTTGCTGTAGAATATATCTTAAAGGGACACTGATGACAGCTCTATCACAATGTTTGTATTCGAGAAAAATTATAGCGTGGCATTTCGTGACTTTGTCTTCGTTTGTCCGGTAGTAAAACAAGCATTTATTGCTGAGATATATCGATTTCAAGGTGATTCAAACTCTGCTTTTTCCTGCGAGGGCATAGGGGAAAACAGATCAAAACCATGGCGTAAACATGGTCTCCATTATTGCTGGCACGCGGTGCACTCTAGCAGCAGTTGAAATGAATTCAGTATAAACACCAAGGACCGCCTATGCGTATGTAGACAACGGCTGTTCGTGCAATGCGCTGCTAAACGCCCGATTCCTACACTTCATGCTTCAACCACCACGTGACTGGTAGCATGCGGCCCTCTCTACTGTCTCTGCTTTTCTGGTGGCACCCTCCCTATTCCTCCTCCTCTGACTAGGTTTGACTAGGTTACATAGGGTAATGAGTAGATTAAGGCATACAATTGGAAGTGCACTGTTCAAATCCTGTTTGCAAACTAGACTAGCAGATGCGTGTTGGTTGGGAAGTGAAATGTTATAATTGCACCTGGATCGCTGCACGAAGAATGGTTGTGCCACAGTTTTGATGCAAAAGATGGGAAATCTGGTGCCACATGGAGGTCCGTTAGTAATGCTGGCCCCACAATGAATGCCGGCCTGCACTTGAGGAAGGAGGAGGTGGTGAAGTGTGGCTGTTCCTGGCCCTACAGGGCTGGGACTGGTAGGTCAACGTCGCTTGCAGCGGGGGCTAGCCTGCCACCGAATTTTATCTGTTGTAGGCCGTCATTGCACCCGCCACCGCTTAGGTGGTGGACGATGCGCCTCTTTCTCTCCCTCTTCTTTTTCTTTCTTCTGTCCGCACGAGGCAGCGGAGGTGGCTCAGCTACAGAGCCAGTAGCAGGACCGTGCATTTTCTTTTCCTTCTTCCTACAGCCACAACAACAACCGGCTTGTACTTCAGTACCTCAGCCCCACAGAGCCTGCGATGCTTTATTAAAAGCTCAAGCAGCTCGACTAGCAAGGTATCAAAAATATCAAGAAGGGGTGAATTGTGTGTTTGGCAGAAAATTAAAAAAAAAAGAAAAAGGCAACGCAGGATCGCATTTTCACAATTTCTTTCGTTTCCTTCGACTGCTGCTCTTCATTGTATTTCTTAATATAGAGCAGTCGAGCTGCTCTTCATTCACTGCATCCTTGGGCTCAAACAACATAAGAATTGCTAGGTCTCGCTTGCCCACAGTACTAAATGTGAAGAACCACACTTCTAGTTTGGCCATTTGCCTGTTGTACTAGTCATTCATTGCCGGTGTCATTCATTTTGCAGTTTTCATCCAACCTTGAATTTCTCTTTCAGCTTTTCTTGAAGCGTGCTGTATTTTGGCTTTTGCCTTTCGGTCCACACATTGCGCCTTTCTTTTTACCTGTGTGCATCCGGTACGAATTGTATCTCATTTTCACAGTATGGTGGTTGGGTGGCTGTACGCACTGCCTTCTCCTCACATTGCAATTACCTGCCACTGCGACTGTTCCTAGCCACTGCCTCCCGCATTTTTTGTATCGTGAGCTACATTGGCCACTGTTTCGCTATTTCTCCGTGCCTGTCCGTGAAAAGAAGAAAACTTTAGCTGTGGTTTAGCGTGTGGTTAAACCTGGAGTTACGCGAGAACAATCTGTATGTCTACTCTTCGGTTCAGCTTGAAAGTAAAGACATGGCTCCAGCTTTATTTATGCCACTTCACGCATGAGCACTCCTTGCGTCTCGTCATTGACCATTCTCATTCGGGTGTAGTAGACTTCTAGTTGTATGACAATATCTCTGTGTCGAACTCCTGGGCACACCGCCGTCACAACATTTGAATTAACCTTCTGTCCTAGCAACTCGCTGTTGTTCTCCTCTACCAACTACCAAGCTATCTTTCTTCTTTTCCTGCTTAATCTTTTTCTTCTTCTTCTTTCTTTACTCTACGAACATGCACCGGACAGGCACGGCGAAATGGCGACTGTGGCCAATATAGCTCTCGCTACAAAAGAAGAAGGGTAGTTGGTAGAGGTGAACGACAATGGCGAGCTGCTAGGACAGAAGGTTCGTCACAGCGGTGTGCTCCGGAGTTCGGCATAGAGACAATGTCATACCACTAGAAGTCTTCCACACCCGAATGCGAATGGTCAATGACGAGAGGCAAAGGGTGCTCATACGTGAAGTGATTTCCCTATGGCATAAATAAAGCTGAAACCATAAACTACTATGCGCAAAAACCATGTCTTTACTTTCAAGCCGAACCTAAGCGTAGCCATGCAGATTGCTCTAGTGTAACTCCAGGTTTAACCACAGGCTAAACCACAGATTATATATTTTTTTTCTGTACCGTTTTGGCTGCTCACCTACACTTTCGGCGGTCTCTAACATGTCCTACATACCACCAAAACATTATGCCCTTGTCTTGCTTTCACGAAATTGAGATGTTCGGGCCTTTCTCCCTTCTTCTGTGTGCTGCTTAATTTCTATTCTAGTTGGTGGATTTGCTTGTATGCATCGGAAATGCGGTGGGTTGCAGAAGCACAACACAATTGCTCACAAAGATTGCAAACTTTATCTGTCAGAACATACAAAGCTGAAAAATTTTAGTCCAGTACTGGTGATACATGTGGCTTAATTTCTCTTTAGCGTTACATTTGGTTTCTTGTTTTTTACATAGATTATGTAATTGGGGTACTTGGGTATTGCTAGTCGAGAAGCGTTTTTTACATTAGGTGAAGCTTGCTTACTGTATTTTCACGATTCTAAATTTCACGAGAAAGTTTTGGAAAAAATTGTTTGCATGCAAATCTAAGCAGCCCCTTTTTTGCGAGAGAAAACACGTAGACAAGGACACATAGACAAAAACGTAGGACGTAGACAAGGCTGCCAGCACACTTGTGTACTCATTCATCTAGCTGGGGCCCCAAGAGTCTAGGTGGTTCTGCGTCCATGGTGTTATCTCGAGCTTCTTGTGTTGTTCATTCCGACACTGCACAACAGCTGGCTGCACACAACGCCAAAAGCCAACAGAAAGCGACCCCGATAACAATATCAGCGTGTTGTCACATGGGCCTGGAACAGGCGGTCATTCAGCGGAGCTCGGCAGGTTTTGCAGACATCATGGGTTTGTGTTTCTCTTTTTGATGCCAGCAGTTTGACGACCGTAACAAAAGCCGGAATGAGTTTGAAGTGAGCCGCCACAATTTGATTTACGTTTGCAAGTTTGTTCATTAATGCATTGTACAGCTACCTATTGCAACACCTGTGGTGCTTATGCTCATTGACTTTACCTTTCAGCAACCGAAGTGCCTGACCCGAAGAAAAGCTATCCCGCCGACCGCATCCGCATTGAGTGCAAGTGCGGGTCGGAAAACTGCCGCAAGTTTCTCAATTGATGATGGCAGTACATCCTCTATCTAGACTCGTTAAAGGTGGCGGACACTTCATCACCACTGGTGCCACCTGCAGTGTTCGCCAGTTGTTGTGGCTTGTTGTTGCTGCTCCCCTCTTCACCATCAGTGCAGCAGCAGCCACTAACTACTCAACTGGGTCCTACTCCTCTTAGTTTTGGAAATGCCAACAAGTCTGTGCCGCCTTTGTCGCTGTGAATGCCGAGCTGTGCTTTGTTTAGAGGAAGCTCTTTGTTTCCGAGGTGGTCGTTTTTTTGTTGTACTTTGAGCATGTTGGTCAGTTTGGAGCTACTCGGGTTTCATTTGTCTAAATCTTCTGTGTAGTGAGCGAGACAGTTTGCTCGGACGAAAGAGGAGAATTGGTGGAAATTAATCCATAGCATTCATAGCAGGCCTTGTTGAGACTTTTTATTCTCACAGATGTGAGCTGTTACTTTTACGTACGTCAGTGCGAGTTCGGCCTTATATACAATTTGTTTCGGGGCAACCACATAATTTTTCTTTGTGCTGCAAACGGCCAGCATTGTTGCTTTTACATTGTTTTCTTCTTATGTAACATGAAGGCAGTTTACTGGCTAAAACAGCTGAGTTCATTTGAACCAAAGGCAAGTAGAACTTGAATGAGAGGAAGTCAGTTGCCTTCCATGTTCAAGTAACAGGATTGCGTATCCACCAGACGAGGAGGGAGTGGTTGCCACATTATGAATGTGCTCTAAGCAAGCTGACCAGGCAAGTTCTTTTTCATATTCACCCAACGGTTCAGCACATATGGGTCGTCGAGTTTGTCACTAGCGGGCTCAGCTCCCAAGTGTGCGACTGTGTAGAGGTCAAATGCATCCTCGCGGTGGTCTGTTCAAACATACCTCATCAAAGCCATCGCTTCAGTGTCCAAGCGAGAGCATGGTTACTGCCTTAATCATCTGCTGCAGGCTACTTCACTATTGTTCATGTTGCCACATCACCACTTGTCAGTGTGACAGTAAGCACCCCTCTGCCCTGTGTGCAGACAATTTTTCATGCTCCTCCCCGAGTTGCTGTTGAGGTGTAGAATGTCGCTGAATTTGTATTGTTTTTTAAGTGTTATTAATATACTTCAAATCATTGTATCGTGTGCAGTGACCCCCCTCCCTCCCCCTTTTTTTACTGCTCCTGTGTGCCCCCTTTGTACAGAAAACGTTTTGCACGTCCCGGTGCAGCGTGCATTTCAATTTTGGTGTTGAGTAATTGTCGCAGAAGAGCAGTTCAAGAACACTTTTTTGTATGTTCACTCTCCCTCATTCACGTTTGTCAAGGAAATTGCAGGCCAGGACTGGTTACAATTTTCTGTAAACTCACATTAATAAAGGTTTGTTGCTTACTTTGTCTGTAACAAGTGCTGGCGAGCAGTACTCTGAATTCATTTTATTTCTGCCTCGATTCGAATGTGTCAAAATGACTACATTGCCAAACTCTTGCATAGAGAATTGCTTATCCTGAATTAAGCACATGCAGTAGTGCTCTTTAAGCTTGAATTGCAAAACTACAGTAAAAGTGGATAGTAAATGTAAAACTGTCATAATTTTGAAGGTGTTGTTGCTGCTGCATAGCTCAGCTATTTGTGGGAAATAATGATTGATTCTGAAATTTTTTGGTGACTTAACGCTGCTTTAGCAAAAAAGGGGCAGGAGAGAGGCCTGAATACATCAATTAGTAAAACTGAACTTTTCCTTTTGATGGCAAAAATTTTAATTATCTAAACCCAAGCTGCTGCAGCAGCTTGTTAATAAAGGGAGCAGCTCTGTATTCCTTGAAATAGAGCTTTGTATTTAAAAAAAAGCATCTCAAAAGCATACAAAGCAGCATTTTTCATTCTTGGTTGGTTGGGAACCTTGATATTTGACATACATGAATCTCCACCTGGCAAATATGAAACCAGCCTTCTTGGATTTCCCCAACCGTATCTTGTGCTGGGCAACAATACTAGCCTGCACAGTAGAAGGAAGGTCAGATTAAGCTAAACCATTCTCAAAAGGCTGGTTAATGTTCAGCCAGTGCCTGTCTCATTTTCGGCACATCAGCTTTGTGTGGATTGTTATGAGGCCTTATTCTGTTAAAGCTGCTCCGAGATCGCTGGTGGGTTTTGTGAGGCTGATGCCAAGGCAGTAAACATTTAAAGCAGCCAATAGAAACAAAACGGCGTTCATGAAGGTATTGAATCCCAAGGAGCCTTTCTGAGGCACCATGTATTTGACTGCCTACTCTCAGAATGGATGTAGGTGTGGATGCGCTGACAAGTGAATGATGTTCATGTGTGCGAGTTGGTGTGGAAGATGAAACTCTCTGCTCTGCAAAAGTGCAGAACCGATTACTGTTGGGTACAACGGTTTTAGTGTGTCTGTGCTCATTTATTCTTGTTCTGTCGACATTGGCTGAAAGCTCAGCTGCGTCAGTACCATTGCTGGCACCAAATATGTCATTAAAGTCATGTCGAAACCGAGAGGTTTCTTGCTGTTTCATTTCTTTCCTCACAATGTTGTCACACTAAGTGCCCAGCAGTGCTGCATGCAACTGGTAACATCAACCATTTATTAAGCATCACTGGTAGTGCTTGCGAACATTGCAAAAAGAAAGCATTTAGTACTCTGCTTTCTGTGAGTAAATGTTATGCAAGAGAATTGGGTGTATGTACAAATTAAGGAAATTAAATGCCTCACTGCCCCAAAATACAGCCGGTTTTCTTCCTGGCTACCATATGCCACGAGGGATGACGTCCGGTGAAGCAGTTGGGCACAGTAAAGAACACTGGCAAGTGATTCCACCCCTGGAGTCTCCAATACATTTATTGGAAACACTTGTACAGGCAATGAGCAAAAATTGTGCAACAGCAATGGTCTGTGTGTGTGCAAAGTTATTTTACAGGAAAGAGTTGTGTGTAGCTTCACAGAGGCTTTCTCTAATGACTATGGATTCAGTCTATATTCAAGGTGTCGCTGATAGTGTTCCATCACAATCCATAGCTGTTTGCCAGCAGTGGGTCCACCTTTGATGCTATAGCGAGTAATCGTGCCAGTCCTGCACATGGAGAAAAAAAACGCTTCAGAGACTATTCGAAGACTGGCTGCTCCAAAAAAAGGACATTGTTAATATGCAAGATATGAAACCCTGGTAAAGTAATGCTTAGATGACTGAATCAATGGTGCAAAAGCTGACAGATTCAAGAATATTGAGCATGAAATTATTGCTTGTACAGAATATATGAAGGGGCCTTCATTTTAGCAGGCTTGTGAAAATATTCGACAAGATCCGAATGTTTAGTATTTGAAATGTCGAAGTATTCATCTTGAGTGTTGCTTGACTACTTGCTTCATGCAATCTCGCCTCAGGTCCTTCAAGGTGGTACTGTGGTGTGTAACAACGAGAGCCCCAGCTCCGTGGGCACCTAAGCGTAAGCATGTGCTTTGAAGGGACACTAAAGAGAAAAATGAAGTGGCCTTGCATCGATAGAATGCCAATTCCTCATTACAAAAAATCCACTCTTACTAAAAACAGAGCTGTTATGAGGTAGTAAAGAGGAAGAACAGAAATACAGGTATCGCCGCCACAGCCGAAACGGGCGAGACTCGCAACTACAAATCCCGTGACGCGCTAGGGATCCCGGAGGCTGACAAATGCGAATTACATTGCCCGTTTGAATGCGGTAGTAGGTTTTGTCTCAAATATGATAACGTGCTTTTATCACACGTAAACGACTGCGAAAAGACAACGCAAATACAGGCACCCACTTCAGTTTCGGTTATGTTCTGGTTCAGGCACTTCATGCATGCTCGGATAGTTTCATTTTGGACCTGCAGTGCCTGAAATACGAGCTTGGAGCAGCAGATGCGCCCGGCTAGTTCACATTTGAGCATTCGGAGGCGCGAGCGAAATCCACTGCCGCCGACACGCACCTTCGTTCAACACTTCCGAGCCAACATATAGCCGCCTTCGCCGCTTCGACTGCTAGCTCCCGTTAACCCTGACCTGACCGCTCGACTGCAGCTACGTATGCCACGAAAAGCATACATATGCTAAGTGCCAAAGGAAAAACGCATTATCCTTCAATTGTTCACTAAATTATGGCACATCTGACCCACATACTGTGGCAACAAAAGCTTAAACGTGCTATTTGCAGGCATCGTAAACAAAAGGGGCATACTTGCCACTCATACCAAGGAAAGCGTCGATCTTATTCCAAATGTCATTGTTCCCCTATTGCATCCTTGCTTATTGCGCTGGTCGCCCGGCGAAAAAAGAGCCTCGGATAAAAAGTAAAAACTAACAAATAACGAAGCACCACAAATACATTAAAAAAGGTTAAAAATAATTGTAGAAAAAAAAAAAAAAGCGACACCACCAGCGAGATTCGAACTCACCACTACAGCTTGCTCTGTAATGTTCCGCGCTAACCACTCGGCCACGCCGAGGCATAGGAAGCCGGGAAATATTTCTGCATATTATGTCACGGCCGCATTTATAATGGAACTTCATGTTTCGAGGTGTACAGGCCATTGCTGCCGGTCTAAAAATTACAACTTCTTGACCATCGGAGCATGCTGCCTGCTCTCACGACTTGCAACTAATGTTCTGGATGCCTATGCGCACTATAGTGTGCACTGCAACCATCTTAACATGCGAAATTCCTTAGCGCTGGCAAATTTAGGGGTGCCGGCTCTTCGGTCATGCTCTGCTACCGTGGACGTAATTTTCGCTGAACACGGAGCTGTAGCACAAGCCTTGAAGGAAAAAAGTGCGACGAAGCTTCAAAACTGGCAAGCGCAGCAGCGAGAACACTATTTTGTTTGTAACTAAATCTTATTTGTATGTAAACATTTCGGGAAACGTTCCAATGACCGAGGGCTCGGTTTGTTTATACGCAGTGCAAGAAGGAGCGCAAAAGCTTGAGAAACAATGTATTACGCATTACAAGCACTCTTTTCTTCCTTTATGGGCCCATCGCTCGGTAAATTACTCTCTTCGTTTTATTTATTTCGGCTGTGGCCGTCATTTATTGTGAGCCGATGGGTCGATTGCGAGTGCGCTGTTGCCATGTTGGCCCCTGAGGGATACTAACCGGTCGACGCCGTGGGCCATGCCGGCTCACAAGCAATCACGGAGTCTCCTCTTGCGTCATAGTGTGCGTCATTCTGCCCTACTACATAGTAGGAGAAAACAGTTTGAATTCGACCGGCGGGAACAAAAAAAAGCTCAACTTCTTATCACAATACCTCAGCAGTAATTCGATGTTTTGCTGCCGGATATGCGGCAACAATGTCATGAAATGCCGTTTATTAGATTTTGATAGCATATTTGGGTGTCTTTAGTGTCCTTTTAAGATCTCTGAAGTGATATTGCGAGGAGTGCGACTTGTAGGGGCATTTTTTGAGGAAAGCAGTCAGCAGCACATGGGATTTTCATGGTTATTCTTTCACAGTTCGATACGTCCAGAATTGACTGTAATGTTAACCGTTAACGCACACCACTGCTAACTAATGACAGCTGGTTTCATATATACAGCCCCCACTGTTTTGTTGACATTTTGAGCGGAACAATGTGCATACAAAAATTATTTGCCTCTGCACAAATGTTGAGGTAACTCAAAAGCGTACTTCTTTTGTCTTCGCTTCCAAGAAACATAATCAAGGTTGCGAAGCGGCCCACTTTTGGCAGGTTGTTCATGATGGGGTAGATATCAACACCGTCTCTGAAACAAGGAATAGAAACCAATGGCACTTCAGACAAAATGCCGCTACCAACATGGCTTTCTGTAACTCTTACACGAGGGCATAAATGAACTTGCAAGACTGCAAAAAATTTTAGAAGCAAGTGGAAAATATTAATCAAGGTCATAAAACCAGTGCTAGTGTTCTGTAATGCTTCCCCAGTTATCTTCACTTTTTCTTCAGACAGCCATCCTTTTGAAACGGCAGGAAATCCATCACCACCAATTTCCGTAATCCATAATTTCCATACATGTATTGACAAAAGCATCGGAAGGAACTATGTTTAATTGCGCATGCAATACAGGAGTCCACAAATAAAGAAGTCCAGTCCAACCTTCGCCCATATGTGAGGAATTAGAACAGTCATACGCACCTTACAAATTGGTTTTCCAGGATGATAAGAATTTCACAAAAGAGCTCACTCTCCATGGACTCTTGAAAGTATGTCCCTATCTTGCTTGGGTTCATTTGCTGTCAGTGAGAGAAGCAGCACGTTACAGTGAAAAAATAAATCGACGACGTGCATCCTGTCGCCGAGATGCAGCTCGATGCAATAATGCAAACTGAATAATTTGTTTTGGCAAGTTAGCATAACCCATCTCCACTTGGCAGTGCTCAGGCATGGTCCAACTGCACACCACATTTTGATGACTGACAGAATGGCTCTTTACATCTGAAAACAATGCCAGGCTTTATGGTGCACACTAATGTCGTGCCAGTCACAATACCATTATCGATATGGCGCCGGAAGATGAGCCCCCCAGGTTGGAAGGCGTCCCACATGTTACTGGGGATGAACAAAGGGCGATTCCTAGTAGCTCCAGGACGAATGAAGCGGCTGGGCTAAAGCCAAAAGGACGCTCAGTTGTGGATGTGTCGGGAAGCGACCGGAAAGTCCGATGTTGCAAGGAGATATATCACATAGCAACATGGAATGTAAGATCTATGACGCAAGGTAAACTGGATATCGTCAAGCGAGAAATGGACAGATTGAACATTGATATTTTGGGTATCAGCGAGCTCAAGTGGACCGGAATGGGAGAATTTAACTCCGGCGACCATTATGTCTTTTATTGTGGGCACGAATCCAAGAGAAGGAATGGGGTCGCTCTCATAGTAGACAGAAGAATGGGCAAAGCAGTGCTAGGGTACAACCCCAAAAACGACCGAATGATTTCACTTCGGATCCAAGGTCACCCTTTCAACATAACAGTTATCCAAGTCTATGCACCGACCACTGCTGCTGAAGAAGCTGACGTTGAGAGATTTTATGCGGACCTACAATGCCTTTTAGACAGCACCCCATCATCAGACGTTTTTCTCATAGGAGACTGGAATGCTAAGGTCGGGAGCGAAGAAATATCCGGAATTACAGGCAAGTTCGGTCTCGGTGAGCCAAATGAAGCTGGGCAGAGGCTAGTAGAGTTCTGTCAAGAAAACAACCTGACCATAGCGAATACTCATTTTCAACAGCACAAGAGGCGCCTGTACAGATGGATTTCACCGGACGGTCTGTACAGGAATCAGATCGATTATATTATTTGCCGGCAGAGATGGAGAAGCGCTATACAAGCAGTAAAAACAAGGCCTGGGGCCGATTGTGGCACCGATCATCAGCTTCTTGTTGCCAAAATTAAGCTTCGATTGAGGAAAACGCAGAAAACTAGAAGGCCTTTCAGGTATGATCTGGACCAGATTCCATTAGAATATGCTGTGGAAGTGAGGAATCGATTTCAAGAATTAGATCTAGAAGACAAAGAGCCCGAAGAGATGTGGACTGATGTTCGTGATATAATACAAAAAGTTGCTACTAAGGTAGTTCCAAAGCAAAAGAAATGCAAAAAAGCAAACTGGCTATCTGAAGAGGCTTTGCAAATAGCTGAGGAAAGGAGGATGGCAAAAGGTATGGGGGAAAGAGAAAGATACAAGGTTCTCAATGCGGATTTTCAGAAAATAGCAAGGAGAGATAAGAATGCCTTCCTGAACATACAGTGTCAAGCAGTTGAGGACAACAGCCAATTAAGGAACACAAGAGCTCTGTATAAGACAATCAAAGATATCAAAGGAAGCTTCTGTGCTAAGCTGGGCGTGATAAAGGACAAACGAGGCAAGGACCTCACTGAAGCCTCAGAGATAAAGAAGAGGTGGCAGGAATACACAGAAGAACTGTATAAGAAGGACCCGGATGTGCAAACCCAACATAGGGCGGTTGTGATTACTGATCTCGAGCCGGGCATCCTGAAGAGTGAAGTTGAATGGGCCTTAGCCAGCCTTGCTAAGAACAAAGCTAGCGGAATTGATGGTATTCCAGCTGAGTTGCTTCAAAACCTCAACCACGACGCTGTTAACACACTGCATACATTATGTCAAAAGATTTGGACAACCCTGCAGTGGCCACAGGATTGGAGGAGGTCAGTTTATATCCCCATTCCAAAGAAAGGCAGTGCCAAAGATTGTTCCAACTACCGCACGATCGCGCTTATTTCGCATGCTAGCAAGGTGATGTTAAAAATCCTGCAAGGTAGGCTGCAGCAGTATGTGGATCGGGAGCTTCCGGACGTGCAAGTTGGGTTTCGCAAGGGCAGAGGAACTAGAGACCAAATTGCCAACCTTCGCTGGATCATGGAAAAAGCAAGAGAGTTCCAGAAACCCATTTACTTCTGCTTTATTGATTATGCGAAAGCGTTTGACTGCGTAGATCACAGCAGATTGTGGCAAGCTCTCCAAGAGATGGGAGTTCCAATTCACCTCATCTGCCTCCTAAGGAACCTTTATGAAGGGCAAGAGGCCACAGTCAGAACTGGGCATGGTCTTACTGATTGGTTTCCGATTGAGAAAGGGGTGAGGCAAGGCTGCATACTGTCGCCCTGCCTATTTAACCTATATGCAGAGTGCATCATGAGGAAGGCCGGTCTGGACGAGTCTTCAGCTGGGGTGAAGATTGCTGGAAAACGTATCAACAACCTTAGATATGCGGATGATACCACTTTAATGGCAGAAAGTGAAGTGGAACTCAAGAGACTTCTGATGCGCGTACAAGAAGAGAGTGAGAAGTTTGGGCTTAAACTGAACATTAAAAAGACGAAGATCATGGCGTCTTGCCCTATCAAGTCCTGGAGCATCAATGGACAAGAAGTGGAAGCTGTGACAGATTTTCTGTTCTTGGGCGCCAAGATTACCTCGGAAGGAGACTGCAGCCATGAAATTAGGAGACGCCTGCTTCTGGGAAAGAGAGCAATGGTTAGCCTTGACCGAGTAGTAAAGAGCAGAGACATTAGTCTGCCAACCAAGATCCGTATAACCCGTGCTATGGTCTTTCCAGTTGTGATGTATGGATGCGAGAGTTGGACTGTGAAAAAGGCTGACCGCCGAAGAATTGACGCGTTTGAATTGTGGTGCTGGCGAAGACTCTTAAGAGTTCCTTGGACTGCCAGAAGATCAAATCAGTCGATATTGTCGACCATAAACCCTGACTGCTCATTGGAGGGTCAAATTCTAAAGTTAAAGCTCGGCTACTTTGGTCATCTGATGAGAAGAGAGGAGTCGCTGGAGAAAGATTTGATGTTGGGAAAGGTTGAGGGTCGCCGGAGAAGGGGTAGGCAGCGAACGCGATGATTAGATGGCATTCTCGAGGCATTGCAGATGAAGCTATGTGATGTTAAGAAGATAGTGAGAGACCGGAAAGCGTGGCGTGACATGGTCCATAGGGTCACGAAGAGTCGGACACGACTGAACGCCTGAACTGAACTGAATGTCGTAGTATGTATTGCTGTTTAGAGCCCACTTACAGGTGTGCACGCATAATGTCATAGAAGGTTAGATTTTTATTCTCTGCTATATTCTTTTATACCTTGTAATTTAGGTTCTACAATTGAAACTTATTTTACACATCCACCTTGACAAAACGATGCATGCGATATCAGTCAATTAGCACCGCACAATATTTTTCCCACAAGGTCCTTGGAAGTTCACTTTTCATCTTGGTAACAATGCTAAAACGTGACACAGTTGGTCTTTGCACATGTGGTTGTGCATATTTTTATTTCAGTTTGTCAAACTAAAGACTGTGCACAATTACCTGATCACCAGATGAACAGGGAGAACTGACCTTAAGGTATTTGTAACGTAGCTCGGGAAACGGGGCCAACTGCCTCCAGTCAATCTGAAACTGGTAAGCACTGACAGCAGGCGGCGGAAGGGGAAGCTCATTTCGTGTCTTCGAAGCTGCCACCCACTCCTCCTTTAAAGGTGCACCACCTGGGACGTCCCTGATGGTCACCCTTTTCAGCGGCTTCTGCAAAGAAACAGTTACACCTCAGCTCCTTCTTGTCTGCAGCCAGAGCCAAACAGGTGTAAACTTTCTTGGGGAACACTGTCACCGGACAATGAAAGGAAAACACTGCCTAAACTAGGTTCTGGCAAAACATTCGGCAAGAGCCATCATATCCCCCTTCTGCCTAGGCTTGCATTTCCTTGGCTTGTGGATTTCTATGACAAGAACTACAACATACTTCGCTTACACAACCACTTGGAATGGGGTCACAGTAAAGACACAGCCATGCACTACCAACTGTATCGAGAGTTGAACTTCTATCACTACCAACGTGTGCTCTAGTAGGCTAGTGCTGCTGTAGTTAACCATGACTGCAAGTAGTCCACTGTTAAGGCCTTTCTGCTTGCCGAAATAAAAAAGCCAACCATCAGACCAAATTATGCGCTCGAGAATTTCGGTGCCCCTGGGTTGTTTGGTACACTCAAAGAGCAAATTGCGATTGTGCTTACCATTCAGCAGAGTGATGCACAAGCCGTGTACCATGGCTCACAGTTAGCAACCACCGTTTTTTTTTAAGTTGTATCTTACTATAGCAGAATGTAGGTCAGAGGAAAAAGAAGATACCTAGGTTCTGCAGTGCTGGAGAGGAGCAGCTCATAAATGAAATCGCAACAGACACCACTGAAATCTGCGTCCATTTAAAACTGCATGTAGCTTTACTTCCAGCTGCGGGATTCAAGCTACTGGCCTTGGCCAGGCGTTCAAATCATAAGCTAAAATTTTCATTTGAAAGCTGCCAAAACATTTACTTTCAAACCCAAATCGGGTAAACATAGAGGCAGTTAAAGCATCGGCACTTCATGTACGACACCCATCAATCAGCCAGCCATGATTAATAGCTTTCCCTGCTCAATATTTGTTCAGTTGCTATCGGAGATGAGGTGGACACTTAAGCTCACTCAGCCTTGTGTTAATGGCTCCAACCTGCGTCTCTAGGTCATCTGCACACATGCACTTTGCTACAACTACTTTTTCTAAACCACCACATAGGCCATAGCACAAAAATTCATTACATTTTTTTGCGTGCTGTGAGGCTCAAATTTCTGCATACTGGAACACGTATTGTCATCTAGAAGTCTCGCTTGATGTCTTGACATTCAGTTTTGGCCTAATTTGCTTTTTAGCAGCAGGTGGCAACGCATGGAAGAATATGAACTGAAGCACAATGGCAGCTGAGTTAGCAAAATAGGCCGTGAAATTGGGTTAAGTCACACAGAGAAACTGACAGCAATCGTGCTCCGGATTTTTCCAGTAGTGAAGTATAGGAAGGTGACACTGGAAGGTGCACATGACCGCTAAATGTTCACGCTATCTTATCTCTTCGTGGTAGGGTTTCCGCAGGCTACGGTAAAGATATCCTGCTGCCAGCGCAGGAACTTGTCAGGGTTTTACTGCCCATTGATGTAGCTGCACTCAAATTATATATATAACAAGATCATCCAAAAAAATAATTTACTGAAAATATCTTCTACCACCTCCCAGAATTGCCTGTTTGCCTGTAGTCTCAAATCATTTGTAATGTCAAGAAAAGAAACGTACAGAGAGCAATCCCAAATTTCTATCATTAAAAAAAGTGAATATTTAGCATATTTTTTATATTCTGCAGATATTTTATTGTGGTTTCTTACTTTAATATTCAAGCCTTTCCAACGTTTCAAAGATTCTTCAGAAAATTCTAAGATCGAAGATATCTAACAAAAATTTGTAGACTGTTAAGATGTTTACACTTATCTTATGTTTGCATGCGAAAGCCCACTTATTCAGATGCATTTTAATATACACCCAGCACCTCCAAAAAACTGTCACAAAGAGAGGGATTTACATGAAAGGTAAGAGTGGCAGAGACACAGAGTCAAGGGCTGTTCTACTGAAAGTCCCAACTAGAAGATGAAGTACACGAGAGTCTCTAACTTCTTCGTTTATCAGACGCCACCTCAAACCACCAAGTGGCAATATTGTGAGAAGATAGTACAAAAACTACTTTCATTAAAACATAATGTCTAACGCCTATCAGAATAGCGTTTTTAATGTGAAAGCCTTTTATTGCTCATGACTCGCCAGCATGTCCATCCCTGGGTCCACGAGAAGTGTTCCACTTCGTGAGATTTCGCAGGATACCGGGGGATTCCACTTGTCAATCATCCTGATGATGTAATCAGAAAAATAAAAATCCGGTCTCCACTGGGAATCGAACCACCATCCTTCAGAGTCCCAGCCGAGCGTTTAATCAACTGCGCCATGCCTGGGATCGTGAAACACACATCATAATTCTCCTTGTCCACCGTGAGGATGATAGTAGAGCGATTCCACGAGTGGCAAATACTGCACCTTTCTTTTTCTGTCTTTTCTATTATTCGGACCATTTTTCATGTCTTGCCGAGTCCTAAACAATGGTTGGTGACTGTATTTGACACTGTTCAATACAATTACTCACTAACATCCGCCTGATCACAGCTATGTGGCTTCATAAGCTCGGCAGCTAAAAAAAAAGATCACTGCCTCAACTATAACCAAGAGTTGACGTAAGAACAAAACGGGTCTACTAGTTGTGTAGTGCACTCTAACTGTGCTTTTCTGTTACACCGCCGAGTAGTGACAGGGCCACCCACCAGATTAATGCTCATTATCGTTATGGAGCATGCCACACGAACTATAGTGCATAGTTTGGCCCGCGCACACATTTGGCGCACACATTCTCACATTAAATTTGACCACATGGTATTTGAGAATTCCTGAATATATATAGGTACTCAGAAAACTTTTTAATATTCAATGGTGATCAAATACTGTGGCAACTTTCTTAAGTCTAAATGTAGCAAAACCTAAATAACTGAGCTAATTATGCAATATTGAATTTAAAGTGTCAGAAAAACTATAAATGCATCCTCTTTGCTTTCCTTTCCATCTATAGAGTAGATTGGTGACATACAGATGCTGATAAGCTCCTTGCGAGAAAACCTTGTGAGAAATTCCACGAGCAGGCTTTCCCAGAGAATGGAAGTAATAAGAACAAGACAGCCGATCACCTGCTGGTTATTTCACTGGTTAATTTTTGTTTCCTCTTTTAGAAGCAGCTTTGACGTTCCAATGCCGATGTGCGCCCCTAGCCTACATCCGCATTACTATTCTCTCAGCATGTTTGAGCACTCTGCATGAGGCTTAAGCGCAGTTGGTGCGCTTAAGCCTTCTGACAACGCTGCACCACATTTTTGAATTTTTGACACCCTTCTCCTTTTGTGGGTGGGGGATAATTGTGGCATTTCTTTTGATCCTTTGAAGTACCCATGTATGAGGTTTTATCACTCACCTCATTATTTTTAAAAAGTCACAGCAGTGGCATTCATGGATTTCGTTATTCATTCTACATATTATTATGCTGTCTAATGAAGTGTTGCACATTACAGTGCATCTTCTTTTTCTTTATATATATATAAGGACAATTACATTTACCCATACAGTTGCTGACCAATTTTTCGGAGCCTCAAGGGGCTGGAAAAGCATAGGAAAATTGGGCAGTCCACAAAAAAGAATTCAGAATAAAAACATCACTTTATTACCAAGTGGCTTTAAAAACTGGCCAATCTGTTTCTCTGTCAATTCTTCATTCTCACAGCCGGTCTCCTCTTTGCCACGGCAGTTGATGGTGGGAAAAACCGCGCAATGGTTGGAGCAATGCGATGCTCACATAGAAAGAAGTGTGGGACACCAGCAAACGTTTGGGCGGAGCTTTGATGCTCCCATGTGACTGTACGTCAGAGCCTATTTCTTTTTCTCCCCTCCGTGGAAAAAAAAAAAAAAAAAAAAAAGAAGAAGAAAAAGAAAGAACTGGGAGTGGTGGTTGTCTTCGCAGGAGTGATGGAAGTTGTGTGCTGTGTCCGTTGGTTTAAAAAAAAAGAAAGCGACGCTGTCGCGTGAGCTCTCTCAGAGGCCGTGTTTTGTTGGGAGATAGTGTATTACAAAATGAAGTCAAGCCAGTGTCTGTTGTCAGTTGGCAGTGGACGCTTTTCGGAGCACTATAGACAGATGTGCATTTTTTTTTTTCCCCTCATATTCGCACATTGCTGTGTGCAAGCAGGCTCGCAGCAATCATGTGGACGCACAAGTAGCTCGCGCTGCTGGCTTTCTCGTTCGCAGCTACACGCAAGTCATGACCTACGATCACATGATAGAAGCACGCTCGTGCTTACTGGCCCGTTCTTTATCGGGCGGAGCTCCGTCACCGCAGCTCGACGGAACCATGGGCCAGGTGGCTCATGGCCACCACATCTCAGGCCGCCCGATTTCGGGGGGAGTAACAGGTCCACCAACTCGCCACAGCTAGCGGTGCCTGCTAGCCTGCCATCAAGAGTATAGGGGTATGCGAGATGCATGTAACGTGGGCTCAAGGTTGCAGGAAAACAAAATGGCAGCAATGTTGTGGCAATTTTTCATAGTTTTTTACCTGTGACCTAGACGAAAAGTCCAGGAAATCGAACGAGAGTACTCTGAAATGTCCGAAATTTTGGTAGGTGCTTATACACCAACTCTATGGAGCGCATGACAATGCCATGGCAGAGTCAAATAATCAGGCAGGTTCGTAAAATCGAGCGTCCGAAAAATTGGTCAGCGACTATACCTTTTTCCCAAACTTTCTTTCACACTGAATACTGTTACATTTGTATCAGGAAATCTGAATTTTCACACAGCCCTACTGACGAGTAATTAATGTCAAGCTGAAATCTGCTCCACCTTGGAGGTTTCCCCTAAAAGCGTTAACACTTGATCGATCGTCTTGGGTACAAGAGGTGAGAGCCAGCTGCTGAGTAGTCATTACAGGACAAACTCTCATCTAGAATTACAAAGGCCCACTTGCCTCTGATGCCTTCTTGTGCGTGGGAGCGCTCAGGGGCTCTACTTTAGCCGCTGACACCGCTCTGACTGGCGGCGGGATATCAGTGGTGGCATTCCTGGTTTCACGTTGTTCAATTGGCACTTCCGTGTTCTGTGGATGGCAGGCTGAGGACTGCTCCGTGGAAGCACCAGCACCGCTGGGTTTCAAGTCCTGGACGGAGGATAAGAAAATGAGAAAGGGAGAGTGAGGGAGTGGCAGCGTCCACCCCAAATTTTGTATTTCATGCATTCCTTTCACAGCAGGGACTTTGTGGTATAAGCCAGCACCACAGCAGCTGCTTTGGGAACCTCACTTTTGCTATGGCAAAGCCTTCTGGAACGCTTACAAGTAAACAAGCAGCAATCACTTTGGCTTTTATGGGCCACTGTTGATGGTCATGCTGGTGATAGCAATGTGCCTGCAGGTTTTGGAGGGAGCTTTTTTGCAAGAACTATTTTCGCACATGCGGAGACTTTCTAGGAGATATGGAGCAGTGCTCATACAATCAAAAAGTGCAGTCAAACTCTGGGAGGCTCCCGAACGGATCGGGAAAGTTGGCGCTCAGGTTACGGTGAATCGGAGATATGTCAACTGAAAATAACCAATAACACTAAAACAGTTAATATGTAACCTGTGAATTAAATTCATCCTGAAGTAGTATGTGAAACGCAAAAATGCCTGCACACTGCAACTTATGTTAGAGAACACCAGGCAGTCCCTTAGCTGCCTTGTAGCATTTTTTCTTTCACTGGTCAAACAATGGCCGTGCCTTTTCTAGCTGGTTCAGGTGTTGCCTGGCCTCCCTGTTGTTTGGCTCCAGCGAAAGGACCTTGCGGAAATCTTGGACAGCCAACGCTCGTTTAGAGAGGCCCTCCCGGGCGAGTCCGCGGCGGTGATAGGCCTTGACGTAGCTAGGATCCCATTCCAATGCCCTGGTACAGTCTTCCTCTGCCGCACCAAGCCTGCCCAGCAGAAGTCAATCAAATCTGTTTGAACATCTACGAACATAATTTGAGACACCGTCAAACTTCCAAATCGTCCATTGACAGTCACTGACTTGGAGGCCTTGGAATGAACATATTCAAAGCGGAAGGGTCTCGGCAAATGACAGCATGAGCAAAATAATGAACCCTCTTAATGAATATGTGAGAACGGGGTGCTTGGAGAATTGTCATCTGCTTAAACATCCCCTAAACATCTTTGCAATAACACAAAAGTTACCTTTTGCGAAAATTCCCCAAGTTTAGCATTGCTGATCAAAATTTGTGTTATTACTTCAGGTGTAGCAGAAAAAAAATGCTATTATACATATTTTTTAAAAGGAGTGATATTTCCAGGTACTTCTATGTCCTAAAAACGATTCTTCAATTTACATTTATTTAAAACACGTGTGAATTTCAACATCAGCAGAGTGATCAGCAACTTACATGTTTTTGCGTAGAAAAGCCATAGCCCTGTTGGCATACAGCACTGGGTTCTGGGGGTCACACTCGATGCCAATGCCATAACTCTCAATCGCTTCGTCGTAGCGGCCATCCTTGAAGAACCTGTTTCCCTGTGTAAATTTGAGAGGACCAACCAAACTTGAACGACAAAAAAAGCAGCAGGTTTCATGGCGGAAAGCAAATCCTTGGCTGTTAAAGTTGATGCAGTAAAGCATGCCATTTCGGCGTGCAACTGCTGAAGAATAACGCAATGATGGCAGAGAGGTTCTTACTGGGAGTGCAATCTGATCACAACCTACAATCGTAAATGCACAAGTCTGTCAACATGCTTGCATGATAATATACCATGGGTTGATGGACAGCGTAAGCAGTGGGCGTATCTGCCCGGAGGACGAGGTTGCGCACCTTTTCCTTCTCAATAAGTGACCGCTGGCGCTTCCATTCTGCCTGGAACCGCTCATCTTCGCTGTCACTGGTGCCCGATGAGCTTTCCTCCTCCTAATTGATCAAGAGAGATTGCTGGCAGTCACAGTGAAAGGGGCTACACACCTGGGATACGCACGTTTACCAACGTCTCCAACGGAATCGTGGTCCCCAGCTCTCCTATCGGTGCACTATCAGGACATGGGTCAGTTTCTGAAGATGCAGGTCGCTTCACAGGCATGGGCTCCTGAGCAAATGAAATGACACATATCCAGTAAAATCACACATACTGAGCAATTTGGACAAATGTTCATGAAGTCAAAAAACAAAGATGCCCGTCCTGGAAGAAGGCAGACATTTGCATTGTACTTCTTGGCAAAGATGTGAACAAAACTCGAAGTATAAAAATTTAAAGTGAAGCCAGTAATACTCTCAAAAATGCAGTAAAAATGCCACTCCTACTAGGGCAGAAGCATTGGCCTGCAGTATGGTTAAATAAATGAATGAATGAAATGACATTTTAACACGATGACTTTAGGGACCCTGTCGTGCAGAAAATCCAGCGCTGACATCAGCAGCATAGGTGTTGTGAGCGAAAAATGATGACCATCTCTCTGGCAGGTGATTAAGCCAGGAACTAATTGATCGGTGGGCAGCGTGATGTTTCAAGGCCACCTGACATGGCTGAGATGGCAGGAGCGGCCAACTCTAGTATTCTTAAGAATTGAACCTGGGATACCTGGGTCAGATATGCTAGCCCTAGGCCATGTAGGCATGTTCTTAAGGCTTGGTTAAAGTGGGGCTCTACATTCAAGCTGGGTGGTCTATTATATAATGTGGTAGCTCACGAATGTATCATAATGGGTATGTGCGAGCTATTAGAGGCACAAATTAAGGGGTTCGCTATTAACTGAGTAGCGAAGGGCATGTACACAAAGATCGTTATGGAGGGCCGGTAGATGGGTGCTATTAATGGTGCCCTGATGCTCATTTCTGGAGGACCTGTTTCCTGTGTGCCAGGTTTTCTTCTTCTGATCTAAATGTGCATTCTGGGCTAGGAGTGCAACGGCAAGATTTACAGGAAAGAGTTGACAGTCTAGGACGTGTTTATGACCATAGCATGGGCTTAAACTCATTTGCTGTTCGATATAAAGCAGTGTCCTCCGTCTTTTTTTTTCTTCAGAGCATTTTTGGCTGGCTGGGGACTTTCACAACTTTTGAAATCGCTGCACCAACCACATTCTTGTTTCACTGCAATCAAGGTCCCAGTTCATTAACAATTTCTGAATTTCCGCATCATTCAGGCATAACTTGGGTATCCCAGGGGCATTCACCATGTCGGGATGACGACGATTCAAAAGTCAACTGTTGCAAACCACTGCAGCAAGAAGAATGATGTGTGCCCGTTATCTATAGCCCTGTACAGCTGGACTCGACAGCACCGGGTCAAGTCAGCATCGGGCTATGCAAGTTCATCCCGACGCATCCCAATTGGTGCCTGCACAAGCTTGCTTTTAGCGAGTAAGAATGCAAGTATTGTAACGATGCCTAGTATTGAGATAGACACTTGTTGTGCAAGCTACTTGTTCATGTTTCCGACCAAAGCTTTCCCGTGCATTCTAAATGGCTGTCACAAGCTGTTTTAATTAATTATTATACTTCCTCATCACCTATGGCAGTTTTAGTGTCATGGAAAAGTGTCCATAATGCACTTTTTTCCGCCAAAGCTTGGTGAAACCAGGGCTTTGTATCTAGTTGGGTAGTCCTTCATATAATATAACATGTAGCTAATGACTGTATGCTGAAGTGTATGTGTGACGTAACAGAGTAGTAAAGTACACGCATTGGAATCTCCAAGTGGAACTACGCATGGGAGCCATTAATGCTGCCGCGTAATACCAAAAAGGTGGAGCTTAAGTGTCCCCCTTTCTCCCAATTTTTGCATTGATTGCTCTGAACAAAACTCTCTGCACCCGGCGTCACATAGAAACAGCTTTCAACTGTCCGAGTGCTGCTATGCAGCAGTGGTTGCTGGGACGCAGACAGTGTTAGTAGCCACTCATACGCGAGAAACATCAAGCATATTATAGACCCCTAGACTCACCAAGTTGCATCATGTCATTTCAAACATAATGGTGACTGGTCAATTTCAACTTCACTGGCTACTACTATGCACAAAAATTGTGCTTAATTACCTAGCGGCTTTTTAAAATTCATTACCACAGATGACTCACTTCATAGTCAGTTCTGCCAGGGAGCCCAAGTGCCGTATTAATGAGGCACGACTTTGAAAGAAGAAATCAGGAATGGGGCTTGCTTGTCACCCGTATAGTGGGTACCTTATGATACTCCTAGAGACCTGAAAGGCTTAAAAAGACAAGGACAACAGGTCTCCTTATTTTACACGGGTTGAGAGCTTCTGTGGTGCCATAAGTACCCCGCTAGGCAGATAAGATATTGCCTCGTTGGTTCTGGCAAAGACAGTATGTGTACATTAATAAAGGCTGCAATTTGGGCAAGTTCCTATCAACTCACGGTTTACGACAAAATAACACAATGCTGAGGTTGCGTGTTCACTTTGTTGCATCTTCCCATAGTACATATACAACCTAAGCTATGTATCTATTCTGAATGCTGCAGATCATGGCTAGAATATTAACGCAATGCAACAACCACTCCTGTTAGCTTGTAACAAGCCATTCCAGCAATGTTACTCTTTCAGAGATAAAGAGGTGGGTTTACGGTGTAGAAAGACCATGCGATCACACGTTTTTCACACTAAATTGCTTTCTTGCATGCATCTGTTTTGTAAATCTAAGTGTCAGTTTGGTATTCCTGCTAGCAGCCTTGATCCAAGCAATAAAGGATGGGGCTAGCTGCTACATGAACAACATTCTAAAAGCACTTGAAACGAGTCCTCGTCTGTGTCAGTCCTCATTGTGTCGTTTTTAATGACTACAGAGCAGGAAGATGCTAGTTTGTTTTTTCTTTTTTTTTTTTCGAAGAGTTTGCCACAAGGCATAAGTTGAGAAAGGGGGAATGGGATGCAGGAGATAGAAAGTTAAAAGAAGGAGTGAAGTCCAGTTGTGCTTATGTATTCGAGAAGGTTGGCAGTATAGCGATTGTCCATTGTCCAGAACTAGGAAGATGCTAGTTCTGCAACACAATAGAGCATTCGCCGCTGTAGCGAAAAGTCGAGAAACAGGCACACTGTGGACAATCTAAACATTAAGGCTCGCCTCCTGGAGCACCGACCAGACAACGAAATACAGCTGAAGTGCACCACGTCAAAACGGTGTCGCAGCACCATCACTTGCACACAGGCGCCCCGAATCAGGGCTTGCAGCCAGCTTCGGACATCCTCACGCCGGTTAAAGCAAAACCGTAGTAGATATGTGCACTGAACAACGAAACAATGAACTTCTCTACCGTGGTCGGCAGAAGCTTAGATTTCAGGGAGCGCAGCTGAGCGTCTTTCATCTTGACGCTGGCCTCCCAGTTTCGCAGGTTGCGTAGATACCCTTCGTAGGCGGCGGTGCGGGCTTTCGCCGTGCTTTCCGGACAACGCGGCTCAGATGGCATTCCTGCGACCGATGACACGTGTGAACTGAATAACGTGACTAAATCAGCGAGCTCGAATAACTCGCAAAAATCACGTGCGTACAATACCCACCGCAAAGCTGGCCTCCGCAGACTTCGCCTTTAAAAAGCGCTCCGAGCACTCCGCTAGCGCCCAGCAGTCAAGCCACAGCACAAGCGCGCGACCACATGCGAGTTTGTATGGGGCTGTCGGGCTGCTTTTTGTTTTTACCAATTTCTTCTCAGTTGTAGCGCATCATCAGGCGACAGAAAGCTTGCGATTCCTTGCGATGCATGCGCGAAAAATTAAACTAAGCCGCAGACCAACGGATTAACCGGATCAACCTTGTAGTAGACGATCGCGTTGCACTTCAGTGCACTGGTTTAAGCTATCAGAAAATTTGTGAAATAGTGAAACGAAAAACTGTCCGGCTCGACAACAAAATCAACGAAAACTACCAAACACAACCAAATAACATCCATCTCGTTGGAGCCGATGATAGTGATAATGTAGCAACGAATTGTAAATGTATTACTAAGCAAGTCACTAGCTAGTGAAACTCAGTTGATTCTTGCCTGTAAATTATAATTATGGCTGCAATCTTTCGGAAAATGTTATCTGTGTTTCACTACCTTTTACTGCTTTTTTATCGGCCTTGCATCGGCCTGAAGCCGAGAGAAACATGGCGGCATCCATGTCTGTTATGCACGCTGCTGCAGCGAAGTCCTTGCAGCTTTTAAGCTGCAGACGTAAGCTATTTCTGTGCTATTTTGCTATTTTGTGATCATGAGAAAAGGAAGCTTACTGTGGAGTTACATTGTGCTGGTAGCCTTGCTCGTTAACTACGCTCCATAGCTCTTGTGGATAATGTTGCCTTCAAGAAGCCTTCATTCTAGGCACTATAGCCTTCAGATCCCGCTGGAATGTGGAGACCATTTTTGCAAGTGCGAAGTGTGTTGTGCTTCGGAGCCTCTACTTTCCGGAAAACAAAACAAGAAACCGTTCTCCCGCTGAACAGGCGTCCGAGTTTGTAACATGGCTTTGCGCGAAAGGAGAGTGCGGAATGAAGAGCACCTATTGAAGTGCTGTAAGAGCACCAGCACACAGCTCTGTGTTTTTATTTTCCTCGTCTTTTCGCGTAGTTTTTCAAATTTACAGACATGTGCACCGGATAGTCCCACCAGGAGATACTTTTATGTGCACTATTGCGTTCAGAACACCTCGCGGTTGTACTTGTGTTCATGTGGTAACTTTTTTTTCTATGTTCGTTTTGCGAAGCACGGATCCCGCAAGTTGCCTGTTACGCCGGCTTGAAGCTATGGAAGGCACCCCCTGACTACGATGGTAACACTCAGCAAATCATACTTATTGTTTTTTCAGCTTTAACGTTATTATTACCACGATAGCGTTAGAGGTCCCTTTCTGCCGACAATCCGGCGTCGGACTTGTCGGCGTTGTAAACGAAAGATTACGAGGATGCCGCAGGTAGGTGGTAGTTGGCAGGTGACATAGCCGGGCATCTATTAGTCTGCGGGTGGTGTGATGTCACGAGATCATATGACATGCCCGAGCTGAGAAAAGTTGCTGGCAGCTCCTATGAGACAGAAATAACGCCCATTCTCAGATCCTGAGCCAGCCACATTACCTCTAGGCCATGCTGGCATGTTTGTATTGTTTGTCTAAATGGGGCTTTGTATCTGTGCTGGGTGGGCTTTCACATGACATGGTAGCTTAGGAATGCTACTATATGATAATGAGTGTGTGTGAGATAATAGGGGCACAAATAGGTGATTATGATGACAAGTGAGAAGCAAAGTGCATGTACATGTTGCAGCACACAGTTGTTTTATGTTTGCTTTTTCACTTTTATGTGATACTACATCTTTGCCCGTAGTTGCATTACTGTTAGACATGTATGAATTCTTCTTCAACATGTACCACTGCCTTTATTGTGCTCAAATTTTGCACACATTCGCAGCATTTTATTTGTGTGCAGAAATGTCTGGTTGCTTGTCTTGTTCGATCTACAATAACCCTTTGCTCACTGCTATGTGATACAGAAAATGTGGAATTTATAGTAAATTTTCAGTCATTGTTAGTTAGGTGAAAACATCTGGTCCCTTTATTTTACTTGCGGAAGGATGGTGCCATGATCCTTTGTGTAAAATTGTGTAAAATCAACTGGAACTAACCTGCAGCTGACAATGTTATTGTGGTTTAGAAGAACTAGAGATAAGCTGCCATTTATGTAACTAGCCAGCTGAAATTTAGGTGCGAAGTTCGAATGCAGTCTTTAGAAGCCTTTATTTGGTAATAATACTGGGTTAGAATTCAGTTGTTGAAAGACTGTTGTGCCAGATCAGTGTAAATTTAGTTGCCAATTTTAGCCCTCATTTTTTTCTGCTAGGCGTCGAGTTTCCGGAAGAGCGGAAACTTCGCAACCTCGAGAAAGTGCCGACATACCCATTTGGTGTTCGGCCTCCCAAGATGTTCAAGGGTCTGCACACCATTCGTGGTCCTGAGCTGGTGCACAACCGGCTGTTGTACAACCAGTATGGCATAATGGTGGGTTTTAGATACCAAATATCCTGACTGTATGGGCATAGCCTTATTTCATTCAAGAATTGTCCCTGATGTTGTTAGAAATATTTTTTGTAGAAGAAAAAACACACTGCATGCAATAGGCGAGCCAGAGTCGTTAGTATGAGCTTCTTGTCTAGCAACCTAGCAAAAAGCAGGGCACCTGTGTACTGCGCAACGTCAGTGCATGTTAAAGAATCTCAGGTAGCTTAAATTTCCGGAGCGTTCCACTATGGCGTCCCTCATAGCCTGAGTCTGTTTGGGGCGTTAAACTTCATAAGCCAGACTAAACTAAACCAAATACAAGGCAACCTAAGCTAGTACAGCTTCTGAAACATTTTTTAACACAAAACATTCAGGCCTTTTGGTACCGTAGTTGCATGGGTGTGCATATTTTTGAAATTTGGAATATGAATGTAATAAGTTTGTTTTTTAGTTATATTACATTCAAGGAATGAATATTTGCTAATTTTTGACAGTGACTGAATACCGCTGACTTCAACCTTTTGTATGGTGCAAACTATATGGATGTCTCACATGTATAGAAATTAAAAGGGCACTGAAAGAGATCCACTGAGGGCATGAAAAGCCCATGATGCTGATGGATATTGAATTGCCTATCATCTTCCCGTAAAGATTTGCATAGTTATGAAACTCCAATTTCACTACTCGCTTATCATATTTAAGAGTTGGACCTCTCGTATTTATTGAAATTTCTGTAGGCTTTCGTGTTTATTTCAGAATGCAGTTTCTATCTTTTTTAAGGGCAAGGGGGGGGGGGGGGGTTAGAGATATTATGTAGCATTCTTGTGTGGTAATGCCGCTTTTGGTAACACCAGCAGCAGATCTACCCATAATGCACATATCCAGTTGTTCTTATCGAAGAAATTATGCAAGATAAGGTTCATTTTTATAATTGTGGTTGTCATATCATTGGGCTGCTGTTATGGACCATCCATGCTCTGGGTTCAACATAATGTGGGACATCATATGGTCTGCATGGCTGACCACAGAGCTGCTGAACCGTTGGACAAAGTATGACACTTTTTGTGATGCTTGCTTATACACGACATTTACACATGCTGCGAAGAAGCTTATGTGGATAAGTCCTAAGTGGGCCACTAAGCTACATCAAGCTTGCCACTTGTGGTGCTGTTGGTTGTTAGAATAATGAAAAATAAACACAAAAAACTTTTGATTTCACTGGGCATCCTGCCAAATGGCTTCGGACCAGCTAGATAAGGAGCAGTTCCAGAAGCAGGGCTTTGCAGCACCTCTGAAACTAAGGAATGACACCGAAAGAAGGGAAACTTTACTACTAAAATTTCAGCTTTTGGGGAAGATTCTAAATATGCAAGAAAATATGTGTATTGACCTCATGCGTTTTAACTGCTGTAGCAGCAATTGTGGTAACATAAGACTGAGTTTTTCTCAAAATGACGAATTCTTTTAAACGTTGATGTACAGGTGCGGGAAAAAGTAAATGGAGCATGCAGTGGGGCTTTAGCATTTTTCACGTGTTGCCTAATTGAGGTTGTCTGAAGTAGTGTGCAGTGGACGCTAGTAAGCTTTCTCGTGGACAGTGTTGCTTCATGTCTGATAGGAAAAGCGTGATTTTGCACTTGGCACAGAGTACCATGCTCCATTTACTAGTTACGCCCGCACCTGAACCTTTTCCAAGAACCTCTTCTTTTGATTCAGTCGAAATTTTTCTCAGAGTATTTAAATATTGTTGCAGTAATCTGAACTGAAAATTCCTGCAGTATGTGTCAATTTTTTAGAAATACTAATGAGCTGAAACCTCTCTGTTGTGGTCAATGACAAACGAGAATACTGTTTCTTTTTCTGCATGGCGGAAATAAAAAAATGAATTTTTTTACGCTCAGTTTAAAACCACTATTTGGAATTTGCATGCAAACTTTAATGGGCATACCATCTTTATTTGTGACTAAAGGTGCATTTTAATTTATAATCCTTCTAAACATCTATCAATTACTAAATGGGTAGAAAACGGTGCAATGAAAATTACATCCGTTAATTTCATGTACATTACTAATCACCATACAAATTCGCACAGTAATATATGCAGTAAGTGTTGAGAATTGAAGCTTAAAACACAGAAAACTCAATTACTCTACTGTGCCTCCTTAGATGTTGCCATAATTTTTCTACCAGAAAATGCCACGTAGCGATGAAAGCATTGGAGCTTTGAAATTCTATTCAGTGCTGCTTTGCAGTAGCCTATGTTAACTAGTATGCATAAACCACATTTTTGATTATAACATATACAGAAAACTGAAAAATGCTTCTTAACTGTTCATCTTACTACAGAATTACTCTCAACAGAGTTTGTCCTTAGGAGAATCACCTCCACGCCATGTCACATGGGAAAGGGCTGATTCTTTAACTGTTTGGAACTTGATAGTGGTTCAACGTTTGTTCCAAGCCACTTGATTGTGTACTTTGCTACCATGTAGGATCTAAGAATGGCGCCTTTGACCTTGTGGTTTCCAGGCACTGTCCGGTGCTTTTCTGCGGCCGGGTCACATTGATATGATCCGTGTCACGATAAACAAGAAGCTTGACATTTCCAGGATGTTTGCAGTCTGGAGGATTGACCCGCCATGGAAGTCTATCACAAAGAAGGTATAATTTACTTCCTGCTGGGACTAACTTTTCCTCACATGGGTCGTTACACATAGTATAATCAGCAGAATATGTCATTGTGGAGCTGAGCTATGGCTGTCTATCATGAGAATATATGAATAGAAGTGTGAAAAAAAAAAATGTACTCACGAACTTCTTTACACTATGTCCACTGTTTGTAGGCTGCGTACACTTATTGACATGGCAGGCCAGCGCAGCATACCGACTGGAGATATTCTCAAGTGTTTGCACGTCCACTCCCATTTCTGACCTCTATGTTAGCGACAGTGGTGTAGTAAAGCCACGAGGTGTAACCTTTGCGCCTTTTGTTGTTTAGGTGACAAATTGTTCAGCATGCATTCTTGCTAAACTAAAATAGGCTGTGTAATTGCAGGAATAAGCATCTTGGTGCAGAATTGTTTCTGGCCCTCCTACAGCACAAGGTGATTAATTGTGCAGTTTTAGTGCGACAGCACTTAACTACGTATCTTCTCTGTTCTACACTGATGGTGGCATTGATGTAGCTGAATGGAGTGTCAGAGAAAGAGAGGAGGAAAGCTGAGCAATGTTGTTCGGGCGAGCTGGCTGGGAGTGAAGTCCAGATCTGTGGCATGCTAAGTGCGAACAGTTCAGGGCCTTTATTCAGAGTTTGCGTCGTTTTCAGAAGTGTTGTTATCTCCCCGATCTTGAGTTGTCTGATCAGCATTTTGATCAGCATTTTGTTTAGTACCAACTGACACTCCTTGGATTTTTGGCACGCTTTGTACATAGTGGCGTGCCAAATGTCAGGGTGAAATGCGAAAATTGAGGAGATCCCGTTTCGGTTCCATGATAGCCGAGGCACCACCGACAGGATCTTCGAACTACCTTTGCGGAGTGTCACGTTACACAGGCCTTTTTCATTTTGAGCCAAGAGGAGTTACGCTGTCAAAAATGAACAATTCACTAATGCTTCAGTGATGATGTTATTCTCACTGTTTAAAAGTGAAAAAAAAAAAAGTATAATCAGTATTTCCACCGCAGGCTATTTCTGAATTTAAATGTCAGTGGTGTCAAAACTGATTTTTGGTTGCACAGAGAACAAAGCATTTATTTAGCATCCTCTAACGCACTTTTATTGTGCAGAAAGACCGAGAACTTTTCTATTTAACCTTTTGAGGGTCAAATTTAAAAAAACGAAAACTTTCCCAGATGGTCAAATTACTTTATTGCAAATTTTGAAAGTACAAAATGATGAAAGTCAGGGAAAAGTAGTAAAAAAAAATATTAGGAACCGTATTTTGGAGTCAACATTGCTCGACACAGCAAACTCGGGAACCTTGGGAAGCTCAGTAAACAAGGAGAGCGGGAACACCTAGTGAGCATCGCTTTCGTGTCCCCTGCTCGTGAGTGGCCATAAATATAAAAATTGCCTCCATTGCGATCACGATCACATGGGGAACGGGGGGAACCCGAAACCATGCAAAACCAATGCCGCAGACCGGGCTACACGCTGCAGCTAGGAATCAGTTCTGTCTATACGAAAGCACCCATAACGATAGAAATCAAATTTCGTGCGCCTCCGTTGTGATCACGTGGTGAAACCGAAATCAGGAAAGGGTGTTGCTGCAGAATGGCCGACACGCTGCAGCTAGGAATCAGTTTTGTTTATCTTCGCAAGAAGGCAGTGCAATAAATTTCAAATGCTTCTTGTAAGCCCTAGGAGGAGGCAGCACCTCCCAGTGAGCATGCGTCGTCATTAGGGCGCGAAATTTCAGACGGAAGATTGAAACCATTCCCGTACAGCAAAGACCTTGGGGGATGGAAAACCGCCGCCGTGTATTTACAGCAAAAACCCTCAAAGGGTAATGCTGTAGTTCCTAAATAGGGTTTTCACAGTGTTGGCCTACAGACAACAAAATACGGTTAGGCATGGCGAAGGTTGCAAATGATTAATAAACACAAAATGCATCAGCAACCTTCGAATGAGATGAAATCAAACAATATTTCAAGAAACGCGGCACGCCGCACTAGCTATGCACTATGCAGTGGGATGGGAGGGAGCACTCGCGCTATATTGCAACGGCATGAAAGGGGCAAAAACGTGCCATGTGCATGCAAGCACACTGCAATGTTGCTGAGAACAGACGACGCATTTGCATGACATGGACAGTCGAACTCGGATATATCGAACTCGAAGGGGATAGCGAAATAGTTCGATATACAGAAATCTGCTTGAGACTTCACCTGTGATCGTGAAAAATGATCCTGTATTTGTCGCGTAATCAACCCACTTGCATAATAAACCCACCCCCCACTTTTGACCCCGAGATTCTGAAAAAAAAATTTTTAAAAAGCGTTCGGTGGCGTGTCCCTCCATTTCGACCGTCTCATCCATAGCTAATTTATTGGCAGCGCGCCAAGATGCTACGCAGTGATAACGTCATAGCGTGTTTATCTTTTGCCTATACTTTTGCTAGATCCTGCGGTGGCAGGGAGCGAACTTGGCAGAGTGCCCGTGGTGGTTTGATTGCACCAGCCTGGCTCGATTTATTACGCCGCGCTTGAGGCGGACATAGTCCACTGCCACAAAATCATTGGAAAGCATGATAGCTGCAAGTGCCGTTTGAAGCGAACAATGCTAAAAGTCGGTGTCATGATCACAGGTGACCACGTGCTTTCGTTGATTCACATATGTAAGAATGGATGACTCTCGCAAAAAAAAAAAAAAAAAAAAAAACTGCCGCTTCTTGACGTCTACAGCCGTCATAGCTTACGCTGCGCCGCATGTTCAGCATAAGGAAGGACGACTCTCACAAAAGAAAAAAACATTCCTGCTTCTTAACGTCCGCAGCCGCCATAGCATACGCTATGCCGCATGTTCAGCACAACGGCAAGGATGAACGATTCCTGCAAAAAAAAAAAAAATCTGCCGTTTAGCGTCCGCAGTCGCCGTAGCTTGCGTGCGTTCGGCACGACGACACGAGATCGACTTTGGGGAAGGCGCACCGTCCAATACGGTATGCGTAGTTTGATATATCGAATGACTGGTGAAATTGAGTTCGATATACGACACAGCTTTCCTGTGCTTTTACATTGGATTTTCAAGGGGATATTCCGTGAGTTTGATATAACCAAAATTCGAATTATCCGGGTTCGACTGTATAAGTCTTCCAGGTTTTTGCGTACAGGGCGCTGGGCAGACGGGTGGTGCAGCGCTCTCTGACTAAGGTTATCCCCCTATAATCATATAAGTTTTCTCTTACGCTTGCTCATGCATCCAGGGCCAAGGTAAAAGAATGGGAAAAGGCAAGGGCTCCATTGACCACTATGTCACTCCTATCAAGGCTGGTCGGGTCATCATCGAAGTCGGCGGCTACGTGGAGTTTGAAGAAGTCAGGCCACTTCTGCAGGATGTCAGTACATTTTCTATCTATTTGTTGTTTTTTTCTTGCTTTTAACCCATGAAAGCCATTTCAAGAGTAAC
Source organism: Amblyomma maculatum (assembly GCF_055883805.1). NCBI lineage: Eukaryota > Metazoa > Arthropoda > Arachnida > Ixodida > Ixodidae > Amblyomma > Amblyomma maculatum. The sequence continues at coordinate 5,622,132 of NC_139352.1, read as the reverse complement.
TTGAACTTTCACAAAAATGCGAGTGAACCAAACAGAATACCATAGAGCGTCAGCGTTATAAACACTGGAAAAGTGTATAATGTTAACAAAACACCAAATAGAGTAGAACTTGAACTATGTCGTCATGGCTTGATTGAATGGTCTAACGGATGTCTTTGTGTACAGGCCTGCTAAAATATTGTAAAGCATGCTTAAACAATCAGACTTTTCTCACGTCTTGCCCACTAAAAATTACGAGGCAATTTTAAGGGGAGATGCGCGTCGAAAGCGAGTTTTCAGAGTAATTTTTCAGTTTTGAGTTTTTGCCTAAAATTATCTTTGAACGTTTAGCTACAACTTTCTAAAAGATCAAGGCAAAATTCAGTTGTGAAGATAGTAAAAGGTCTATTTTGTTCAACCACGGTGGATTGAGAAAGTGCTATTTTCCGCGCAAATCGTCAACTTTCATATGCCTACATCTCGAGAACGCCGCGTCGCTCGCCATTGCCATTTGTTGGGAGAGGCTGAGTGAGCCTTTCTCTTGTAGATAGCATCTCTCGCAGTTTATTATCTCGACTGAAAATAATAAAGGAACGTTTTTCGCGCACGTTTCGAGTGTCCCTACTGGACCTTTTAAATCGCATGGTGCTATAGAGAGGCCGCCATTGGTCCGGACTAATATGACGCTGTGGCGAAGCCTACCTCCTGCTTTCGTTTTGTACAGCGTCTCGATCATGCTACATCATGCTCTGCTAGTTCTTTTCAGCGGCCTTTTAGCATTTGTTGAGTTCGCGATGAACGACACGCAAAAGCGCGACTTCCGAGCTCGAAAGTCTCGGTCGAAGAACCTGTACCCTGGACGCCGTCGCAGATCTCAATGGAAAACTGCAGTGGAAAGCAGTCACCTGACGCAAGCTAGCCCTAACCAGGCCAACGGGCACTCGGACAAGATCGATGCCGCGGTGAACTGTGTGAACGCCTCGGAGGTGAAGATTGGACTCTTCAAAGAAGATAGAGCAGCATGCGGTCATCGGATGTTTTACGAGGGCTGCAATATGCGAGATTAGCGCGCTTACGGTGCTGGTGAGCGGTGCAAGGGTACAGGTGCGGCCCTACGTGCCGCACCTGCACCCTTGCGGTATGCGAACCGGTGGAAAAGCGAAAGGGGCTTTCGGCTTTTCTTGAGCTGCACTGTGAAAATAGTGAGTGCCCAGCATCGGTGCTTTCTGCTGTGCACACCTCGAGCTACGTTGTGCCGGGTGAACTTGCGGATAGTGCCAGCGGAAATCTGGACTATCGGAGTGGAAGCTCTCGCAACAGCTTCGCCGTCAACGTGAAGGTGGTGGTGGCTGAGCGCTCGATTGGCATCGGGCACGAACAACTGTTGCGATTTTGTGCTATTCTTGGCAAGGTATAATAGAGGACACACAAGCTTTGAACAAGTGCTTGAGGAGCTTGGTGTGCTGCCACCAAAAGAGCTTGATGTCCTGGGTGATTCCCGGGACCAGAGAAGAGTGAAAAAAATGTCAGTCCGCCAGACTGCTGAAGCCCGAGCGCATCGCCGTAATATGGTGAAGAGAGCTCGACTGACAGACTCTGTTCGAGAAAATCTCGAGGGGTCAACCTATGGACCAGGGCAGTTCTACAGAACTTTGCAGTGTTTGCTACTTATTTCTTTATTGTGGCAAGAAGTTTCATGTGCTTTTGTTGTGTTTATGAAAAAATACACATGTTTGAAACTTTCAAATGCAATTTTCTTCGTTCGTAGTTTTCAGCATTTTTTACATTTTGTGCAACAAATTTCAAGTACTTTCAGTAGTCAGATTTGGATGAAATTTTGCACACAGCCTCTTCAAACTGTGTAGAATGTTGTTATCTATCTGATTATAAAACAACTGTTCAACTTTCTTAAAAAAAAATTCAGAATGTTGACACATGGTGCCCAAAATATACACATCGGTGTTCCTGAATTTTTTTTACAGTTATAGGATAAAATGAATAAATTTGAGGTAGCTTTCAACATCAGTTCAGTTCAGTCGTTCAGTCGTGTCCCAACTCTTCGTGACCCTATGGACCATATCACACCACGTTGTACGGTCTGTCACTATCTTCCTAACATCACATAACTTCATCTGCAGCGCCTCGAGGATGCCATCTAACCATCGCGTTCGCTGCCTACCCCTTCTCCGGTAACCCTCAACCTCTCCCAACATCAAATCTTTCTCCAGCGACTCCTCTCTTCTCATCAGATGACCAAAGTAGCTGAGCTTTAACTTTAGAATTTGACCTTTCAATGAGCAGTCAGGGTTTATGGTCGACAATATCGACTGATTTGATCTTCTGGCAGCCCAAGGAACTCTCAAGAATCTCCGCCAGCACCACAATTCAAACGCATCAATTCTTCGGCGGTCAGCCTTTTTCACAGTCCAACTCTTGCATCCATACATCACAACTGGAAAGACCGTAGCACGGCTACTATATTACATACAGTTGAACCCCGTTATAAGAGGCACGGATGTAAGAGACAATCGGTTATAAGACACACTCTTCACCCACTTGATTGGTTGCCCTGTCTCTCCCATTAATTGACCTCTTTTGTAACAGACATCGAACATAGAAGACAGTCGGTTATAAAGGACAAGTTATCCTTGCATTCTGGTCAACAATCTCGCTTGTAGCATACATTTTAACTTTCGATGCAGTGCCATCGGTCGCTAATCGCAGTCGCGCCCATTGTGAAGCAAAGTGGGACGATAGAAGTGCGCAGTCACTATTTATTATAACTTCAGCAAATCCAGAGTGGGTCGGTCAGCTATAAAATACCGACGAGAAGCCCCTGCAATGGGATTGCAACATAGGACAGCACTTCAAACGTACCGCCAAGGGTACGAGTGCGACTGCGCATGCGGGCGTCTGCCCGAGGCAGCAATACCGGGAGCGCGAGGTGGGCACTCTCGTTCGCACAATTCCCAATCAAGAATCACAGGTGTCGCTTCCGCAAGCCTGGCAAAGCGCACAGCGGGTGCTATCTCTCGCGCTGCATTTCGTTAATGACCAATATACCTGCCAAACGCGAGCGAGGCAATCAGCTAGCGTATGGTGGCTGTAGCCACCATAGCTAGCGTCTTAGTTGGCGTGAACAAGCCATGAAAACGAGGCAATAAGCAGCGCGAAAGCGGCCGCACAAATGCTTTTTTAGACAGCAGCATCGCAGTTAGCATCAATGAAACATTCCTGCTATTGCTCTTAATCCTAACTTCGGCCCGACACTGCTTTAGGAACGTCGTGAACTGGGCTTATCTGCCATTGTTACCGTTGTGCAACGTTCACCATCGCCACCTGGCTGCTTCGCTGTTACCACATCCCCGGGCGCCTAGTCAGCATGGCGGACTGCTCAGTCAAGCGCCGTACTAGCCTTACGGTCGCGAAAAAGTTGGACATCCTAGCGGACCTCAACTGCGGGATGAAGCAAGCAGACGTCGCCAAGAAGTTTGGGTTGTCACGCAAGACGATCAGCGGAATCTGGACTCGGCGAGAAAAGATCGTCAAAGAAGCACCCACTGGGGCAAGCAGGTCCAAGGTGTGTAAGTCGTCCCATCCCGTACTAGAAGAAGCGCTTCTTCTCTGGATTCAAGACGCACGGAGCAAAAACATTCCACTCAGCGGGCCTTTAATTCAAGCCAGAGTCAGGCAGCTTGCATTCGGTCTTCGCATTGAGTTTGAAGCCAGTCAAGCATGGTTTGACAGATTCAAGCGTTGTCATAGTATCAGGTACAAAGCTATTTGTGGTGAGAGCAATGCTGCTGACGAAAACACCGTAAGGCAATGGAAGAATGAGACGTTGCCGTCTTTATTAAGCGGATGGAAGGCTTGTGATGTGTACAGTCTTGACGAGTCGGGAATATTTTTCAAAATGCTCCCCGGCAAAACATTTGCCTTCGCAAACCAAAACTGCAGCGGAGGCAAAAAATCCAAAGAGCGCCTTACAGCTATGTTCTGCACTAACATGGACGGAACTGAGAAAGAAAGAATTTTGGTTATTGGCAAAGCTAAAAACCCAAGATGCTTAAAAAACTACTCCATCAATGTGGAGTACACAGCTAATAAGGCTGCATGGATGACGGCAGACATTTTCAATAAATGGCTGACAAGCTTTGATGAGAAGATGGCGAGAAAAAACAGGAAAATCTTGATGTTTTTGGACAGCTGTTCGGCACATATGAAAACCCTGCCGTTGAAAGCTGTTCAGCTCAGCTATTTCCCTCCAGACTGCACCTCTCTGCTACAGCCTCTGGACCAGGGGGGTCATAAGAGCTGTTAAAGCGAAGTACAGAGGGTGGCTCATTGAACGACTGCTCTTTAACATGCTGTAGAAGCGGGAAACAACCATCAACGTGAGGACAGCAATTGAAATGCTGACTGGCTCTTGGAGTGACATCAAAACGAGCACAGTGAGAGGGTGCTTCCGAAAAGCGGGTTTTAATCTGCAGCAGAAAGGGGACACTGAAGATGAAGGCATGGAATGGGGAGATGAGGAGCCAGAAACTTGGCCAATCATTCAAAGTAAATTTGAAGAGTGCGGCACATTCCAAAGCTTTGTTGAAGCCGATGACAATATTCTTGTTGCAGAAGACTTCACAGATGAGAACAAGTCAGAATGGTGCAGGAAGAGGACCAAGAGGATAGTGCAACGGATGAGTCCGACAATGAAACTGATTCTGCACCACCGCTGACTTCTGGTGAGGTCATGTCAGTACTCGGGCAAGTGCGCCATCACATACAGCTTTGGCCCAGTGGGCATGAAGCTCTCGGCCTTGTCACGAAGCTGGAAGAAGCTGTGCTAAAAAACACTGTAAATGCAGCCATGAAACAGAGCAAGATTGAGAACTATTTCACCCGCAAAGTAGTGTGAGAAAGTTGTGGTGGAAGGAATGTGGATTGTATTCAGTGTGTGGCTGTCGACCTAGCAGGTCATAATATGAATCCAAATGATAATAAACTTTTTACAACAGGCTATACCAGTCTTTTGTGCTTCTTTTAGTCGTAAGGTACCTACTTTGAAATAAGGGCTGATCAGAAAATAAAAAAATGGTACCCTGCTTATACGAGACCTCTCATATAAGAGACAAAAACTGCTCTCCCGTACATGTCTCTTATAAAGGGGTTCAACTGTATTACCAAAGCAACAGAATGAGCTATTGCAAGCTGGTCTAAGCATGTATTTCATTATCAAAAAAGTGTGCACAAAGGGCCCTCTATTGTGCTTTTGCGGGCACTTTTACATAAAAACTAATAAAGGTATGTAGAAAGTAAAAACATAGTTGGAATCAGCATTAAAAACTCTATAAATGGCCAAAGTTTCATAACTTTAAAGCTCGAGGAGCATCTCCCCTTAAAATACATTACCACATGGTGCTGATGCACTGTGGTATGAACCCACTAATCTTTCATATATTCTCTACAGAATGTGTAGAGTAGGGGTTCTCAAACATTTTACTACCATTTAGTTCACTTTTGCAATATTGGCTCGACTTTTCGCAGTAGTGGAAGTGCTTTGGCAATTTGCACTATATAGTTTATCGTCGCAAGTATACAATGCCAAATTTAGCCGAGTATTACCGTCATTATGTTGAAACAGTGCTAGAAACGTTGTTTTAACATAATGTCCAACCAACTCACCCAACAAGTCACTTTGCTTATTACCGTCAGTTGTGCAACACTCTGCACTCGCTGCAAAAGGACGCAGTCACATCCAAGACAGTTTGGTTCGCTCATGATGTTTGTATTTAAGCTGTTGTTGCCGAGGCTTTCACGAAAAGCTGGTGGCACAGCCTTTCTGAATAGAAATTAACAGTAGCCAATCGATTCCAGTGCTATTTGTAGTAGCTGTCATTTGTCTATTTTTCTTCGTGAATTCAAGCAAAAATTTTTAGAACCTTTGCACTCCTAAATGATTCTGGCTAGTGGGATATAGAATCAATGTTCATGTTGTTTTTGGACTAAAGTTATTTGCAACTCACATAATTTGAACTAGGAGCGTGGTCCCAGCCGATGCCCATGTATTTCTATGGCATTAGACGATCGTTAATTTGGACATGGGTGGGCTCGCTCTGGTTATTTCGAATGGGAGATCACATTGAGGTACGACACGTGCCGCCAGCGATCACCGGTATAGGCTTCCCAAAACCTTGCACGGAACATTTGTGTCCATGCACATTGTGCTCACTGTGGCAGGTATAAGGACAATCGGAAGTCCGCCGTTTCCGAAATAAATCTCAATTGCAAAGGTTTGGATTCGCTTTTACTTCATGTCATCCTGTGGCTGCGATTGTGTGTGCGAATTGGATGCTGTTTGGGGCATTACTGTTATTTTGTTTTGGGTTTGGGATGGCATTATGCTGCTCTTAACGCACACGCATGTGTCCCTCGGACGCATCCACATTCTGCTTCGAGCTGGTGACGCGGTTTCACCGCACTGTGTGCTTTGCCACAATGCTTCACCGTGTCGCTGTGAGGTGAAGCATCCTCAAAATACGACCAGGCCGTTTTGTGCAGAGGCATCAATACTACTCGCACTGTGAAAAGGATAGGGGGACTTCTATGATTTTGATACCATCCTTCGACCTTCCCCACGGCGTGTACAAAGCAAAACGCTGGACGCTACCGGGAAATGCTGTTGTTTTCGCTTGGGTTCCATCTCAAATGCATACAGCTGTCATGCAGGCGTTCATCAGATATAATTACTGTAATGAAAACTACTTTCGGCCACTTTCTTGAACCCATTTGATAATTTGAACATTATGTTAACATCAACACTTCTTCTCTATTGGAGGCCAAATTAAGTAGAACTTACTGTAGCTGTGGGCAGAAAAATGTGCTCAGTGGCATTTAATGCTGCCAGCCTGCTTCGAAATAGCCCATAACTTGTTTGAGACACATTCCGAAATTGGACTTTTACTGCTACCGTGCCTGCTCTAATAAGCTAGAGCCTGCTTCCAATCCTTGTTTTGGAAATCGTTTTTCTTCATTAAAATCTCTACACTCATGCTCAGACCTTTAATTCTTAGTCGAGAATGCGGAAAGCGACAACCACAAGGCCAATGTTCCATCTCATTTCCATGCTCAACCAGCTAGACTGCGCAGAGGATAACATGGTGGTTCGTCTAGCTTTCGTTGGCTAATCTGATGCTCCCCTGGCAGCAGAGATGTTTCGTATTGGCAAACAGTGGGGACATTCAGAATAAAGTGACTAACAGTTAGGGGGATAAGGGAATAGTATGGTGTACGTGCATGCATGCAGAATGCTTTGTGGTAGGGCAATGTGTATGGCAAGGAGTGGTTGGCGTTTTGCTACTGCTTCAGTCGTATTACAAATTTTTTTGCTGGCTTTATGGTGCAGATAAGCTTTGCCATTGGCAAAACTTTGCCTTGGCTCTGCCTAGTGCCATCGAAATGCCCAATGAGCCATGCAGGCACTTTTATCTGGACTCTCTGGACCACACCTCACCTCAAGAAACGGACAGGAAAAGAAGTGCTAGACAGAAAGGGCGTTCTTGTGTGGAGGACTATACAAGCCCAGACGAAGCCAATCTGAACCTATAAAAGCAGCCCGTGGAACCTAATTTGAGAACCTCTGGTGTAGAAAATATATGACACCATTTTAAAAGTTTCACATAACAGATCCTCATCCAGTGGCTGAATGCATAAACGAAATATATAGCTAGCATTGCTAACCCAGATTTGTTGCATCATGTTGCATGATTGCCTGTCTATTCTTTTTTTTTTCTCTGTTAAAAAAAGTCCTAAGATTTCTTGTGTTGTACATACTTTTATTTCCAGGTGTGTTACAAGCTTCCTGTGGATGCTATACCAGTGAGCAAAGAGGTGCTCGATGAAATAAAACGTGAAGAGGATGAGTTGGCAAGCAAGAATATTAATCCATTCACTATTGAAAGGATCATCGATTATAAAATGCAGGACTCTGCCCGATGGATCAGCAAATATGATAGGAAATACTACACAAAGTATGCCTGATGTTATAGTGACGTAAAAGCTTCTGCGACTACAAGCTGGCTTGTTTTATTTTGTACATAGAATAAAGCTCAATAAAAATTTTATATTATGTAGTCTTCAGCCAGTGCATTAGTTTTGCTAACGTAGCCTTTGTCTATGAATTTTTGCTGCTCATTTGCCCTCAGGTGTGCAGTCGCTCATTGAATTTTACTTTGAGGAACCAAATGGCATATTGTGGTTGCAAACGTTTTAATTCCTCTCATGCAAAGCTGCAAAAGGAAAATACTCGGGCAAATATAACCTGCTGATACTTGCCTGGATGGCACGACTTTTTAATAATCTAGATGTGGTGTCACACAGCTGCCAGACATCACGCCTTTGTAATGCCCCAGGAAGACAAACAAAAAAAAGAAATAAGGCACAGTTGCTTCGAGAAGGAGGCCGCTGTCATAGGCAGACCTGCCTGAGTTTTGGGCACCCGGCTTTTGTTACTGCTTCCGCCACTCCACCTCTGTGTCAAGTTGTGAAGTTGAGGGAGGTGCGGAATAAACTTCATGAAGTGCATCCCGGCATGTAATTCAAGAGATCTAGGGGCATTTAGAACCTACGTAACCTTGGCTTTCCAGTTGCAACAACCTGTCAATGTGATTGCAGTGCAGATCATTGCATGCCTGTAACCCCAAGGGCTATCACCTCGTTTCATGGTGATGGCCTTGACGCGTTGATTGGGTACAGCATCATGGACAGGTTGCTTGTCACAATGGGTGGATAGTCGATAAATGCTCACAGAAATTTTATTGCTCTTTGGAGGCACAGCAATACTGGTTTGAGAACCACGAGGCTTCACTGACATTGTGACAGACATATGAGAGGGAACTGGTACCAGCACCAGATACTGCAAGCTGAAAAGCTGCTCCATACTCTTATTCAAGGCTCAGCCAAAAGTACCAGAATCACCGTAGACTATGTGCTGCAGCTGAAGGCTACTGATGCAGAACTGCATACCTCGATGCGTGGCATCTGAATTGAAGTTTTTGGAGGCCTTTTATGAAATCCACCGAATACCGTAACTGGTCTGGTAACTGGTCCATTTAACCTTGGCTCGTTGGCTGGGCAGCCAAGCTTAAATGGAGCAGTGCAGTTGAGACTATATGAAGCGCGGATGTTCACTTCACAGCGCGAGAGTATATTGCAGTTGGAACTTGATGAAGACGACAGTGTTTGCTGCACAGGGTGTGAGAGTTGCAGTTTAACACGAGGCATAATCGGCTGTGGCAAAGCATAAGTGGCCTCGAGAATGGAATCGAAACTCAGCTGCGGCTATCGTTTTGTGCGGCGTAGCTGGGGCGACTGGTGAGGTGTAGATTAATGACCTTGGAGCCGCACAGCGTGAGTTCTGGGTCAGATTTTCGGAGCCAGATGACCTTAAGGTTTGGCATAAGAGAAGCAAGGCTTCCTGTCTAAAATACAATAACAGGGAAGAAAACGGAAGCAAACGCGTAAACAGACCTATATTCTTTTTTGCCACAATGAGTGGTTCACCCATTACAAAACATGAGGGGGGTGGTTAAGAATGGCTTTAATCTACTGATAAAATGAAAGCTGTGAGCATTGCAGTGATAACCCTGTAACACCGCCTTTTCAACCCGCGATTTTTTTTTTTTTTTCATAATTAAGTTTTAGTATTGTGGAAGGAAGGCGCCTTGTACTTTTAAAGGGGCACAGTGACGTTCACTACGCTGCTAATTCCAGCCAACCTCTAGATTCTTTTCACTTTGCCGATGTCAGTTCAGAAAGAGTTATAAATATAGGCGCTCGGAAACGAGAGTTATTCGGTTTATAAAATTCTAAATAGAAGAAAAAAACAACCGCGAGATGGAGCCCTTCCATTTCGCTCGCCCAGCGCTCGGCTTGGGCGGAACCAATGAGTAACGCAGCTTTCTCCCCATAGTTGCCTGTCCAACTCAACCTGTAGCCGCGATTTTTGGCAGCGTCGTTGCCGTGGTAACGATAACGACGCTGCGAAACTACCATGACCGGCCTCTCTCTGCCCAAAACTAGCCTAGCCCACCAGACGCTGCTCCATCTTTGTGGGGGTGTCGACGAGGTGGACCGGATAGTCAGCAAACATGCGGTGCCGTTTTGGTGTTCCGCCGGTGTCCATCGTGGATCACTCGAGCGTTACTTGTGCGAAAGTTCGAGAACGAGTGCGAAAGGCGGAGACAAAGGAGTGGCGTACAGGGGCTAACACGAAGCCTATACTCTGGACCTGTACAGGGTTAGCATGGAGGTCATCTGCCGCGAACGACGATATGAACTCCCTAGACAGTGGCCTGCCAGCGGAAGCCTGCTGATTGGGCCTAGTTGATTATTCATAGTGGTTCAACACTCCACGAGCGATCTCGGCACAACTTGTGCCATCTGTGAAACGTCGGCAGAAACGATCAGCCACGTGATTTTGGGCTCTCCAGGGCATGGTCCAGGGATTTTGCCGACCTCGGAGATCAGAACGGTTTCAGTTGCATTGGCTTTGCCTCCGATATTTTATCGGCGCGGCGACAGGGGACGAGGAACAAGAAGAGACAAGACAAGCTTTGCCTTAGGATTTGAGGTGCCTGTGGGAGTGGGGACAACAAAACGGTGTTATAGTGCCTAGAATATACTGAGCACTATAACGGTGTCTCGAATTATGGTGGCAACGGGGAGCCCTGCGACCTCAGCGGCGGTTGGCGACGGCTGTGTGACCTTTGTGCTTGTGACCGCAGAGCTTGGACAATGAATTGGCGGACCTTTTTTCTGTTTGTGTTTTTATTTTTGGGTGCGCCGCGTCGCAAGGTAGCGGTGACCCGCTACAAAGGGCAGCCATCATCATCATCATCATCATAGACCCTCCTCCCTATGCCTCCTCCACACTTGTTGACAACACCTAATTTACTTGAGTTTACAGTCCCTACTTGATTGAGAAACTGTGACTGTGCTCCTCGCCGCCTTACCTTTCCTATCATTCTCTTCTATCTTTCTCCTTTAAACTCCTCATTCCCCTTCCCCAGTGCAGGGTAGCAAACCGAAAGCTTTCCTGGTTAACCTCTCTGCCTTCTCTCTCTCTCTACAGTCCCTATTTTTACAAGCACTCCAAGAACCCACGCGGAACTATAGCATCTTTTGTTTTCTGCATAGTAACATGATTATTCGATTGTAAAATCTAAAGTGGGTGATCGACCAATCAGCGAAGCAGCGCCAAAGCGAGAAGGAAACGTTATATCCGTTAACGAATTTCGCCATCGTGTGTCGCTCACATCGGCGCCAAAACTGAATATTGAAACGGAATAAAATATTAGGCGCTACGATTTCGCCGTTATGATTGGGCTTCGGGGCATCGGGAAGGTATAAAGAACCTAGAGGCCGGCTGGACATGCTGTCATGGACAAAATGTGTTCTGCTTTTGCGGCGGCTCTGATTGGCCGAGGCGTGATGACGTCATAGAGGTATCGACCACTCAGAGAGCACCACCACAGTATGTGCGAATGCGTGCCTTATAGGGTCAATGGTCAATTACTAATAAATGACAGTAGTAATTGATGAATAATATAGGTACTAACTGACTAATTGAGCAATTAACTCATCAATAATTAATCATTTACTTGATTACCTACTTAATGAGTAATTAATTAATGATTAATTGGTTGATTACTGATTAGTGCCAGTTACGTAGCAGAATGTGGCACTCAGGCTTTCGCCTTTCACTACATAAGTCGCTAAACTCCCTCGTAATTTTTTTGGTAGACATCGCGGAATGGTGGACACCTAATCTGGTCGAGGCCATAGTTTCTGTATTTCTTTTTGTAAACTAAATTGATTATAAAGAGAGTATTAGCTGCGGGCGACTGATCGTTGCATCGAACACAACCAGCGTTCCGTTGAGCGCATTAAAGTTAACCGGCGTTCTAGGCAGAATCCACATCATGCCCTGTGTATGCGACACCGGCAGATGCTTTCCTGCTCCACTCGGTCAGCTCCGCGGCTGTGCGTGTGGGGTGGTGCAGTGGTAAGACGCCCGACTACTGTACCGGAGTACCCGGGTTCGAACCCGACCTCGGCGGCTGCGTTTCGATGGAGGCGAAACGAAGAGGCGTCCGTGTGCTGTGCGGTGTCAGCGCACGTTAAAGATCCCCAGGTGGTCGAAATTACTCCGTAGCCCTCCACTATGGCTCCTCTTTCTCTCTTTCCACTCTAACTCCCACCTTCCTCCCTTCCCTTACGGCGTGGTTGCGGTGTCCACAGAAAACGAGTGAGACAGTTACCGCGCCTTTCCCTTCCTACAAATAAATCAGTGCATGCGCAGTGCAGGAACTACCCTTCTCCGCGCCGGCGCGCTGATCTGCCGAGATGCCGCTACCCTCGTCCTCCTCTCTAGCGAGCGTAGCGGCCAGTTGCTATGATTACGGCGCATGTGCAGTAGCGGCTTGTGCCAAGCACGACAACCTTTGCTTTACTGACCAAGGAGGATATCTAGTGAACCTTTCGCTTCAGAAACGTTCGTTCGTTTTAATTTTTATAATGACGGCTCGGCGATGTCAGCGGACACACCCATAGCTTCGCATGCTGCTGACACGACCGGCTCGTCAGCGTTCGGGCATTCTTGCTATCCTGCTAGTTGGGCCGCCTCAGCCAAAGAAAATGTTGGGCCGAGGTCGCTGAAGTGGAGGTCTACGTTCGCCTCGCGAACTTCGTTGTCGAACTCGGGTACGGCTGGTGCAAACGAAGCGATAGCTTCAGCTCGTTCGGTCGAAAAGCTGCCGGCATCCTATTAGTCGGCACAGCGGGTTGGAAATAATGCGGGCTGCTTAAAAAATCGTATCATGGGAATTTGTGGTTCTGATTGATTTGTGTGCGATAGGCGATGACGAGTTGATGGAATAATAGTAAATCATTGATTAATCGGTGAATTAAGGAAAACGGTAAAAGGGAGTTCTAAGGTGCCAAAATACTCAAAATGAAAAGCCAAGCTTGATGATGCTAATTAAGAACACATTATAGAAGAAGGAGGGCAGACGCCTCTGAATACTTTTAATCTTCTGCTGTTCCCTAGAATTCTGGTTGGTTTTGGTTTGTGGGGTTTAACGTCCCAAAGTGACTCATGCTATGAGAGACGCCGCAGTGGAGGACTCCGGAAATTTCGACTACCTGGGGTTCTTTAATGTGCACTGACGTCGCACAGCACACAGGCGCCTTGCTTTTCGCTTTCATCGAAAAGCAGCCGCCGATGCCGGGATTCGATCCCGCGTTCTTGGGAACCGTAGTCGAGCGCCTTAACCACTGCGCCACCCCGGCTGCCAACATGGCACTCCAACTCGACCGCGCACGCCCCTCAGTCCCAAACCTCGTCTTCATCCTCTTCGTTCTATTTGCAGATTCAAAAGTTGAGAAACACTTATCACCAACCAAATTATTTTTAGAACCCGACGTTTCGGGACCAACTCGGTCCCTACCTCAGGGGCGACTAAAGTTCGAGGCCCGCAGTAGCAGGCAGCGGCCTATGCTTCCCCTTTCTACACGTGGCGAAGTCCAATTGTGTACGCGGAGGGTAGCGTCCGGCGGCTTCCTGTTCACTGTTGCAGCTGTCAGCCGGATGAACCACGACTCGACGTGACGTCTTTTGAAAGTGTTGGTCTCCACATCAAGTACGCTCACCTCCTCAAAGGCGATTTTGTGGTCGGCTCGTTCGCAGTGCTCGGCGAGGGGGTTGCTTTCCGAGTTCAATGGCCGGACATCATTTTTGTGCTGTAAAATCCGCCGATAGAGATTTTTCGTTTCGCCGATGTACGAAACGAAAACCGTATCCCCAGAGAAAAACAACCAGGCGTTATCTATAAAATCCTGTGCTCCGAGTGCCCGGCCTCGTACATCGGCGAAACGAAAAACCTCTGTCGGCGGATTTTACAGCGCAAAAATGACGTTCGGCAATTGAACTCGGAAAGCAACCCCCTCGCCGAGCGCTGCGAACGCGCCGACCACAAAATCGCCTTTCAGGAGGTGAGCGTACTTGCTGTGGAGACCAACACTTTCAAAAGACGTCACGTCGAATCGTGGTTCATCTGGCTGACAGCTGTAACAGTGAACAGGAATCCGGGGATGCTACCCTCCGCGTACACAATTGAACTTCGCCACGTGTTGAGAAAGGGAATGCATAGGCCGCTGCTTGCTACTGCGGGCCTCGGTACCGAGTTGGTCCCGAAACGTCGGGTTCTAATAAATAATTTGGTTGGTGATACGTGTTTTTCAACTTTTGTTTCAAGTGCCCAACCAGGCGGAGTTCAGCCGAAGATGTTCTCGTTCAAATATTTGCAGATTCCTGCATGAATCTGCACACACACAGTGTGCAATTGATAAATTAATTGTAGATTTAAGAATAAAAATTGGAACAAATAAGGGGGTTCGAAGGTGTCAAAATGCCCAAAAACCCAATTAATTTGATGCCCGAAAAGCCAATGTTTGATGCTAATAATGGCCCCGCCGGGGTGGTGCAGTGGTAAGACGCCCGACTACTGTCCGGAATATCCGGATTCGAAACCGGCCTCGGCGGCTGCGTTTCGATGAATTCGAAACGAAGAAGCGTCCGTGTGCTGTGCGATGTCAGCGCACGTTAAAGATCCCCAGGTGGTCAAAATTACTCCGTAGCCCTCCACTACGGCTCCCCTTTCTCTCTTTCCACTTTAACTCCCACCTTCCTCCCTTCCCTTACGGCACGGAGTGTCCACAGACACAAGTGTGACATATACCGCGCCTTTCCCTTCCTGTGAACCAATTATTATTATTGATGCTAATTAAGAAAATTGCATTGATAACAAATAAATGAAATATTAGAAAAAGGGGATCAAAGGTGCTGAATATTCTAGGAGGCAGTTAAGAATGCTGAAGTGGACTAAGGCGATAGCCTTTATTTTCTTTTTCGTTTAGTATTGCAGCACTACTACCCGCATTCTCCCCAAAACCCGATGTCTGAAGCCCAGTACGGACGGGTGAGAGGAGGAGGAACACAGCCACGGAGAGCCTGCATGTGTTCATGGTCTGGTGAGCAAAACATACTGCGTAGTGCAGGGAGAGGAAAAACTGTGGCCCGTACTAAGAGAGAAGAAAAGTGGTGGAGGAGCGCTCGACATGCGCGAAACCTGTTCAGATGCGAAGCGAAAAGGCTGCTGCTCCAAAGCTGCGGCGCTGGGGCAAAGGGGAGCTCGCCACGCTTTGCATTCACTGCTAGGCTACTACTTGACTACTTTCTGTCGTAGGTCCTGCTTCTTTGGTTAGTATGGAGGGTAGTCGGGGGCTGTCTGGTTGTCTGACGAAGAGTATCGTCATGTGCGATATGGCGGGAACAACAGCGGGCAAGACTACAGCGGCAGTAGGAATCAACGGAGGTCGGTGTCATTGCTAAAAAAAAAAAAAAAAAAAAAAAAAAAAAACATGTGACGTGCAGAGGCAGTGTGTTCAGAAAAAAGGTCGACAAAAAACCGATAAGAATGGCAATAAAATAGTAGATATCTTGTATTTCAAAATGATGTTCTTGTGGAGGACGTTATGACAAGACCATGTCATACTGCTTCACTGACCACGAAATGGTGTTTACCAAATAATGTTGCAATAGGGTGATTCATATCTAACAGCATCGCCAATAAAAGCATTACGTTAAGAAGACTGTCGCTCTGAAGCACATTGTCGGCGCACGCAACTCCATCAGCTAGGGTGCCTCGATGCGCGTCCTTTCTCAGCAGAGAGCGGGCGCGCATCGAGGCATTCTACATCAGCTCCGGACGCTAACGCCAGCTAGGGGAAAGCGCGCGAGACTCCGACGAGGGTTGGAAGAACGCTGCTCCGAGCATCATTATGTAGCCTTTGTTATGTAATCCAGTTTTTGTTTATTAAATTGTTAAACTACGGGTAGTTGTCATCGTTGAAGGCAACCCGCGACCGACATTTGACGAGGATTATTGAAAGAACCTCAGGCGGACCGACAGCAACCTAAGACGGAAACGTGAGCACGTGAACGGAACGCTGCAAGTGCGACCAGCCATTGTAGATGGCATGGAGAACGATGAAGGGAGCAACTCCATGCTGACTGCGGATGAAGCTGACCCCGGCACAGACGGTTTGCAAACGCCACGACCACGAAATAGCTTCGGATTGCAGACCTGCCCCTAAACAAGGCGCCCCGATCACTAGAAAACATGGACCTCACGCAACAACTGAACAACATGATGTTAGCGTTGCAACAGATAGCAAACAGACAAAACATCACAGACGAAAAAATAGAGGAACTCTATCGACGACACAACAAAAAGGGAGCTGAACCCGATAGCGTTTGCGGAGAAGCGAAGATCTTCGCAGGGCAGGCGTAAGTAGTAGTAGAAATAACTTTATTAAAACAGAGGAGTTTGGGGCACGCATGCCCCTGGGAGCATTTGATCGAGTTGATCACACCGCGATCATGACAGCCCTCTCCTGTCTTGATGTGGGTATGCGTACAACCGCACGGCTGAGGTCCACTTTGGCCCACACACATCACCTCCTTACTCCCTTAAAGGGGTCGGTACTCCCCAGGGCTCTGTCCTCTCCCCTTTCCTGTTCAACGCGACAATGATCTCACTCGCCCGCAAATTTACCACGATACCACACCTCCGGCACACCGTCTATGCCGACGACATAACGTTGTGGACCACCCACGGCAGCGATGGCGACATAGAAGGCACACTACAAAGCGCCGCCACATTAACACAAGAACACGCACGAAGCATCGGACTCTCATGCTCCCCAGAGAAGTCCGAGCTCCTCATCCTCCGCCCCACCACCCGTAACCCTCCCAGCGCCCCCATAACCGTTGCTTTGGATGATCGCCCCATTACGGAGGTGGACACCCTCCGGGTCCTGGGGATTCATATCCAAAGCAACGGTAGAAACAGCCTCACAATAAAGGAACTCAAGCGGGTGACAGGTGCGATCTCGCACCTCATCCGCAGAGTTTCGGGCCAACATAGGGGCATGAGGGAAGCACGATCTATGTCGTCTCATTCATGCCTTTATTCTCAGCCGATTCTTATACACGCTCCCTTACCTCAAACTTAGAGGTGAAGAGATCTCCACCTTGGACGCGATGCTTCGTACCGCGTTCAAAACCGCCCTCCACCTACCCCTCAACACTTCAACAGAAAAATTACTTCAGCTGGGTCTCCACAATACTGTTGGGGAGCTTGCGGAGGCCCACAGACAGACCCAGTATATCCGATTGACACAGACTGGCACCGGACGTCACATCCTCAGAACTCTCGATGTTCACATCCCAGCTAACGACCCCACACTCCTCTCCATCCCACGCCCTATCCACACTAACCTTCTTGTCAAACCCCTTCCCCGAAACTCCCATCCACAACACCACGAGCCCCGCCGCCGAGCCCGGGCAAAGGCGCTCCACAAATATTACGGCTCCGAGACTGATGCCGTATATGGGTGGACGCCGCATGCTCGGGCGATGAGGCGGCGGAGGCCGCGGTGAACAATACCCTTCAGTCCATTGCAACTCTCCCCCTCCCCTCGGTTACCTCCTCAGAAGTGGCCGAGGAGGCAGCAATCGCCCTTGCAGTTGCCCACACGGAAGCTAAATATATACTCACAGACTCAAAAACTGCACTGCTAAATTTCGCACGTGGGCGAGTTAATGTTTCTGCTTTTTGCATACTGACCTCGCCCACTGTCAACTCGCCCCGCCACGTGGAGCTTATCTGGGTGCCTGCGCACTCGGGGAACTCTGGCAACGAGGCCGCCAGCAGCTTAGCCCGAGGTCTACAGCCCCAGGCAAAGATCAGATTCCCAACTTTATAATTAGAAACCTAAATGACAAGCAAATCCAAATACTAACAGATTTTATCAACAAACACTGGGACCAAGGTACAGTTCCCTAGGAATGGAGACACGCGGTGATCATAACGATCCCAAAACCAGGCAAACCACCTAGCCTGGATAATCTCCGACCCATTTCGCTGATATCTTGCGTGGGGAAGCTTTATGAAAAAGTTAAGACAAGATTGAGTAGCTGTCTGGAAGACAATGACCTGTTTCCGGACACGATGTTCGGCTTCAGGTCCAGGCTGTCTACGCAGGACGTCCTACTGCAGCTAAAGGAGACTGTCATAAACAGAATAACGGCAAGAAATGATAAAATCATACTGGCCATATATTTGAAAGGCGCATTTGATAACATTAGCTACGAAACGATACTCAGGGAACTCTCAGCAACAAATTGCGGAAAAAAGACCGAGTATGTCAAGGCGTTCCTAACGGACAGAACAGCCACCATTGCGATTAATAACATACGGTCAGAAACGAGAAAAACCCCCCAACAAGGGCGCGCTGTTTAACATTGCCATGATAGGGATAGCGAAAAGATTCAGGAACGTACAACATATAGAACGTGCAATCTACGCAGACGATGTAACATTATGGACCCAGAAGAGGTCAACCGGGGAAAAAGAACGGTTACAACTCACTGCGCAAGAACTTGAGGATTTCGCTCGTTCTAGCGGAATGCAGTGCTCACCGGAGAAATCACAATACATAAGATTACACTCTACCAGGTACAAACCAGTGGGCATTGACATAATCATGAACGGACACTCGATTCGTCAGACGGACAAAATGAGAGTGCTATGTCTATGGTTACAAGAAGGAGGCAAGCATGATCACACGATCAAAACTCTTACCACTGTGACCAACCAAATCTCTATAATGATAAGCGGGATAACAAACAAAAGAAGGGGGATCAAGGAACAAGACGCAATACGGATAATGACCGCCATCGCCAGCCTTCGCCTCACCTGCAGTCTCCCATATCTTAAAACAACCAAGACGGAAAGGAACAAGATAAACGTGCTAATCAGGAAGGCATACTAACTGGCTCTGGGATTGCCATCATACGTCTCTAACAGCAAGTTTGACGATCTGGGCATATGCACTGTATCTTCAAAGAACATAGAACATAGCTCGACTCCCGGATCAGAAGACTTAGACCAAGACGGGCCGTGCTCTCCTTACGAAACTCGGATATACCCTTAAAGACGACAATAGCGTAGAAACCACAAATATCGCCCAGAAATCAGGGACACTTTCACGGCCAGACCATGCACTGTCCAGAAAAATGGACCCTGTCAATCAACGGCAGAAGGATTGCCAGAGCCGAAACACTTGAAAAACATCAGAACACAGAACGTTTTGTGACGTACGTCGACGCAGCGACGTACAAAGGCAGAGAGGCGACCGCAGCCGCGGTCACTGATTCACGAGACAAGCTCATATACGGAACAAGTATACGAACTAAATACATCCGCGCAGCGGAAGAGGTGGCAATAGCCTTAGCAATCGCGGAAGCAAACCGAAGACAACACAGTTACTGGGTAGTCTCGCACTCGCAAGCCGTCTGTCGAGCCTTCCAAAACAACAAGATTCGTCGCATAGCAAACAAGTTTCTTACCGGCCGGCCAGAAGGAACAGACCCAAGTAGGCAATACACGATTTTTTGGGTCCCCGACGTTGGGGTGGCGGGTAACATTAGAGTAGATGACGTCGTCCGAGGTTTCATTAGCCGAGCGGCGGAGCCATCAGTAGAGGCTTTCACAACACCAGAAACATACAGGGAAATAATACGAGTGAAATGTGGATTTAATGGTTGGCTGGAACGTCTAGCACTGGCAGTACTTCGGGCACAGCAGGGTCGAATTACCAGCCACAGGGCACAGCTTCAGCGCGAGCGAGATGGGCGCCGGAGACAAACGATGGTGATGGCGATGCCGCAGCGTTTTTCTGTTCTTTGTCTTCTTTACATTTCCCCCGCGTGAAGAAGTCGCCATCCTGGCGACTCAGGGAGAAGAGACGACCAGAGGGTTGTAATATGGCTTGAGGCGGCTAACGTGGACAACCTCGCGGCCGCGACGGCGGTGGTCGGAAGAAGGGGTGACTGGCTCGATGACGTAGTTCACAGGGGATGTGCGTTCCAAGACGCGATAAGGTCCGTGGTATTTGGTGTCTAGTTTGTTGGTGGCAGGAGCGCATAGCCAAACGAAGCTGTCGGCCAGGAACGTGGGAGCAGGGGTATCGGTATCATGCTGATCTTTGCGATAGCCTTGAGTGTTGGAGGTAAACGTGCGAGCAAGCTGACGGCATTCCTCGGCCTTCTGTACAATATCTGACAAAGCACTGTACCCAGAGGCATCTGGATGGTATGGCAAAATTTTGTCCAGAGTACAAGATGGTTCACGGCCATATAAGAGAAAGAAGGGCGAAAACCCAGTTGTTGCTTGGGTGGCAGTGTTGTACGCGAACGTTACGAATGGCAGTACCTGGTCCCAGTTGGAGCTTCCCGATTCAGATTTAACATACATTGCGAGCATGTCCCCAAGCGTACGGTTGAAGCGCTCCGTGAGGCCGTTTGTTTGCGGGTGATACGCGGTTGTAGCCCGATGTATCGATTTGCAAGACGACAGGAGCTCTTGAACTACTTCGGAAAGAAAGACACGACCTCTGTCACTCAGTAGCTCGCGAGGGGCGCCGTGTCGAAGAATGAAGTGGTGTAGAAGAAAATGGGCTACCTCTCGGGCTGTCGCCGCGGAAAGTGCAGCAGTCTCGGCGTAACGGGTCAGGTGATCGACTGCGACGATGACCCATCGATTACCAGCGGCAGTGCATGGTAGCGGACCATAAAGGTCGATTCCCACGCGATCAAACGGGCGAGCTGGACAAGGTAAAGGCTGGAGAGGGCCAGCAGGGTGGCGAGGAATCTTGCGTTGTTGACAGGCGGTACAAGAGGGAATGTAGCGCCGTACGAAATTGTACATTCCCCGCCAGTAGTACCTCTGACGAATTCGATCATAGGTTTTGAGGACGCCGGCATGAGCGCTTTGAGGGTCAATGTGATGGTGGGCACAGACCTCGGAGCGGAGGTGGCGCGGAATGACAAGAAGCCACGTTCTGCCGTCTGAGTTGTAGTTCCTGCGGTAGAGAAGGCCGTCCCGAATGGCGAAATGGGAGGCCTGTCGGCGGAGTGCCCGAGGATGCGTAGCCGCGGAAGTAGTGCCAAGGATATCCAGCAGGTTAGAAACCCAAGGATCTTGTCGTTGCTCGAAAGGCATATCCTCAATGGTGAGTGCTGACAAGAATGCTTGAGGAGGGGACGATGAGTTAGGCGAGCGCACCGGTGACCGAGAAAGAGCGTCGGCATCAGAGTGCTTGCGGCCAGAGCGGTACACTACACGGATGTCGTATTCCTGAAGCCTGAGAGCCCAGCGCCCTAGACGGCCAGACGGATCCTTGAGAGACGCGAGCCAGCAGAGAGCGTGATGATCTGTAACTACCTCGAAGGAGTGGCCGTATAAGTAAGGGCGGAACTTCGTTACAGCCCACACGATTGCTAAGCACTCCTTTTCGGTAACGGAGTAGTTGGACTCGGCTTTGGTGAGAGCACGGCTTGCGTAGGCGACAACGTATTCGGAGAAGCCAGGCTTGCGCTGGGCGAGGACGGCGCCGAGGCCGACACCACTGGCATCGGTGTGAAGTTCTATAGGTGCAGTAGGGTCGTAATGGCGAAGGATTGGTGGTGACGTCAGAACATTGCGCAGTGTCGCGAATGCATCATCGCAGGCTGGCGACCAAGAGGAGAGGTTAGGGGTGCCTTTCAAGAGCTGTGTAAGGGGGGCTATGATGGTTGCGAAATTCCGAACAAAACGACGAAAGTACGAGCAGAGGCCCACGAAGCTTCGCAGTTGTTTCAAAGTGGTCGGTTTCGGAAAGTCAGCGACGGCGCGCAGCTTCTCAGGATCAGGCAGAACGCCATCTTTACACACAACATGTCCGAGTATTGTGAGCTGGCGGGCACCAAAGCGGCACTTTTTGAGGTTCAGTTGAAGACCGGCGCGGGTTAGGCAGGTGAAGACCTGGCGAAGTCGAGTCAGGTGGGTCGGGAAGTCGGTTGAAAAGACGATATCATCGAGGTAGCATAAACAGATGTTCCATTTCAGGCCGCGCAGTACAGTGTCCATCATTCTTTCAAATGTGGCTGGGGCGTTACAGAGTCCGAATGGCATAACATTAAATTCGTATAGTCCGTCTGGAGTAATAAAGGCGGTCTTAGGACGATCCGCCTCTGCCATGGGCACCTGCCAATACCCGGAGCGTAAATCGAGTGAGGAAAAGAATTCTGCGCCTTGCAAACAGTCTAGGGCATCGTCGATTCGTGGGAGGGGGTACACGTCACGACGAGTGATTTTGTTGAGGCGGCGATAATCAACACAAAATCGTATGGAGCCATCCTTCTTTTTAACTAGGACCACAGGAGACGACCATGGGCTACAGGATTCTCTAATTACTCCGCGTTGCAGCATGTCATCGACTTGTTGGGCAATAACACGGCGCTCAGTCGGGGACACCCGATACGGCCGCTGATGGAGAGGTGGATGAGCGCCAGTGTCGATGAGGTGGGAAACGGTCGTCGTGCGGCCCAAGGAAGATTGCGGAATGTCGAAGGAGGCGCGGAATTGGTGTAGAAGGTCAAGAAGTTGCTCGCGGTGGCGCGGTTCTAGAGCGCTGTCCACGGAATGGTCAAAAAGGTCCCGCTGTAGCGGATCTGAAGCCACACGAGTTGGAGTCAAGGCGTCAACTTGGCAAACAGGGAATGACACATCATCAAATGTGAATAGAAGGTCCACGGGCTCGATGCGGCCGAGGCACTCCCCTTCGATCAACATAGCGGGAGACGAAAGAGGATTGGCTACCAGAAGTGTGCTAGCGCCGTTTTTCATGTCAAGGACGGCAAACGGCAGCGGTAAGTGGCGGCGGCGGCAGACAACGTTAGAGGGCACAAAGAGGACTGTCGCGGCGGTGGTAAAAGAGGCAGTGAGGGGAACCAGAACAGCGCTAACGGGTGGGATGGTTGTGTCATGTGCTACGAGGAGTTTGGTCGCAAAACGAGGACACGGCTCGTGGAGCAGGGCATCAGACGGTGCATCACTCGATTCAAAGAGCTCTACTTGAGGACTGGCGCAGTCAATGATAGCATGATGCTGGGACAGGAAATCCCAGCCGAGAATGACGTCATGAGAACATGTGGGGAGAACGACGAATTCGATGATGTACAAGGCTGCAGCAATGACGACGCGAGCAGTGCAGATAGCTGTAGGCTGTATACTGTGAGCGGATGCGGTACGAAGCGATAGTCCCTCGAGAGGCGTAGTCACCTTTCGGATGGAGCGGCAGAGTTTTTGGCTGATAACTGATACAGCGGCACCGGTGTCGACGAGCGCGAGAGTATGAACACCTTCAACGATGACAGGAATAACATTCGCGGGATTAAGACGAGGACTTTGAAATTCGGTCGGATACGCAGTTCGTGCCTCGCGAACTGCGGCGGTTAGTTTTCCGGCTGGGTAGCGGGTCGTCGGCGCATTGGCGAAATGGAGCGGCGACGTGGTGATGGCGAACGACGAGGGCGGAAGTCCGGAGGTTCAGGGGGTGCTGTTGGAGGACCCGATGGGACTGGGAACTGGGGGGCCAAATAAGGTGGCGCAGGCCGTGCAGCAAAGGCCATATTTATTCGGCGCCTGCAGTAGCGTGTAGTGTGCCCAGGGATGCCGCAGTGGTAGCAAATAGGCCTGTTGTCTGATGTGCGCCATGGAGATCGTGTCGGAAGCAAGGGGGGAGCAAAAGCTGTTGGTGCCGACCGCATGGGGGGCGAAGCATAGGCATATGCTGGCTCAGGCGGTGGACTTGAAGTGACTTCGGCATACGTGCGGCGCAATACTTGAGGAGGAGCCGGCGCGAATGCTGGAGCGTAGCTCAGTGGCGCAACGCCGGACGATGAAACTGTGGGCGTGAGTAACGGCATTGAAGGTGCGACCGGAGCTGGTTGAGGAACAGGATTAGGGAGGACTTCAGATACATGCTGTTGGATTGCATGGCGAAGCTCCGGAACAAAGCCAGTTGTTGACGACTCCTTAACATAGGGCTGCAGGGACAGTTGTCGCGCGACTTCCTGGCGTACAAAAGCCTTGATGTCTTCAGAGAGGCTAGATGACTCCCTCTCCGCGGCTAGTCCAGCAAGTGATGTATGAGGCTGGCGAATCAAAGCACGCTCCCTCCGGAGCTCGTCGTAGCTTTGACAGAGGTCATAGATTTCCTTGACCGTAGTGGGGCCTTTCGCGATGAGCATGTGAAAGGCGCCGTCATCAATTCCTGTGAGGACATGACGTATTTTAGCGGCCTCGGTCATGGTCGGGTCAACGCGACGACACATAGCAACAATGTCCTCAATGTAACTGGTGAACGTTTCACCGGGCAGCTGCAGTCGCGACCGAAGACGCTGTTCCGCGCGGAGTTTTCGGACGGCGGGGCGGCCAAAGACATCAGAAAATTTCGTCTTGATATTCGCCCAGGTGCCAAAGTCCGACTCGTGGTTTCGAAACCACAGATTAGCGACGTCGCTCAAGTAAAAGATGACATTGTTGAGCTTACGGTTGTCGTCCCAGTTATTGTGACGGCTGACCCGTTCGTAAGTGGTCAGCCAATCGTCGACGTCGTCATCGCTGCTTCCACTGAAGGTAGCCGGGTCCCGTTGACGAACGGCACCTGTGCAGGTGACTGGCGGAGGTAGGTGCAATGAAGTCGGCTCCGTCATTGGGGTAGTCAATGTTCTGCTGCGAAGTTCCAGGGCGAGATTGGTACAGGGAACCTCAGATTGACCTCCACCAAGTGAAATGTAAATTTAATGGTTGGCTGGAACGTCTAGCACTGGCAGTACTTCGGGCACAGCAGGGTCGAATTACCAGCCACAGGGCACAGCTTCAGCGCGAGCGAGATGGGCGCCGGAGACAAGCGATGGTGATGGCGATGCCGCAGCGTTTTTCTGTTCTTTGTCTTCTTTACACGAGTATGAAGGCGTAGAAAGGACGCACTTCCACTAAGCCGAGAACAATTCCACTACACTTAGGCGCCTATACAAACACATTCCAAACAGAGCCATGTACCGCACAAGGTATGGCCAATACAATACAAAAGCGAATGTGTCTGGTGCAGAGACACTGCTACACTACATTCATTTATTTTTATTTTATACATTATGGGGGGGGGGGGGGGGGGGCTTTTCCTACACCCACACAACATGGGGGGTATGAAAAGCCCCATAATGTCTAAAATAGATAGCCCTAGTACTGAGCAATGGGCGGACCTTCTAGCGGACTCGGACGCGCAGCATCAGCTCATGCTGGTGCAGCGAACCAGAGCCGCTGCTGAGGCCAACGGACTCCTGAACAGAGGACTGCCAACCACTGCTCTTTCTTAACCCACTACCCCTAACCATTTACGTTAGTTTCGTGCCAGTTGCTTGAACAAATAATCTATTCTAGCCTAATCTCGCATCTTGAATCAAACTGTTTCTTCACACCCAATCAGCACGGTTTTCGTAAACACCGTTCTTGCGAAACGCAACTTCTCGCTTTTACCAATGATTGGTTTTCCGTTTTGGATTCATCATCATTTGTGGATTGCATTTTGATCGATTTTGTGAAGGCATTTGATACTGTTTCACATCAACTTATACTTCAAGCATAGAAAACTTAATTTTTATACTTTAATTGGTGAATTAAGGAAATGAAGAAAACGAAAATTTGGAAAAATGAAAGGAGGTTCAAGGGTGCCAAAGTGCTCAGAATTTAAAGCCAATGCTTTACGGGGCTAATTAACAGAATTTAGAGCGCGTAATTGATCAATTGCTCAATTGAAATAGCTGTAAAAGAATGAAAAACTGGAAAAAGAGGGTTCGAACAATTAAAACAGTGGAGCTGGAACGTCTCAAATTTTTCAGAATGAAAAGCCATTGTTTGATGCTAATAAAGAAAAGTCAGAGCGCGTAATTTGACAATTGAAATGATTGAAAATGAAAATTGGAAAAAGGGGGTTGAAAGGTGCCGAAATGCTCAAGATCAAAAGCCAATGTTTGATGCTAAGAAACATTAGTGTATGTAATTGACCAATAAATAACTGGAATAATTGAACAAAAATTGGAAAAAGGCAGGTTCAAAGGTTTCAAAATGCTTGCAATGAAGATGAAGTGATCGATGATGCTACTTAAGAGCATTTAGTGCGTGTAATTGATCAAATAGTTATTTGGAATAGAAAAAAAATTAGTTCCAATCCAATGTTTACTGATGCTGAGTATATCGTGCTTGAAAAAAAAATGTGAAAAAAAAAAGAAAGGTTTAGAAACTGAAAAGAGAAAAACAATTTTTGCCGACGATTACGTTACTTCTTAATGCGAAATTTGAGCGCAGCTCGTCAGCTGTTTCACTTTAATAATTTGTTCACCGGAAAGGGAAGGCGCAGTACTTGTCACGCTTGTTTCTGTCGACACCTGAACCGCGCCGCACGGGAAGGGAGGAAGGTGGGAATAAAAGAGAGAAAGAGGAGCCGTAGTGGAGGGCTACGGAGTAATTTCGATCACCTGGGGATCTTTAACGTGCGCTGACATCTGGCCCTACGGGGCTGGGACGGTAGGTCAACGCCGCTTGCAGCTCGCCCAAAGACAAAGGCACCGAGATCCCAGGTCTCCTTCAGAAGGTCGTTAGAGCAGCAGGGAGAGCTCGACTTCTAATCGTCGGTGACTTTAACGCCCAACATACCGCATGGGGATACAGAAAATTCAGTACCAAAGGAACCAAAATTTGGATTGCAGCACAAAACCTTGGCATCTCTTTTCTCAATGACGCGCAAATTGCCACAATAATAGGTAATAGCGTCAGTATCGATACATCTCCAGATCTCACGCTGTCTAAAAACATTGGCGATATTCGGTGGTGCAACACGGGTGTCCCACTTGGCAGTGATCATTATATTATCTCAACCACTTTCCAAATTCAAGCCAACAAGCCCCCCAAAACGACCATCAAAATTACGGATTGGGACAAATTTCACAAAATTCGGGAGCAAACCGCTCCAACCGATATCTCTAACCTGGAGAAATGGATCTCTGATCTTACCTCAGATGTAGAACATGCCACTTCATTGGCACCTGCGTCTGCAGAGCAACATACCACGGACAATAAATTACTCCACATGTGGGAAGCGGATGCCAGCCTTCTTAGACGCTGGAAAACACAGCGCAACAACAGGACACTACGTGTAAAAATTGCTCACTTAGAAAGGGAGATTGAGCAATACTCTCTTGAATTGGAAAAGCAACAGTGGGGCCAAATATGCGACAGCATGAATGGACAGCTAGGCACCAAAAAGACGTGGCTCCTGCTTAGGCATCTTCTAGACCCCATGCAGTAACCCTAAATCGGCTCAAAAAGACCAATTGGTTCGACTTGTACACCAGTATCCGGGTACACAGAACGCACTCATTAATGAACTCCAACAACGATATGTAAACACCACAGACAATGGACCGCGCTGCCAGACTACATTGGGTTGGATAATGCTTACCTCGACAGGGACATCGAGGATGGATGCAGAAGTCTGGCAAGCGCTGGGTCAACTGCGCACATGCACAGCACCTGGAACGGACGGAATAACCAATAAAGTTCTCCGAAATCTGGACCCTAAGTCGATCCTCGCCCTAACGGAATTCCTTAACCATTATTGGCAATCAGGAACCCTCCCACAAAGCTGGAAACATGCCAAAATTACTTTCATACCTAAACATGGCAAAAAGCTAGCGCTAGAACATTTGAGGCCCATCTCCCTGACCTCTTGCCTGGGAAAACTATTTGAGCACATTATCCTTACTAGGCTCCAGAACTACGTTGAGGACAACGGTCTCCTCCCGGACATAATGATTGGTTTCAGGGCAAACTTATCTACCCAGGATGTTATGATTCGTATCAAAAGGGATATAATCGACAGGGATAGAAACAAACATACCAGAGCCGTCCTGGGCCTTGACTTAAACAAGGCCTTTAACAACGTCTCACACAGAATCATCCTTGAAAATCTAACTAGTATTAATCCAGGCATCAGGACATACAATTATATCAAATCATTTTTGTTTAAACGTACAGCCGTCATAACACTAGGAAACATAACATCCGCCCCAATAACGCTACCCAGTCGGAAAAAACTACAGAAAATGTTCTGATGTTACGACAGAATTTCTGTGCGGTTTTTGACGGGAAACCTGTTGTCATAACAGAACATTCTGTCGTAAGATCAGAACGCTTTGTAGTTACAACAGAAAAGTGCTACAGAACTACAGACGACAGAAATATACTACACAAAAACTACAGAAGTACAGAAAAGTACTACAGACCTACAGAAAAATCTGATAGGTACGACAGAACTACAGAATATTTTGTCGTACTTTTGACACAGTTCTGTAGTTTTTTTTCGACTGGGTAGGAACACAAGGTACACCGCAAGGCTCGGTCCTTTCCCCATTTCACCAATTTGGCACTCATCCGCCTCCCGGGTATGCTAGCCGAAATTCCATATTTGCACCACACCTTCTATGCTGATGATATCACCCTCTGGACCAATAAAGGTAACGAGGGCGAAATCGCGGAAACTCTGCAATAGGCAGTTGACCAGGTAGAAAATTACGCCGCACAAGCAGGACTCACTTGCCCACAGCCTAAATCTGAACTCCTCGTCATTCGAGGTAAGGGGAGAGGTAGGCGAGCACATCAAGATTCTATTCCCATTACTGTTAAGGATAACGGACAACCCATACCAAAAGTCTAGACACTGAGGGTGTTGCATGGACCTCTTCATCCAGAGTAATGGCAAGAATGCGGAGACGATTAACAGGCTTTCTGCCACTACCCGTCAAACAATCCGTCTGATTAAACGAATTGCCAACAGGAGAAGGGGCATGAGAGAAAAAGACCTGTGCAGATTAGTGCAGGCATTTGTTCTCAGTCGCTTCACCTACTCAGTGCCCTACCTACAGCTCTATATGCCGCAGAGAAGACCAAGCTGGAGTGCATCATCAGACAAGCATTCAAAGCGGCACTAGAGCTTCCTCATTACACATCTACAGAAAAATTTCTTCAACTCGGCATTCACAACACACTCGAGGAGCTTTGCGCGGCCCACATCACCACACAGATGGCGCGGCTGACAAAAACTAAAACAGGCAGAAGCATCCTCGGCGCACTGGACGCAAATTCAGATCCAGAAATAGATGAACAGAGAGATCTACCCACACCAATCAGGAAGCGGCTCACCATTAAGCCTCTGCCCAAAAACATGCATCCTATACACCACGAGGGTAGGAGGATGACCAGGGCCCTGGCTCTTCATAAGACTCATAAGCACCAACCGGGTGTTATCTACGTTGATGCGGCTGAGTATGCAGTTCCAAAAAGAGCATTTGCAGTGGCAGGGGTTACGAGAACACACGCCACAGCCTTCTCGGCCTCCCTCCGTGTACGCACATCCGCAATGGCTGAGGAGGCAGCCATCGCTTTAGCCATTACAAATTCAGAGGCAGATATTATCATCAGCGACTCCAAGACTGCTATACACAATTTCGCCCGAGGTAGAATTGCACAATCTACTCTAAATATTCTTAATAAGATTCCCTTACCAGATAGGGACATTGAATTGATTTGGGTACCGGCACATTCTGGCAACCCTGGAAACGAGGCGGCTCACCAGACTGCCCGAGGTTTAGTCGGCCGGGCGGTGACCACCTCCGCTCTCGGGACAGCCAAGGATAATCTTATATCATTTCATGATTTAACCCACCACTTCCACCTTGAACGAAGGAAGTTTCCGCCCCCGCACAAACGTCTAAGCAAAGAACACGAAATTACCTGGAGGAGACTCCAAACAAACTCCTTTCCAAACCCGGTAGTTCTCTCACATATTTTCCCCAGCCAATTTTCTCCTGACTGCACACTGTGCGATGAAAGAGCTACCCTCAACCATATACTCTGGGGATGCAAGGAGGACCCCCCACCTCCAGAATTAGGAGAAATCCTGCATCCATATGACTGGGAGACCCTGCTGCGCAGTTCGGACCCGTGCGTACAAGACCGGATCCTCAAGCGCGCCTACGAGGTCGCTAACAGGCTTGACCTGCTGGCCATCTAGTAGGGCAATATAACTCGGCCCTATATAACTATCCGGCTAAATAAAGGTTTATTCTCTCTCTCTCTTGCGGCGGGGTCTAGCCAGCCACTGATTTTTATCTGTTGTAGGCCGTCATTGCACTCGCCACCGCTTCGGTGGTGGTAGACGATGGCTGTTGTTGCGGCGCGCGTCTTTCTCTCCGGCTTCTTTATTGTCTATTTTCTCTTCTGTCTGCACGAGGCAGCGGAGGTGGCTCAGCTACAGAGCCAGTAGCAGGCCCGTGCATTTTCTTTTCTTTCTTCCTACAGCAACAACAACAACAACGCTGACATCGCACAGCACACGGACGCCTCTTCGTTTCGCCTCCACCGAAACGCATCCGCCTCGGTCGGGATTCACCTTTTTCGATAGATTGAGGCAAAGATTTCGAGCAAGACATGTATGTACTATTACAGACAGCTATTTTATTTTTAACACATATTCCTTTAAGAAACACTCCACTAACAGTTCTTGAATGTCGTGAAGGAAGCTTTGTGGTCAGAGAAATGAAGAGAGCAATTAAGTTATCGAGAGGTTGCGGGAGGCAGCGCATAGGTTCATAGAAACGTTGGCGGCGAAGAGACTAATGCCACAAGCTGCAGACGAGAAGAAAGAACCTTCGCAAATATCTTAAACTGACTTGAAAACGCTGGAGCCAAAGTTAGCAAGTGTCTCTTCGAATTTCTAGCAATATATGTTTTAAAGGAAAATGAGGGCGGGCTAGATCCGGGTCAAGCCTTCCTCGAAAGCCAGGGGATGATCGGCTAGAGATCCGGACTATCAAACTAACTGTATATACGTAAACTACATCAAAATATGATGCTTTTCTCTGTGAGTGTGAATTCTCAGTTACTGCACATGTTAACCTGCATGCAGTTCGGTGCGGGCGCTTGCATTATTCATGAATTATTATCTTAGCAGTGTGTACCATGTGTGGTCACGTCTTCCACTTGAGCTCTGAAGCGTGCCTTTCATAATTGGTTCACAGGAATGGAAAAGCGCAGTATCTGCCACACTTTTTCTTTGGACACCTGAATCGCGCCGGAAGAGAAGGAAGGAAGATGGGAGTGAAAGTGGAGCTGGCTACGAGGAACAACGCCGACGCCGCGAAACCCAGGAACGGGAGCCAAAGAGCTGCGCTCTAAAACATCACCCATGTGTTGGAAACGCGATCGCGGTGCACCGATAACCCCAGCGTCGCATCGAATGCAAGCATCGTGTTCTGCTGAACGCGCACTTTGACGCATGAACTTGATGTTCTTGAATAGGGGGAATTAAGGAATGTGGAGAATTGGGGGGCACAGCCCTATATAACTGTCTCCTAGTTGAAATTAGGGGCCACCGCAACGGGACTGTGCAGGGGAGAGGAGTGAAGAAAAGTGATGAATAGTGGGGGAGGAGGCATGAAGTTCAAGAGCGGCATCTCCCGGCAGGCCATAGGAAAAAAAGGGAAAAAAAAAAAACCGCCAGTGCGTGTGAAATGCTATCCCTTCTCCTTGTTGATCCAACGTCAGGATAATCTCATCCAACGTCAGGAGGTCCCCCGGACAGTTTATACTTCGGGACCTCCTTCTGTAATACTGATAATCCATGCACATGTACCTCACAGTGAAAATAAAGATGAAATGACATGATAATGAAATAAACGCAACCGAAATGCCGTGTACTAATTTTGGTGTGTAACGTTGTCTGCTGATGAATAAAATATTTAACATTAGTAACATACATTTTTTTCCTTTTATAGTCAACGTTACGGACCCACATGTGATGCTATTCAGGGAATGCGTAAGCAACGTTCTGTGTTGTAGTATCCGATTGCAATAGAAGGTGGAATTAAGCGCGAATCTCGCTGTTCTGAAAAATAGCATGAGACGATTTGCTACAGCGGAAACCGGAACTGTAAATGTGATTACCGGAAGCACGTTGTGCCTTGTCTCCTGCAGCTCTAAGGCGCATTATAGCACAAAACTCAAATGTTTCTTGTCCCTGTTCATCTGTAATGTTTAGTCAGGAAAAAGAAAACGCTAGCATAATCAGTAAACGCTAAGACTATAATGCCTATATCTAATATGCGCGCCCATTTTAAGACAATTTCTGGCAAAGCTCTTTAATATACGACAGTATAGCGTGAATAGAACTTGCCTTTGAAACGTGAAATCGACCAGCCCGGACTGTAAAAACAACGGAAGGAACAAAAGGCGTCGTGTGGAAGGACAGCTGCTTTTGTCAGCTAGGGCCCGCATATTGCCGTACCCGTACCTTGCAGATGCGCGGAGCTTTATGTTTGTCACCTTAGCTTTTTGCGCGTCCCTATATGCGATGGGCGCAGCGGTTGAAGTACAGAATAAAAAATCCATTCCCCGAGGACCGACGCATGCGGGTCGCGCATCCTATACGGCGCTCCATTTTCTCCGCCTCTTCTCTGGCGAGCTCGGCCAACGCTGTTACCCCTTTTGTCGCTGGGCTCACGTTACACCTAGCTCTAATCCTTATAGGGTTGAAGTGATCGCCGCACGTTCATGATAGCTGCTAATAGCTGAGACGAAATGCAGAGAGGTGGCATTTCTTAAAGCGCGAAAGTCTCACAGGCGACACCTGCCAGGGTTGTGCGGAAACTGTATATAGATATTTTTTTCGAAAAGTTTGCCACAAGGCATAAGTTGAGAAAGGGGGAATGGGATGCAAGAGATATGAAGTTAAAAGAAAGAGTGAAGTCCAGTTGCGCTTAGGTATTCGCAGAGGTTGACGGTGTAGCGATTGTCCATTGTCCACTTCTCGTAATCACAATCGCTGTTCTACCGTATAGGCCCACCTTCATGAGTAGCCGTTGTCTATTTGGAGTCGCTGCTGGACACGTCCACAACAAGTGACGCACATCACATATCTCAGGTGCAGTGCCACAGTGAGGGCACCTGTCAGTCACTGGCAGATCTTTATCACGCCAACGATGTCGTACAGATGGATGGGGTCAGAGCCGCCCCTGCCCGAATCCGGCGCACTGATACCTCCTCCTGCCGAGTAAGATTACTGGGGAGAGAGTGCGAACACGGAGGAATGAGAGAGTGTGTTCGCTGGCGCAGAACTTGAGAATCGGAAACGTGGGACAGGAACGGATCTGGGGGAAGAGGGGAAGGTGGTGGATCGCCTGATGTGTTTATGTGCGTCATAGCCTCCGCTTGAATATTATGTGGATCGCGAGCATGGCCGCGAATCCATTGTATGCGCACAGGGCATGGGTACTTTGAACAGAGCAAATGAATGGACTGTGTTATTTGGAATGTGCGTCGAACGGCCTTAAGCTGTTTAAGGGAAGTGGGAGAGCCTATGTAAAGATGAACTGCATTGAATGCAGGAACTGGCGGAAGGGAATAAATGGCATTGTAAATGGCTTGAAGTTCCAGTGCTAGAGGGGTGCACGTATCCGCGGTATATGCCACGTGAGTGTTCAGATGCGGATGAGAGGGACTATAGACAGAAGTAACTCCTCGCTCTGCAGTATGAGATGCATCGGTATATAATATGCACCCTTCAGGCAGATGTGCGGATGATACCGACGGCGAAGCAGTGGGGCGATTGTCCGTGAGCTGGCAGTACGACCATGGAGGTAGTGTCTTTAAACGATGGAGTTGTAAGACTGTTTGCGAGCTCTGTTTGCCATCCGCTGATCAATGAGTTCACTGAGCGTATTTAGCTGGGCGTACTCCTGAAATACTGGTAAGGCTGTTAGACGGGGGAGACATGTTATTGCACGCATAGCCTCACGATTGATGGCCTCAAGGGAGTCCCATTGTCTACGGGTGAGACGTTGAAACTGTGCCTGGTAGATTATACGCGGCTGGAGGAGAGCGAACAAGCTGGCGGGCCGTGTGAGCACGCTCGCCGCCAGATCGAGCGTATAGCTATGCGACGAATCAGACCTAGAGTAGCGTGAGCGGACTTACGGATGGCTGTCAGCCACGGGGCGCCAGTCCCAGAGGAATGAAGAAGAAGACCAAGAATTCGAACGGTTTGCGTCTGAGGAGTCAGGGTATTATCTATCAAAATTTATAGTGGGAGCTTTCCGTAAGCCAGCTTTATTTCCAATGCGAATGAAACAGGATTTTGTATGCGAAAGAGTTAGACCCAAAGGAGGGAGGCGAAATGTTAATACATCCAGCGCATTCCTGATGGACAGATGTATCTGGGTGACAGCACCATAAAGTTATATCATCGGCATATGCAAGCACGCGTATAGAAGGGCTGGTCTCTAGGGCTCGAACAAGTGTAATGAAGGCCACATTAAATAATGCAGGAGCGAGAACGGAGCCCTGGGGCACTCCTCTGTTTGAGGGGAAGTGACCAAAGGGCTTTCCATGGACACGCACACTGAACGTTCTATTTGTTAGAAAGGCATGAATGGAGAGGATAAACCTGTGAGGGAGACTAAGAGTTTTTAGGGAGGCAAGAATGGCTGAGTGAAGGATGTTATCATATGCCTTTGTTATATCTGTAGCGATAACGGTTCTAATAAGATGACTGTGCGGAGAGTGGTGAAGCACGTCAGCAGCCAAAGTAGCAAGACCGTCCTTCGTTCCTATTTGCGGGCGGAAGCCGATTTTGGATTCTGGATAACAATCACGGGATTCCAACCACCACGATAAGCGAGTGGCGAGAATATTTTCGTAAAGCTTGCAGATTGTTGGCGTCAGGGAAATTGGACGAAGGGCCGAGAAAGATACTGGAGGATGACCTGACTTCGGTATTGGAACAACAATATAATGCTTCCACTCGTCCGGCATGACACCAGAATGCCACACGTCATTGAATGCATCAAGCAGGGCCTGCAAAGCAGTCCCTTCCAAGTTGCAGAATAAGGAGTTAGGTATGCCGTCGTGCCCGGGGGCAGAGTTAGATTTGAGGCGTTCAATGAAGGCCAGCAGCTCTGCCATGGTTAGGTCAGAAGTAATCTCATCGAGGGGTTTGGTAACCGGTAAGCAAGATGGAGAAGTCGAGGTGGAATCGTAGTGTAGAAAAAACTGTCTGGCCGCCTGTTTTGCGAATGTGTCCATCCTCATCCACATTCATCGCAAGGCGAATGCTCTCCCTGTAATCAGAAACTTGAGAAGAGCGCTCCATGGCGTGAAACACTCGCCAAAGTTGTCGATTACCCTGCTTGGAGGACAGGCGCTCACACCAAGCAGCCCAACGTTGCCTTCCTAGACGCTTTTCATATCGCCTCGCACGTGCGGTAGCCCGGTGAAGAGCGGGGATAGCCGATGGGTCATCGGGGTAACGAGCAGCATAATGATCCGCCTGGCGACGCAGAGCCCAAAGATTCAGGAGGTGGATGTCCGGGTTTGGCTCGTCTTCATTTACAGTGGTGGTAATCGTGTGGGACGCAAGAACAGCAGCGAGAGTAGACAATGCTGATGATGGGGTGAATTCAGATAAGCGATTGTCTGCGCGTACACGTCCCATGATGCGTCCCATGATGTTATTCGTACGCTATGGCGTATTTTACGTATGCGCGAAGGAGTGAGATAGATAAAGATAGGACTGTGATCACTACCCCAGGTATCTGGTTCAACAGCCCAACGAGAGCTACCGGAGCCTACCGACCAAGTCAAATCAGGTGAATAAGGCCCACCTCGTGGACGGGTAGATGTATGCGGGTGGATTAAAGGATGAAAAGAATTATCTGAAAAGCTGCCCTCGATGTGTGCACCCCTGGGAGAATCCAATGGGTAACCCCACGAGGTGTATGCGCCGTTGAAGTCTCCACCGACTAGAATAGGTACACGCGAGTAGGTAGAACGCAGAAAACGAACCCATCCAAGATTAGGAGATGCGGAACCAGGACGGCCATAAAAGGAAACTAGAATAAGTGGCGTGCGTACAGGCTTAATTAGGAGCGCTACAACCTCTTGGCGTGTGTTACACCACCGTGAAAGGTGGATCGGTGTTTGGGGACCTGAACTGTGAATATAAATTTCAGATTTACCTTGGCTGAGGGAAGAGGTGATACAACGGCGATCAGGAATGGAAGGTGAATGGTAAGCGCAGAATCCTGAAAGGCGAGGAAGTGAGTTATGCTCTTGAAGTAGGAAGGCCCACGCCTTTAGCTTTTTGTCGCGAAGACGGATGTTCACTTCAGAGGCCTTATTCGCAAAGCCTCGACAATTCCACTGCACCACCAGAGATAGTGCATTATCCATTGCGAGGCCGAAGAGATTCTACGATGAAGGAGGTCCGTAAGGGCTAATATTTTATCCACTATCGGGTTAGTCACGGTTAACGGGTTGTCTGCAAGTGATTGGAGTTTGATGCTTATTGGAGGTGATTCATCTGAAATCTTATCACGAGGTATTAGACTTTTTCGAGAGGGGTGAGAGCGACGCTGTTCTCGGAGCTGGGTGAGTTCTTCTAGATGTTGGCGAGCCTCTGCAATGGCATTGTCTAAAACAGCGTCTTCATCTGCGGCATCCACATGCGATTGGTGCACTGGCCGTTTTGGTGTACCATTTGATCCATGAGGGTGAGTCGTTTGTGCGTATGAACGATGCTGAGAAGACGTATGGTGAGCAGGTGGGCCAGTAAAGGAAGTGCAGGGAAGTCAGTTTCGTCACATCTAAGAGCAGCTAAGCGATTACTTGTAGGAATATCTGTTTTTCCAGGTGGCTTGCGCGACGGACTCGTTCGCTTCTTCTTTGGATAAGCGGGGGAGCGCATGTCATGATCCACCGATTTGCATAAAGCGCTGTTAGTTCATTCATGTCGGCCACAACTGCCGGATTAGGGCAGGTATTTTGTATGGGCCCTTCTTTATGGCAGTGATAACAAAATATACGACGAGGTCGGAAGGGCTGTGGTTTGATAATCGCACCATAATAGGTCAGGTACTCAGGTAGAGTCAACGAGTCTTGTAGGGTGAGTAGGTATGAACCCCGGTGCCCCAGAGGCCTTGCTTGCAACACTGCGTGAGTTGAACAATGAATGTTTGCTCGCACCTCCTCAGAAGGACTGCTGTCGACATGGTAAACCACGCAGCGGAGGGTGTCAGGGCCAGAGGCAAAATATATTTGCACAGGGACATGCTTATTCGCATCCAGGGGAATTTGAGTAACTGCACACATTTTCAGGGCGTCCACCAAGGATGGCAAGTTCACCGTAATGGTGTTCGATGGGCGGTGGACGACAAATCCACAGTAGTTAGCAGAACCTAGAACTTGGTCAATTGTGGCTTGCACACACCGGGGAGGGATAGTCGTTATATCAAAGCGCAATGTAGGCTTGATGGTGATGCGGAACGAGTTAGCAGCAGGTGGAAGCGAGACTCGACTCACCGGCGGCATCTGTGGTGGTGTCAGGGGCTGACACGCTGTAGTTGGCCTTGGAAGGGAAGACTGAATTGGTGCGACGGGCACAGTTCCTTGAGGGAGGGTTACAGGCACAGAGGCTGAGGAACAATCCATGGGACAAGCCGAAGTCGTTACACCCGAAGACGAAGCGGACTGGGGACATGTAGGCGTCGAAGATTGCGTGGACGTGGATGCTGCGTCAGGTTGTAACACAG
Organism: Amblyomma maculatum; assembly: GCF_055883805.1. Lineage (NCBI taxonomy): Eukaryota > Metazoa > Arthropoda > Arachnida > Ixodida > Ixodidae > Amblyomma > Amblyomma maculatum. The sequence goes on along the minus strand of NC_139352.1, from coordinate 5,584,451 downwards.
CGGAAATCCGCACCGCTGTCGTCGGTGGAGCAGAATCCATGCAGGCGCGTAGCCCATGCAGCCTCGCTCGGCAACGCTCACCTTTCAGGCAATTACTTTTGATATGAGGCCGCCAGTCTAATTGGTAGTGGTAAAATACACCCTTTAAGGATTCAACCTGTGGGATTTGTGAACCGCAATACGCAAGGGAGATGTAAAGAGGGTGTGCCGGTGGGAAAACGAGTACTGAGGATTTCTTCACGTTAAGAATTAATTTTACTTTACCGAGCCAAACTTCAAGGGCATTCAAGTAGGCTTGTAATAGCTGGTATAAAGAATGAACTTCTCGTGCAGAAGAGAAAAAGGCAATATCATCGTGTACCGTCCGGAACTCGCACTTGCCGGAGAAAGTGTGACAGATACTGCGCCTTTCATTTCCTGTAAACCAATTATAATTATATGTAGCACTGCAACGAAGGCCGACAAGAGGCTAACGATGGGAGGCAAATGACAGGAGATGAAGGGTAAGCTTTCGCCATTTAAGAGACATCTGAGTAATACAGCGGCATTAAGGTATACGTAATATATGCCTTAAGTAATATAACTGATCGAGACTGCCGTCAGCCGCATGGACCAACACCTATCTCACTTCTCGGTGGACCCCTCCACCGTGCCGTGAAGGAAGGGACAAAGGTAGGAGTGAAGAAGAAGAGAAAAAGTTGCAGTGGTGAGAGAGGGGAAGTTTTATTTACACAATGAGGCCTCCTCAGTTCAGGACCTCATTCGGAGCTATAGCCTATGCGCAATCCGCGATCCTTTAATGTGATTAGTCACCGCGCGTTCCACTGCGCATGCTCGGATTGTCTTGCGCGGCAGCGTCAGATGGGGCCACATGTCACACAGTAGCACGCATGCTGCAGCGTCGGGATCAATTACTGAGGGTAGCGGACCACGGTGACAGATCGTGTTACGTTCTACAGTGACATCACGCGCGGTACGGGCGCGTCGTTTGAGATGGTGCTTACATTGCCTTTTTAGTTACAGAAAGTACGGAATATGCCTACGGTAGGCGACAGAAGCATATTCTCACTTCAATAATGGCAATCGTTGCAGTTAGCAAGATTTTACCCACTTTCGCTGTCTTCATTTTCTAATTGTTCACTACACGACTTTTGTTGATGTGATTAACAGACTCCTTCCATTGATAGTTACATAAAATAAATATGATTTGCCGTGGGCAATATGCCTCAATCTCTTGAATCGCATTCCGTGTATTATGTACCGAAAATCTAACCCAGGACTTGGGAAGAATAATCTGCCTTTATCAGGCAGCGCTAGAGGACATGTTACAGTCTTTTAAATTCTCTCAAGGGTGTTTAGGGTATATAGCCACAGCTTGACGCTTTCTATCAGATTTCGCGGGAAGTGCATCACACTTGAAGTGTGTAATCTAATGTTCATCGGTATTCTAATGTTTCGTGTGTACTTCCTAACTAAAGCAGGAAATCGAAAACAAAAACCAATCTTTCCCGGCGGTGTGCAGTTCGAGAGTATACATTTGGACGGATTCAATTCAGGACGAGCTCGGACGACAATAGGCCGCCAAGCACTTCCACTCTCGGAATTCAAAGCTCGAAAAATGAATGCGCCGGGAACGTTTACAATGCGCGATTCATCCGAGCTTGTGTATACATGTATAAAACTGCGGTCGCACCGCTCAGCGCACGTTCGCGAATACCTGTCCGCCTCCCTTTGTGTATACGCCGAAGCGTGGGGCGATCAAGGTATAGGCTTGGTACATATACTCCCAGTCGCCACCGTTCCCGATGAGACCCCCGAGTCGTTGTACGTCGGCGCAATGTGCTTTGGTGATACGTAATCCTCGAAATTAAACGAGTTCGCAATCCAGCCGTGGGTCGGCGCCATATGGCGTCGTCGACCGTCGACCGCCCAGTTGCCGGAGCGTATATGCAGTTTGCTTCTTCCGAGTGGCTGGACGCCCGGTCGAACCCTGGCAAGCTTCACAGAGCAGTGACTCAGAATGTGTATACTACAGCGATTAATCGAAATGAGCCCCCCTCCCCCCCCCCCCCCCCCTTTTTTTTTTTTTTTTTTGTAAACAGTGTTAAACTACAATACGATCATGATGAACGTCAGTGCTCTATTTAGTTTCTGACATCGGAGGGAAAAACTTGAAAGCAGCATTTCCAGGGATAGTGGCTTGGAGGATTGACGCGGAGTAATATAGCGCTAATTCGCCTCTCGTCAACCGCGGCTGGTCAACGTAAAGAAACGTGAGAAAGCGCTCAGAAGCTTAGCATTCGGTCAGTATACATGCAGAGTTTCTTCGTCGTCACTTTTGTTAGCAGTGGGATATCCTTTAGATGGGACTATTCGACGTATTTTGTGAATCGTTTAGAGGTGAACACCGGAGCTATCTCAAAGTCTTAGAAACGCCCGTTTTATTGCACTCTTTTGTTGGCAGAATTAGAAAATATGGTTAGGGTGAAAGGCAAAAACAGTTCCGGTAACTTCTGTTCTGTACCGAGCAATCGCATGAGCAGCTAAGCCAAATCTAAGCCAAATCTTATCTGTGGTGCATTCCAGAATGCATGAGCCTGCTCATGTATAAAGTAGAAAAGAGGATAGCGGCCACTATAATCAGCTCCTCCGTATCAATAAATTCTTTAGTACTAGTTAATCACCGGCGGCCTGATACCGTATTCTCATTTGATGACACCATTCCAGGGAATGCTAAGAATTTGTCTGCCAATGTATTAAATGACCTTATATAGATGTACCTAGGCAATTTTCTCAACTATATTGCCATTTTTACGGATACCTCGCAGCAGAATGAAAAAGCAGCTATTGCCATACTCCCGTGCTCTTGACTGGAGTTATTCATTTTGGATCTCTGACTATACGCCTATTTTTTTTTTTAGCTGAGTTTCTGGCCGTTGAGTTGGCCCTAATAAAAATTCCTAATACTTCTAAGGTAATTTTACTTTCTGACAGTCTTTTCGTCTTGACAGCGCTCGAAAATTCGATGATAATCTGCTCTGCCGTTCCCTTTATGTTTTTTATTCCACCTCATATTGTAGAAGTACGCTTTTACTGGGTCCATGGCCACTGTAGTATTAAATCTAATAAGAGGGCTGATTTTTTAGAAAATTAAGTACGCCCTTTGGGGCCCTATTTTCCCGTACATCCCAAATACTGCCTACTTAACTATAGCACGCTCTCAACGCCACCTGAGCCGTGAGCCTCTCCTTGCTACAGCGGATAATCGACATCTGAAATGGCCGGTGTGCGGATGTGTACTTCAAGGCAAAGTGAGGTATCCATGACTCTCGTGTGCTGCAGAATACCGCAATTAAATCGTTATGTCGTTCGCGTTTACCTCTTACTAACCTTTGTGAGTTTTGTAGCGAAACTGAGTCCGTATAGACCATTTTTTTCTCTTCCAGCGGTTCGCTTCTACTCTATCCGTACAATTTACTTAGAGACCCCCCTTGCCAGGTAAGAGCTTCCTCTCATTCTTCCCATTGTCCTCTCCTTCGGGGCAAGCGTCAAGTAATATGCCTTGAAACCAGTGCGCTTCTGTTCACGATTATATAAACTTACCAGGTAGATTCCACTGCTAAAATGAGAATTCATTGCTTTTTCTTTTCCTTTTGATTTTTTTGCTTGAATTCTAGTCTAACACTCATAATTATCTGAATGCTTCACTGCTTGTCTACATATCTTTAGTATCTGCAATACACCCTGGCCAATTCCGCTGTGGATGTGGGCCAAATTATGACTGAGAACATCATCATAATCATCGCCAGCTCTTCGATGCCTGCAGGGTCTTCCATTCTCGTGGCCTTGGACGAGAGGAGAAGAAAACGTCAGAACCTTGCCGCGTGCTGAGAAGACTGTTCGTGCAAGCGCGAGCAGCCGCCATTGCTTTTGGTCCGACGCCTTAGTTTCCTAAATAGCAGGTCAGCCTAAAGCCCTTGGAAAGGATCTCCTGCTCAGCTGGAGGGGAAACTCTTCGACCATGCACCGTCGGCAGAATTCCAAGAGCGGCCGGCTTGACTATTTCTACAACACGCTGTACCGCACCGTGATCGAGCACCAGGACCCCGTGACCGGTCTGATACCGGGCCAAAAGTTTAGCGGCCACCATGCCTGGGTCCGCGACAATGTGTACTGCGTACTCGCGATGTGGGCCCTTTCCCTGGCATACAAGAAGAACGCCGATGTCGACGAGGACAAAGCCACGGCCTACGAGCTCGAGCACCGCTCCGTGAAGCTCATGCGGGGGCTCCTCGTGTCCATGATGAACCAGAAGGACAAGCTCGAGCGGTTCAAGGAAACGCAGAGCGCAACCGACTGCCTGCACGCCAAGTTCGACGCGGCCACTGGCGAGGCGTGCGTGGGCGACCAGGACTGGGGCCACCTGCAGATCGACGCAACGTCACTGTACTTGCTTGTCCTTGCCCAGCTTACTGCATCGGGAGTGCAGGTTATCTTCAACTTGGACGAAGTTGCCTTCATACAGAATTTGGTGTTCTACATCGAGAACGCGTACTGTATCCCGGATTTCGGCATGTGGGAACGCGGCGACAAAACCAACCAGGGAATTCGCGAGCTCAACGCAAGCTCTGTGGGTGCAGCCAAGGCAGCGCTGGAAGCCATGAGTGAATTGGACCTGTTCGGGTGCCGGGGTGGGCCAGCCTCTGTCATCCACGTTCTGTCAGACGAGACGCAGAAGTGCGACGCAGTGCTTCGCTCCATGCTGCCCAGGGAGTCAAATTCCAAGGAGGTGGACGCGGCTCTCCTGTCGGTGGTAGGATTTCCTGCGTTCGCCGTCGATGAACCCAGTATCATTTCCCAGACTCGCACGGCTATAGTGCAGAAGCTGCAAGGAAAATACGGCTGTAAGCGATTTCTTCGCGACGGATACAAGACCGCTCGTGAGGACTCGAGAAGACTACACTACGAACCATGGGAGCTGCAAGTGTTCGAAGGTATTGAATGCGAATGGCCCCTCTTCTTCTGTTACCTTGTCATCGACGCCTGCTTCCGCGAAGATAGGAACGAGGTGGACAAGTACTCTGAACTTCTTGACCGATTACTGATCAAAACTGACGATGACCTTAAGCTAGTGCCCGAAATGTATACTGTTCCCGCAGATGCTGCGAACCGGGAATGCGAACATCCCCACACTCAGGTACGGGTGCCTATCGGAGAGATCCCTTTCATGTGGGCTCAGTCGCTGTATATACTGGGTAAACTTCTCGAGGAAGAATTCTTGGCTCCTGGCGAACTGGACCCGCTTAACAGGCGTTTGAGATCCTTGCCGAGACCCGAATTGATAGTCCAAGTGGTCCTGTTGGCTGAGGATGAGAAAGTGAAAGAAAAAATATCCATAATCCACCCGGAAATTCAGACGGTGGCAGAAGTTTACCCCTTCGAAGTTCATCCAGCCCACATGCTTGGCGAGCTGTACTCACACCTTGGAAAGCACAACAAGATGGCGCTATCCGGGCGCCTGTCTAAGGACGTCGGACTGGTTGCTACCAGCAAGATATACCAGGTGAAGAACAGGACATGCGTCTTCACGCCGCAGAACCTTGACAGCCAAGAGTTTCACTTGTTGAATGATGTAGACCTCTTCGCTAGCACGCTTCGATCAGACGTAGCCATGATTCGTGCCCACTGGAACGTGCCCGGACGGCCCACTATGGTCGTGACCATTAGCTCGAGGCATCTGATTCATGACAAAGTTCCCAACAGTCTCCGCAAGACTTTGAAGAAGCTCGTCAGTGGCTACGTGCATGGCACGCGTGTCTCCCTGAAACGCATTGAAGAGTTCATCAGAACGTCGTCCGTGGCTAGCCTAGATTTCCTCAGAAATTATGAGTTTGGCGAGCCCGATAATCTGCCTGCCATTGTGCAAGACTACCTTGACAGCGAGATGGCTGCGTGCCCTCCTAGCCGCAGCCCGGGGAGTATATCACTGGTACCGCAGAGGAGCTCATCGCAGCCGCGTGTCAGCATTGCGGGTTCCCCTGTAACTCTCGGTCGAGTTAAATCGGTTGCCTCGGGTCTCATCCGTCGGTCTCGATCACTTACAGGACAGGAGAGTCCTGACGACCCATTCACAACGCTCGTCAGTCCCGGAACATCAGCACAGGCCTCCCTGATGCCTTCCCGGCTGGTCTCGCGCAGGTCTTCTTACGAAGAGGATCAGCTTGTGCCATTCCGGTTTGTCTCCGAGTTCCAATTTGACCAAGTCACAGATTTGGAGCTGCTCACGACCCTACGCGAGACGGAATCGATGGAGGAGCAGGGCGACATACTGCAGTACTTATCCATCCACAAGGGCTTCAACTGGGACACCGGTTTGGGGCGTCCTCAAACAGTGGTCACCGTGTGGAACCTTTTCCACGATTTTTATGACCGCGCTTGCCAAGAGCATAAATGGGGTCTCGTGCGCCACTTTGCTGGGTCTCTCGGCAAGAGAGTCGAGGATCTTGCCAAATCTGTGACTGACCTGCTTGTGCGGCAGAAGCAGGTCACGGTGGGCATGCCTCCACACAACGAGCAAGTCATCACGCGCCCGCTTTCCAACAAGGAACTCCGTAACATCATAAGCGAAGTGCACAGGGGAGACCAAAGCATGGCCATGCTTACGCAGGAGCTGCTGGCCTACTTGGCCGTTTTCATCCAAACGGACTCGCACCTATTCGAGGGGATGCTTCGCCTGCGTGTCGGGCTCATCATACATGTGATGGCATCGGAACTGGCACGCACTGCTCGAATTAAGGACCAAGACACTGCCGAACTGCTGCTCAGCCTGAGCCCGTACGAGATGCAGTCGCTACTGCTAACCATTCTGAGCGGTCGTGAACTCATCGGCCTGCAGACTATCTCGGCGGCGGAATCCATGCACACCAGCTTCGTTTCATACAAGCGTAGCTTGGCGCGAACGTTTGTGCACGACGCAGAGACGAGCGAAGGCTTATTGGTGGCCCCAGCAGATAACCAGCATGGGCTGTGGCAGCGAAGGAGGCGCCTGGACGGCGCCCTCAATCGCGTGCCCGTGGGCTTTTACTCGTGCGTCTGGTTCGTCCTCGAGCGCTGTCCGGGAGTCTGGATTCGCGGCCAATGCCTGCCATGGGGCCTCACCAGGGAAATGACAGCCGGGGAATTCAAGTTCGCGCTCAAAGTCGAGGAGATGCTGAACAGGATCCCCGAGCCCGAGTACCGGCAGCTCCTGGTGGAGACGCTTATGGTCCTCAGCATGGCCGTGGATTCGGGAACCATGAAAAAGTTCCAGGAGCCGGTGGACGTCGAGCGCATTGTGCAACGTGCCCACAACCTCTTCCTCGAAGACCAGCGCCTGTGTGAGGGTGACTCGACGCTCTGCTGCTGCGTGTCGCCGCCAATCATCCCTTGTGAGGCGAAGGTGGGGATCTGCGAGCGCTTCTACGACTCAGCACCCAGTGGTGCCTTTGGCACAATGACCTACCTGGTGCGCGCTTTGGCGTACAGCTTCCACCAGCTGACCAATGTACTGGCGGATTGTCCCGTGTCTTGATTACGGGCTATATTTTTAGGGAAAGTTTATCTGCATCATTACCTACGAGTGTTTCGACAGTTTCATAGTTTAGGCATACACGTGGAACAGAACTGAAGTCGACGCACAACCACGAGTGAAATTAGGAACCCGCTTTGCAAAACGATATCTGATAGCAAGCTTTGTCTGTACGATATAGCTTCGATAAACCATGCGAGGAAGCGGGAACCAACTCTTTACTATATGCAACGCTGACCAAATCTAACCATACATACATGCTAAGAGTGCTATGTTAGACGCAGTTATTGCGGCGCGTTTCCAACGTGGAAGCATGCTTGTCACCCGTTTGGCTGGACTATATTGCTGTGAATCGACATTACCTTGAGATGGTGCTTGATGGTATTTTTTTTAATCTGCACCGCTCTACGCATTGAATATGTGCGTTATCCCGTAGCGAAAGTGAAATTTTTTAGCGCTTTTGTGTGTACGCTATAAATACCAGTGTATAAACCCCCAGCGATTGTGGTGTTCTGGCAATGCCAAGTGAGCTTAGAAGCAAAGGGATGTGCTCACAATAGCTGCAGACGGGACATCCAACAAGTCGTCGATGTAAGTTGCTGCCCACCGATGCACGTTGACTGTACATATGATTTGACAATGCATAAGTGCGATGAATCACATGGGTCTTACCTTGATGGAATGTATACTGAGGTGTTTTAATGCGTACAGCATACGTCTGCAATTTCAATGGTCTATTACCTCCACATAGGGAAAGTGATTCCAACAAAGAGCACAGTATATGGCGCGGTAGACTGACTTGGCGAATAAATATCGTATAGGCGGCATGCGGTCTTCTCGCAATATATTATGCTTTAATTAAGACTGAGAATGTTGAAATACAAGACTCTTTATGCTCCCTAAATGCACGGCCAGTTGCTCTATTACCAGTGGCGGAAACAGGGATTACAGTAGCGTAAAGTAATCAGGTCATCTTGATTGACCGGCAGTGTGCACAGGTTTTCCTGGCGACCAGCTCTGAGTTTAAGGCGATGAATGTTGCCCTTGTGACACGGGTGAGATGAATCTTATAACATGAGTAAAATGGCATCAAATTGAGTGCACCAGAATTAAAGCGACCATGGGGTCCCTGTATACGAACAGCATCGCAATATAATGATGTCCTCAGTCAAAATGGCACATACCCACGGCGGGGGATTGGCCAGGTTACATTGCAGATACTAAATATATACGGTCAATGAGTGGAGTATTTAGATAAATATATATAGGTGTTTAACTAGAATTTGGAAAAAAAAAATAAAAAGCAATGAAGTCTCATCTAGCATAGGAATCTGTCTGATGAAGTTATGTAATCATGAACAGAATTGCACACTGCTTTCAAGGCATATCTCATGACGCTTGCCCCGAAGGAGAGGAGAACTGGAATGGTTAGAGGAACTGTTCTAATCTAGAAAGGGGAGTCACTAAGTAAATTTTACGGAGAGATGCGAACCGCCGGCAGAAGAGGAAAAAAAAAAATGTACTATGGATTCAGTTTCTCCGCAAGACTCACAGAGGTTAGTAACGGATAGACCCGAACGACAGATACAGATTTAGTTGCGGTATTCTGTAGCGCAAGAGAGTCATAGACACCTCACACTGCCTTAAACTACACATGCGCCAACGCCAAGGCCATTTCAGGTGTTGGTAATCCGCTGCTGAAAGGAAAGGACCGTGACTGAGGTAATGGAGACGTTGGAAATTTTGAAATCGTGCTAAAGTTAAGTAGACGGTATTAGGTATGTACGGAACAAGAGGTTCACCAAGGGAGGATTGCGCTAAAAAATACGCCCTCTCATTAGATGTAATGCCACAGTAGCCAGGGATTCAGTGAAAACGCATTTCTGTAATATGAGGGGGAATAAAAAAAAACAAAGAACAAAAAAACAAAACGGAACGGTAAAGCAGACTATTCCTCGAATTTTCGAGCGCTGCCAACACGGATAGCCTGTCACAAAGCAGAATATTTATCTTAGAGATATCACTAGAAATCTTTATTAAGGCCAACTTAATAGCCAGAAGCTCAGAAACAAATATAGGCATATAGTCAGAGACCCGAAATGAATAACTTCCGTCAAGAGTCCGGGAGTATATGCCAATAGTTGCTTTTTCATTCTGCTGGGAGGCATCTGTAAAAATGGCAATATGGCTAAGAAAATTGTCTAGATACTCCTCTATAAGGCCATTTATTACATTGGCAGACAATTTCTTAGTATTCCCTTGGAGAGTGTTATCAAGTGAGATTACAGTATCAGGCTGCCGGTGATCAACTTGTACTAAATAATTTATTGATACGGGAAGTTTCGACAACAGGGAATTGGTAAACACAACTTGAGGGAGCTTATACCTAGGCCAAATATTATCAAAGAAGTGTGATGGGTTCGAAGTAAATATGGGGTTAGCCAATCCAGGAACAGGCTCCAAAGACCTTAAAAACGTACGTACAGTGAGAAGCTGAAACCGCGAATTTAGATGAGGTATCCTAGCTTCGAAGTACAGCACAGCATTAACCACTCCTTTGGGGAGACCTAAGCAAAGGCGCAGAGCTCGTCGTTCCAAAACAAGCAGGGGTTCAAGGTTGTACCTTGGGTACCTATAAAAGAGAACGGAGCCGAAGTATTGACCGCACGTCTTATAAAGCATGAGCAGAGTGTCCCGACGCATACCATATTTTTTGTTGCTGATTTTCACCAACCGGCCAAGGGCACGTTCACCTTTAAGCACAAGATTTCTAATTTGGGGCCTCCAGTCTAACTGTGAGTCGTATATTATATCTAAATATTTAACAGAACCAACCTGCGGGATTAGGATAGAAATGATATGACAAAGAAATATTAGAAGGGGTTGCCTGTGGGAATACGAGGACGGCACGTTTGCTGACATTTAAAGCTAACCTTAGGCTGTCCAGCCAGACTTCCAGAGCATTTAGATAATCTTGTAACAAGCGATATAGGTTGTGAATATTTGTGGCGGAAGCGAAAAAAGCAATAACGTCTGCATACACAAACTTTGACGGCCGGGTGAATAGTAATATCACGCATTAGTATATCAAACAATGGTTGAGAGGTCTGAGCATCGGAGACGTACTATAACTAAGGCGTTTTCCAGAATGCATGTGCACGCGCAGTGGCAGGGGTGCACGACAAGGTGTGGCGCGTGTGTGGAGGACTTTCATACGCAGCTCTTTGGCGAGCATATTTGTAGGTAAGAAGTCGGCTGCCTGAAATAACTATTTCCCCGGCTTGAAGATGAGCAGCGTTTGGTCACCGAGGGCGCTGTATTACTTTAGACGAGATGAAATCGTCGGTTTCTGTTCTCCGAAATCTCCTGGCCCGGATTGTTTAAGTACTGAGTTTTACAAACGTTTATGCCTTGCCTATAAGACCTGCCCTATTGGTAGCCTTCAGTGCTGCTAATGCGTAGGCTTTTTACCTTTCATCTGCGATACCAGTCACACAATAGTGGTCCCAAAAAGCAGATATGATTACAGGCTCAGAACTATTGAAGGTCATTGTACGATATCCTTATGCAACTTAGATTACAAAATGACAAGTGAAGGTTCAAGGTTTTTTCTTCTCGTCAGCAGCTTGTAGCGCTAATCTATTATGGCCGCATCAAGTATGTTTATCAAAAGCCGTAGTATCCAAAACCGTATCCATATCGCACGCTCCATGTTAGAGCGCCAGATGAGGTTACACGAGCGGCTTTAATTGAGATATATTAATGGGGAGAAAATTGGCAGTAGATTAGCTCTGGTTAAACCTGGCAAGTTGCGCAAGCAATACTACAATGGTTGCGCTTAAGGTTCGGCATATAGTGTAGCTGCAGCTGTAGCTTGACGTGTTTAGCCACGATTAAAGACGCGATACACAATGAATGACTAGTGTTCTTTGTCTAGCAGCGTCTTGCGCTCTTCGCAATTTGCTAGCCGTTGTTCACGTTCTTCAGCAGTCTCTTGAGCCCATTGCCGTTTTCTGGCTTCGGCGCATCGCCGATGCTTCTCCTTGTAAGACCACATAGCAACTGATTTACCCGGACGCGAACTCCTATTTCTCTCTTTCCACTTTCACTCCTGTTAGCGATCGTCTTTTTTTATTACTGCGCAATTCCGTACCCTGGGCGGCGGCCGTCCGCCTCTTGGACCCTGAGTGGTGTGCCCCGACCACCGCTTTGGCGCACGATCACCTGGATTTCGACGCGTGCATGCAACATAGGACCTTGCTCGCATCGCATGCGGTGAGAGAGCGCGCTCCGTGGAACGCCAGGAGTGCGAAGTCCGTGAGGACAGGAGTGAGCGGTGCGTCAGCTTTCGTTCTAGGCGTCCGCCGGGGATACGCGATGGCTCGAAACCTGGCGCAGTATTGCTTACGCAATAAAAACCTTTGATAAGGTGCTACATTATTGTTTTCTTTTTGCAATGCAATCATCAGTCACAATCTTACGGTGACGTTGTCTTTTTCTGTTCTGATAAAAGGAGAGTTCTGTAGAGGTTTTGCATGCAGTGAGCAGTTTTGTGAGAGTTGGGGAGCGGCTTTCAAATTTCATAAATCGAAATGGTTTTGGCCTTTGACACTGGAATGTCCTTCGGGTACCTACACAGCTCAAGTTGGCCAGGATGCTACTGGGCTCCTCATCAAAACTCTTCTGACTCGGTGGCAAACCAGCCGCTTCTGCAGTTCAAAGAAATCATAAAGCATTATAGCGACAACCACAACCTTTTCCTGGCTCCTGCAAAGGGGCTGAGTAAGGCGGGGGAAAGAACTTTAAGGCGCCTGCAAACAGGCGCTCTCTTCTGTCCTGCAATTTCAAAACATTGATACTAACACGAATGGGCGATGCCCGCACCGTGGAGAGACTTGTGATATCTGTCACATGGTATGGGCCTGTACTCGAAATCCTCACCTCCCCCCTTCCCCTACCCCTTCCCGAGTGGCATGGGAGACTGCCCTCCTCAACTGCTCCACACTGGAGTCTCAACGGGCTCTGGTGAAACGGGCGCGAGACGAGGCCTCGTCGTGCGGTGTCCCGGACTAGGGACGCCGACCATGTAGCGGGGCCACTCTGTGGTTCCCAAACTCAAATTAACCAATAAACGTTTCCACCACCACCTGCACAGCCTCTCCAGAAAACAGAATACACAAGTTCTGACTCAACCATTATTTAGTGCACCGCTGTATTGGCAGCCTCGCCTCTTAGGCAACAAGGTATTAAAGCGGGTGCAACACATGTGTGTTCAGCAAAATGTTTTCTTTAATTTTACACTTCGACGTTACCTGTCAAAACGTGAATGCTAAAGGGATGTGTCTGGGTCACTGGACTCCTTCTTTGTCAGCAGCCAGAGACTATTGATCAGGGCTTTGTGTTTTGCCGCATGCATGTTTCCTTTTCTTTTTCTGGGAGAGGGGAGGGATTCTTCAAAGGACTCCCAGAAAAGACTGAAATCACGCCCTATAATGTAGCGTTCTGCCTACTACTGAATGTTCGAAAGTTCCATGTGAGTTTTTTGCGATCGCTAGACTGCATAACCTCTAGGATAGCCGCTAATGGACTGCTACGCGCAGTTGCCACGTTTATCTACGTCTCGGTTCAGAAAATAGTTGGTACGGGAATATATGCTGCAGCAGATGGACTCCCTGTCTGGCTGCCTTTTAACGCGAAAGCTTTTGTTGGCTTATCAGCGGCATGGACAGAACCTTTCAACCGAAGTGTCCGCACGAACTTGTAGTAATCAATTTTATGGGTAACTAATAAAACAGAATTGATTAAGGACATAATGTAGATAGTAAAAATAATTAAGTGACAGTTTTAAATGCCGGGCAATTTGAGCGATCTATGCTGTGGACAGAGCGTGTCCGCACGAATAATCAAAAATTTTGACCGAAATTGCTAACCTATAATTTGAGTATGGCCAACTCATAACTCATGGGGCTGAAACGTGGAGGCTAACCAAGAGGGTTCTATAGTTGAGGACAACTCAGAGGGCAATGGAACTAAAAATGGTAGGGGTAACATTAAGAGATAGGAAGTGTGTAGAGTGGGTCAGAGAAATAACTCAAGTTATTGACATTCTAGTGGAAATAAGGAAGAAGGAATGGACATGGGCAGGACATGTAGTGCGAAGAGAGGATAACCGGTGGTCGCTTAGGGTAACAAACTGGATTCCAAGGGAAGGAAAGCGTAGCAGGGGGCGGCAGAAAATTAGGTGGGTGGATGAGGTTAAGAAGTTCGCAGGGGTCAAGTGGATGCAGCTAGCACAGAACCGGATTAATTGGAGAAATATGGGAGAGGCCTTCGCCCTGCAGTGGGTATAGTCAGGCTGATGATGATAAACTCACATCGTGGAGTCTAAATCTCGGCGTGCATGCGTGCGGGAGTGTGTGTGTGTGTGTGTGTGTGTGTGTGTGTGTGTGTGTGTGTGTGTGTGTGTGTGTGTGTGTGTGTGTGTGTGTGTGTGTGTGTGTGTGTGTGTGTGTGTGTGTGTGTGTGTGTGTGTGTGTGTGTGTGTGTGTGTGTGTGTGCGCGCGCGCGTGCGCGTGCGTCTGTGTATGTGTGTTATGGGCTATCAGGCTGCTGCTTGGCTAATTAAGGCTGGAGACCAGTCAGTTGTGCTTCTAAGTTCTATAGCTGTACAGAGAAATAAAACTTTGGCGACAGCATCGTGCTTCCAGGCAGCGGCCACCAAAGCTGATATGTTTGCGCCGCCACGGGTTCGAAACCCAGGCTCGGCACTTACTTGCCACGTTTCTTCGATTTCTTTGTGCGAGTCTACCTGGTTTCATACAAACATGCAAACAATATGGCTTATCATTGGACTGAGAGGTCTGGCGCTAACAGACACACTGAAATTATTTCATAAAAACGAGATATTAGATGCGTTGCCTTTTGCGCGAACTTCAATGAGGGTAAGCTGCCACATTGCTTCGCTATAACCCGCTTTATTATACCACTCTCAACATATGGAGATGAGATTGCTGTTATTTAGGCTGGACTAGAAAAACAAAGGGCAGCCACGGGCGGCCGACAGTCCGGAGTGAAGAGCCCAGTTTCTTTAATACCGAGATATCGGACTCGGCTCGGCTGTTGACAGCGAGGATGAAAAAATGAACTGTCGCACTTAACGGTGTTTATATAGCACGATGCTTTCACAGGTTGTGACATTTTGTGTCGCATATTTTTCCAGTCGTTGAGATAGGTTTTTGTAACCTCTTTTCTCGCGCAAATATTTCCGCGTCGTGACGGGAAGGTAATGGGCTCCGAACTGTTTTCTGTCGACATTTTTATAGCGACTGGTCATTTATCGAGTCCACCTACCGGAATTTATTTGCAAAATACGCGGAAAAGAAGGAAATAAAAAAAGCCAATGCATGCGCAGCTTTGCGGTTGGATGCGGCTGGCAGTGAGTACACTATAAATTTCGTGCGGGGTCATTTGTCCCCGGCTGTGGAGTCCACAAGTGTCTCGCGTCAGGAATCCGGAATAAATGGCGTTTTGTTGCCCAGCCGTTGCCAGCTTGAGGCAGGTCATGTGAGTGCTTGTTTGTTGAGAGGAGAGAGGGAGAGCGGGGAAAGGGGGGGGGGGGGGGGGCGCCGCATTCTGACCTGGTCTCTCGATGTACTGCTTACCAACCGGCTGAAACCTCGGAGGCGGCCGTGGCACTTCGTTGCAGCAAAGTGGGATGGGGGCAGAATAAAACTCGCCTAGAAAGCTAGACAGGCGTCTGCTCGCAGCTAACTTTGTGCAGAAGTTCACTCATTTTATACCTGCCAAATCATGGCTTATCCAGGTTTCAACTACTTACTTCCTTTCCCATACAGGATGAAAGCAGGTATTTGAACCTCGCTTAATTAATGATCTGGCAGGTGTGAAAGTGCACACTTCCAAAAGAAATTGGGTGCTATCCTGTGCTTGTCGTTTTCTTTATTCGTTCCAGTTTGCCTTGTGCTGTTATTCCCTTAACGATGTAAGACTGACTCCATCAATCGGTTCCCTGAGCCCGCCAGTCGTCGTCACCTTCGGCGCTGCATGCGTTCAGCGCCACAAATGGCCACTTCTGCTTCCCTATTGGGATGGCACCTGATTTGAATACAATCAGATGCTTTGAAAACATTCTTTGTGATTTCACAGTGAGCTATATGATGTCGCCACCTCATGAAAAATAAAAAAAAAAAGTCGAATACATTGCAGAAACCATTGCGACGGTATAAAACATGATTTCAGATGCGATGAACTTTTAATATGCCGTGACACGTGCGTGTGCATGAGATCAACCTCAGCGGCCGGAGCAAGACGGAAGCGCGACTCATGTAAAGGCATGGATACAAAATTTACTGAGAGGTTTCAGTGTGCATTAATGCAGGCAACCGTTCGTCCACAGTTGCTGTATGCTTTGAAGAACTCTATGGAAAAGTATGCAGCGTTATTTCAGAGCCGCCGTTTTAAAACGGCACGATAAATGCGAATTGGGAAGCCGGATACGTATATACGTTTAACTCTCGATGTAGCAGCTGACGCTTCTGTGACCGCACAAGATCTCTAAGAGTGTGACATGCTCTCTCGTGCGCTACACTGTCTGAATATGCTGTAGCTGAAACTAGGCAGCCTATAATGCTATACACGAAAAGCAGTTCTCAAGCGGCGTGACAAAGGTACGAGAACTAACTTTGCACCGTTGCCAGACGGTGGCACAGACGATACCACGGCCTCGTAACGCTTCTTCGCGCAGGTCTCCCATATGTTTGCAAACGCGTCGGGGCTTCGGATGGTGAGTGGCTAATAAGTTTCCTCCGAGGTGAAAACGTGATTAAAAGCGTTAAGCTTTTTGAACCCAGCAACGTCAACGACATGATGGGAACCTGGGGCTGAAGATGACAGTGAAGTATACCGGTGCCGTCTGTCACACGCCCATGACAAGGCAAAGAAGACAGCTGATTATACAGATCTGTTTCACTATACAGAGAGCATGCAACAAGAAGGTAAGCTTTTGCGGAGTTTTAGTACAGCAATAAACGCACTTGCGATTAAAATATTTACGCAGGAAGAATATAATAAGCGGTTACTTCTGACACCGATCGAGGGAGTTGAATTGAAAGTTTCCGTTGCTTATGCTCTCATTTTTATGGTCCCCGAAAAGATCCGATAAATGGCGTTGTAGTCAACGACACAGGAGTTAGCGTTACCTTTTCAGGGACCGTAGGTGCTCGAAAGGACTTTTCCAATGAAACGCCAGACTCGGCACTATACTTGCAGCCATGCGCGCCGAAATTCCGCCGCCTGTATACCCCTGGGCATGCGCGTCTCTCCGAAATTAGATGCGTCGGAGCTTTTAGATATATATACTGGGCTGTTTCGGCAGAATATAGAGAACATCTTTCCGTAACCACTGTGAAGTATATCAAAACTAAAGTCTAACTTAAACCCAGCGGCCGGAAAAAGGTCGCAGCTGTAGACCTTTGCAACGAGGGCCTCCTGGGCGTCACCATATTGCTTGCTGGGCTGTTGTGTGCGCCTGACGTCAACACGGTGGAGGCGGCAGCGGAACTGGTTTGCAACAGTCCAGAGAGGAGATGTTTCAACAACCTCCTCACTCGATGCAAAGGTCCATAGTAGTGAGGAAAGTTTGCAGTACAAGTTAGAAAAGAAGTGCGCGGACATTTTCTGTTTGTTCGCTCATATAACACGAGAGAGATTTATCTATTGTCAGCTCTCCGAGAGCGGAGTTCCAAAAAGAACACCAGAGCTTTGCTTTCGTACTTCTCATAGCTCATGGTGGCCGGCACCGCATGTTTCGCCCGTTGTGGTTTGTATATCCAGAGGCTCCAGTGACCGTACAGCGGTGGAATGGCACGCAGGCCTTCACTTCAAGCACGTGGCGATGAAAAGTGCTTCGCAATGTTCTATGAAGTGTGTTTTATAAATTGGGATGCCACAACAAGCCTTTATTCTTTTATTCAATGTTCACTTATCTTTTTTCTCTCTATAGCTAACTCGCGTACATTCTGAACAAAGCGCATAACGAGAGAATGATTGAATGGAAAAATGAGGAGAGCACAATTTTTCCAGATTTTCAAAATAGGAGAGGGGAAGACTTGTAATAATTATGCCTTGTGCGAAAAATGAGTTTAATTATTAATGTAGGACAGGTTTTACAAAAAAGCGGGCATTTATATTGTCTCGGGAATGAGAAACCTTACAGAATTCAGGAAAAGGAGTAGGATACTTTAGATACTATTTCTGTTGATTCCCTATTTCTGACGACTTCAGATGGTCGAATGATGTGCGCGCGCAAATCATGGAAGATAACTGGAACTGAATAAATACAAGCCCCGTGAGTTATAATAACGCCTTAAAAGCGGCTACGGCGCTTTAGAAGGGCGTGTGAATCTCGCAAAGCACTAAACTGAAGCGTCACGATTTGGTGATCGTACTCCCTTTAACGCAATTATATGCGCCTGTGCTTCGTACGTTAGCTCTGGACATTAGGGCGTCAGCGCTGCTGCGTGGAAAGGGGATTTATGCTGACTGCCGGACTATACGGCCGATTCAGCGATACATAAAAAAATAAATAAGGCGAGGAAGAAAAGCGCCACCGCTAGGAGTACTCGAACGCCTGAAGTATACGGCTGTATTTTGTCCCCTCCGACGGCAACAAACAACCTCGTCTCCGATAAAGCGCGCCGGAGCACCAGAGAGATAAGCGGTGGTCGCTGATCCGGCCATAAAGAAGAGCGGGATCGTCTTATCGAGGACCCATCCTCCCAACGCGGCTTACTTTGCGGAACGGATACCAGGGCTTAGCGAAGCCGTTAGCGCCCCTTGGCATCGCGCTTCTTTGCACGGCACGCGTGTCTGGCTCTGCCGCATCACTCGGGAGCGCGCTGGGCGGTGCACTTGCCAGATTACGCGCCATTGTTGAGAGAGGTAGCTGGGGTGAGGGAGTGTGCCAGAGTGGGGAAAAGGTGGCGACTTACTCGGACGCCATCGATAAAAGGCCCACCGATTGCCGCCAACGAACTGCAGCAGCCCGAGGCAATGACAACGGAACTGTCCGTCTCGAATATATATATGGCCTTTGCAGTTGCTGATTGTCAGACACGGCTCCTTTTGCGGGTCCCCGACATAGCTGCTCAGTGCCGCATGCGATTCGAGGGATCCATTGTTTGTGAGGCATACCGCGAACGATTGCTCGTCGGTCGTGGCGGCTCAACCGTATTCTTCTTGAGCATTTCTCGATGCTCTCGAGTGATGCCTGACATCAGTTTGAGGGAATGTTTCTTATCTGTCACTCCTCAGTCACGAAATTGCCGTCCTATGTTCCTGTATGCTGAACCAACTGACCTGAACTGCTGCTTCGCGGAGCTTTAAGGGAACATGATTTCCAGTGTGCAACTTATCTAGTTCACTGTTAGTCGAAAGTATCAAAGCTAGCTTGGAATGGTTGTTTGAAATGAAATATTATTTCTTGATTGCTGCTGCACAATTACTTCATACAATGCTAAGTTCATTTAAATATTTTCCTTCCTTCCTTCCTTCCTTCCTTCCTTCCTTCCTTCCTTCCTTCCTTCCTTCCTTCCTTCCTTCCTTCCTTCCTTCCTTCCTTCCTTCCTTCCTTCCTTCCTTCCTTCCTTCCTTCCTTCCTTCCTTCCTTCCTTCCTTCCTTCCTTCCTTCCTTCCTTCCTTCCTTCCTTCCTTCCTTCCTTCCTTCCTTCCTTCCTTCCTTCCTTCCTTCCTTCCTTCCTTCCTTCTTTCTTTCTTTCTTTCTTTCTTTCTTTCTTTCTTTCTTTCTTTCTTTCTTTCTTTCTTTCTTTCTTTCTTTCTTTCTTGAGTTTGAGCTTGGTAATTATAATAGGCGACCGAAGAAGAGAATGCAGTGGACCGTATTCCTGGGTGCACCTGTGGCACATTTTGTGCATTTTCCACTATAACTTAATGTTACTAGTATTATACACCATAAGGTAGGTAGAGTTTTTCTTGCTTTTTATTCCACCCGCTGACAACCTACGATATTGCGGCGAAACCTTCAAAACTGTATTTGTTGTTTTTTTAGCAGCTGCCGGCATGCAGGCTTATCACTGATCCTGGCACGCGTATCAATTCCGTATCCCGTGTTTGTTCATGCTCGTTGTCGCGATACGACGCGTTATCATTTTCTTTGTCGCGAAAGATGAGCCGAGATCTGTCTCGAAGATTCCGATCCCTTGCGCATGTTTCTACAATGTTCCAGGTTTTGCTAGTAGCAGTTTGCGACGTTATCTAGATTTTTCTGAGCAGTCTTTAAATTGAGCGTTGACGAGTGTGACAGGCATTCTTTGTTCGACGATCGACGAGCACGTTTGTTGCTATCGCCGCCGCCGAGTTGCTTAGTTCTTTTGCGGGCGCAAGTCCGCCCAATAAAGAGTTAATTTCAGTACCATCAAGCCTGTGTCTTCTTTTGGTGTCAACGACATTGTCACCACTACGTGACAATATTAAACTTTTATTATGTTTAATGACAAGCAAATAATTACGATTGTCGCTTCGCCCACGGAATGAGAAACGATGAACCAAACCGCTTAGGCCGCAAAAAAAGTATACCCTCTTGCCTGGGGGTAATCGCTTTAGTCGGTGCCACTTGGGCTTAGGAAATCGCTCAGTTCAGTGAGCACATGTTTGTCCCGAGTCAAAACGAGTGATCTTAATCAAATGAGCCTGGAGTCGAGACCGGTGACTGTGTCCAGATGAGTGAGTGATTAGAAATGAACTCAAATGAGCCTTGAGTCGACTTATGAGTGAGCCATGAGTCTCATTTTATTTATAGTCATGAGTGAGGTCAGGTGATTCGAAACGAGTGGCCGCCTCCGGAAGAATCGGAGTGAGTGCACGTGAGGTCTGAGTACATTCGCGTTCATGAGTCTGTTCGGGTCAGCGCGCAGGTTGACCGAGCTATTGTCAGCGAGCCGGAGTGAGACGTTGCGATTTTACAACGGCATGCTGCTGTGATGACGAGTATTCCTATAACGTTTTCTGGACGCCTATTTACGATTACTGGTAATCGTCTAACTGCTCTACGCGGTTGATGATAGTGAACATATAGCTTATAGGCGTCGAGAAGCTGCGAGCTTCGGTCAACTGAAGCGTGCAAGCTAGTGAAGCAGCACATCAAATGTGTCGTTGATCCAATTATATTGCCGTGTTGTCAAGGCTCGGAACTCCTTAATTAACTGTCAACAGCTAGCGACCAAATTTTCTACCCAGCGGTCAGCTAACTATATGCAACAAAAATACTGTCCCTTTTCGGTTACAACCGAATTTTGAAAACTTAATTATCTTTTCTTTTTTAAACCAGTACCACCTTTACCTAAGTTTATAACTAGAGGCGTGAGTGTCCTATCTCTGCCGAAGGCGCATTGCGTGTGGGTTATGACGCAGTCATGCAGGATTACGGACATGCGAACGATTTAATAGAGGGAAGGGCTGAAAAAGGCAGAGAATAATAAATATTGACACAGTTAACTCTCTCTCTCTCTCTCACTCTGCCTGAATTTCGCGATTCACGCTGCTTTGCGAGTAGATGTAATTTTTTTCTTCTACTGATACTTCGCCTGTATTCCGCTGCCACTACTACTACTACTAACGCTATATACTACCGTTGTGCTATATAATGCGTCGATTTGCTCCCTAGAAACACCATCACGAAGCTTAAGAAAGTAAAATAAAAAAGCCACACACCGAAAACCGTTCAGCAGCATAAACTCATTCCGCAGAGCTAACGAAATCGCGCGCCCTTTTATATTTTCCTCCCAGGGCGAGCGGCCACGTGCGTTGGCGTATACAGAAGCGCGTCGCACGGAAGCCGCAGCAGCGGGCCCTCGCCTCCCGCTGCGGCCGCGACGGCCTCCCAGGTGGTGGTCGGCCGGCCATTTGTCAACGACCCATTCGTCCCAGTGGCAACTCGTTACGACGACACAGCCTTCCACTGCGCCGACCCGTCGCGCTGCCAAACGGACCCGCTGCGCCGCCGAGAGGATCGCCTCCTCTGGGAGTACGTGTTGGTCCTGTGCTTAATGCGCGGTTAAGCGAAAAACCGCCACCCGCGGTGACGCGTGCGTATCGGCCCGAGAGAAAGCTCGCCCTCCGGGCCATGTACGTGCATATACCGGAGGAGAAGCCAGTCGTGTCTGCACATGCATGCATATGCATAAGCTATAGTTTTCTGAAGCGTTTGCGTGCAGGTGCTTTCGCCCACTCGCTGCTGCTCCTTAAGAAAACTTCTGCCGCATGCCTTCCCCTGCTGGACTTGGACTGTTGGTGGCTCGATCGCTGAATGACTGCCGATATTTGCAGCTGTTTCGAACTTTGCACCCCTCCCCCTCCATTTTTATTTGCTGCTTTACCGCGATGTGACGTGAAACTTTGAGCGCAATATGTACCGTTCTGTTTTTGCAGAATTCGAACACTACACTTTTCTGAAACAGACAGTATACGTCTCATGACCGGTTTCGTAAAGCATAAAACATTTTAGCATAAAACATTTTAGAACCGTGTCTTATACCGTAAAGCATAGAGTAAGAATGAATCAGAGCGACGGCCAATAATATACAGCTTCAGAGTGACGCTATGCCGTTTCCAAACTACGTGCCAACTCTGCAGTCAACATTTAGCAACAAGCACAAATAACAAGTGTACCTACATGCATAGAGTTGCTTACTCTTATCTAGAGGGAAAGTTGTGCTGCCGTCTATGGGAGTTTACATGGAGTTTCCACCAGTTCAGCCACCATGGGCGCTCAAAGCATCATGGGCCGGAGAACTACCGAGTGCAGAACTACAACTTTTGGCCAAAACTAATGCAAAGGTAAACGTGGTTTACCGTAAATAATGTCCTACCATTGAATATTGTGACTACAAATTGCAAAAAGAGAGAGAAACCACATGTCAGTGTGAGATTTATCGAATATAAGCGATGGCTTTTTCTCCCATTGGCTTAGTTTTGAGCAGCACAAATACCTATATTTCGCACCTAATAGGCAAACATCAAAAGAAAAAAACCGTTATGAAAATATTTATGGTTGTTCAATTACTTCAGAAAGTTTTTAGTGGCATTTCGGGAAAGAGAAACCTTTTATTGGCGACGTCTGCTTTTGCGACTTCGCTACTATGGCTTTTGCGGTCTATGTACGCACCTTGAGATAATGATGATGACAAAAAAAAAAAAAAAAGAAACATCGCAGTAGCGCCACTCCACGCACCCGAGAAAAACCGGCTGTCCCGCATCAAGTAGCACACCGGCCCATAATTCTTAGCGCGCCCATGGTGGCTGAAGTGCAGCGCCCTCAGCTTTCCCTCTAGTTAGTGTAAGAAACTCTATGCCTACATGGGCACTTTTCTTATGGTACGGCATGACTTGGTTACTATGTAATTAGACGTATATGGGGTTTAACGTCCAAAACAAAAGCCGTTGTGAATGAAGGGCGCCAGAAACTTTTGACCAGGTTCTTTAGGGACAGCATACAGTACATGCGACAGTAAAAAGCGACAGGGATCGAAACCGAGTCACCTGGTCAGGGGTAGAGCGCTGTGTCACCGAGCAACGGCGGCGGGATCTGTGCCGGATGATGCACTTCATTTGTAGCCACGCATTTCCTATGTAGTATGTGTGGTATTCATTACACATGCGGTCGCCTATGGGAGCTCACAACGAGGTTGTTATGCTGTCGCGTTGTTACAGCTAATGGCAAAACAGGTCTTGCAAGCCTTTAAATTCATGGCATTAAAACTCCTGGCACACTGAAACCCCACCGCTGGGAGACGAAATTAAGTGTGGCATGTATAGATGGTGATGACATCATGGAGGTCACGTGACCGCGAAGGATCAATCACAGTGCACCATCTGGAGGAATTCATATTCAAAAACAGCTCCAATTCCTTCACTAGTTGACTATGATGACGTTGAAGAGCTCATGTTGTCTATAGAAGGCCAGTCCCACAGCACCATGCACTCACAGGAGTAAAATTCAAAAACGGCTCCCTTGGTCCACCCGAAAATTTTGAGGTCTTTCCTTCCCGTCACACCAAACCGCCGCCTCAGTGGGAAACGAAATTCCCTATTCGTCGAGACTGCGTTGCAGCGGCTCCAGTGCCACGCACGGGCAGCATGGCAAAACCTCGCTGCGCATGCAGTACCCGGCAATAAGAAGTCGGCACCTGGCCTTGCATTGCGTGAAGCGCAATGAGTCAATTCGCAATCTAAAACTTCTCGCCGCAGGTCTAACAGGTTTGGCGATCTGGCAACCAAAACGGAACTCCTCCGACATCGCTACCGTCGGCTCTTCCGCCCTAATTCCACAGCAGCGGCGCGCGCACTACAATCGAACATCTCATAGTCGAATGCGATAGTATATAAGTCCCTGCTTATAGAGCCGTTTCGTTGGCAGCATTCCAGCCAGTCAACGTGCTGCCATTTTGTCCCAACTACCGAAGTGCCTACAGGTCGACGCGTTCTTCAGTCTCCGGTTCATAACCAGTCAGGAGACGCTTCCATCTTGTGTCCTCTGTGCTTCTGCACGTCGCAGTTGAGTGGACGGAGCAGCACGGGAAGGAACTGTCGCGATAACTTATCAAGAAACAGCCCTTTTTATTGGCCAGTATCGCGTAAGTCAGCATTAGCAACATCCGGGTTACGTTGGCGTACGAGTTTTCCCCCACACTGTACAATAAGGGTTGAGGGAAGGGATAGGAACAAATAAGAAAAGGGCGGAATATATTTAATGTTTAAAAATTCCAATTCCGCGGGTTATGGGCGAAGAGTGCGAGTTAACGCGAGTCCTGAGCAGCCTGCATGCAATTGTCCAAATTATGAAACTAACAACGTGTTTTTTTCTCTCACTTTTTGTGTCTTTTAGAAAGTGCTTTTAGAAAGTCCAGTCCTTTGAAATTTGTTTTTCGGCTTACTAACTTTTCGCAGAATTTTACAAATGGAATCCTTTCGTAATGTTTGAGAATGACAAACCTCTAAAACGGGCTTTGCCGCACATTTGGCCTAGCTTCGCCACAACACATCAAAGATTGGCTTTTTGGCGTTGCATTGGTGATATCAGGAGAATGGGTATGCCTACCTAACAAATATAAAAAAGTTTGTATTGGACAGACCAGTTTATGTATTAATATTGGGCTTATTGCAGATTGCGTTAGGTCACTCTCTGATCAGAGTATTTCATCTTCACTGCACTTACGGTTAGTGCTCTTTAGCACCAGCCTTGATTGTAGTAAAGAAAACAAGGAAGTGTACAAGTCATTAGTCGCGCAGATATGCATTTTATTTCGTCAGCAAACGATTGGACGAGGCGGTAATGGGAACCTATCATGTTCGAAAAAGACAAAAGGAATGCATCAGTCTGTCATCGTTATTGATAGTCAGTAAATAAATAGCTTTTCTTAGAAATGCATGGTGTGCCTGCGTTTTATTGATGTTTTATGATTTTCGCAGTTGTCCTATACTATCGGTTTGTGAGGAGCCTTAGCCATTGATCTGTGGTTTGTTTTTCTGAGGTTTTACTCTGGGCATGTGTACGGAAGCTAATACATCACATGACTGTTAATTACAAATATGTTTTGTTTCTGAATTAAAAAGGATTCAGCTAGGTTTATCTGACTGGCCGAAGACACCACCCGGGCCCAAGGGCTCCAGGCCGCCGTGCGGATAAGCTGACTGCTATCCTGCATCTGTCGGATAATCAATTTTTGAAGGTCATTTACTTGCGCGTTTGATCTTGAGCTGGGAGACGCCATTGTGGAGGGCTCCGGAAATTTCGACCACGTGCGGTTCTTTACCCTCCACTGACACGCATGGCGAGGTTTCAACAACTGCTTCTTCTGCACTTGGTTGCTCAGTGCGACCATGAATGAGGTGCGCGCCAGTCTGAGTGCGTAAACGCTTCGGCGCAGGCTGATATGTAGACATCCTCAAAAGGGCTTACGCACAGATAACTAGGTTTAACCGGGATAAACCTCATCAATTTTTATCCCATTTGGTATTGCACTTCGAGAAGCAAACATTTTCTCTTGGGGTTTGAAGTGCACAATTCCCTAAGTGGCCATCGCGATGTCGTGACGTCGCGACATTGTGTAGGGGGCGGAGGAAATGCGTCTGACTGACTGAAAAATTTAATTATTGAGAAATAAGGGAAGGGGATGTGTGGGTAGGGTCCCTAGTCAGGGACTCCTACGGTTGCCGCTGATAGCCTTTCGCGTGTCAGGAGGGCTCTTTGAGCCTCGAGTCCGGAGCTGGATAGGGCAGCCTCTTATTACTCTTCAATTAGGTGGCACTGCGTTTGAGTCGCCAGGTGGATTGTTTGGGCAGGCCATGCATACCATGTGATGCATGATTGCCTTCTTCCTGCAAAGTTTTCATTTGGGGTCGCAGTACCCATGGTGTATTGTATTTAAACAGGCTGGTGAGTTGCACGCAGCTGCCTGCAGGTGTCGCCATCTAACTTCCTCCACTTTGGAGAGCCCCTTGGCCGGGGGCGGTTATTTTCTGCGAGTCTCCCTACATCGCCAGCGGGCCAGGGTAGGGGATGGAGGTGTCTAGTCCTGGGGGAGGAGAGCTCGGGCAGCGGCATGGGCGCACTCATTCCCTTCCACGCTTTGATGTGTTCAGAGGAGGCATTTGCCTGTGTCAGGGTATCCATGATTTTTTAATATTCTGGCGGCCGGGCCCAATTCGTCCTTTGATGTAGTTGCGATGTGCCTTCTTCGCCCAACACGTCGTGGCAAGCGCGCATCATCTCGTCACTTCGCCGCGTTAGCTGCGGGAAATCGAGATGCACGTGCATCCCACACCGCATATATTGTCTTAAATACACGGCCACAGGAATTACTACTTCTAGAGTAGTTAAGAAAAAATTATCATTTGTAATAAACAGTAATATCAACATGCAAAAACAGGTTACTGCGCATTTTCACATCAGGAATACAGATTTATCTATTGCACCGTTCAGGGTCCCAAACTATATTTATGCATTTTTAACATTGGCTGGTTCCATCAGCACTTACCCCCCCCCCCCCCCCCCCCCCCCCCCAAAAAAAAAAAAAAAAATGCCGTCTTACCTCTGTGATGAGACAAAATTGTTTTGTCGTAAATGCTAATATAACTGCAGAAAAACTCTTTTATGAAGTGGGCGCCCCGTAGTTCCGTATTTTGCATTTATGTGTTGAAGTAAATTTCGGGTTCATGCTGCAAAAAGTATCTTTAATTGGAGCGCTAACTTCCAGAAAATATTATTTGCACCTTCGTGAAGAAATTTTCCACTATTATCTGCCAATGTATCATTAAAAATGGAGTTTTATATAATCGGTAACAACCGAGAAAAAAGAATAACGCAGTTATTTGAAGGCAAATAAAAAACAGCGAATTTAGCGCTTTTCACTGTCTATATACACTTGTGGTAAGTAGTAAAACCTAGGATATAGAAATGTCGAAGTATCCGCTTATGTAACGACGTAGAGCATATGCGCAACCATTTATGCGCAACCATTTATGCGCTCTGATCTAAATTACACTGAACCACATGCGTGTTTCTCAGTGCGAAACTCAATAGCTATTTACATGTGAAGGTGTCTGCTACTAGTGACAAACCCATAGTTTACAAAGTGGAAGCTGTCTGCGAACGTCAATGAAACACAACTGAAGCTCTGGTTCCAGCGCGCGACTACTCTATCGCTGTCTGCAACGCCAAGGTAACGCTTCGAGGTTTTATCAGAATAACGGCGAATCACGTGGTTCAACGCAAATACGAGGCGAGCGGTGAGTCACGTGGCCCAACGCAGTTGCACCGCCTGTTCTCCGCACCGTAGTTGCGGCGGTGTGGCCCAGTGACGTCATCACAGCCACGCCTCCGCTCCTCAGATTGAAGGCCATTTTTCAGAACGACATGACCTTCAGGTTTGGCATGGGAGAGCTTCTGCTCTGGAAAGTGACCACTAGCAACAAGCTCTGGCTCATCTGTAAACGAAGAGAATGTGCTGGAATACGTTCGTGGCTAAAAACTGTTTTAAGAAGCTTCTTTATAGCTCTTAATACGAACCAAAGATAAAATCTTACTCTTACCAGATCTCCAGTCCACTGCGGTGGTGCAGTGGTTAGGGTCCTCGGCTTCTGTGCTCAAGGATACGAGATCGAATCCAATTGCCGCGGCGGCTGCTTTTCGATGGAGGCGAAAAACAAGACAACCCGTGTGGTCAGCTCACGTTTAAGAACACCAAGTGGTCGAAATTTCCGAAGCCCTCCACTACGGCATCTCTCATAGCCTGAGTCGCTTTGGGACATTAAATCCCATAAACTAGACCAAACAATCTTACCCCATCTCCATTCAATAGTATAGATATAGACGGCTGTTCTTGAGGTCTCGATCAGCTTCGTGCACAACTTGCAAGTGTTATCTTGAAGATGGCCCTCTATTCTACCAGGTCTAAGCATCGAATATAAATCACAGCATATAGAAGTGTCTAAGGGCTGGACGTAAAGAGTACTTTTGTTACAATGCCTTGCAGGTAACAGCATAAAACAGTATATCTAAGTAAAGGAAGTCTTCTTTTACTTTCGATTTAGGCAGGAGATCGGTAAAGCTTAAAGAAACAGATGCTTCAGAGTCAGCATTGCAAGAAAGAGACGCAGAAGCCGCGTTCTTTTATGAACGCTAATTTCTGGGTTTTTTTGTCCAGCTGAAAGACCAAATGAACTTTCCCCGTGGGAAAAAGTAAACAATATTATGTTAACCTTCAATGCATGATAATGGCACTCATTCCTTTTATCCTTATACACATGCAGCTTGGCAGACGCACGGAACGCATAAAAAAAAGCATTAACAATTCTTTCTTGCACGCAACAGGCCTATAGCCCGGCCTGTGGATTACAAAGGTGCTTAAAATGCAAGGCCTAGACCCAGAGTGGCAGAATATAAATATCTCGGTGTATGGTTAAGCGAAGGACTGACATACGTGGGTAAGCACTAGCAGTATATCATCGTAAAAGATAGAAATAAAGATGCCCGGGTAATGAAGTATAGGGGTATTGTGGGGAAACAGCAGGTATGAAGGTATTATGGTATTATGGTGTCAGGTCTTATTTTCGCGAATGCAATTTTGAGCTAAAAAACACAGGTGCAGTTGAGATTAGTTAGAATCAGAGAGTTGTTGGGCTATTAGCACTAGGTGCCCTTGGCAAAACCACAAACTAAGCGGTACAGGGAGGTATTGGCTGGACATCTCTCCAACAGGGGAAGCTAAGGGTAAAAATATATTGTATGCGGAACGGCCGAGGAAAAAGGTTGGAAGCTGAAGTATTTATGTACACTAAAAAGCAATTGAACGACTGAACTGATTTGAAAAATCATTAACTCAAGATGGAGGAAAAGAACTAGGGAACTAACCACCATGTATGGTGGGGAAAAGGTCGGAGAAATAAGGAGTGTTAAACAAGGTAAGAAAACACATGCGGTAAAAACTGGTTGTGTTCTGTGGAAAAGAAACTGAGTGTAAAAATATCGTCACGATGTATTGTATTCTCAAAGCCGCGCAAAATAACACTACGACCTGCATCATCGTGCGGTGCACTTACTCTCCTGGAGTCTTCGTCTGGCTTTGGATGCCTAGCCGCGAGAGTTATATGAGAAGTTTCTGTACAAGTACGATGGCCCCTTCGTCGTGTTGGACTGAATCACGTGGAATCTAAACTGGAAAAGTATGAAAGGAATCTTTCTTTGACAAATTAAGAGACAATGCCCTGCTTTTTGAAGCTATAAATCTGGGTGTCTTATAGAACACGCAATTACAAAAGGAAATTTAACCGAGAAGATGACACATGCAGTGTGCGGTAGATCCGAAGACAATCGAACATCTCATAATCGAATGTGATAGTATCCATTCAGATGTTGGCTCCCTTCCTGCGGCACTATAAGGTTTAGAGACACCAGTGAACGGGCGAATGAATCTGCGGTGCAGGTTAACAAAAGCGACTGAAGATTGGTGGACGAAAAGTAGAAAGATGACATAAGTTTAGAAGGGTAAAAATAAATTAATAATAGTAACTAAAATGACGAAGTAGTTTACGAATCCTTAACAGCCTTCAAGATTTAAGAGATGAAAAGAAAGAAAAAACAAAAACTCCAGCATGATGGCAACTGCCATCCGGCCGTCCGCATCCATCCATCCACCCACTCACCCAGACACCCATTCATCCATCCGTCCGTCCATCCATCCATCCATGCACATACATACATACATACATACATACATACATACATACATACATACATACATACATACATACATACATACATACATACATACATACATACATACATACATACATACATACATACATACATACATACATACATACATACATACATACATACATACATACATACATACATACATACATACATACATACATACATACATACATACATACATACATACATACATACATACATACATACATACATACATACATACATACATACATACATACATACGTCCATTCATCTGTCCCAGCACCTAAGAATCATTAGAGACTAAGACGTTGCATTATATTGTTTAAAATTATGAAAAATTATAGAACTCAGAGCTTGTACTAAAAATTGTCAATATTTAACCGTATATTCTGGCACGATCCAATAAATTGTCATTGAAACCTTTTCCCTGTATACATTACGCAGACCCTCTTCTTTATTCCTGCGAAAATTGGTAGCACTGGAGTTGTCTGTTCGCTCTCTTACTTCGAGTTTGGCCAAAATTCAAAGATGTTAAAAATGGAGACATTTCATTAGAATTTAAAAACGTCACCATCTTCGATTTTCATTTAAACTGCCAGCAATAACACTCAGCTCTTCATAAATATCAGGTACTAAAAGGTATTCCATAATGTAGAATAAAGATATAAAAGAAAATTAGAAACTGAGCCCATGGTTTTATTTTATAGCATTGCTTATGCCTTCCCCATAAGAAGTAGGCGTCATAAATTCCATTCATTATTTGCGGAATTTAGTTAGTTTTTATCACGTGAAATATCCAAAACCTCCTCAGTGATTTTAAAGTCGTTTTCTACTTGTTGGCAGTTGTTGATAAAAGCTTAAAATGGAATAAATTTGCTATTTCTTGTCATTTCATGAGAAAACGCCAGTGACGGTATAGGCGCTCGCGAGCGATCCTCTCTGGAGCGACGCGTCGCGCTCCAGCAATAAAAAGTTTAGAGCCGGCGATGACCCCCCACAACCTCTAGTTATACATTTCCCCTAATAGCGAGTATGGTAGCCAAAGGATTGCGTCTGCATGATAAGCGCGCACTTTTTGTCCGCTTTCCAACAGGTGTGCACTCTCTTCCAGTCACACGCCTGCAGTCATTAGCGTGCGCATAGTACGCGTTCTCTGCGGGACACCGCCGTCGGTCTCCCCTCCAGCCCACGAACAAAGCAAAAAGAAAAAAAGTGAGCGAACCTCGAACGAGCAGGAGAAAAAAAAAAAAAATAAAGCGAGTTAACTTCGAGCGAACGGAGAAATCGATCAGCTCAAGCCTCATTCCCGCAAGAAGGCATCTCGTCGCAGTCCGGGGTATATCCTCGTATAAAACAGCTGGCACCGTTGGCCGACCCTGGGCTCAAAGGAAGAATCTGGGGCTTCAGCCCAACGTCGGAGGCGGGGCACAGCGATTGGTTAGCCGCACGCAGGTGAGCGTAAAAAAAGTAGCGAATCAGAACTCGCGGCGACGGCCCTCGCTCGCCGATTGGGCAGCGCCTTCCGAGGCTGGCAGACCGCACGCGCTGCTATTGGTAAACGGGGGAGAGGGGGAACGAGGGGTGCGTTTGATGCTGCGGCTTGAGGCTGCAGCGTAGCGTGTACCGCTGGGTCGGCCGTGCGAGTCGCCGATGACCGCCGCAGACGAGGACGGCTCTGCTGCCGGGCGATCTACGACCAGCGCCAGCACTCTGCGGAACAGGTAAGCGTGCCGGCGGGAAAAGCAGCAAAAAGACGCCGAAGAAGAAACGCGCGCGCCATCCTTTCCTCTCGGCAACGCTCGCAGCATGCCATTTTTTGATCGCCATTAGGCGCCTGTTGTGGGGCGGACGCGTGTGGCAAATTTTCGTTCTGCAGTGTTTCGACAACGCCTTCGGAATGATCCCAGACAAAACTTGTTTTCAGCTCAGCCGATGTTCGGGAACATGCATTGCCGCCCTTCACAGCACATATCTCGAAAGCATGTAGGTCGGCACCATAAGGAGTTGGTTATTCACTCTGAGTTACCATCAAGACTATACTAACACTCAGTCACTCCCTCGTACTCGCTCTCACGTCCAATCACAAATTTGACTATGAAAGAGTGGATACGAGAGCGTGCACCGAGTGAGTGCGCTGACCTATAGTTGATTTTCTCAGCTTCTATACGAGGAATCCTTAATTCTTTGACAGTATCTGCTGTAACTTCAGGCATGTCTTACGTATTCATCAGCGCAGTATACTGCACCATGAATGCATAATAGGGGCCCATGGAGGGAAGATATATGTCGCGACGGAAAGCTCTACCTCGGGATGTGCGGGATTCCCGGGCCATGCACGTGTTCAGGGTCCGAGAGAGACGAAGAATGTTCACCACGTGACCACGATGACTTTGATGGTGGTGGAAATGCCTGATTTGTTGCTTATATGCTTTCAACTGTTCCCGTCACTCCGTCTACAAGTCAGGCAGTGCCAATATATCGATATGTCCTATTTCAATTTTGTCCCGTGTTCGTTGTTTTGCCAACTCTATATAACAGCGTCACGCCCTCGCTGTTGGCCTGAGCGCAGGGTGATAAACCCCAGCACGTGAATCGGAATGTTGTATGAGCCCGAATACGAACTTCCTTGTTGGAATCATTTTGTAGCGGTAAAAACACGGACACAAGGGACACCCGCTAGTGTTTCCTTGTGTTTCGTGTTCTTCGTGTCCGTCTTTTTACCGCTACAAAATGATTCCAACAAGCAATTACCAACTAGCCCAACTTGACGTTTTAACGAACTTCCTCTTTGCCCACACGCGGTCACAAAAATGTACATTAAATTTCACCTTGCCACATATTGAGTCCTTCTGCAGTCTATAACAATCGATAAGAAATATAATCTTACTGGGTTGGAGTGCTAAATTGCTAAAGACGTTTTTTTCTTCTTCTTTGTAGTGAAGTTTAAACCGGAAACCACATGTCCAACTATGCTAGGATCTAAACTGCCGACTATATTCAATTCGGTCTCAAATGCCTACAAATCCGCTCAATGTAATCTCAGTTGCGCTCAAGAATGAATTTTCTTTATTCAATACTGCGAACCTTGTACAGGTCCAAGCAGGGTGGTAACATGGCAGCAGAACAATAATAACATAGGTAATAAACATCAAAGTGTGGAGAAAGGCAATAATGAATCATTCCAGTCGGTTACTGTGCGAGGAAAAAATGAAAACTTGAATAAATCAGTTCGTGCGAAATACGGCGTGAGCGAGTTAGGATGATGGTGGCGCGTATGCCTCGATGATAAAAGCGACAGATATGATGAAGGTTAATAGCTACGTCTAGATTTCAAAGTGCGGAAAGAAATTGCAAGCGTAATTTTTTCTTCGTTGATCAGACATTCAGTACCATTTACCTGCATTAATTCAGAGGGTGAGTCATACGGAGAAAATTTAGAGTAAATAAACCTCACAGCTTTTCTTTGTGCCTTTTCTAAACGGGTGATATTGTGTTTAGTAAACGGGTCCCAAATAAGGCATGCATATTCAAGTTTCGGTCTAATTAGTGAATTGTAAGCAAGTAGTTTTACGCTCGAGGGAGAATTTTTAAGCTTATGTCTTAAAAAGTATAGTTTAGGTTAAAGTTAGTTTGCGTCCTGAAGTTAAATCTATGCTAACGGAATGATGCATGAACACAAAGGTCCCCACTACATATATTGCTGAAAATACTGCATGTCAGCAATAGTAACAAGGAATTGTCTCAAATCAAATACTCACGAAAATGTGGCAGAAAAGCTCAATTTAGCATCTGCATTTTAAAGGCTGATCGAGGGCATAACGCTCATGCTAGAACAGAAATTGGAAGGTAAATCTCATCTCCCATACCCCTTCTTCCTTCATAAAGTTTACCTCATCTATTCACCTTAATATTGGGGTTATGTAGGATTCACACGTACACGTGGTCTCCCAAATCTATTTCGAATGTTTTAATCAATAAAAACCGATAATTAACTTTTCACGGAGCTTGCAGCACGGGATATAAGACACGCGAAAGCGTCTACATGCGCTGCCTTCTGTCACGGTATCGATGCTTCTTCTTACCCTTCAGAGTGATGAAATATAACGGGCTTAATCTTGAAATGTTAGTTTAATTACTTTATATAGCACTTTTATGCGATGCATCCCAAAGACTAGAGAAAATTGAATTTGTGGCATTTTCTGATTTTAGATCCACATAAAAAACTGCCTTTAATGTTTTGCATCTATATAAGCCTAGAAAGGAATTGGCCCTGCATGGGCCAGTTGTATTAAGGAGGTGCCCCGAAATATGTTTTCCATTGCGTTTCAAGAGGATAATGTTCAAGACGCTCATTGTAAAAGCCGTTTATTATGACTGTATTGACTATAGCACCAGAAAACTCTCAACTGCAGCTTTATACTTGAAATGAAGCCCGGCGGCTAATATTTTTAATTACAACTCAACGCAGGTAATCATTAAGAGATGCATTCATTTTCACACGAATTCTAGCACAAAATGAACACCCTTATAGGAACTAAACATGCAGGACAGGGATATTTTCTGCTCGCTCAGTGGGGGGCAGACTATATACCAGCGAATTGTCACGCCAATTATATCGCTTGATGTTGAGGCAAGCGCTCAAAGTAGGCATACACATTTCGTCAGTGCCATGATGGACTGTATATGCATATATCTAGGGTTGTTCGCTTTCGGCTAAAACTCGATTTTACCCGGTTTTTTGCACCCCGAACATGTTTCTAAAAAATTCGGGTAAAACTCCATTTTTCCCGGTTTCTAGAACAACTGTGCCCACGGAACTTGTTAAATGCTCGTATAGCAGAAGCTATTCGAGCGGTAAATAAATAAAGCGGTTCAATTTATGCGAAGAATGAGATATGCACTCGAGCCACTTTTAGATGTCCAGAAAACGCTTGAAAGCGGGAAAGTTCTTATGGCAAGCTTCAATCCCCTCGTAAACGTCAAGGTATACAGCAGACTGTCAACGAGTTTTCCACAATGATCGGTAAAAGCGACAGAGCAAAAGATGTTTTGTCTATGCTACCTAAGAGCAGTATCACATTAGTAAAAACTTGTTGTGGAGAGTTTTGTGCGAAAATCTCCACAAAATGGGGCTGCACTCTGAAACCGAACATCTCAGACCAAGAAGAAAATCAGTTGACAATGTAGAAATTGGGTGCCTTACTCGATCCATTCCAGAAGCTGAGTCAGTCCTTTTATGACTACTGACCTCTCTATTTCCGTGACGGGCGATGTGTATACATTCTCCCCGCGAGGAGTTTAACCAGTAATTGCTGGAAGCAAGCCCCACAAATGAAAGTGTTGGACTGACGGACTATTGGAATGACGCAACTGTGCGCTATCCCTAGGCCAGCAAATGCAGCCTTGACGTTGTTGTGTAGCTAATGGCAGATGGGACGTTGTGGGAACGTTCTCTCAGCTAGGATACCTCCAGAGATCAGACAGGTCTCGGTAATGCACATAGCTGAGAGCTATAATTACGACAGTAACGCCGAATTATGTATTACTTTCTTGAAAGCAACCCAAACCTATTCCTAATCGTTACTCACCAATTAACAGAAATCGAAAAAATGATTAGTTTATGAATTTAACCCAATAAAAACCGACTTTAGGAGTATTTTCACGAAAAACCCGGTTTCCCCCCTATTATCAAGTCGAAAAATAACTCCCGAATTTTACTCGACAAAATTAAAAAAATATATAAAACCCGAAAACGAATAACTCTATATATATCTCGTCCATGCATGACATGCACCTGCGCATGATGAATGTCATGTGTCTAATAAAGTGATGAAGTTTGCTCACCAGAGGCCAAGTCCCTGTTGTGATTTCCGCCGAAGAGATTTACCGCACCGTCTGAGTCCTCACATGCAGTATATACAGTCCTCGCGGATACAGTTCCGGCAAACCCTCTGTGAGTAGCGGGGTAACTGTCGCTCTTCAAGTAGATATAATGCCAACTTCCCTTTCGTTTCTATAAGGCCACAGACTAGATCTATAGCAGGTGGAAGCCGAAGTTTTCAGGCACGACGTCGTCCAAGAATCCGCTTGCACAAACAACAGATGCATAGCCACAATGACACATTTCCTATAGCGGAGATTGGTGCAAGTGAGTGCTCATACGTGAACGTTACGAGTTCCTATAGGTTTGATGCATTGTGCAAGTTAAACTAATTTGTTTTTAGTGGTCAGGCTGTTGAAGAGATATATGTTATCGACTTATTTTCCAAGGAATTTGTAGTGTTAATTTAGTTATAATCATTAATTGTTATGGAGAACCATCTCTTTTATTTTTCCAAATATGGATCTTACACGTTTTCCTATTACTCATTCAAGCTGCAAGATGCCTGTCTTTTTTTTTTTCGTTTTTTTTTTTTACGAAAAGGTCCCGCATTGGAGAAGAAAAGTCGATTAATGGCTGTAGAAGTGCATAAGCCATTTTCTTTAGGTGTACTGAGCAGATTTTAGTTGCCTTCGTGAAACCCATAACGTTCGCGACGCACTCACACAAATATTGGTAATATATGTGTAGACAGGTATTTATAATTTTCAGTTTCAGAAATAACCCTGCCGTGAATAAAGTAATGGAGCAGGTTCGGATACTTTGTTTTTCTATTTATTCGCAAAAGAAATGGTTTTTCAGTGTTAGTTCCATACCCCACTGCAAACAGCGTTTGTCAGTAGCTGCAATCACCACATTGTACAGAACTGTGATCTTGTTCAGATAACATTTGTTTCGACCACGAAATCATCCGCGAAAAGTTTGACAGATACGTTGTCAGGGATAGCCGCGCTAAATCATTTACACAAATTAAAAATATTAGCGGTCCAAGCACGCTTCCTTACGGAACTCCGGAATAATCACTAAGCACACTTGATTGGGTATTATTAATTCCTACATTTGTTTTCTGTGTTTTATAGGTATACAGGTTTGAACCCATTGGATGATATTAAAACGAGCACCTTGCACTCCAATCTCAAAAAAAGTCTGCTGTGAGGCACCTTATAAAAAAATTTTCTGAGCTGAGAAAAAAATGACACCTGTTTGGCCGTTCACGTCAAGCACACGCGCAAAATAATGCACGGACGATACAGTTTGAGACTGCACGCGGGCAAAGCTTGTCTAAACCTATGCTTAATATCAGACAAAAGATTACGATCATCAAGAAACCTGGGCAAGCATCCGGCCACAATATGCTTTAACAGTCTACAACTATACAGATAATGGGTCGATAATTTTCAACTGTCAGCCGATCACACTTTTTAAAGACGGGAAATTCACGTGCTGTTTTCCAGTCAGACGGTATTATTGTCCTTGCTAATGGGAGCCCAAAGATTTCCGAGAGAAACCCTATATTTGTCTAATATTGTAAACACCCCATAATAACAATATTCATTAAACTTCTCGGCTATTTCAGCAGAACCATATTTTATTTAATCACCTATTTTTATTTTCTTGGCTTCTTCTTTAAACTTGTTCAAGTGACGCCAAAATTTCTGCGGATCAGTCCGAAGCAATCCGGCCAATGTCTGCGAAAAGAAAACTTAGTCCTCGCGCATAGAATAATAGGGCCAGTGTTCTTGACGGTGATACTCAGCTCAATAAGTTTTGGGGCAGCATCGGCCGTCAGACTAAAGCAACAGCGTACGAACAACTCGGCAGCCACATCATGCCCGACGCATCAGCACTCAAAAACGCCAGCAGTCCGAGCCGCCGACAGTCGCGAATATTAGGTCGAGCGACGCAGCCCAGACGTCAGCAATGATGGATCTACCGAGTCACGCATTCGAACGGCCCGGTGAACTGTTCGCAAGTGAGGATCTCCGGAAAACACGGCCTAACGACACTGTAATTTCGCCCCCCGTGGGTCGTCCTTGTTGAGCGAGAGTATACGTATACGGTAAACACATGCCTCACTTCATGATAACGGCGTATGGTAATGTAAATTGCTGCCGCTTGCGCGCGCCGCTTTCCACCCCTCGCAGGGAAAACGAAAGAAACGGACATTGGACGGCCGCCTCCTTAGTCCCTATCCGAGCCACTTTGAGTCGCATCCGCGCGGTGCTTATCTTCACCACGTCCTGACGCCTACAAACTTTGCGCGCACTGTAATTCACTGTGTTAACACACCCCTGCTCAGCTTGCATGCTTCCATATATGTGCCTTTGCATCGCTTCCGCTCTGAGAATCGTGCACGCACTATATACCACGTGGCTCATTCTGCGTATAGCTTGATGACCTTCTACGCCCATTTCTTCGCGCGGTTAACTATTCGACTATATCCCCCTCGTGCATGATTTTGCCTGAGTAACAAACCGCTGTTGGTAAATACGTGTTATTGAGCGCTTATTAAGGTGAAAGCCTTACTAGCCCCATTACATCAAATTCCATCGGCGGGTGCTGGTGCCGACCAACACTCCTAAAACAATGCCATGTGTTTAACTTGCATGGTTACGCCGGCAAATCGCGCAAAGGGGCGGTGCATTTATACTTGTACATCTCCGGGTGATCCGGGCGAAATTTTAGGGTTCTCTCGTCTGCATGGCCTGAGCAGAATTTGGGTGCGACCATCGAAATGGGCATTCTTCATTACACCGCCATCTAAAATTTGTTTAAATTTGACCGTTGTCGCGATTCCCGGGTGACGGCCATCGCGAACATGCGTACGGTTCATTATATACCAGAATGCCAGTACAAGCTACACTTTGGACAGAAGGGAGGGGGGCACCGCTTGTGCCAGTCGAGTCTTTCAATAAGGTCATTCTAGATTACCGTTATATAAGGAATGGCTATGTACTCGGGACCCCTTTAAGACTACAGCTGAAGCGGCGAGCACGACAGGAGCCTTTCGGCACAACCTGCGAAGACTCCTGTTCCTAGCCCCGAAAGGCCATGCCTCACCTCTTCTCACAGACTGGGGCTCACCATTTGTTCGAGCAGACCTCCGTGTAGTGCCAGTCTCCCCTTCTATCGTATCGACATTTTGTCGTAACCTTTCATCTACAGAATTCTGGCGACGTCACTGAATTTTTGTTTCATATACCGCCTACATTTGCTATCATGTCGGAGGCAACAGGGACCCAACCGTCGACGCATGTAACTTTAACGAAAACCACTCTTTTGACTTTCACAATTGTAGATGAAAATGAGAATAAAAATGGCTTGAAAAATTAGATTCGTGAAAAGGAAGTGTGCAATATCTGTATCATTCCTCGATGGACACCTGACCCGCACGGGGGAAGGAAGTAAGGTGGAGAGAAAGAAGCAAAAGAGGAAGATGTGTCGAAGTGTAGCTGTGCTCCGGAATAATTTCGGCCACCTGGGGATCTTTAGCGTGTGCTGACATCGCACAACACACGGAGGCCTCTCCGTTTCGCCTCCACTGAAACGCGACCGTCCGCGGTCGAGTTCTAACAGCGGGCGCATAACCGGTTGTTCATCGAACAATATTCCGGTTGGTGTCATATATATGACTCTTCCTTGCCCTAGCTGCTAGTCAAATTGGCGGCTATAGCTTGCGACAGGGATTCTGACCTACATCATGTATATAAACTCACAATGAGACGTCCAAGCTTTTGCATTCACTACGTTTGTGCACTCTTGTTTGGCCTCCGTATTTTATGGGGTGGTCTTGCTAATGGTGAATTCCACTCGCAGAGCTGGAGCACTTCCAGAGCAATGTTTTCTGCTCTTTTTGTAGCAACTGTATTCCAAGCGCAGATTTGGAACATGAATCGCATTTTTCAAACGCAGATGGAAGTTAATCGCTGAGTCAAGGTCGCTCCGTGGAGCAGTCAAAACTGCTCCACCGAAATCGGCGGGACCGGCCGGAAATTTGCGTGACGTATTCCTTCAGCGACTCTCTACATTTCCGGCAGCTTGTTGTCGCCGCACCGGCTCTGTCTTCTGCGCTTTGTAGCAGACTATCAGTATACTTGCCGTCGCTATGGATGCAACTTCACGTCGCGAACTGGCGCTTTCTCTTCGGAGGCCAGCCTCAGCTGGGAGAACAAAGGCAAAACGATGCGCGGAAACTCTGTATGTGCTTCTGTTTCGTAAACTCGAAGCCATCCAGTTACTGGTTTGCTTTGGGAGACGAAAACTTTGCGCCGTGGATTTAAGTAAAAAAAAAAAAAAAACTGCCGATCGCTTAACCATGTGCATGCGCCCGCGTGAACAACATAATCGCATAGACTGTTGATGTCAACACCATCTCAAGGAGCAGCGGGAGCAACGTAAATCTGTTACAGGTTTGAAAACATATGACACGCGTACATGAATAACGGGTTTTTCCTCCATCAGTTAACGAGCGCCACCTATACTTGCTCCGGCCGGAGCACGAGTGTTCCAAACGGAAAGTCGGGGCCCGTCCTCTCCGCCGGATTCAGACGCTCTGTCGCAGAGCGTGCTCGGGTTCTGCGATTGTAATTCAGTATTAATTTGGATCGTGGCTGCCGTACCGGTCTCTCCATCTGTGTGTTACGTTTTAAGGCATTTAAAGGAAGCGCGTCACAAATGTTTTTATTCGGAAGTTTCGAGGTTAGCTTTTCCTGCGAAGTAACACCGCTGTGAAAGTATACCTAGGCGAATCAGGTTAGCTTTAGTTTACTGAGCTCAATTTTAATTCAGTTTTTAATAATTACTGGTGTGTAGCTGATTGCAGATAATTAAGATATTTATTTATACTTGAGAGTCACGTACATTTGGGTTTAG
This sequence comes from Amblyomma maculatum, assembly GCF_055883805.1. Lineage (NCBI taxonomy): Eukaryota > Metazoa > Arthropoda > Arachnida > Ixodida > Ixodidae > Amblyomma > Amblyomma maculatum. The sequence goes on along the minus strand of NC_139352.1, from coordinate 5,543,843 downwards.
AACTTTGTGAACGCGACCTTTGCCTGATGGACAAAGTTGGGTCATTTTTGGCGCCATTTCGAAATCGCATGCCAGTTGCGCGCGTACAGCGTCATCCATCAGAAATCACGTCACTTCGTGGCGCAAGTGTAATGTGATCTCCTCTGTTCCACACGCGCTACCAGCGCTGTACTGCTGCTCCCTAGATTCACTGGGAGCCTTATATGGCTGCCGAGAAAGAAAATCGGAGGCGGAAAGTTGCCCGCAGTAAATGTCCACGAAAAGTTATCCCAGTCACGTGATTGCAAGAGTCCTGAAGACAGAGGGGGGGGGGGGGGGGGGGGGGGGGGGTCTGTAGAAAAGCATGGAGTCAATGAGGTGTGTGGTATGGCGTAATTAGTAATAAATGACGTCACCAATTAATATGATAGTCTCGTGACAATATTCAAAAACACACAAAATAAATGAATGAAAATTAAATAAAATCAATTAAAAATAAGTTGAAAATACAGAATGAAAATAAAAATAAAAAGTGATGACGTTGCTCTGCTCCCAAGGCGGATTGATTGAATAGCTTAATTTATTGCTCTTAAAGAGTATTCTTAGCGGTTTCTCCTTTTTTTTTTTTTTTTTTTTTTTTCATGGAGCCTTCAGTGCAGATTAGAGCCCTTATTTCAGCGCTCCACTTGCTTCTTCCACCCGTAGAGCGCGCTGTATCGGTTGTATTCACAGCGGTCGCTGGCTAGCATTGCATTCCATTGCTCCGCATAGTTGATTTTTTTTTATGACAATGTAGCACGTCAATCTTTTGGTACGCACATCCGCCTCACCTCCGCCAAGATTGCCGAGTATATATAATTGCGAGCTCCGAGCTATACGAGCTCCATACCGTATACGTATATCCCGAGATACGTACCGATCATGTCTCTTTGCTGTATTTCTCCTTGAGTGTTGTTTTTTTTTTATCCGATCACAAGTCGCCTCAAGAAGTACGCGCATCACAGACTTGTTCACCATGCCGCTCCTGAAACTCTGGCAAGTCATTAAAGATTCTCTTAAAATGGTTAGCGGCCGTCTTTTCCGAAGGCCTTAAGCCACGTACCAATAGCCATGGCGACTTCCTTTGCTGCTGTTATAGAGTAGTCTCTGGTCGATATGTTTGCAACCTCATTTTTTCTCGAGTTGACCACCATCGCAACTGCCTTCTGTCTTTCGTCCTTGTAGGTAGCTGAGTCCGCGTATACAGTCTTGGTCAAAAGTCCTGAAGCCAAATGATTTTTGTCTCAGCTGAAAAATGGAACCATCACGTCATCATTAAAGGCCAAAGGGCATTCAAAATGCTGGGAAATTATATCTTAGCATGCAAAAAACTGTATTTCACTGCCCTTTATTCTTTAATGGCGCCGTGAAGGCTAAATTTTGTAGCTGAAAGGAAAGCCCTTTGGCTTCAGGACTTTTGACCGAGGCTCTACATCAGACTTTTCTATAGTTCTCGAGCTTTCCCGCGAATGCTTTCACAATTGCTTAGCGTATGCCCACGTGTAGTCGAGTGCCCGTGTTTCTTCCTTATCACTTTGTGTTGCTCGTCTGAAATTTTGCCATTCCTTCGACTTCTCGCTGCGCCCTTTGTACCCAATAACCATTTTTGACACGATAGCGTTAAACGCCCCCCCCCCCCGTTCATCGAAAATGCAGCGCCGGCGTCGGCTTTGTGAGCGAAAAATCACGAGCATGGCTCTGGCAGGCGGTGCATCGAAAGTTCCGCGTCTTTACGGCGGCGCTGCTATCGAGGTTTCTGGCAGGTGACATGGCGGCGCACTGAGTGGACATAGGGTTGCCTGACGTTACGTTTGGCAGGAGCCGCCAGCTCGGGCCTCTCCTTTCACAGGTAGTTTAGAAGAACTTCTTGTTGGGCGAGTTGGTGCATTGCTTTAAAGGAACCTGTGGCTGTCTTTTTATAGCGCATCTTGGTTCCTTTAAAGTCCTTTCACAGGGGAGGGTGATATCGTAATCAGACTGTCAGGACCCTTGCAATCACGTTACTCCTATAGTTCACGCAGGCGCGTTGGTATGGCTTCGTTAAAGCGGGGCTCTATATGTGGGCTGGTAGCGTATGTGCTATCGTGTCATACCCTTAAAGGTGAAGCTTGAGTGTCCCCCATAAATTTTATGGGAACCTTTCCAGTCGTTGTCTGTGCGAGTGGTATTTGCTGCTTGTGCAGCAGGACCTTCCTATGATATCACAAACCCCCACCTTTACGGTCAACAGAGGCGCGGGATCCCCTTTACAGATACCCGTTGTCCCTTTATGAGGTTTGAGAAAACATGTATATATGTTAAAAGTTAGGCCGGTCAACCCGTGCAGTACGTGTGTCGGTGTGCTATTGAGGAATAAGTTCAAGGAAGTGACTTTTTTTGTTAACAACCAATGGGATATATATAGCTACTCCAATAACAGAACAAAAAAACAAAACAAAAAGCGCCACGACACGATAAGGATAAAAGATGGCTCAGTAAATAACAAGAGGGAAAACCCGACAATGAACAAACACTGCGGTAAAGGAAGACTATAAATATAAGAAAGCAAATATTACAGATATATTAAGTATAGGGTAACAGTTACACAGAAAACAACTAAGCCAGATCAAGGTTAAACAAAGGCTAAAACAATATTCTATTAACCGACACTCTGTTGCAAAAAGGAATGCTCACGGCTTTCATGCTAGATTAGGCGTCGTAGTCGCAGAGTTGATCGGCAGCGGCGGCCGTACAAGATGAGGGGGAACGATTAGTTGATCGCGGTCTCAGTAACAAACAAGACGCTTTCCCATGAAAATTTCTGCGCTGCCTTTTAGAACCCCAAAACACGAAGAGCATTCATCAGCGTAATGTTACGCGCCTAATTCACAGAATATGTATGGATGATGATGTCCTGATCCAGAATCTCAAAGACAGGTATACCTCACAACCACTCCCAAACTACCCCTACCTTCCTATTCGGGCGTAGAAAACCCCGAGCTCGACACGGACATAACAACGTGGGAGGTTAGAGCAGCAATGTTCATATTTCGCACCATGTCTGCGCCAGGAGAAGACAGGATCACAAACAAAACGCTACTGAATTCAAGCCCTATACCGAACTTTTCAACAAGCACATGGAAGGAAGGTACTCTTCTCTTAGAGCGGACCTATGCGAGGGTCATTTTCATCCCCAAGCCCAAAAAACCGTTGGACCTGTTAAACCTTAGGCCAATCTCCCTCACCTCATGCTTGGGGAAGCTGTTTGAGCACGTAATCCTAAACGGACTCCAAAATTACATGCAAACAAAAGAGCTATTTCCCCACACGATGCTGGGATTCAGAAGCCATCTATCAACACAAGACGTAATGCTTCAAATATCAGAAGAAATCCTGCATCCCAGACACTGCGAACGCACGCGAGCACTGCTAGCCTTAGACCTCACCAAGGCGTTTGACAATGTCCAACATACAGCCATAGTAGACGCCTTATATCCAATCTACATGTCGGGACTCGAACACATACCTACATAGCATGCAGCTTTCCTACGAGACCGCTCAGCGGAAATCAAACTAGGTCCTATGGAGTCTCCCTCCTTTCCTCTGGGCAGCAGAGGTACACCCCAGGGATCAGTCTTAACTCCCCTACTCTTCGACATCACTCTCATCTCCATGGCTCGCAATCTAGAGCGTATCCCAAACCTCTCCCACTCTTTCTATGCAGACGACATTGCCTTATGGGCCACCATGTACAATATCGGGACCATGGAAGAAACCCTTCAAGCAGGTATGGACGCGGTAGTGGAGTACGCAGCCTCTATAGGCCTCGCGTGCTCCTCTGCCAAGTCTGAACTCTTGCTACTCCACCCGACCCCGAACCGCAACAGGAAAGAAAGCCCCTCCATACACATCGAGGTCAATGGTCTACCAGTGCCAGAAGTTCAAAGGATACACATTCATAGGCATGTTCTCACAGAACAATGGCCGAAACACGGAGACCATCTCCAAACTAACAATCATGACATATCAAACCATCCGACTGATTAGAAGAATAGCCAACAGGCACCGAGGCTTGTAAGTGGCTGATGCAGGCTTTCGTGATTAGTCGGATGGTTTACTCATTTCCCTGCCTCTACCTCACAAAGACGGAAGAGGAGATGCACTAATAAGACAGGCATACAAGTCAGCCTTGAATCTCCCACAACGAGTTCCTACCACCCATCTCCTATGCATGGGAGTATACACAATACACTACAAGAACTAACTGAAGCTCACCGCGCAGCTCAGATAGACAGAATATCGAGTCTACAAGTACAGGTAGACACATTCTCGCCTCTCTAAAGATTCAGCCAACAGGTCTACCACCCAACAACACCCACCCCATCCCAACACGCATCAAGGACACCAGTTCACAACCAGGCCAGAAGCGAAGCTCGCGCCAAGACATTACATAAAGCTCATGCAAACGACAAAGACGCGGTCTAGCTACGTGGATGCGGCAGAGCACATCCACAATTCGGCCTATGCCATCAGTGTAGCGTCGCATGACCTCAAACACATAGCCTCGTGCTCGATCAAAACAACAACTTCACTTGAAGCTGAAGAAGCGCAATTTCCTCCTCCGCTGCCACACTCATTCTGGGCGACTCTAGAACAGCAATCACGAATTTGCGCGGAGACAGATTCATTCTACCACACGAAAAATTCTCAATTCTTGCTCCACAAAACCCAGACATGTTCAAATACTTTGGGTGCAGCCCACGCAGGTAACCCCGGCAACGAAGTGGCCCACTCTCTTGCCCGAGCGTACGTCAACCGAGCAGGGCACACCGTATAGACCAAGGTAGCGCTAGGGACCGGCTCGTCACATATCATGAAATAACGCTCCATTACAGGAAACAAAGACTTGTCTATCCCCCACCACACGTCTCCCTCTCGAAAGAACAACAAACTACCTGGAGACAGTTCCAGGCTCGCAAATTCCCTTCACTGACTTTGCTAGCCCTTATCCACCCAGGCCATTACAAACCCGAATTCTCTCTTTGTGGGGCTCCGAGAGCCAACTTCGACCACATTTTATATCTCTGCCGAGAAATCCAACCACCATCTCGCTGGAACCTCACGGACAAAGAGGAATTGGGAGATCGCGGTCTCCAGCTCCGCACCGGCCTCACAAAGGCGGCTGGTAGAGTGGGCTGGAGAGGTCGCCGCACGTCATGCCACCATCCGAGATCAAGAGCCAGACCAGACGTAACCTCTTGTAAGGCTCATCCCGTTCCCATTAGAAGGAACGTAAAACGTATAGTAAAACACTGTGGAAACTGCAAAAGCGGTGATAATGAATGGACATCTACCGAGAGCCATTGTGCAATGAGTGCGACTCGTTGGCAAGGGAAATAATAAAGCGCACATAGGAGCAAGGGTCCAGGGCGAATGTATCAATGTACCCTCCTCTGCTGGAAAACGAGAGAGATCTTGAATGTGAGCTTTGACATGTTGCACTTTGCTTTTTTGTTTTTACGCATCACACGCCTGTATTGCCTTCCTGATTTTGGCCTCCAGTGGGGCATGCACAACGATTGGTAATTGCAGAAAAATGATTTTAATTGCTAGTGAACGCTGTTCTGTGCACTTTATATCTCGTCCCGTGTAAGTGTATAAGGTCGCGCTGTATAGTTTGGAGTTTTCCTTTCTCCTGAAAGTATGGCGGCAAAGACCAATCGCATTAAAGCGCTTTTTTTTTTTTGTTTAGAAAGGAACTGGTAGTTTGACGAGGTATGCGCGGCACGGCCTGGAAGTTAAATTTATTCAATAATTCGTACACAGTATAAGAATGAATAGAATTAAATTCCTTGCCGCTATATATATATATATATATATATATATATATATATATATATATATATATATATATATATATATATATATATATATATATAGGTGCGCAACCGGGAGGGCTGAAGAGCAGTTGCTTCTTCGCCGCTGGCAGAAGCGCATATACCGTCCATGTTTAAACCTTGCCGACTGCTCTCGACAGCTGAACTCAAGGACGCGGTATAGATTTGCATTCACGGCGGCCGCTTTTGAATGGAAACATAAAGCAAGGTGTACCCGTGTGCAGTGGGATATCAGTGCACGTTAAACGACACAGGATGGTGAAAATTTCTGGAGCCTTCCACTACATCCTGAGTAGATTTGTCAGATTTGCCCCGTAAACCGAAATCATTTCGAACTTTTATTTCAGAGGGGTATTTTTTACATCCTTCCGTCATAATGGAAGTAGAAGTGTGACAGTTACTGCGCCTTTCCTTTCCTGTGAACCAATTATTATGGCACAAGAGGTGAACTGACTGGCCACGCCTTATATATATATATATATATATAGCATAAGTAAATAGACGTACTTGGTTGCTAGAGGTTACATACAAGTGAAAAATTGCTTCATACTGTTTCCAAGTTTATTTGTAGTCGACGTTTCGGCAGGAGCCCTGCCTTTCTCAAGACTGAGGGTACATGAATTTTTCACTTGTATATATATATATATCCCGCCAATGGCACATTGATTTTCCTTCTAGCTTGTATTTAATTATCTTTCCCCTAAACAGATTACATTACAAATAATTTACGTGATTACCGAAGTAAAAATTAAACAAAAAAGTACAATCCCCAATGCTTTCTTTGGCCTCGCCGGTTGTTGGCTTCTTCCCTTCATATATATATATATATATATATATATATATATATATATATATATATATATATATATATATATATATATATATATATAGTGAAGTTTTGTTAATTGCGTACAATAGCTATACATGAAACAGAGCTAAGTGTGCACAGGTATACCGTAGCAAAGGTGTCTCCTTGCTCCGTCCAAAGACATGCGTGGCCGGAGCAGTATACGGCGTACTCGCACCACCGATCCGTCGTTGCCCTTCCACGCTCAACGAACGCGCGGCATCCCCCTAGGCGGTGTCGTGATCTCCGCCAAACCAATAACCGTGAATCACACCGCGCGAGCACATCGGCGCCCGTCGCTAATATGCTCTAATATGCGATCGTGACACGCCACTGAACCCATCCGACGAGAGCACTTACACAGCGCTATCCGGAGAAATGCTTTCCCTCGTTCCGCGAGAGCCGAAACGTCGCGCACTGCTCTCCGTCTTCCCCTTGCTCCCCGCCTATAGCACGTGTAGCACATGCAGCGCCGCGACAAAAATATCGCCCGGCTTCGGCGCGCATATACTGAAGGAGAACGAGTGTAGTGTGGGAAACAAAGAAGCAACACGACAACGTGTCGGCTTGGAGACTGGGATATAACGATCTGAGAAGCGTCCGGGGTGTCCATGCAAGACAACGATGAGGGAGCTCGGGTCACGAGCCCGTGAATACCAGCGGTGATATCCCTGAACGTATAACCTGATCAGGCGGGCGAGCGTATGTGGCCTCACTCTATTACTGCACATTACTCAACCGCGACGTCTCTGCTGCTGCTTGGCCATATTCGACTGTTGGCGTGTCCCCTCTCCTCGATGCAGCGAATAATATCGGGTCTGTGGTGCAGATAACTAGCAGCGCATTGTGCGTGCCTGAATAGAGCGGAAAATGCGAGCGTCGTGTCACGGTGCTCTTCTGGACGGGAATTATCACGTTCGTCGGAAGCACGTCGGACGCGTAATCGATCTCTCGTGCATGGGCACGAAGATCGGCGAGAGGAGGCACGCTATACGGCGAAGCTGTCCTCATGGACATGCAGTCGCCTGGTAATGCTTCAAGACTCATCAGAGTGTCAATATCAAGTTTTTTAGAACTGAGAAGTTTCTCTTCTAAGCGGAGACAAGATATGTATTCAGGCATAAATTCTCATGAATAAAACGAAGGTAAGAACCCGCCGGGGTGGCGCAGTGTATATGGCGCTCGACTACTGTTCGATGCGGGATTGAATCCCGGCCTCAGCGGCCGCTTTTTGATGAGGGCCGAAAGCAAGGCGCCCATGGGCTGTGCGATGTCAGTGCACGCTAAAGAATACCAGGTGGTAAAAATTTCCGGAGTCCTCCACTACAGCGTCTCTCATAGCCTGCGTCGCGTTGGGACGTTAACCCCACAAACCAAACCAAAACGAAAGTAAGCTGACTTAGGCGTTCTGTATTCCGCACTACCAATTACCAATCAAGAATTAGATCTACCGCACACTATGTTTTATTGATTTATAAGTATTTTAGTTCGAAAATAATAACACACAGCCTTTACGTAAGTGTGCAGTTTAGTTTATAAATGATTGAAATATCGCGAAATATCAGAGGGGAAGAAAAACAGCCTTGTTACGGACCAAAGTAACGCGACCTCTTTTAACTGCCCGCTTTACTAATAAGACGGTTGTGATTACTGATCTCGAGCCAGGCATCCTGAAGAGTGAAGTTGAATGGGCCTTAGCCAGCCTTGCTAAGAACAAAGCTAGCGGAATTGATGGCATTCGAGCTGAGTTGCTTCAAAACCTCAAACATGACGCTGTTAACGTTCTGTATACATTATGTCAGCAAATTTGGACAACCCTGCAGTGGCCACAGGATTAGAGGAGGTCAGTTTACATCCCCATTCCAAAGAAAGGCAGTGCCAAAGATTGTTCCAACTACCGCACGATCGCGCTTATTTCGCATGGTGATCTCGAAAATTCTCCAAGGTAGGCTGCAGCAGTATGTGGATCGGGAGCTTCCGGACGTGCAAGCTGGGTTTCGCAAGGGCAGAGGAACTAGAGACCATATTGCCAACCTTCACTGGATCATGGAAAAAGCAAGAGAGTTAGAGAAACCCATCGACTTCTGCTTTATTGATTATGCGAAAGCGTTTGACTGTGTAGATCACAGTAGATTGCGGCAAGCTCTCCAAGAGTTGGGAGTTCCAATTCACCTCATCTGTCTCCTCAGGAACCTGTATGAAGGGCAAGAGGCCACAGTCAGAACTGTGGCATGGTCTTACTGATTAGTTTCCAATTGAGAAAGGAGTGAGACAAGGCTGCATACTGTCGCCCTGCCTATTTAACGTATGCTGAGTGCATCATGAGGAAGGCCGGTCTGTACGAGTCTTCAGCTGGAGTGAAGATTGCTGGGAAACGTATCAACAACTTTAGATATGCGGATGATACCACTTTAATGGCAGAAAGTGAAGTGAAACTCAAGAGACTTCTGATGCGCGTACAAGAAGAGAGTGAGAAGTTTGGGCTTAAACTGAACATTAAAAAGACAAAGATCATGCATCTTCTTGCCCTATCGAGTCCTGAAGCATCAAGCGACAAGATGTGGAAGCTGTGACAGATTTTCTCTTCTTGGGCTCCAAGATTACCTCGGAAGGAGACTGCAGCCATGAAATTAGGAGACGCCTGCTTCTGGGAAAGAGTGCAATGGTTAGCCTTGACCGCCTAGTAAAGAGCAGATACATTATTCTGCCAACTGAGATCCGTATAACTCGTGCTATGGTCTTTCCAGTTGTGATGTATGGATGCGAGAGTTGGACTGTGAAGAAGGCTGACCGCCGAAGAATTGACGCGTTTGAATTGTGGTGCTCTTGAGAGTTCCTTTGACTGCCAGAAGATCAAATCAGTCGATATTGTCGACCATAAACCCTGACTGCTCATTGGAGGGTCAAATTCTAAAGTTAAAGCTCAGCTACTTTGTTCATCTAATGAGAAGAGATGACGACGCTGGAGAAAGATTTGATGTTGGGAAAGGTTGAGGGTCACCAGAGAAGGGGTAGGCAGCGAACGCGATGGTTAGATGGCATCCTCGAGGCGCTGCAGATGAAGTTATGTGATGTTAGGAAGATAGTGAGAGATCGGAAAACGTGGCGTGATAAGGTCCATAGAGTCACGAAGAGTCGGACACGACTGAACGACTGAACTGAACTGATGCACGATGAAGTGCGTGACACTTGGCTGACAACGAGTTTTGGCAGTCAGCTTAAGCAATTCGTGGGTCGTCACTATACCTTCACCCATGGCTTCCAATGCAAATACGCACTCTGGAGGCTCACCGTCAGACACCGGTTCCGCAGTCGGCGCTTGCAGCCAGCAGTTGCAGTTAGTAGCGTTTTCCCTGGCACGCACTGTAGGGGTAGCCACCCAAGAACAACGCCCACCGTTGAATTCGTGCGGCGGCCATCGATGGTGACGGTGAGGCCTGAACAGTTCCAGCATTGGTTGATGGTCGGTCATCAGGGTAAATTGCCGGCCTATAGAAAATAGTCAGGAAAGCGAGGAACTCCAAACATGGAGGCTAATGCTTCTCGCTCTATAGCTCGTGTTTTTGTTTTCCAGAAAACGAAAAGAAAAAAAACGAGCATGGTGGCAACGGTCGCCATGTGCACTCCATTTCAAAGGGGGCACTCTTATGTATTCCATTCATTCATCTAGAGGGAAAAGCAGCAAGGGACCCTTCATGGGAATCCTGCACGGCTGCGTTTTTCCTAGCTAAATTATTATTTATTTAATGACATAACTTAAAGGCTCTCAGCGGCCAATAAATTAGGGGGGGGGGGGGGCAGAAAGGATGGTATTGTGCAATTTGTAGCAGATACACTTCACCGGCGTCACCAACCAGCAAAAAGTGAGAAACAAAGTAATAAATACTTTTATAATAAGTATAGGGTGCTTCAGTGAACTTTCGAAAATTCCTGAAAACAGTGACTTAACAACAGAAAAAAGAAATTTGCAGGAACAAACTCTTAGTGACGGCGGACAGAATTTGCTGCACATCCTTCTGATTATACAGCTAATTAGAATACCAGTCCACGACCGACACCATGCAGTCCCAATCACGTTCGACCAATCTGAGACGGCATTTAAATGTTCGTTCAAAATATCATCGCATGAGGACGTTTATTTCAGTGGTATATAACGCAGTCATCTATCAGTATTGTGATGCATGATTTGATGTCACGATTTATGCCATTAACGTACAGAAGGAAAACAGCTGGTCCAAGTACGGACCCCTGCGGAACGCCAGGCTTAGCCAATAATGGAGTGAACTTTCACTTATCAATTACGACAGATTGAACTCTGCTATAGATAACAAAATTTTGATGCAGTGAATAAATGCGTTCGTCACCTCAATACGCTAGTTTGTAAATTAGTTTATTGTGAGGGATGCGCTTTGGCAAAGTAATTGAAGATGGCAGCGATTGCTAAACGTGAGTGAATGGAGTGATGCAGATGGGTTAGTAATTCAAATAACTGTGTCCTACCCGAGAGGCTGCGATGAAAATTGTGCTGATTAGGAAAGATTAGCTGAGAGCTGGCAAGATATGTCATAATATTCAATGAAATTGTATACGCTCGAGAGGCTTTGATGCTACGGATTGAGGGAAGTCGTCCTATATTTATCATATCAATTTTTATCTCCCCACATGAAAGCAGGAATGGTGTGAACCGTTTTCAATATTTTCGCATGCCTCCGGTCGAAATAGACTGTTGGAACAGCATGCCAGAAGTGGAGCACCTAATGTATAGGACAGTTTCATGACATCGTCAGGACAACTGGGGCTAAATTTCTGGAAAATTATTTGTGCAGTCGCTATTCAAAATTTCTCTCATGCGCAGCCTCTGACAGCCCTATACGTTTAGTGCTACTCTATACTGTTTTGATTGCTATTATGAAAAACTTGATGACATTGCGTTAGCGTTTGTATATACACCTTGAGTACTCACTGGAAAAGGTCAGATAACGTTAGGTTCGTGCCAAACAGTGCACACCAAGATAAAATAAATATTTGCCAACTGATAACATAAACCATCTAGACAGAGAGTCAGGGCGCTTCCTCTATGACTTGGTTAAGTATCGGGTAATGCCTGCCACACTCTATGTTTGATTACTAAACGGTTACATTACAGACGTTACCTGGACAGATGACCAAAACTTCTCCTCGCCAAGGGAAGCTCCACATGGATGGCCTATCTCGTCTATACTATACATACTATATAAGATCATGAACATCGTAAAATTAAAACCGCGGAAACGGAGGACGGAGGCAAGGAGACAGCACAGGACGTTACTGACAGCTATTGTACGGGCTTAAACTGCCAACAGTCATTACCTGGGTGGGTATAATAATGAGCATACAAATCAACTGCAAACGTTACGATAATAGTCACGATGTATATAATGGCATGAAATCAGCGAAAAAAGACATTCAACATAAAAGTGGGCGAAACGCGAGAAATAAGTGAAAAAACAAAAACAAAAAACAAAGCATATAGCATGAAAACTGGGTAAAGAAGACACATTTGAAAGCAGCAAATAAAAAAACAAAAGACTGGCAGGTAGGACAACAATCAAAGGATCAAAAACTTGTGATCGCGCTGCGAGCAACAGCAATAAAAAAGTTTTAATTTTACGACTTCTCACCAAATGGCTTATGGCCAGGCTCGTTTAAGATCGTGGATACTGCAGTACTCCACAGTGTTGTGGCATCGTATGCCGATCACCGGGCCAGGCATGCTTCACGCACTTGAAGAGACATGCGGGCTATAGAAAAGCGACGCAGGGACGGTTCTTTAATGCGGCGGCGTTAAGTGACAAGTGTCGCTGCTTTAGTTGTGGTTGTAACGCGACAATCAGTAGGAAGAAGAAAAATAGAAAGTCTTGCCACGGTCGCTCGGTCTTGCGCAGACACGGAATAGAACCTGATGAAGGACGCGTGATTTGTAATAAAATTGTAATGCGACCGTCCTTTGCACAGCAGCACAATTATTTCGGGATTTGTGGCGAAACTACGCCGAACTGAGATAACAGCATGATATAAACAATATTAAAATTTAAGCCAGAGATAGGCAAGCTCCTCAAGCTTCGACCTCATCAGATCGATACCTTAGCCTCAAAATGACCTCAGCCTCACGAAATGAGGTGAGGTTGAGTGAGGTCGGCCATAGCTTAAAATGTTTTGAGTGCACGAGGTCATGCATGAGTTTGAGGTTGAACGAGGTCGTCTTTCGCTGAGTTCAGCTTTTGAGGTCAACGTTTCTCGTATTTTGCAGGGCTTACTCTAACTAGCATTCCTTTCGAACCGGGGTTGAAATGCTCCGCCGCTGTGTCCAGCGCCCCTTATTGGGAGTCACTTGCCCCTCTTGGAAAGAGTGGATGCCATGACCTATGAGCAGCATTCTTTCAGCCCAAGCTTGCAGAACGGGGTATTTGGAAGCTCTTTAGATTTTGTTTGCTACTCAGTACCCTTTGCGTTTGTCCTTTCCTCGCATGACGGGTGTTAGGGTAGAAAGCTGCCAGGCAGGATACTATAATCTGACCATTATCCTTACACCAGTAGCAGAATTGTATTTTACATAAACTCTTTCCCTTACAAGTGATAGTGCTGCGTTCCCTATCTGCACTTTGGCACTGTCGTGACGCTGGGGCTACGTCGTCCCGGCCTTCACTTGGTAGCGTGCAGAGGCTCGGGGTTGAAGAAGGACTGAATCTTCGAAGTTGGTGAAATATGTACAAGCAGGTTTACTGGCACTTTGGGAAAACTTATTTACAAGATTATTTACAAGAAAATGAAGGGTACATCAGCAAAATGGCAAGCGTTAAGAGTTCATAGCAAGAAGCGACTGGATGAGCCGTTTACCCAGGGCCCAGAGCGACATTTCGTGCTCTGCAGCGTCCTTAAAACCCCCTATGTCCAGCCCCTCTCTGAAGATGCTGACCAACCAAATCCAGGGCACGCCCCTCAGGTATCGGCATCCAATCGAACACATCACTGCACTGATGGTCTGAAGCACTGACTGGTCCGGCATTCATTCGTTGGGCGTGATCACTTGTTGGCGGGAAAAGCTTGGGAACGGCGAGGAGAGGAGGTACATTTCTATTCTTCAGCAAAGAAACCACAGGCTGGTTCTGACAAGTGGTTTTACTTCTCAGAAACCCGAGTGCACGTGGCGCCGCATCCGCTCCCAGCATTGTCCGTTTTCGACAATTGCAAATCTTTCCTGCATTCCTGGGAAATCACTTAATGGCTGTATGCGTCATGCTCCTTTCTTGTCCTGCACGTCAGCGGAAATGTCACTCTGTCGTCTCCTTAGGAAAGTAGACATTCCTCACTGGACGATAGCCCTTCTCGACTGGAAGGGTGAACAAAAGAAAGCACTTCCTGCTATTTCCCGCAGGGGGACGTTTCTTTGTGTTTTTCCAGACGTTCTCTTGACAGGGTCAATTTGGCATTTGCAGGTTGTCCACAAAGCAAAACAGGCTTACAAAACAGGATTCCTGGAAACAGGCTCACTTAGAGCCATTGGACCATCACCACATATTCACAATACTTTTCCATGCCCACAGGCGAACAATAGAGCGCGCAAATGCGGATGCACGGTCGTAACAGCCTCCTCCCCCGCCAGAAGAGACTCGGAGGGCAGCAGCCGCAGCTGCTGCATGAAGAGACGACTTAATGGCCTGCACGTGAACGCTTGAAGCTCGCTGTTGCTTGTCGCGTTGTCTTGATTGTTGTAGGCCAAATTGCTCGAGCTGTCTGAAACTCAACCACATGTCCAAACAAGCACTCGGCTCCCGTCTGAAGAGACCAGGTTAAAAGAAAACTGCCATTGTTGTTCGAGAAAAGCCCACTCTCAAGACGTTCAGGACCCACGTATGCCTAGAAAACCAAACGTGCTGCTTTACATAGTCACACATATACAAGCGCGCGGAAAAAAAAAAAAAAACCTGATTATCAATTTCGATACATGGTGAGGAACATCTCGGACCGCTTAGAAAGAGCGGCTAAGCGCGTCCGCATTCCCATTTAACTTCCCCTTTTTGTATCTTATTTCAAAATTGTACTGCTGTAAAATCAAGCTCCACCTAAGAAGGCGACTGTTCTTCGATGTCGCAGTTTGCAGCCAAGCCAGGGGACAATGGTCCGTCTCTACGGTGAATTTGGCCCCTCCAAGATAGCACTGCAATTTTTGAATGGCCCATACAATGCAAGCGCATTCTTTCTCTGACGCGCAATAAGCCCTCTCTCTAGTACTCAGTTTTCTGCTCAAGTAGAGCACGGGGTGCTCATTACCGTCGTCATCTCTCTGGCAGAGAACAGCACCTAACCCTCGATCACTGGCATCACACTGGACCGTGAATTCTCGGCCATAGTCTGGAGCTCGCAATACCGGACGGCTAATCAGCACAGCCTTCAGGTTTACGAAGGAGGCTTCCTTTTGTTCGTCCCAGACTACATTTGTCGGTTCTGTCTTGCGGAGAGCGTCGGTCAGAGGGCTAGCCAAAGCTGAATAGTTAGGGATGTAGTGATTGTAGTACCCAGTCAGACCTAGGAATGCTCGAATTTCCGTCTTCGTGCTCGGCCGCGGATAGTCTGCTACCGCAGAAATCTTAATCTCGCTGGGTTTCCTGAAACCTTGACCTACATTGTGACCCAAGTAGTCCACGGTCGCCCTTGCCAGGCAACATTTCTCGGCCTTTACGGTTAGTCCAGCTTGACGCAAAAGGCTCAGTACAGCTCTTAGATGTACCATATGGTCCGCCCATGAGTCGGAAAAAACCGCAATGTCATCTAAATAAGGCACCGCGAATGTTTCACACCCATTTAACACCCTATCCATGAGTCGGGAAAAACAAAATGGAGCATTTTTGAGCCCGAAACTCATCATTGTTGGCTGGTAGCTGCCCGTCGGAGTGACGAAAGCCGCGTATCTGCTGGCGCGTTCAGTGAGCGGTACTTGCCAGTATCCTCGAGTAAGGTCCAGCGTAGTCACATATGCCGCTCTACTGACCTGTTCTACTCTCTCCTCAATATTCGGAATAGGATACACTTGATCCCTGGTGAGAGAATTTAGCTTTCGGTAGTCTACCACAGGCCTAGGGTCTTTACCTGGAGCTTCTACTAAGATCATAGGCGAAGCATAATCGCTTTCCGAGGGTTTTATTACTCCCAATTCCAGCATGCGAGTTACTTCCCTATCCAGAATTTCTCTTTGCCTTGGAGAAAATCGGTAGCACCTTGATCGCACTGGCACGTCTGAAGTCAGTTCAATATCGTGCTCAGTCAAATCAGTCCTGCCTGGCCTGTCCACGAAACAGGCCTCAAACTCTGTTATTATTTCGCCCAGATCGGACAGCTGGGATTTCTTTAGTTCTCCTCTCTGCTCTGTCTTTTTGAGAAGCTCCTGAGCGTTGCTTCTTTTTCCGCTGAGGCAAATCAAGTTATCCCCCATCTCCTCGGGAAGGTTTAACGTTAGATTTACCACGGCTTCCCTCTGCACATAAGGCTTCATAAGATTGCAATGATAAATGCGCACTGCTTTACGCCTATCGGGGATTTTCACTGCGTAGTTAGTGTCAGAAAGCTCTGCAACGACTTTAGCAGGTCCTTCCCACTGTACTTCGAGCTTATTCTTGGGATCATTGGCTTGCTCCATAGCTAAGTCCTCTCGGGTTCCACTTAAAAGTCTCGTGAGATTACTAGACACTGGCGGCAAGAGGTTACTCTCAAGAACGTCCTCATTCCGCGTCTCATCAAGCTCCCTTTCAAGTTGACATATCTGAGATGCCTCGCTCTCAAAGTTTTCTGACCTGCTATCTTCCGCATTTACCACTGTTTTAACTGCCGTTTCCTCCGCTGTGGATTTTTCTGGAATGAGCAGTGTAGCTAGTTCTCGCGCCTTTGAACGTGTTAAGGCTTGCACAACTCTGTCTCCGAAAAGGATGCCCCTCTTTCGCAGTAGCATGTCCGATTTGTTGGAGAACAAATACGGATAGCACTTAGGAAGCTTTCCTGAAACGGCAGCCTCGGTTGTTAATTCGCCGAAAGGGCCCTCGATGACCACGTTCGCGATCGGCAAGCACACACTCTGTTCCTCAGCTACCTGTCGGATCCATGCACACTGTCCTGTATAGTCGGAAGGCGACACATACGCCGGATGGACAACATCCATCGTTGCGGCCGAATCGCGCAGTACCTTGCAAGGCTTCCCGTTGACTACTAGGTCATGCATGTAAGGTTCCAAAAGCTGCATATTTTCATCGCAGTCACTGACATACGAGAAAACAAACTTTTCTTTCCGGCAGTTGACGGCAATGTGACCCTGCTCATTACACCTAAAGCATGTGAGCGGCTTCCTAGCCCCAAGCTTGTTCTTTGTGTTCTGCGCGTTGGTCACTTCCCCACTTTTCTCACTGCCGTCCTTTCTATGGCGTTTGCCTGAAGAAGCCTTCCTTTCTTCGTTTGCAAATCTAGCAAAGTGCCTTTTCTGACGGTTATTCACACTGAACTTGGGATTGCGGGGCCTATCCACTGCTGGGTTGCTGAATTGTCGGCGCGAAGCATACTCCTCAATAAGTTCAGCAGCTTCAGTTGCCGACTTAATGTCGCCTCGGTCCTGTAACCAATTTCTTTCTTTTTCTGAGAGGCAGTTATAAAACTGCTCCAAAAGAATTCGCTCGACTACAGCGTCCCTATCACTGTAGGAATCAGTGCTCTTTAGCCACTCGCCCAAATTAACTCTTAAATTGTACAGGAATTCAGGGTAACTCTCGTCCCTGGACTTAGTAGCGTTCCGAAAACGTTGTCTGAACGCCTCGGCGCTAAGCCTATACTTTCTCAGAAGGCAAGCTTTGACCTTCTCGTAGTTGTCCGCGTCCTCCTTGCTTAGCCGCGCGACAACCTCCGCTGCCTCGCAGGGCAGAACCGTCAATAATCTCTGAGACCAAGTGTCTCGCTGGAAGGACAGTTTTTCGCAGGTTCTCTCAAAGTTAGCCAGATACAGACCGATATCCCCTGATATCACATATGGCTGCATGTACTTTGACATCTTGAAATCTGCCTCCTTGTTGAGAAGAGGTACCGCTAGCTGGGGACAATTGCCCGACCTCTTGCTCAACTCTAGTTCTAATTTCCGGAGCTCAATTTCTTGGTCCAGCCTTTTTGCTTCTCTTTCACGCTTCTTTTCCTCTTTTTCCCACTCACGTTCGCGCTCCCTTTCCTCTTTTTCCCTCTCAAGTTCACGCTCACGCCTCTTTTCCTCTTTTTCCCGCTCTTTCTGCTGTCTGAGCTGCTCCTTTTTTTGACCGATGAGGTTCCATGCTTCACTGAGCTCCTCATCATCGGTTCCCAGATCAGTGATTGCCTTTATAATCAAGGGTTTTCGTGCCAAACCACTTGTATCAATTCCCAATTCCTCACACAATTGCAACAGTTCCGGTTTCTGCAGCTTTTGTAGGTCCATGATCGCTCCGAGTGTCGGCTACTTCCAAAACAACAGTGCAAACTACCAAACCTAAAGGCGTTTCAACACTTTTTACCAGTTCTAAAATCTAACCCTGTTCTAGAACCTGGTCCACATCAGAAGAAAAGCCAAGCACTCACCCACACATGCGATCGATGTTCCGAGCTGCTTTCTTGTTGGCCGATTGTTGCTCCTGCTTGTTGCTTGAGATGCCACCTCCGATCACTAGATGTTGTGGCTTGCAGATTCTGATCCACCTCGAATCACCAGATGTTGTAGCATGTAGATCCAGATCCCACCTCCAGTCATCAGATGTTGTGGCTTGTAGATTCAGATCCCAACGCTGGTCACCAGTCGTTGTGCTTGTAGATTCAGATCCCACCGCTGATCACCAGTTGTCGTGACGCTGGGGCTACGTCGTCCCGGCCTTCACTTGGTAGCGTGCAGAGGCTCGGGGTTGAAGAAGGACTGAATCTTCGAAGTTGGTGAAATATGTACAAGCAGGTTTACTGGCACTTTGGGAAAACTTATTTACAAGATTATTTACAAGAAAATGAAGGGTACATCAGCAAAATGGCAAGCGTTAAGAGTTCATAGCAAGAAGCGACTGGATGAGCCGTTTACCCAGGGCCCAGAGCGACATTTCGTGCTCTGCAGCGTCCTTAAAACCCCCTATGTCCAGCCCCTCTCTGAAGATGCTGACCAACCAAATCCAGGGCACGCCCCTCAGGTATCGGCATCCAATCGAACACATCACTGCACTGATGGTCTGAAGCACTGACTGGTCCGGCATTCATTCGTTGGGCGTGATCACTTGTTGGCGGGAAAAGCTTGGGAACGGCGAGGAGAGGAGGTACATTTCTATTCTTCAGCAAAGAAACCACAGGCTGGTTCTGACAAGTGGTTTTACTTCTCAGAAACCCGAGTGCACGTGGCGCCGCATCCGCTCCCAGCATTGTCCGTTTTCGACAATTGCAAATCTTTCCTGCATTCCTGGGAAATCACTTAATGGCTGTATGCGTCATGCTCCTTTCTTGTCCTGCACGTCAGCGGAAATGTCACTCTGTCGTCTCCTTAGGAAAGTAGACATTCCTCACTGGACGATAGCCCTTCTCGACTGGAAGGGTGAACAAAAGAAAGCACTTCCTGCTATTTCCCGCAGGGGGACGTTTCTTTGTGTTTTTCCAGACGTTCTCTTGACAGGGTCAATTTGGCATTTGCAGGTTGTCCACAAAGCAAAACAGGCTTACAAAACAGGATTCCTGGAAACAGGCTCACTTAGAGCCATTGGACCATCACCACATATTCACAATACTTTTCCATGCCCACAGGCGAACAATAGAGCGCGCAAATGCGGATGCACGGTCGTAACAGCACCTGCAACCCATAAAAGGTGGATGATTCGTGCATAAACAGTGGAAGTGGCAAGCCGGACACTGCCTACTGCATTTTCTTGACGACGTGCTTCTGATGCATTTGCACTATAAAATATATGAATGTGTGAGGAAATCTGACGAAAAAGCTTTTCATTATATTTTCTTGAGGCTCCACGCAACCCCCCCCCCCCTCCCCCCTAAAAACAAAAACAAAATAACTATCAAGTCCTGTCAGTATGCATATCTTCATCTAGAATGTCAAAAAATGGTGGCACTGTAGCAACATATCATGTACTGACCAAAGTTTACGCGAGGCCTTCCAGGAACCATGGGAGTTACAGGGTCCTTCAGGTGCAAATCATCCGCAAGAATTCTCCAAGCGGTCAAAATTCACAGCATGCGCCATTACGTATCTAATAGCATACGTTCGCTACATGCATTTGTATATATGCAGAGTGCTCCACGCAGCGTTATCGAAGAATAACCGCAGAAGCTAGGTGCAGTTACCATATTGTTTCCCGTCGTGTGGCGCTCCTCGGATTTTTTAGAGCGTAGTCTCTACTGCACACATTCAGCGAGTTTGGGGTGATGCCGTAATCGATACTTGACATTGCCGTTGCGACAGGTGTTTACCTCACAGTCGAGACAGTGTACCTATCACGGGACCTCATGCATATCACCTGATCACATCATAAAAAGTACACTAAAAATAAAAAGAAGTAATTAAAATCGAGTAAACAGAAACTATTTCAAGCCGATAAATTTACGTAGCAATGCTACCATCGAGGTGTGCCCTCTTCGATGGAGCTAAAGGCCGATATATACGTTCGGCAGCGTCGTACTGCTTGAAATGTTCTTCAATTCTTGTTATTCTGTAATTTGATAGGATTATCTATTGATTAGTCTTACTTACTATCAGTCAAATGCTTCTAGTTAAGTAACCGAGCGGACTAAGAAACGAACCGATCAGTTTTTTTCTACCAACGGATCCCACACTTTTTCTTTTTTTCCCCCCATCAGCCTTTCAGAAAGCCCAAGTAATGCAAGGAAAAACTCTGTCCTTTAGCTCTGGTTAAACCTGGATAGAAGCGGAAGCTGCTACATTATTCCCCTATCACGCCCTATCGGTTTAGGGTGTTATATTTTTGGGGACACTTAAGCTCATCCTTTAAGGGTATGACGCGAGAGCTTAAGCTACCAGGCTATAAAGCCACGCTTCAGCCAAGCCGCATGGACGTGCCTGCCTGTCGTAGGGGTAACGAGAATGCAAACCATTCTGGCAGGCTGATTCTGATATCACCCTCCCATATGAAAGGAGCGACCCGAGTTGGCAGCTCCTGCCAAACGTAGTGCATGTCAGGCAACCCTGCCGCCAGTTAGAGCTCGGGTATGTTAGCTGCCAGCTATACCGCCTGCCACTGACCGACCCTCAAGCTGAAGGCTCGAACTGAGTGGCGCAGCTTCAAAAACACGTGGTAGGACTCTTGAGCCCCGCCAAATACGTTTTGTATAAATGCAGTGTGCGCGAAGTCACATGGTATATTTTAGAATTTCGTGGGCATTCCGTAAAGGCCGGAAAAATGGTTATCCAGGAGGCACGCTGGTAGCAAACATTGCACTGGTTATTTCTTAACCCTCTTAACAGCGTAACGAAACGCATTCGATTCTAGAGTGATAATTTAGAACATATATGATTAATATTGGTTAATTATCAAAATAAGCCGAAAATAATGAACACCCTGATGAAACGCCACATCTCACATGCCTTTGAATGTTTTCCAATTGGGTTTCACACTGCCACGGCCTCCCTTTCTTTTCAATCCTATGCTCAAGGTATCTGAGCATCCCCTTGGAGCTCTAAATGCCATTCCTGTCACACGGCACCGTTATAGATAATTGGCTGGAGGATAATGCTCAACAGGTGGATTTTCATTTGATGGTTTCGTAAAGAAATCATTCGCTGACATTTTATTATTTTGTTTATTTTTTGGCGTCCAGCGTCCGACCTCAACCTCACAATGAAAGTTTGAGGTGAGGTTATGGTCGCTGGTACCATCTGGAAAAGTGAGTTGAGGGCACGCCTCAGGAGACCTCAACCTCAACTTGTGAGGTTGCGGTTGAGTGAGATCCTGGAATTTCACTTGGGGTTGAAGTTGCAGTTTTTTAGGTCAAATGCTCAGCTCTGATCTAAACCAACCTGACGTGGCTGAAGCAAAAAAAAAAAAAAATTCTAAGGGTGATTACAATACTTCCTGAGGCATAATTTGAGCCAGCGTTCCAATTATGTCTTTAAGCGTTTGTTTAAGCGTGCTGTTTAAGGGTCCTTGCGATATACTGAGGCAAATAATTCGAGAGAATTCGATCGTGACTCGGCATCGACGTCGGTGCCGAGTCACGAGAGAGTCACGAGCCAAGGGAAATTTCTCAGAGCAGAAAGAGCCACGAGTTCTGCGTTTCTCGATCATAGCACTCTTGAGATGGCCCGCTGGACACAGTGCACTCTGCTTCTCAGAAGAGGAAGAAGATCCACGACCTCCGCGCCGCTCGCTCTTCTGACGCTTAAGCCAGCTGGCCCGGGTGAAAGGCACTCGAGATGCATTATGTGCAGACGACATTACAATTTGGACCACCGAGGTAAGCCTTGGGGAAATGGAGGACCGCCTTCAGCGGGCCGCTTCCATAGTCAATGCGCATGCTCTCGACTGTGGGTTCCAATGCGCTGCAGCCAAACAAGAGCTGCTGCATGTCAGAGCGAATACAAAGGATAACACAACAATGTACATATAAAGCGTGGTAAAACTTATTGTTATATTAAATAATAAGCCCAGGGTTAACGGAATGTCAAAAATTAATCCTTGTTGAGGATCGCTGATCCGTGCCGAGATGCTGGCAGGAGTGATAACTGCGTTACAAGGAAGTTTCTCTTTGCAGCTGTGTAGCAGCAGTCATCGCGCGGTGCTTCGCTCCTCATTCGATCTTCTTGCATACATTAACTCCTCGGCTAAGGCGGCGTCGTACCTAATGATATCATTATTTAATTGTGAAACAAAGGGATTGGCAGTGAGTCAGTTCTATGAGTAGGCCGTTTACTACAGCGCTGCTCAATCCCAAAGCGTCGTCTGCCGTGGCGTCGATGCGAAACAATATGCCTATCGACGACCGCGGAGTAGTGCCCGCCCTCATTGCCGGCAGTGTTGCAGTGAACATCGGCGCTGCAGACTTTTCGAACTTGTCTGATTTCATGCTGCAGCGACCATTTTGCAGCGTTGCGTTGAACAGCACACCACGGAAGCTGCAAAGATTGCAGTGCGTTTGTCGTTGGGCGATACTCGAAGGTTGTATAAACGTGGACTAGGATTGCACTTTATACAGTGTGACTTGTTGCTGCCTAAACGGGATTTTGCATGTAAAGGGAAGCTGCGCACTTTTCGCACTCGGAGCTAAATTCCGACTCGCGCAAATGTGCTCACTTAGCTTCGCTGCTGACTTACTCGACAGCGTCTTACTCGAACGCGTACGGTAAGTGTCCAAGCTGTTTTAGATTGTTAGAATAATCAACCGTATTTTAAATCGAGCTGTCAAGTCACACCAAGCAACGCGCACTCAGCAGCGCCACCGGCGCCGACAAGGCATACCGAGAATGAAGTCGTGATATGCCCTATCAACTATACGGACAACAGCCGCGTTTGCTTTGAGGGCGAACCCGCTGGTGCTCCTTTTCTTGTAAAAACTCCCGTTTGCGTTCATTTCTACCATTTTTAAGCATGATAGTCTTTGTTCAGCGTACAAAACACTATAAAATGTCGCGCAGAACTCTTTTTTTTTCTAAAAGTGTTTCAGCTTGCCTTTAAGTTATCATATTGTGGCCATGATCTAAATTTGTTTTTATTTATTTTTTTAAAACAGGCGCGTTTCTGTCCTGGTGTGCTTTTTTCTCTCTTGGTTCTCGTTTCGCCGCGGTCACTTGGCCTGATAGAGCACCTCTTTAATACGGGCTCACTTTTCTCGAAATAAATATTGATAGTTCAGCGCTTTGTCCTGTCATCCTTCTTGATATTGCGCACCGTCTTTTTTAGCTCTGAGTGCTGAAAGCACCAAAAAGATGTTGCCGCGCCTTATGGCCGCACAAGAAGGCAGAGCATTGATTGGAATGCTGCTGGGTCTGCAGGGACATTGGCGGAGCTGCGAGAAGGTATACATAGAAGCATGTCATGACCTCCGTTTTTTTTTAAAGCCGGTCTAACCGAACACAACAGTGGCGGGTCACATGAACTCCACTTCTGAAGGGAAGAGTGTTTCCGCCGCTTGGGTACTCAAGCATGTAAGTTCTAGACGTGTGCGTATAGCCTACGGAATTTCTTGTGTCAGTTAGTTTTAGGCCAGCATTCAAATGATTATTTTTGTGAAAACGCTCCTTGACTCCATAAGCGCCGAATTTTTGAAGTTCTTTTCGTGTGGTGCAAAATACCACAGCTGCTGAGATAGTGCTTTATGATGTCATTTGCATATTTTTCAACTCATACCTTCCCACACTGAACAAAATAATGAAGCTATATACGCTAAAGGTAGACGGGACAAGAGAGGGATAATCACTTGCGCTTTTCCTCTCTTTACCCGTCTTCCTTAGCGCTGTTTCATTCTTTTTTTCAATATGTATACTAACCAGCCGTTCGCACCTTCTTCTGGTACCCTTCCATGTTCTCGGCGGATTATCGCGCAATTACTTGACCGCCTTTCGCACTCAAGCACTTGCACGTGTGACGACAGAGCACGTGGTCTGTGTTGCCCTACATTTAGAGTCTGCAGATAATCGCTATGCTGTGCACTTAACCATGTTTATGCCCACCCGTTGCCGGAAACGACCTGTGTGGTGCCTATGAATTTGCCCTCCTTGCTTAACACACCTCATTTTAACGCGATAGCGTTAAAGGCCCCGTTCTCCACAAATTCCGGTGTCGGCACTGTCTACTTTGTGCGCTGAAAGTCACGGTCATGGCCCGTGACACGACCAGACACTGATTGGTCGGCGAGTTGCGTGTCATCACGCGGCCTTACTACATTGTCGATATGGTCGATATTGGCAGGAGCTGGCAACCCTGGATCCTCTTTTCAGATGGGAGGGCGAGGTCACAAGCCAGACTTCCAAGACCCTTACATTTCGACTCAGACACGCAGCATGCCTCTTCAGCACGCAAGCACATTCATCTTTCATAGCCTGATTCGCTTTGGGATGTTAAACCTCATAAACCAAACCAAACATTCGTACGGCTTGGTTAAGCAGGAATTATATCAGGTGGTTTTTCACATAATGTAGCTTACTGCTGTATGGTAAAGTGTACGTGCTATCCGCAACGAACGTCGGCAAGCGGGAGCCATTAATAACACTGCCGCGCCAGGCACTTAGGGCGAAACTTTCCACCACAACGAGAGTCGGCAAACGCATTCCCCTCTCGCGATTCCTAGCTGTAAAATTTCACAGAAAAATATTGCTGAACCCCATTATTGTTCAGCGCTATATAGAAGTCTGAGTTACATGCTTCACAGCTCGTTTCACCACTTCATGCCTCTTGTGATTTCATCATCTCCCGCACGTAAAGCCGCTTCTCCGTTTTCACTTAAACATCTGTCATAAAACTTGAGTCGCAGGATATTTTGATGAGTCCCTTGGCTGTTCCCTATGTCGTTATAAGAAATCTTTTTGAGAATTTGGACGCTACCTTGTCAGTATGAGCCTTTATCGCTTCCCACCCGAGGGCGACAGCACCGTTTATGATAAAAGGTGATGATCGACCTGTGCCCTGCAGGCAGTGCCATCGCACTCATCAGCGGCGGCTCCCGAGGACGGCCGGAGCAGGCGTCGCGTTGCAGTGGATCAACGCAGGCCCAGCGGAGGAGGCGACGCCAACTGCAGCCACGGGGCACAGGGACGTGGCCATGGTCCAGGCCTGTAGTGCTGGGCCGGGCCACCAGGCGGACTGGGACATCAACGACAGCCACGTGCCCAAGGTACGCCGGAAGCTGAACAAAGGGGCATGTATCTTGGTACACTGGTCATCCAGGACATGAGGCGCATGTTTCTCCGATTTGACGCTGACTGTCAAAGGCAATCGGCTTTATTATCTAGCGTAGGGTTATCGCACCTAGACCGTCTCCTTTCAAACTGGACTAACAGTACGAGGGTGTTGTTTTTGACACTTTATTACGCCACGGCCGACGACAAGCAGGTTTAGCGCCGCATTCTGTGGGACACCTCGAGACTGCGCGCAGACTCAGTATCTGCCTGCGTTCAAGACAAACGAGGCAGCACGCCGGCACCTTTCTTCGTGCCCCGGACAAATATTGACTTCGAGCCTCGCTCCTATTCGCACTTCATCTGGCCCCTTGAACGGCGGCGCTCTCCCGCGGTGGCCGCACGAAAACCAGAAGCGCGGGGTGGTCTGACAAGAGGCGCGATGAGCGGCGCACCTTCGAGTCCTCCCCGAGGGATGGCCCGACGCGTAATAGACGCCGCCGCGGTCGACAACCGGTCGTTACGGCTGTGCGCTGCGTGTCCACGCGGCGCATACTGCCGGCTCAGAGATCGCTCCGTAGGTATGGGCGCCATCCGGTCAGGCCGTGAGCTTGACCGCTAACCGCACCAGGGGCCATCTGCAACGCACTGAATGATAGCACGCTTTGCGCGTGGATGCCGGAGCTCGACGTTCCGGCCCGGCGGTCCACATGCGTGCGCCGTTTATGCGTTTCGGTTGAACATATCGCCACGGTCTTGTTAACATTGCCAAAAAGGACGATTCTGACACAGGCAAGGACTACTTACTGTGCCCACTGTACTGTCTGCTAGCTCTTTTGCGTGTCAGGATCAGTTTATTAAATTCGATACAGTCTTTCGGAGGACAAAGACGAAGGACGTTGGGTGACCGGCGCAGTATATAGTTAAGGCTTTGTGGCTAATTTAAAACTTTTTTTTTCTTTCAAAAAGTGCTTAGCGGTGATCCAATATAGTCCAACAGACCAAACATTTTCCCGTCTCCATCCTTTTTCTCTTCCTTCGTCTCAGTCGAGCCAGCGGGTTGTCTGTGAGCCTGCACACTGCTTCTTAGTGCGCCCCCCCCCCTCCCCCCCTTTCACGGAGAGAGACCTTGTCCACCCCCTTGTGCATATTTATGCTTGGGTTGCAGGCCGCTCCCTCTGCTGTCCTCCCTACGGCCACACACAGAGGAAGTGCTATTCGTAGGAGCGGGGCGGTGCATCTGTATTCCTCGCATGCACGTCACTCAACTCGTGACCAGAGGGAGACATGACGCCCCTCGAGGACGGGTTCGCGGGTGCGTGGCGCACCCAACTGAGCGTCGGTCACTTCGACGAGTTCAGAGCGCGCGTCTGGAACGGGCACGGATCGTACTATTGGAGGAACTTGGGTGCGTCCGCGAGAAAATGCCGCTATTTCACGCGCCGATGCACCCCGCTAGATGACGCGATAATGTGTCACTTGGATGCTGAGCGCGCGAAAAATGCGTTCTTTTTTCTCTTGCGAGTCAATGGCATGAAATGCCTTCGATACATTCAACGCAAGTTTTCCGGGTTATTCGTTTCTCTCTCTGCCGAGACGTGTGGAGTCAGTGAGTGTTGATTTTGCGCTGCACTCGAAACGGCCTTGATGTGCGTAAAAGCGTCAACTGCACGATTGGCGCCAGTCTTGGGTGAAATCTTTCTCTGTGAACGAAACAATAAAAAAAGCACAATAAAAATAATCTTTAATAACGGGCAAGCAGATATTACCGTAAGCCAAATTCGCATTAGTAACGTATTGGCGGAAATCATCAAAAACGTCATGAACCTCTATTGCACCCGCTGCAAAGCAAAGGCTGCAAATCTTTGACTGCCCATGTTGCACACTGCTGCCATGGCCCTGCTCATTTCATTATCTCACCGGCATCATCACCTGGATCTGGAATTCACTCTGTCACTGCGCAAAATAGCACCAGTAATCTCTTCAGAATGCTACGTGGCTCTGCTGCTGTTGTCTTCATCCGCTTTTGGAATGGTAGATACTCACTGGCGGGATTGCCCATGTGTGTTGCAAATTTAGAGAAGTGATTCAAGCTTACTTAAAGTTCCACAGATGTTGGTCAACTTCTGAGTTCAAAAGTAATGAAACGTAAAAGTCTATACCAAGCAAAATAGTCTTCGACGCTATGACATAATCTTGCCCATATGCCCACTTCCTCTTCATTTCAGCGTTGGAAGGTATAGGTACTTAACAGGTCAGATATCAGCTTGCCATTATCACTTAATGGGGGGCTGTATAACCGCCCTATTTCACCGGCATTCAGTTATGGGGCACACATCGTGGCGCGAAAAAATGCCGAATTTATAACAAGGAAATAATTACTAATTAATTACAAAGTAATTACTTTAGTTACTAAGTAATTAGGATAGAACGCTATACGATTGCCACAGAAAATTCGTAGTTTAGGCAAAATCTGCCCGTGTCCGTAGTTCCAACCCGGAACCCCGGTCCCAGGGCATGCAGTTGCTCGACCAACAAGATGCGACCAGCAGATCAATCTTTGGGTCAGGGCTAATTGATCAAAATTCGAGTTGGGAGCAGCGTTGGTCCAATGTTTAGAGGAATCATTTAAGGTAGAATATATTTCTAATAAAGGAATAATTAGCCGTTAGCATTCACCCATGCGCATGCGTATGCCTGCAAAGGAAAGCTATAGCTGTGTTTGATGGATTATACTGAGTAATTTCTCTCTAATTCCTCCACCTTGGAATTTCCCTTAGCATTTTTCCATTGTGCGATTTAATTTCCCTGAGATGCACATGATATCAACAAAATAAAACGCCATCCAGGTAGATTGAGGCAAAATTTGGGATTATTTAACGTGCCGCTGCCATTGCAGAACACACAGGTGTTTTTGCTGTTCAAGGTCATAAAAATGCGGCTGCCACGGCGAGGACTCGATCCCGCAACATCCCTATTAGCAGCTCAGTTTAAAAGCTACGGTGCCATCGCAGTGAATAAAAAGAAGAAAGAAGATGAACCACGAAGTTTAAGTTGTGGACAGCCTTTAGCCGTAGAAAGGAACACGATATGGGTAAAGTTTAAAGACAATTGAGAAGAACATTGTGGGCCAAGAAATAAACGCTAATTAATGAAATCGTTTTGTCCAAAAGCCCATTTCGGGGCGATGTTTGGGTAAAAAAATGTGGAGACTCAACTTAAGTTGAGGACAACGCAGAGCTATGAAATAGAAAATGGTAGGTGTAACGTTAAGAGATATGAAGTGCGCAGAGTGGGTCAGCGAAATGACTCGGCTTAACGATGCTCTAGTGCAAATAAAAGCAAGAAATGGGCACGGGCAGGACATGCAGTGCGAAGAGAGGATAACCAATGGTCGCTAAGGGTAATAAATTAGATTCCAAGGAAAGGAAGGCTTAGAAGAATGTGGCAGAAAATTAGATGTGATGATGAGGTTAGGAAGTTTTCGGGGATCAAGTGGAATGCAGCTATCACTGGACCGGGTTAATTGCAAAAATATGAGACCATCGTTTGCCCTACGGTGGATGTAGCCCGACTGAGGATGATAATAATGATAATGGCTAAACCTCTCTTCGACGCTGTATTCTAGTTGAAAAAAATGTTGGCTAAATAAGAAAGAAGGAGAAACCACCATCGATTTTGTGAAACCGTAAGATAGGCCTTCAGAGTATCGTACGTATTATGACTATACCAATTGGCCCAAACTTCCGCTTCCCTGTACGAGAACCCGAAGGTCGGAGACCCATTCACTTTCTTTGCTACTCCTGGCTGCGCTATTTAGGTTATTTTATTTAGTCCTTAAGTTAGCCCCCCCCCCCCCCCCCCCACACACACACACACATCTCCTTCCCGACCCCCGTTAATTGTATGGCAATGTACAGTTGTTACTTTTGAGATATCTGCGGGCTACTATAGGGAACCCGACGCTGCCTATACCAAATGTACTCCAGCCAATTCCCCTCGTTTATTTCTCGCGGTCTGCGTAACTTATTTGTTTTTGTTTATTCATTACTGTTTTTATGTTTCGGCAAAGCGCAGAGTACGTGTGTATCGAGTGTCAAAAAAAAAAATCTAAAATAACCGATTCATATAAAATAGTAAAGAACGCATTATACTAGCAAGCTCGATAGTCACTCGCTCAGTATACATCTTGAAACCTCTGCGCCAACGAAGGAACCAAATAAAGCTAACGCACCGAATTCGCATGCCATGCCATCGCGCCGGCCACAGTGGTCGCCGTGCGTGTCCCCGACGGCCGTTTTCTAGTGTCGGCGAACAACTCTGGAGATCAGCACGCCGAGATTGTCGTGCTCTTTCGCATTCTCTCCGCTTGTCACCCTCCACAGCGGATGGGGCGATTCCCATCGCAAACGCACTGCTCCGAGCAGACGGCGTCACGACGCCGGCACTCCTCCCCCGAGCTCTACAAAAACGTCTGACCCCCGCATCTCCCCCTTTCGACTGTTGCGGATTCAGCGGGGCAACCGATGATAATCCTAGAACCCACCCCACCGTCGGGTAAGAGGAAAGGTTAAAACGCTAAAAGTGGGCGATCGGATGGGACAGCGTGCAAGCAGACGCTCGTCGTTATGTAAGGTTGGGTGCACGAGTATACGGCTCCAGGCAGCGCTTTTTAGCGCGTTTCTCGACATTTGGAAGAATCGCTACATGAGGTTGCATGGGCAGTCAAGCTTCCTCATCTGCGCTATGCAGGACGGCGGCAAAGTAGGCGTAACCGCCATTTGCAATTCGACGCATCTGAAAGAGGCTGCACATCTTCGTCACAGCCGTGGCTTCGTTCCTGGGTGCGAACTGATCGAGAAATTCACTTCACAAAGCGGGTCGGAAGTTCAAATAGCGCGTCCTGGCTATACAGAGGCAATTAGTGTTGTAAGGTGACTTCTTTAGCGAGTCGTTTACCATGCAAGTCGTATTGGAATCTTCAATGTTGCAGATGTAATTCTGTATCCGCTGCTGTGTGGCCGATGACTACATGCAACATTCTATGACTGATCACGTATTCCCGGGCCAACAGCGTGAGGGAAACTTCTGCGGAAGCTCAATAAAAAACAGGCACAGCTTCTGACGGCTTCGCCACTATATAAATAACTCTCAGTCACGCAAAGTAACTCCAGGTTATTAAGCGGGGTGTGCCTCGTATCTATAGCGCAGTTTTGGGACCACAGGGACAATAATATATATTAGTCGAACGAAGTCTCCAATATGCGTCATTATTTGCAGTTTCTCCAACATTTATAGAAAATTAACCACCGCACCAGAAAACGCTCTTGCGTTTAATACAAGCGTTGAGTATTTTAAAGCGTTGAAGGGAAGGAGATTAGGGGCTTTGTTGGAGATGTTTGCAAATAGAGCGAAGTCTTTGCAGCACGCTTTTGTGCGAGACATTTCAAATTTTGACCTCTGCGCGGCGCCAGCTGTCAGCAGCGTGTCAAATCAGGCGCGCCTGACGGGCGCCTTTAGTCAAGGGGGCTGTTCTATACAAAACGGCATTCGTCGATTTCGTGACGGCTGTTAAAGAGAACAGAGAGTAGAGCACCGCGGCAGGCAGAAGTCTTATCTTACGACTCACCCCCTCCGTGGTTTCGGGCTGTTCATTCACTCGTGCTGTCAAACAATAGACTCCGCTTGTCTTCATCCGATAACGTTCCTCAGCGGCGCTAACGTAAAATCGAAGCTTATTCATACGGTGCTTTTCACAGCGGTACATGTGTTTAGCGTCAGTGGAAGTCTTTATCGAACTGTCGATGTGGTGAGAGAGAAAGAACTTTGCGGATTGCAGGTGAGCGTGTTCGACGAGTACCAGGAGTGGGCTGATGGCCACTGCCGTTACGTGTACCGGCCAGACTGCGAGGAGGCCCGGCGGCACTCTTCCGGTTGGGCCATGCGCAACACAAACAACCACAATGTGCACATCCTCAAGAAGTCTTGCCTCGGGGTGCTCGTATGCAGCCTACGGTGCACCTCCGACCAGGGACACCGGGTCCACCTGCGACCAGCCATCTGCGATAAGGCGCGCAAGAAGCAGCAAGGTATTATTGCATATTTCGAGTATGCCCTTTCATTTAAAGAAGTTGTGCGTATACGTCGTAGGCAAGCCGTGCCCGAACCGGCGATGCCCGGGCCGCCTGGAGGTGCAACCGTGCCGGGGCCATTGCGGCTACCCTGTGACTCACTTCTGGCGCCACACCGAGTCGGCGGTATTCTTCCAGGCCAAGGGCCTACACGACCACCCACCTCCCGAGCCAAAGGCCACGGCCGAAGCCCGGAGGGCACTCAGGGCAAAGCGTGCGCCAATGGACCCCGTCGCAGCAAAGGTCAGGCCTCTTTCTCTGACTCTTCCGGGCAGAATCGTACGTGATAAGTTCAACAGAATCGGAGACGAAATAAACGTGGCGACAACATTTATCAAGGAACCTGAAGATGTATGTATTCTAGAAGCTTGAAACAGTACTAATAACGAGGGACTTCTTAAATGCATTTAAAATATCGTAGTACGGGTCAACCGTGCTCTATGTCGGGAAGCTGCAGTAGGCAGATATCTCAATTCACGCTGCAACTGCTTCTTGTTGTTTCGGTCAGAACAGAGCATACTGTACCCAGGAAAAGGAAAGGAATGATATTTTAGTCATCTCTTAAAAACGGCCAGTACATTCGTGAACACCGTACTGAATTACGAGGAGCGGCACAGTTTTTGGAGGTTGTTTGTACGCCCGCTGAAATGTGAGTACACAGATAATCCATTCCGGGTTCCAAGCAGCCTCGACCTTCACCGCGCATGTGTACAGGGGAATATCAATACACTAAAATCAATGTATATTTCCTCCGCCGGAAATGCGGCTTCTGTGTCTGCATGCACCGGCATGCCATCATGCTCGTTGATATACTGCACTGGTTATCCGCTAGTACCACAAGGTAGATGCGCTTCTCCCGTTTAGTGCGAGATACTTCATTGGACCCAGCCTCCAGCAGGCGGGAGAAAAGAAACGGATAAGCGACGCTCGCGGCGGCGGTACTTTCTCGCGTACATACAGTGGCTGCCGAAGCAGTGCCAAAGGGCGCCGTCCGGGCGCCGTGAAAACGACGGCGCGAGAGCGACGGCAGCATGGGCGCAGCTGCTGAAGCATCTCGGCGATCGGTGCGGTAACCCCCCGAGCAGCTTCCATTTGTCAGGAGGGCATGGTCGCCGTCGTTTTTCTGGCGGCGCGCAAACAAGCGCCCATTTGCCTCTCAAACTCGGCTGAAAAATGACCGCCCTCCCATTCCCGGTACAAACGGCCGCGCGCTTCGCCGAAGGGAACGTCAGTCGATCACTCGGCTCCCGCCGATCCGCGCCTGCTATCCCCGTCTCGCGAGAGCGGTGGTCCGGCTGGGCGGCGAGCAAAATGTCACGGTCTGCTCGCTCTGTGCTAGAGGCGTACTTTGCGAACGGGATCGAGTGCCACGAAGCAGTTGTCTCATGCGCCTCTTCGGTTGTTGAGGGGTTGCCGGTGTGATGAGAGGAGTGGGCGCGCTCTGTTCGAGCTTTACACGCGCGGAACAGCGAGAGGGGATGCGGTTGCTGTGGTAGTCGGTGCGATAGACTCAGGGGATGCGCTTTTTCAGAGCTTGTGGCAGGTAACAAACACCGAGATGGCCGGGTTAGTCGAGCAAGCAGCCTTCCTACCAATAGCGCTGTATAAGGGAAAGAAGCTGGCGTTGATTTAGCGTACATTTCTCGTAGGCTATTATGCTTTCTTTCTTGAGACAGCGCAACGGAGACGCATGTGCACGGGGGCGCTGACTTACATCTTCTTGCGCAGAGTGCCAGTTCTTTATAGGCAGGTACCGTGACAACCTGAAACAACGCGAGAAAACGAACAAGATGAAATGACATAGCTTCACAAGAGTAAATTAAATTATCGTCCTTAAATTGGCAGTAGGAAGCAAGTATTGAAAGGATGTCTGACGCTGTAAGCACTTCTAAGGTGCCCTGCGTTTCTTTGAATTGCCGCCTTGGTGCATTATATTGGAATGGTTTTCTGTGTAGCAGGATTTAGGTGCAAAGTGGTAAAGTTCATTAAAAATACGCTTTGAACACAAGGGCGTGGAAGCAGGCACGAGTACTTTACTTTCACTTCACTTTATTTGTGGGACAAACCAGCATTTATTGTCGCGTGTTGGTACGCTCGCAAATGAACTAATTCATTTGGACGCACCAATAGCAGCAAGCTCGGCGGTCGTTGAACTGTGAACGTCATCTGCATAGCTCTCAATTTATTGTCGCTATAGGAACGTCTGTATAAACCGGTCAAATGAAACTGGAACAATCTGTAACAATGTGCTAGCAGTGTGGCTTGGCTCCAATCATTCGAGATGAATTTTGGCGTATCTTGCACTGCGAAAACAAAAAACAACAACAACAACAACAAAGCTGATAAAGTCGCGTTTCGACGACAGTGAGTGTGAAGAGCGCAAGGTCGTCCTGCGCGCTACAAGAGGCTGCATATCAGCAGTAGAAACAAACTAAGATTACAGTGGCTTAGATTTAGCAGTTACAGATTGCAGTTAACAAAACGCGAGTAGCACATCTTAATCTTCTTGTCCTGCGTGCTTCGTTTTTTTTTTTTTTTATTTTTAAGGCTGACCTGCAATAAAGTTAAAGTAAGCGCGCGGCTCGTGCCTTCGTCATGTGTCCATCGTTCCTTCACAGCTTTGAAAATAACGAATCATACAGGTTATGTTCGGTGGGATTTGCGTCTGTCCCAACTGTCATCGGAACGCGCTGGAGCGCACTGTCGTCGCTCAGTGAAACTTCCTGTGGCTCGCGGATGAAGTGTAAAGAAATTCACTTTGGAGGTCATCTTCAACAAGTATTCGATTGCTTAGCGTCGTGTATCATGGGATTCTTTCGACATTAGAAGCTGACCTCTGTGGAGACTGCTGTGTCAAATGATCTACGGGTGTTCTTTTCATCAGATGTCAAGTGCAGCCTTTACCGCGCACTATAGTCGGATGTAATTTAAGTCTCTAACCAACGCACACAATTCCTCCGTGACGGAAATTAGGTCCCTCTTATAGCTTTTCTGTTACTACATAAATAACTGACCATCAAACGAAATTATTAGCACAACAGTTTCAGTGCCCCTGGCTCGTTAGGTGCACTCAAATATAAATAATTATGTTCACTGTCACACACGCTGCGCACCACTGCCTATAGTTAGACACTGCTGTTTAGTAAAGTTGTATTTTATTGTAGTATATCGACGTTTGACCCAGTACTCCTCTCTAGTGTGGTAAGTGACGACCAAAATAAATATAAATTGCCCTTTATCATTACAAAGAGCTTATAAAGATACACTCAGTGACACTCGGTTCACTGAAATCGCCGTTCCATACGTAAGCGTTAAAACATACTACAAATGACGCAGTGTAAACAAAGACTATTGCTGGAAGCCAGTGCAGAACAAGCAGCGCAAAAGCTAATAAAAAAAACAACGTCAGGTTAATAAGACTCCATACTAAATGCTACAAACTTTATAACGATGTCCCGATCAAACAAAAATTATGGCACAGAGATATTGGCCCCATAAATACCAGAAATTTAGGATGACCACACCGACATTCTGAACTTACTACTTAATGGAATTTCGCCAGTACCATTGCAGAAATAAGTAAGTTAAGAAAAATATTCATTGGGAGCATAAGGTGGGACATTCATGTTTTAAGCCTGCATGCACTTGTTTTTTTAGCCTTGTGTATTGTGTTGTACTTAATTGATTTCATTATTTTTATTTATTTATTCTGCCCTCAGGGCCAAATGCATTATAGTGGGGAGTGGGCTAATTAGTATGCAGAACAATGAATACAATACAGTGAAAACAGTTACAATACAAAATCAACCTCATGCAGAATAAACAAAGTTAGCTACAAGACGAGCGCTGTGGTGTTCGTCTTTTGCGCTGTTTTTCCATCCAATATGTTCCACCAACTCGCCCGTTTGGCTATAAAGTTAGCTAGTGCGTCGTGAAAATCCTTGATTGTATGCAATGGCTGCAATATCGGGTGGACGCGGTTCTCTTCCACGGATGTCCGGGGAAGATATGACAGAAGAAAAGAAAAACGTTTGTGTGGCATTTTATGATGCCAACCTTGCGATGATAGATTTGACGGCAGATGCATTCAGGGAATGATATCAAATCGTCGTGTAGCGCAACGTGATGACGTGCCTTAAGGAATAGTGTCAGACAACTAATTTTACGGCGATATTGTAGCGGTGGAAGGGAAAGATTGGATTTCATAACTGTGATGGTTGCATCCCGGTTATAATTTCTTATTGCGAATGTTTGCGTTTGCAGTCAAGATGATTGCGATATACGTGGAATAGTTTTATCACTGCCATAATTTAATTTATTTTTGTTTCTTTATTTTTATCAAGATTATAATTGCATAAAAATTCTTCCCAACTATATTGTGCAAGAGAGTTCTACTTGAGTTGAGGACAACCCAGAGGGCTATGGAACGAAAAATGGTAGGGGTAACATTAAAAGATAGGAAGCGTGCAGAGTGGGTCAGAGAAATAACTCAAGTTACCGACATTCTAGTGGAAATTAAGAAGAAGAAATGGACATGGGCAGGACATGTAGTGCGAAGAGAGGATAACCGATGGTCGCTGAGGGTAACAAACTGGATTCCAAGGGAAGGAAAGCGTAGCAGGGGGCGGCAGAAAGTTAGGTGGGCGGATGAGGTTAAGAAGTTTGCAGGGGTCAAGTGGATGCAGCTAGCACAGAACCGGGTTAAGTGGAGAAATATGGGAGAGGCCTTCGCCCTGCAGTGGGTATAATCAGGCTGATGATGATGATGATGATGATGATGATGATGATGATGATGATGATATTGTGGCAGAGCCCAGCTTCTGAAGCAGAGTGTTTTTCTGGCATATGCCACCGGTACCAAGATATGCCACCGAGCCCAGGAAAAAAATAAATAAAGAAAAAGCTCTCAGAGCGCAGTGGATTCCAACGAAAAAATTTCTCGTGTACAGAACGTCGCAGCTGTGACTTTTTTTTTTTTTTAACACAGTAGTTATACAATGAAATTGTGGATTATATTTACGTGCACTAGTTACTGAGGTGTCATGAAACGCCAGAAAAAAACCTCAATATACAGCTTAAACGAGAACCCGACGGAAGGTAAGGCAGATAACTTCACCAAGAGAGAGTGCCACTGTGGTTCAAAGCCGACCTGGTCATACACTTTCCTCAATTGAGCAATCATTTAACAGAAATGAGATTTTGTCGAAACAACTGATTCACTGTGCCGCTCCGTCATTTTAATTTTCCATTAGATATGTAAAAACACATCAAGAGGTATACATCAACATATTGCGCTACTGTGAGATTTCGAATGGATTGTGAAATCAAACCAATTCGCTTTTTCAAGGTCCCTTGCAAGACATCCCTGAACTGAATTGCGTCCCTGGAATTGACGAAGCAATGTTCAGTCGTCGTTGCGGAATATCACAAAGGCAGCAATTCACAAATAACGCAAAAATACTCTTTTTTTGAAGCCAAGAATTCACAGGCGATGTTTCCACGCGTAAATTGTAGAAGAAAGCCTAGTGCAATGCGAAAGCAACATTTTGCGTTCTCGCGTGAGGACGTCATGTCCTGGAAATCAACTATATATTGTCGAATAAAGTATTTGTACACAAGCGTTTTAATGGCATTGAAAAGAACAACTATATTGGAAAACGGATTGTCAGGAACAAAAAATCAGCCTGCCATGACATTTGAATTCACGTTATGCCCATATGCACCTGGCAGGAGCTGCCAACTCGGGTCGCTCCTTTCATATGGGAGGGTGATATCAGAATGAGCCGGCCAGAAGCGTTTGCATTCTCGTTATCCCTACGACACACAGGCACTTCCATACGGCTTGGTTGAAGCAGGACTTTATATGTGGGCTGGTAGCTTACGCTCTCGCGTCATACCCTTAAAGGATGAGCTTAAGTGTCCCCAATAATGTAGCACCTTACACTGATAGGGCATGATAGGGGAATAACGTAGCAGGCAAAAGGAGCTTCCGTCGTTGCTTTCGCAGTTCAACGAGGGTTAACCATAGCTTAGGCATAACTAACTTTTTTTGTCATCTAGTACAGCAAAAGTAACAACAACGACGACGACGAGAACTCGTGCATGAGTCAATTGTCTGGACTTAATTGATCACGACTGCGTAACTAACGGGGCCACAAATTTCCTCCCTAGACGCAACAGAATGCCTATTCTCAGTGGTCCTTCATGGTCTCGCAAAGGCATTTGAAGTACTGCAAATAAATAAAGAAATAAATGATTTACATTATTCTTCAGGCAGGTACTTAACAGACGGGCAGGCACGCGCAAACGGCTTGCCTCCGCACTAACTTCAAGAGTACACAGTACGGTAACGTAAGAGGGCATAGGTGGCTGTGCTTCGATGGAGGTGAAACAGAGGGGGCGTGCGTGTGCTATGCGATGTCAGTGCACGATAAATATCCGCAGGTGGTCGGAATTGCTACAATAGCCCGCCACTACGGCACCTCTTTCTCTCTGTTTTCACACTCACCTTCCTCCATTCCTTTATGGCGCAGTGTAGGTGTCCACAGAAAAAGTGTGACAGATACCGTGACATTCAATCAATCAATCAATCAGCCTTTTATTTTCTCTATATTAGAGAAGGAGACAGGACTAAAAGCTCGGAAGCTTGAGAGAGGTCCTGCCCCCTTTTTTACAGTGGTATTGCATCAGACAAGCGTTTCGTTTTACTTTCGTTTAAACCCATTAATTAATTTGAATAATTAGGCAAAGGTTTAACCCTGCCACACCTAAGTCATCAAAGCGAAAGCAGTGGCACGTTTCGCTCGACCCGCCTCTCTCCGTCTCTGTTACGTCCCTCTGGATGATCGAATTCGGCCTGCCGTATTCGCAACCTCTGAGGTGCAGACAGTTCACGAGGTGTCACGTCTGGATCATCCATGACGACTGCTGAGCTTTCGCGATCCCTTAGCACCGGCTAAGTAGCAGCAGAATATTAGACAGAGCGCGTGCCTTGTCTCTAGCGAAGTTGCGGTTGAGGGACGTCATGATTGTCACGTGACTAGGCAAAGGTAGGCGTGCGGTCACCTCGGTTTCGGCTGCATAGTGACGTCATAGCTGCTGTGGCTGAATAACTGCGTATCCAGCCTCCAGTGTCGACATGCAGCTTCCATGGCTTGACACCACGAGCCGACGCCAGGCAACTTATAGGGGTCTCACACATGCTCCGCCGGATTAAGGACGTGTGTCACTGGCCGCGGCTACCGGAGATGTCACACATAACGTAAAAACTTCCCGTGAGCGTCAAAGACGAAAGACAACACCGATAAATCCGGCCGGATTATTCTACCCTATACCACAACCAGCCAAGCCCTTTCAACAAGTTGGTAGGGGTCTTCTTACCCCTTCCCAACGTCAGCGTCAGGCGACAATTGAATAACCGTGGTGACTGTTGACTCGCTGGACTAAGTAAGATCCCTGCCAAGTGGTACTTCTGTTGGAAGGTGTTGGAAGGTACAGGCCAACGTCCTTGCGAAGCGTCTGATAACGATTGTTGACATGCTCGCCTTATATGTCGACTCCGAACACAAGACTGAATTCCAACCTTCCCTATAGTAATCATCGCGTATATAAAACACCACCATATAGGAGACTACTCAGATGATGCCTTTATAGGCTAATTGTTCAAAGAAGGAGGCTACGACCACGATGGACGCTATGCTGCCAAACATCACTGAAGAGTACCACGATGTCACTTCTATTCTTACCTTCAGCGCGCAGAGGAAGCCCGGCGACTAGCTCGGTAATGAATTATAAGATACTAACAGTCCACAGACCCCTATGCATCCCTATGATGTATGCCGACGCCACACCGATTACAAGCCGGATGACTGTGTGGGAGTGGACGCTCGTTTGCCGCTGTGGACTGGGCGAAAATTTTGGCGCTGCTACTTCGGTCCGTGCGAGATCATCAATGGAATTGGAGAATTTGACGAACTCGTTCCCGATGGAGTCAAGTCATGCCAGCGCTGGAGCCGGCGCTTAGGAATTCTATATGTTAGCAAACATATGCAACTAACATAGAAGTTGCATATGTATGCGTTATGATTATGTTGTATATGTTGTGCGGCGTGCGCCTCAGTTACACTAAGCACGCTGGTAGGTTTGAATTTGTGTTTTAACGCGCAGCATACACAGCTGGTTTGGTCGATAAGCCGTCGCCGTACTCCAGGTTGGGCGCTTAACCCATTTTCGGCTCGGGTGTTCTCAGGTGTTGTCAGCAGTTGCCGGAAGTGTTCGGAACGTGCCAGGAATACTGGAGGCCTGTAGTTGATCGATAAGTGCTGGGTAAGGGATGGGAAGTTTGACAGGTGATTGATTTTCAATACTAAAGCCGAAATTGATTGGTTAGTTACCCATAGTTAGAATAATCTTTAAAAGTGAAAAAAAAAAAAAAACAAAAAAAAACATGACAATAAGAATTAAAATAAATCTAATATAGTAAGCAACAATCAATAATAATAATAATAATAATGTGTCCCTGCAGCAGGGCACCTGGGAGCGTCACGCACGTATGATAGCGTACGCCGGTTTTTCTGGCTCTACCACTACGTTGCAGCTTGTGACCTGTGCCAGCGTCGGAAGGAGCCGCAGCTTCAGCCTAGTGGTCACCTTCAACCAATCGAAGTTTACCCTGACCCATTTTCCATCGTCGGTCTTTGCCACCTTGGTCCTTTCCCGACATCGACTTCCGGAAACAGCTAGATTACACTGATTACATAATGCGGTACGCTATCACTCGAGCTATCCCGACCAGCTGTGCCTCCGACGTCGCTGATTTACTTCTTCACGACGTCATCCTGCTTCATGGCGCTCCCCGTCAACACTTTCGGATCGAGGCTCCTGCTTCATTTGTAAAGTTGATGACGACCTGCTCCGCTCATGTTCCACCCGCCACAATTTCACGACGGCCTATCAGCCCCCCCCAAAATGGCCTTATTGAGCGCCTTAATTGGACGGACATGCTGTCCATGTACGTTTCTGACCACCATCGTGACGTCAATTTGCCTTTTGTCACATATGCGCACAATTCGTCCCGTCACGATACAACCTCGCGACTCACCATCTCCTCTGCTCCCTTTCGACAGTTTGCTGCCTGCTGGAGACCATGCTTCCGATGTCATAGCACGCGCCTATTCCGCCCTATACATTGCTCTGGATTGCGTCAGAGCTTCCTAGATGGCCCAAAAACATGTTACGATAATCACCATCGAGATGTACGCTATCCGCCAGGCTCCCTTGTCCTCCTTTGGCTCCCGGCCCGCCGTGTGGGCCTGTGCGAGAAATTCATGCCCCGTTACGTGGGTCCCTACCTCGTCTTGGAGCAACTTAGCGGTCACGTCACTGGGTCACGTCACGGGGGAGTGCCCCGTAACAATAATAAAAAAACAAAACAAGGAAAAGCTGATTCATTGCGTCGGAGTGCCTCGAATAACTAAAAAGAGTAGCAGCATACGATCGAACGCTATTGCAGAGTAGTAAAAATTCATTTCTTGCTTTCTATAGTTGTTTATTTTTGCCCTGTTTTATTTTAGTTATAAATGCGTTAGGGTGATTCGTAATTATTTAACAAGAGGCTAATGCCGCAGAGATTTGTCATCTATTTTGTTCGAGCACGAACCCATGTGCGTGCAGCAATTTATAGTTTGGTGCATCGCAAGAGATGCTATCAGATTTATATGGTTACGTGTGGGCCCCACGCAGCTGGCTCTACATTGTTCGAGATTGTCATAGGCAATTTATGT
This sequence comes from Amblyomma maculatum, assembly GCF_055883805.1. Classification (NCBI taxonomy): domain Eukaryota; kingdom Metazoa; phylum Arthropoda; class Arachnida; order Ixodida; family Ixodidae; genus Amblyomma; species Amblyomma maculatum. The sequence goes on along the minus strand of NC_139352.1, from coordinate 5,502,324 downwards.
GCCTTATCTCCTGGGTGTTTTGTCGGTTTTTACTTAGGATGGCCTAGATCATGCGCAATCTGTTCTTCGACGAAGCACGCTGAAGACCAAAAAGCAGTTCCTCCCGTTTGATAGCCTTTTCCAGTCATTCCACACTGCTGTATGGTTGTAGTAATAGATACAACTCACGTCTGCAGTAACCGCCCCACACAATTCCTCCGTGACAAAAAGTAGTTCGCTGTTAAGAATCTTTTGGTTGCCTAGCTAAAACTAAAAAGCTAACCATCAGACCAAATTATAAGCTCAAGGATTTCGATTATTCTGGCTTGTTTGATACAGAGGAATGTCAGAATGTTATCCTGTTAACAGCTCAGCGGAGTAATACACACTTCGCGTACCTCTGCTCATAGTTAGCAACTTCTGTTCCTTTTTTTTTTTTTTTTTTTCAGTTTTATCCTACTACAGCCCATGCGTCTTTAGATAGCATAAATCGTGAATATGCTTTTTATGTATTTTGGTTTTCTCGACTGCATGATAAATAAGAGTCGAGGAAATAATACTTTCATATTTGGACTGAACAAGGACCCCAATAAGAAAGCATTGGGTATAGGTGCCACGGGATATGAATTGGGTATTGGGGATGGTTCACTTGTGGACGGTATAAGGTATGTACATCCGCTGTGATGCAACTTCCTTTTTTTTTTTCGTTTGGTTGAATTGCTTTTCAGTGCGGAAAAGATCATACGGAAAGACGAAATGTTATGAACAGGAAATAGATTTCACAAGAGAAAACATAAGGAAAAGGAAACATACTTGAGCAGGAACGCGATCTGCTGGCCCCGGCACTTCTGGCATTGATTGAGGCAAAGAATTCGAGCAAGACATGTATGTGCAATTATAGACAACTTTTTATTTTTCATACATATTCCTTCTTCAGACTACTCTCGAGCTTAACTGTCAAGACAAGGAGTAATCGCTGCCAGGCATTTCGACCTCGTCCAGTCCGAAGGAGTGAGAGCTGCCTCATGCCTTCTCCCCCACACCAGGCAAGCGCTCAACTGAATTGGGCGTGTAGTCGAACTATAGTTGGTTCTACAATAAGAGAAGTTAGTGCAAAAACTTGGAAGAAGACATAGAAGAGACACATACGACGAATGATAAACGCTCGTCATTCGTGGCATGCGTCTCTTCTGTGTCTTCGTCCAGGTTTCTGCGCTAACTTCATGCATACAACTCAACTGGATTCTGGTCCGAAGGTGCCTCACAACAGCCGTCACTGCACAGCGGAAACGTGAAGATTCGGTCGGAGACAAGTTTGGGGGAGGAATAGAGTAGGTCGATGCGTCTGGCACAGAAGATTACGGATCTCACTCATTCGAGCATAATTTTCCCTCTAGCGTTTTGAAACAGCGCCGTAAAAGGCCTCTTTACGTAGCCCAAAAGGAAGGCTCGCATTATACGCAGACAAGGGTCGAACCCTTAATGACCGCGCCTTTCTGACACCTTACTCTTTTTTTTTTCCCTTGCATGCGTGTTCATGTGAGCTGAAGGCACGCGCACCACGAACAAAATTTGCTGGACCTCCATATATCTTAAAAGCTTGGGCAACAATCGCTGCAGCTACAACATTCGAAGCCGCAAGAAAGGATAGAAAATTGTTCCAGGCGGCTCAAATGCCTTCTCCCCGGCAGTCGTTTGTTCCCTTCCAGTGTTTTGAATTTAAAATATGCGTTATTTAGGATGTCATTTGGGCTGCGCTGGAAGCAACAACGGAATTATCAACTAAGCGGTCAGTTAGCTCGTGAACGCTGTTTGGAGCAGGACGGAACTGCACATCAGAATCGCAAAAAAAAAAAAAAAAGAATGAGCGAGGCAACACTGAGGCCGAAGTGAAGCTGACTAGAAGCCCGCCGGGATGTCGTGTCTCTTCAGTGCTCCCTTTTGTTATTTACAATCGGATGTTCTCTTTGCTTTTTCACCTGTGGCTGCTCGTGAACTGCTGTACAACGTTCGAGGGCCGTCTAAGTGGGAACAACTGAGCTATACGTAGTGCACGACGGCGGCTCTCGATAGCGAAGAGGGGGTGGACGGGGGCGAATTCCTGTTCGGCGCTCACGCACGGGACGCGCTTCCGCCGCCGCGGCGGCAGAGACAGAGGGAGCACGCCAAATTGCCTCCCATTAGCATTATTAGGTTTCAGTCCGGTCCACGGTTTCCCCGACTAATGACGCCAGAAATGGGCCACTTAGCAGCACCGCTTGCGAGTCGCCCAGGCGCCTCCAAGCGGCCACAGCGGTCGCCTTGTGAGCGAGTGCGCATGCGCACTGTTTCAGTGGGCAACTCTCTCCTCGAGACTTTCCTTGCTCATTATTTGGCTTGAAAAGAAATAACGAAAACAGAAAGTAAGGAACCATACTAAAATTATTTATCAGGCGAGGCTTGACCATCGGGTCAGTTGCCTTTATGAGGACCCTATTCTTCCCACCGACTGTCAGCGAACGCTCTGTACCTGTATACATCCACTGCTAACGTCGTGATCCGCTTTGCTCGATTCGCGAAGCGACCGCGATCAAAATCAGCCCATTCCACATCAAAGGACCTTGCCAGAATCGCTGCAGGTAAAAGTGATTCGGAACAATTGTGTGTAGGAGAAATTCGGCAACAAATATGTATGAGCTCCGTCTATGGAAACATCTTCAGTTCATCTTGTGAGCGGTCATTTCACTGCTCCGGTTGCACAACACGTGCTTGGAGTCGATCACTGTCAAGATCCTTTGATGTGGAATAGGTTTAGGTCCCCGGCAAACAGCAATGAGCTGTCCGCCTGAAGCCGTGATGAACTAATATATCTTCGCCATTGTTTGGTCGCAGAGGTCGCCTTGGAGTAGGGTTCTATACTACATGGATAGAAATAGTTTTCCTCATTCAATAAATCGTCCTCTGTGTACAATCACTGAGTGTGCCTTCGCTGGGAGCTTTATTCGCGGTGCATCTGTTGGCATGCATGGTCAGCGAAATGGAGGAGGGCACAGCGACAACTAAACGGCAGCTCCACAAAAGTTAGGCAGAAACCGGCGCATTGTCAGGGATTCAGGGCGCTTCCAGTTCCATCGGCAGTCAAGACCTGGTGCTTTTTTGAACAACACGCTGACATAATCATGACACACAAAAAAAAGAAAATGCCATAGTGGCTGTAAAACAAAACGTGATAGTGACAAGGAAAGAACAAAATATAATAGTAGACGTTTGGAGTATCAAAGTTAACGTATTACGCTGCTGCTGCATAATCGCCTCATCGTATTTATTTTTCTACTTGGTATGTGTTTTTGGCGTTTTCCTTAATCGCCACCCCGCACACTGCCGTACAGGCATATCACTTTGGCCCGCTCGAAGTGAACGCGGCTTACATATACGGCAGCCGCTATGCGCCAGATGTTTTGGGAGGTGTTTATCACTTTTAAGGCGAAAGCCTTTAATGGCTCATACTGTCGGCGTTCGTTCGGTCATACTATAGCTGTCAATAAAATGACGTCACGATGACGTCATCAGAAAAATAAAAATCCTTTCTCCGCCGGAAATCAAACCTTCATCCCTTGGTTCCCCATCCGAGTGCTTTAACCAACTTCGCCACACATCATAATTCTCCTTGTATACCGTGAGGATGATAGTAGCGATTACAATGACGCTGCAATTAGTGATAATTACAATGAAGACATTATCAATGATTATGACGATATATTTAGTTGACAATGATAATGAAAGCAAACATGATGCACCGTGTGCATCAGAAACGCTTAGGCTTTCGCATTTCTCCAGTGTAGATTCTACACAGTGCTCTCGGATTTTTTTCTCGTTATTTTCATATAAAGTGTTGCATAAAATGGTGTTTTATCCTTATCTTGATAACGCACTCCGCATGTGTTGCCATGGCAGCCGAGTTACTTAATGTGCACTAAGTCACTCATTTACTACCCTGAGTGCTTGGCGCCACCGGTTCTAATGAGCTTGCGATTGCGTCCGCGCATGCGCATAGTCACATTTATTATTTAGTGCTCATTCCGGTGATACCACTACATGAAAGCTAAGGCACGTTTGTTATGCACTTGAGCTGGACAGTAACCTCGCGCTCTTATACTCATGTAAGTCGCGCGAGCCCATACAAAGCTTCCCCGCGGCAGTGTTGCAAACTTAGAAATAGAAAACACGCAATAAGAAGCCCCCAAAACACGCTTAAAGCCACTAAATTCAATATTTGCACAGAAAAGCTATAGTTTTGACGCATTTTATTTCGGTGGTCACTCTGTAAACAAATATTTGAACTAGTATAATATAGATAGCGTCCATTTTGCTTAAGGGTAGAAACTTCGGGCTACGAAAACTTCCATTCTGTGGCATATCCCGCCTCCCTTCCATAGTTTTAAGTTAACGTTCTAAAAGCATTTTTTTTTCCTTTCTGTCAAGTGCTGACTGCAAGCATATATATATATTCACTCGCATAAAGACGCCTTCTGCTTCATTTTGATTTGCCGAGCACTCTGAGGGGCAGGGTTCCAGCGCTGCTGACAACGTAAGCCTTCATATAATGTTTTGGACTATATTTGCGAGCAGTTCCCGATTTGAGTGGTATTCACTTTGACTTCATGGTCCGCATCGAGTAATTAGGCGGCATTCGTCATCTATGTTCGCATTTGGTTAGGTAGTTTACGATGCGCAGTTCACTGAATGTCCGAGTCCCTGCGATCGGGAGCATCAGCATGAAGAGAGCAAACTCGACCAACTCGAAGGAGGAATTTTTGGTTAGAAGCATCCCGGTAATTAATTATTAATATAAACAGCGCGAACATGAAGACAAATGACAAGATAAAAGAAAGCCACAGTACAAGCGCTGACTCACAACTATGCCTAAGCCCTTTACTCCAAGGCCCAGATAAAAACAAACATGAATTCAACCTGAGATCGGTGAAGCCCTTGCTAAGCTCCAATTCGGGGCATTCCAAATTAGTGAAGAATGGGATGATCAGCACATGCTTATTAAATGCGTTGAAGAAATCTTGCTACCACGGCATGGGCAAGATTTTGACATACAAGTGACAAGAATTGCAAAGGCCGGTTATCGGGATTCGGCTATTAATGAGGCCAGTTGCCGGGTACGGAAGAGCCTTAAAAGAACGCACAGACAGAAATCCCTGTCCAGCATGGGTGAGAAGAAGAGGAAGGTTGCGGTGGTACCGTATGTGCACAGAATTTCACATGGCCTCAAAAATGTAGGCAAGAGGTATGGTGTTGACGTCGCATTGACCGCCCCGCACAAGATGAAGAGGATTTGCCCGGCTATTTAAAGGGAAAGAGAATCGAAGAAGCAAGAATGTGGAGTGAAACATAGAGACCCATTTGTTGGATGCAAGACAGGTGTTGTGTACAGGCGTCCACTCTCTTGTGGAGCCTGTTATATAGGACAAACAGGACGATGTATTAACAAGAGTCTACAGGAACACCTTATCTGTCTCCTCAGGAACCTGTATGAAGGGCAAGAGGCCACAGTCAGAACGGGGCATGGTCTTACTGATTGGTTTCCGAGTGAGAAAGGAGTGAGACAAGGCTGCATACTGTCGCCCTGCTTATTTAACATATATGCTGAGTGTATCATGAGGAAGGCCGGTCTGGACGAATCTTCAGCTGGAGTGAAGATTGCTGGAAAACGTATCAACAACCTTAGATATGCGGATGATGCCACTTTAATGGCAGAAAGTGAAGTGAAACTCAAGAGACTTCTGATGCGCGTACAAGAAGAGAGTGAGAAGTTTGGGCTTAAACTGAGTATTAAAAGACAAAGATCATGGCGTCTTGCCCTATCAATTCCTGGAGCATCAATGGACAAGAAGTGGAAGTTGTGACAGATTTTCTCTTCTTGGGCTCCAAGATTACCTCGGAAGGAGACTGCAGCCATGAAATTAGGAGACGCTTGCTTCTGGGAAAGAGAGCCCTAGCCTTGACCGCCTAGTAATGAGCAGAGACATTAGTCTGCCAGCCAAGATCCGTATAACTCGTGCTATGGTCTTTCCAGTTGTGATGTATGGATGCGAGAGTTGGACTATGAAAAAGGCTGACCGCCGAAGAATTGACGCATTTGAATTGTGGTGCTGGCGAAGACTCTTGAGAGTTCCTTGGACTGCCAGAAGATCAAATCAGTCAATATTGTCGACCATAAACCCTGACTGCTCATTGGAGGGTCAAATTCTAAAGTTAAAGCTCAGCTACATTGGTCATCTGATGAGAAGAGAGGAGTCGCTGGAGAAAGGTTTGATGGTAGGAAAGGTAGAGGGTCACCGGAGAAGGGGTAGGCAGCGAACGCGATTGTTAGCTGGCATCCTCGAGGCACTGCAAATGAAGTTATGTGATGTTAGGAAGATAGTGAGAGACCGGAAAGCGTGGCATGATATGGTCCATAGGGTCACGAAGAGTCGGACACGACTGAACTGAACTGACTGGGATTCCTTGGCGTCGTCTGCTGCATCACCAATATGTATGTATGTATGTATGTATGTATGTATGTATGTATGTATGTATGTATGTATGTATGTATGTATGTATGTATGTATGTATGTATGTATGTATGTATGTATGTATGTATGTATGTATGTATGTATGTATGTATGTATGTATGTATGTATGTATGTATGTATGTATGTATGTATGTATGTATGTATGTATGTATGTATGTATGTATGTATGTATGTATGTATGTATGTATGTATGTATGTATGTATGTATGTATGTATGTATGTATGTATGTATGTATGTATGTATGTATGTATGTATGTATGTATGTATGTATGTATGTATGTATGTATGTATGTATGTATGTATGTATGTATGTAGCAAGAAGGAGCGGGACGCCAGATTTTGCTTCCTACTATTAGGAAAGCTGGCGGCTCTGCACTTCAGCCACCAAGGACGCTCTAAGCATCATGGGCTGGGGCCCTACCTGGTGCGGGACAATCGGACTTTTTCGGGCGCACAAAGTGGCATCATTGAGGTGTCTCATTTCGAAAACAGTATTTCTGTTTGTGCATTTGTGCACCGCAATGTCATTTAAGCGAAAATTACTTGTGATTATATGAGGGAAAAGCGCATGGCAAGCGCAAGGCCATAGTTGATTTTTGAACTCATATAGGCATGCTTCATTCCAGTTGTCTCAGAAAACGTTGCATATGCATAAATGGCTACTGTGGACGTTGGGGATGCGTGAAGCTGACTATATTTTAGAAACGCAAGATACTTCGACAAGCGACAGTTACATTAACGGCAGATTTTGAAGCCAGAAACGGTTGCCTATATAAATGCACGCAGAAGCGACTTCAAGAATTCATCCACGGGAAATATCTGCAAGCCGTGCTTAATTTACAAGAAGATGACCATCACTTGTGTTAGGACAGGTTTTCGCTTCTTACTTCATATTTTTAGTTGCAAAGACCGTACGCGCAGCGTCAAGGCATGGTGAAAACCGCTACTTGGAGCGTAGGCGACTTTTCGAGGCTCGAATATAGTGTGCTTAATCCACACTGGGCATAGCGCAAAATCAGACAAAACTAACTGAGCATTTTTGTCTTCAGAAGTGCCGGTGAGAAAGCTGTGAATTTGTTTGAGTGATACATGTTTAAAAGGTATTTGCGATGAAAGATGTGCCTCTTGAGCTTAAAAACAACTGATTTCGTCAGACCATCTACTATTTTAAACACTTTTCACACTTACATGCTTTTCTGCTCGTTTGCTGCAATATACAATTAGCACATTGAACTTTAGGACGCTTTGATTGTAAAACAGTACGTACTTATTTTTCATAATTTCACATGTAAGGTTGCTTAGAGCGCTCACGGTGGCTGCACTGGTTTCTAGGAAGCCCCATGCAGACTTCCGTAGACATTGGTGCCAGATTTTTCTCTTGGTAACAGTAAAGAACTCTATACTGTTTCCGGGAAGCGCGCGCATGCGCAGTGGGCCTTGTGACATCGGTCTATTGGCAGAGGCAGACAAACTGAATGAAAGTAGCGCAAAGGCTCTTTTTGTAATAGTAAATTAATAAAAGTACCCCACAACGACAGAGCTAAGAGAGCAAACTAAGTTCGAAAAACAGTAAAGAACAAAGGGATCTCCTTACCTGTGCAGAGTTCATTGAAGTGTTCGATAATTGGCGAAGCTCCTTTCGAGGGAGCGTAATCGGGGCAGCGTAATCTCCAGCCATTCGAGCGTATACCGATCGCGAGCAGCTTCGACGCTCAAATGCCCCTTGGCCAGCTCGTGTTTTATGTAAAAACTTAAAATGTACGACGAGAACCGTTCGCCCAGCTGTGTTTCTCACCGGCGGAACCCACGGCAGTGCATACCGTTTTGACGCGATCTTAACACGCCAACCGGAACCACAACGATGCTCTTGCCTTTGTACTGCATGGGATAAGGTTATATTTTGTACAATGCTGCCGAGGGTGCTCGCCCAGTTCATTGTCGGGAAACTTTGTACGAAACAGCAGAAGCATGCCACACTGTCATAGATCTCTTGTACAACATATCCTTTATAGCAGGACTTTGGAAGCTTTCTCTTGGTGTCATGGTCTACGATCTAGTTACTTAGCCCATCTGGGGCCAAGGTAGATATTCATGATGTCCGTGGCCATTTTTTGACCCTTGTAATCTTAGTCTGCTCTTGGATGTCAGTCATCACTCAAGGTTTTGACCTTTTCCATTTCTTGGTGGATATTTCTAGTGAAACTTTAGTGCGGATCCTGATGAGGAGCTGTTGATGCTTTCGGAGTTGTTCTAGGTTCGAAAATTTCTCTTGCTTCAGATGCAACGGTATCCATATAATCAAGGGAGGTAACTGCGTCGCAGCTAAGTTCGCATTAACACGGTATGCGCGCTCACAGCCCTCCAGAGCATCGCTCGTAGCGCCGCGCTCCGAAGGGAACGTGCACCGCGGCGCCTTCTTGCGGCAGCGGTTGCCTTTGATCTCGGGGGCCCGCAGAGCCGTGTTTGCCCAGCCTGATGAGGTGGCCCCGCTCAATCCACGGCTGACACCGGGCGCGCGCTCTGCCGAGTTTACCGCATACGCTCGGCTTCACAGCACAGCTGACGATTGTCGCAAAGCTCCGCTTCGCTTTGGGCATTCCTACAGAGAGAGAGAGAGAGAGAGAGAGAGAGAGAGAGAGAGAGAGAGAGAGAGAAAAGAAGCACTCTTTAAAGGCTTGGCGCGATCATCCGAAAGAACGGTGCAATCTGTGATGGGAAATGGTTATCGTTAGGACACTGCGGCGCACTACGTCAGTGGTTAACAAACTGAATCAATAACTATACGATTGCTTTTTCTTTTTTTTTTTCATGATGCCGAATAGTTTGCTTCGTATCTGCCGGACCGTCGAAGGCAGCATCGACGGTCAGACAGGTTATGAATGACTGCAAACATGGGATAAATTTGACAGAAATATGCGCTCCGAAAACGGCAACCGCCAGCGGGTGAGATGAGGCCACAGAAGCAGCCTTAACGAATAAAGCTTGCGGAATACTTTCTTTAATCGATATGCACGTGTCATGAGTTGATAAAATCTAGGTGCGGAGAAATGCGGGCAATATATATATATATATATATATATATATATATATATATATATATATATATATATATATATATATATATATATATATATATATATATATATATATAAACAGGATATCACACAACTATCCCGATTATCTATTTTATTCCAAGAGTTTCGGACGGTGGACCGTCCTTCTTCAAGGTAGAATTCAGAATTCTACCTTGAATTCTACTCTTCAAGGTAGAATTGAGAATTCGATCTTGAAGAAGGACGGTCCACCGTCCGAAACTGTTGGAATAAAATAGATAATCGGGAAAGTTGTGTGACATCTTGTTTGAATTTAACTCTGGCCCATTAGTAACAAGCAAACCATGTATATGTATATATATATATATATATATATATATATATATATATATATATATATATATATATATATATGTGTGTGTGTGTGTGTGTGTGTGTGTGTGTGTGTGTGTGTGTGTGTGTGTGTGTGTGTGTGTGTGTGTGTGTGTGTGTGTGTGTGTGTGTGTGTGTTTCGTAAAAGTCTTCCAGGATCCAGAAATATGTATAAGATGAGGTAGGGGCGCACAAACGAAAATAATGGTTTATTTCCGACGCCGAAACGTCGGAAATAAACCATTGTTTTCTTTTGTGTGCCTCCACCTCAGCTTATATATATATATATATATATTTTTTTTTTTGTTTTTTTTTCGTTTAGGAGCCAGCCTTAAGACTGCAGAAGAGAAAGTGGGGCACTGAACGACGCGTGCACTGTGACAGCGCTGCGATGAGAGTGGAGAGAAAGGGCAGGCTGCATGGAAAAAACGTTAGATGGTTGCTATATCTGCTGCATTAGGGTACTAACACAAAATAATGAGGTGCGAGCAGGTGTGTCATGGGAATATTCGGAACTTTTCGTGTGCACCATAATGACGATGCGCCTGTCCTGTGTTCTCCTCTGAAGCGATCGTCTCTTTTGCGCATCCTATTTCTTTGTCCAGTACTTCAGATGCCGTCCCTGTAAAAAATTGAACTACAGTTCGGATTGTCTCGTCTTGCATTACCTAATCCTCGCTCACCTGGAGTTGGTGCAAAAGCACTGACAGCGTACGCACGACTCGAGAGCTGACGGGCTGGTGGAATCGCAATAATCATTCTCGCAGTCAAGCTGCGCACTGTGCGCGGAACCCGCATGCTCGCTCGCAGATATGTTTCGATCCAATTAAGAAGACACAGTGAAAAGCAACATTCTTTCACTGCGGACGCGCAGGTTCAGCGTTCAACGAGGGATTGGCGAAGCCCGCTGGATGGGCTACTCAAGCTGTCCCCGACCGCCACCGCCCCGCAGCCCCTGTTCCACCGCCAGCCGGCCGCCACCATGGGTGAGAAGGCATTTTCGTCGGCTCGCCTACTGATGCGCGTCACGTGACTTCGCGTCGCCATATCCCTTCCAAGCGCGCGCTCGGAATACGTGTCTTGCGCGAGAATTCCTATTTTTCGGATTGTTTCTCGCAGTGTACACGTGATAAATTCTGCTGTGCCTCTGGTGCGGTACCTGGCCAAAGTCTAGAAATGCATTTTCTTTGTGCATGAACGAAAAAAGTGATCTGCATCAGTGGTATGTGTGGCTTCACAGAACCGACCAGGAAAAATTCTTGGGCGAAATACGCTGGTTCATTGCTCTGAAATTTTGCTCGTTTAGCCGCGAAAGAAGCGCACGAAATATTCAACGTGAACATGGTTCGCCTAATGGCAACATGTGTTTACCTTCCAACGCCGTGTGCCGCACGTGCGTAGTAATATGCAACGTCCATTTTACATGCAGAATTTTGCAAAAGCTACCTCCACATTAAGTTAAATATCCAGTCAGCCGGCATCAGAGACATCTATATTCAGTTCTCCGAAATCACACACACTCTACTCGTGCATGCATGCGTACGGGCGCGTGTTCATGTGAGGATCGATGACCGCCAGCAGCCCTTCTTTTTTTTTAATTTATTGTTCATGTAAATGTACAATAAACTCTATCCACAGATTTTTTAGTTATTTATTTCCTGTTGTACATTAAAGAAACCCATGTGTTGGAAATTTCCGGACCTCTCCACTACGGTGTCTCATGCACGAGTCGCTTCAGGATGTTAAACCCCATAAACTAAACCAACCAATTTGGCAAATGTGTGTCAAACATAGATGCCATCAATGTGCGATGTCATTTTAATTTTTGATGGCAGTTAAGGAGCGACGTTCTAGCAAATTTCCGGTACGAGGCGCATGACGATGAAACAACATAAGAGATAATATTTCACAATGAAAAGTACGATATTCACAACCGCGCTGTGATAGCGATGATATAGTAAGGCATGTGTTTTTTTTTTTTCTGGGTGAAAATGGGCGCGATCAGTGCTTTAGTTTTCCACTAAAGAATTAAGTTTACGCAATACAATATGCTTCAACAAAGCCTGCTTGGCGTTCTTGGCGCAGTGACGGCGACAGTAAATTATATGTTAGTTTGTTTACCCTGTCTCGGCGAACCTGCTGCTTCACTTTGTGTTGCTAATACAAAGCGATTCCTCACCCTCCGTGTCTTTGCCGCGTCTGCCACAGTGGCGCCGGCGGACAGCATTCTTAACGACTTAATATACACATACATTCCTGCGATCTTCGCAGACATGCTATTCCACACTTGATCACTTTATAATGTTGGAACACCACTGCACTGCGCGTAAAACACGAGTTGATCCAAATGGCCGGCGATTTACAAGAGCAGGCGCCCTGAAGTGTCCGCTGGTTCACCTACGCACTTTTTTTTACCCATCGATTGCGGACTAAAGTAATAAATTTAGTGGCCACATAATCACTGGTGGTACTGTTCTGAATAGACATACCAAAATCATTCAGTTTTGCAGGCTTTAAAACATGTTAGAAGTCTACGAATGTGGTCACTCGCTGTTCAGACGGCGGCTTGGTGCGGCGGTCTGGAAGGAAGATGGCGCCCGCGGCCACCTTTGCGGTACTCTGAAAATTTTCCAGTGACTCTATCGTACTTGCTCGAGGGGCGCCCTCTGTTAAGAGCTTCGCGAGTGAACACTTCCTATGTGGCTGTAAGGAAACTCCACCCCCAAATGGCCTTCAACCAGCACTCTCACAGGGGGCCTGACTTAGGCTTCTGAGGGCGGCCGGACAAGAACACACAAGCCAAACTTGTGGACTGGGCGGGAGAGGTCGCCCTTTGTTAGAGGGCCACTGATCCCATCCTATTGACCTTCGTGATCAATAAAGTTTCTCCAATCCAATCCAACTCAAACCAGGCTGTATGTCTCTCGCGGTCTCTCTCCACCAGGTGGCTTTACAGCAAAGATTACTAGAGACGAAGAAAAATAATCTGCTTGTCACATAAATCGAAAAAAACACACACACACACACACAAAAAAAAAAAAACGATATGTACACATGGACCATTAATCTCATCCAACACAAAAGTTCATCAAAGTTAGGGACAGTAATAGAACGCTTTTGCGGGCTAGTTAGTTCATGACGATAAAAGCTATGACTATGCCATTATACTAGCACAAGTTTATGCATGTCTTTGGTCCTTGTCCTATTCGTGCGGGCATAGTCTTTATCGTCATGAACCAAGTAGCCCGCGGCTCTGTCTCATACTATAAACAAAGCAACAAGGCAACTTTGTGCGTCTGCCCATGGTGTCGTGTTCGTGCTTCTATGTCTCCGGTCCTTGTCCTATTCGCGTGGTCATCGCCTTTATCGCTAAGAATCGTACTTTCACATGATCTCATCTCATTTTGCTGCAGCTATTTTTGGGGGGCCCTTGTTCGCATACTGTAACGGCTACTGTCAAGGTTGATGTTAGCGAGTGGTCCTATAGTCATCTCTGGTGTCCAAGGTGGTGAGGAAGAATAATTACCCAAGGACAAAATCGGCATATTCTCCCCATGGGAAATTTGTACCCCAGGAAAAAGATCTAATTTCGATCCCTCAACCGTTCGCTGAAACTAAATTTTGGAGCGTTCTATTGCATTTTGCCGCCACCGGTCAGCGAGGCGTCAATTTCACTGAGCTATGAGCGAAACGGGGCACCACTTCAATCGTGTCAAAACGGTAATTAATCCCCTATGAACAATCAGGCATCCATCATCGCGAGGTTCGAGTAATGCGCCTTTTACTCCTAAGTGAGCGTATAAATGACCGCGATGATTTAATCGGCTGTGCGCGATGCCACCTGTGTTCGTATGCACTTGGGCTGTACCGACGCTGACTTCGGTACCAGGCAATGGCGGCAGCGCAACGCTGAACATGTTGCTCTTGCAGTGACGTCAACAGCGGCCCCGGCTGGTGGCGCTGGCGGTGGCTGCGCGGCGGCCAGCGCGTGGCAGTGTTCGTGCCCGCCATTTGAGTGCCTCTGCGGGGTCTCTTCAGCAGCAGCAACCGTCGCTTCAACGCCAGACTATCGCCAGGTATGTCACGGCCAAGAAGGACTCATCAGTTAAAGGGAAATGACTAACAAACGCATTAGCAGTGGGTTTTAATTACTTCTCTCTTCGTGATATCTTGTAGGCCGGGCGACTGCACAAATTGCATATTTCAGGGATAGTCACATATAATACGACACACTATCAAGGTGCGTCCAAACCAATAAAGGTAGAACAAAGATGCTATTGAGATGAATTTGACGCCACAAAACGAATGACAATTTTTTCCACGAAGGCATGCTTTACGGTGATACTTGTTCAAAACAGGAACATTGACACTTCAATGAATGATTGAATGAACTATTTTCATAAAATATACAGTTCTATGGGGAAATCAAGGAAAAAAAATTGCAAACCTAAATTTGACTACTCCTCAGTCAATCTCATGACACAAGCAGCATGCAACTGCACATAATCATGTTGGATACACGCAGAACTTAACCAAATAATTAGGCAAATGTTTAACCCTGATAAACCTAAGTAACTAACGCGAAAGCAGTGGCACATTTCTCTCGATTCCCCTCGCTTCGTCTCTGTACGGCATCCTCTCGGCGAGTTACATTTCTCTGGATGATCGGATTCGGCCTGTCGTCTTCGCAACCTCTGAGACGCACACATTCACGAGGCGATCACCTGGATCATCCATTACGATCGCTGCCGTGAAATTGTGGAGAGCTGTTGCGATCCGTTGACACCGACCGGTTAAGAGGCAGTGAAGGATAGACAGAGCGAGCGTCATAGGTACAGCGTAGGTGCGGTTGAGTAAAGTCAAGGTTGTCACGTGACTAGGCAGAAGTGAGCGCGCGGTTATACCTCGGTTAATTGTATCGGTTTTGGGCTCGGCGCCGCCGCGGAGTGATGTCGTAGCTACCCCGTGGTTTCTCCTCAGTTCAAGGTCAAACACGCGCACAGGCGCACACGGCGAAGCAGCTACGGAGCGGAGAAGAAGCTTTTGCTTTCAATGAATGAATGAATGAATGAATGAATGAATGAATGAATGAATGAATGAATGAATGAATGGACTTTTATTAGTGGAGGAAGGCCTGAGGAAGTAGTTAGGGGATGAAGAATAAGGGGAAAAAGGTCCTTGAGGTAATAGTTCAACTCGAAGACTTAGGGTACAAGCCGCAGTCAGGAGCAATCCACTAAGCAGGGTGAGGAGTTCCATCTCACACTGCTCCTATAAGGTAACTTCGTCTATCATAGGCAGCAAGGTCCTCATTAATGTTATGGAGGCCGAGAGAAAGAAGTTGATTGAAGGCGATATCATTTGCGGGTGTGTCATGGTTGGTAACCAAGGCGTTCCTGCCTCGGTCAAGAAAGAAGCAATGCCATATTACGTTAAATAGGACTGGCTTGCAATTAAAGTGACGGTACGGGGATTTCAATACGCTGCGGTCTTGAGAAATCGGCAGTAACGATCGCGGGCGATGCGGTACTAGCCATTTGTGGAGAATGCGAGGAGTGTGGGCAGCATTAGCACAAAGCTTATTAATGAAAACTTCTTCAGCGCGAGATAGCTTGAAGGTGTCCGCGAGAAAACCCTGAGGGGTGGTGTCATGAAGCCGACGGTGACTTGCGCTCTTAATTCAGTTCAATCGAAAATGGTGGATGGCAGTGTTCATCTGATCGCATGGAGCTTTGGGAGCCACGCACAGGATGTCTATCAACAGGGTCTAGCGCAGGAGTAGAAGTGAGTAGACGCTCCCTGCTGGTTCATGAGCGGACTAATCCCCTGTACTAATATCCATACAGTCCATACGACACGAATGCAATGACCACTCTCTTCGAATATGGACACAGTGCGATGGAGCTTGCTCACGATTAGGTTGGTAGTAGTAGGTTCATTTAGGTCAAGTGTGGCGGCATGAAAGTTTCTGATGAGTGTGATTTGGAGTGAGGTTTGGCCCATGGCTGATAAAGGGTTCTACTGTAGGTATTTTAGCGCATCATAGAGCCCCAGGAGCTCACCGTCGGTCGGAGTAACCCATGGGGCGTAACGAGTGCGAGAACCGTTGAAGGACGGGTACTCTGGGCAAACCCTGTTGCTAGCACGTTGTCTTTTAGCAATGCGTCTACATAAATATCCATTCTGTCATCAGCTTTAGTTGATGTTATTCGTTGAACCGCAATGCGGCGTATTGGGCGATCACGTGCAATTGCTTGGCAACGAGGTGACCTATGTACTAGCGTTGCCATGGAGGTAGAAGCGTCCCTGTGAAATCGCTGGAAACAGCAACACAACGATCCCAGTGATCGAATACAATGCCTTGTTTACTGTGAGAGCGACGGTCGTTATGCCGTTGGCGGGCTTCGCGGAGAAAACCTAAGAGCTGTGGTAATGTAGTGGATGCTTCGAGGGCCGTCAGGGAGTGTGGCAGGAGAGGCCGCTTATAGTGCGTAAAGCTGCTCGAAACATAATCTGTAGAGCGGCTTCATTGCGCTTGGCCAGTGCTCCATAGGTAAGTTTGTTGATGACTGCTGCTCGAGTGAGTCTAAGACAAACTGTCTGGTTAGCTTCACCGTATTTATTTGACATACGTGTAACGAGATGAAGCCTCTGCTTCTAGGTGGCCTTTAGTTCTTTAGCCCGGCCATAATCTAGAGCTGTTAGTGCTGGAGACAGGACCCCAAGAAGCCGGATAGTGCCTCGCTTAGATGTCAACACATAGTCTGATAGAAACAGAGAGAGAGAGAACTGATGCTGTGGCCTACTGAGGCCTCCAATTGCGATAAGACAGCAGTAATAATATATACGTGCTCAGAAATAAAAGAATTCAGTTCATGGAGAAGAAGGAACGAATTCTTATACAATGTCTGAAAAAAGAATACGAAAGAAGGATAGGTTATACAATAATTTACGAGGAGACCAAGTACCTCAATAAGCTGTGCTTACTACTGTTGATGATAAGGCTATTTAATTATTTTGGTAGAGTGTGAAAAAGTGTGCAGTTGCCTTGAATAGTTGGTAGCGCGTGCTTGGGAACCAATATTCAGCAAATCTTGTCTTGTAATAAATTGTTTTTGTTTTCGAGTTTCCCATTGAACTAATAACAAATGAAACTGAACAAGGGTTGAAAGGGAGACTCAGTCCGCTAGACAACGTTTTGACATGTAGGCAAAGACAAGTGTACTAGTCGACGCGTTGACTAGCGTGTTGAGGCTCCCCGTGATCCCTGGTTCGGTTCCCTCCGATTTTCTGTACCTATTTTTTGTACCTTGCTTGCACAGAACTAATATGGGTATGAAATTACTGTGCTGCCTCGCGTAAGTCAAGACTAGTTGGAAATTAAAAAGGTTCAGAAATTCAACTAATACCAGGCTCTGAAGTAGGAGCGGGTGGGAAAACCAAACAGTGCACTGCAGACAAAACAGATTGCTCTCTTCTGGAAAATTAATATCCGATTAATATAAGCAGCGAAACTTGTACCCCAAATGGCGCAGTACTAATTTAGGTGGCAAAGAAATACATAATTGTAAATTAAGTTTAATTTTGGAAGGAAGCTCTTTGAAGTAAAAGGCTGGCAGCTGGGGAACGCCTCCCACCAAAAAGTTTGTACGGTGATTCTAGGGCACATGATCTAGGGCGACTCCTGATGGTTCAATTGAACCCACGACTCCAATGTCGATCAATTATGTACAATAGCCTTTTTGTTTTGCTGTACAGCAAAACAAAAAGGCCCAAACAAAAAGGCCCAAGAACAAAAATGGCATACGTATGCCATTTTTGTTCTTGGGCCTAAAAAAAAATCAATATTTTTGTTCATGTTTGTCATTATTTTGTTATCAAAAGATAATCTTACCAATTTTCAAGCACGATGTCAGTATTAATGCCGCTTCACCAGGTGACAAGAAGATGGTTTGCATAATCAGCATTTATGCAATTTTTATTTTTTGCAATGTAACATCATTGATAATAGACATATTAATCAGAAAATGGGCCAAAATGTTTCCTCGTGGAATATAAATGGTGACTTACCAAGATACTTTGTTGGGCGAGTTGGTACTTATTCATTATTAATATAAACAGCGCAAACACGAAGACAAAGGACAAGATAAAAGAAAGCCACAGTACAAGCGCTTGTACTGTGGCTTTCTTTTAGCTTGTCCTTTGTCTTCGTGTTCGCGCTGTTTATATTAATAAATGGTGACTGTTAGACTATTAACGCGAGATAGAATATTTTTAATTGACTTCTATCACTCAGGTAAGAATGAATAAGTTCCATTGCGAGGCCGCAAATACCGACCGTCTTCACACCCTTACCGATCAGGGGTAGAAAGGAATTGCGACTAGGGCAAGTATCTTGTACCTGAACCACACACTTTAACTGCGTGCGGTAAAAGTTGCAAGTGGTGTCGCTTGCTTGTCTCCAACTTTAACCTAAATCTGGTTCTTTATATCCCTTGAAATGCCCTCATATCGCCAGGCTCCGGACCCGTGCAGCATGGCGACCATGATGTCCTCTGCCATCGAGATGCACGCAGACTCAGTCTTCCAGGTAATCGACAAGATCCTCTCTGCGGACAGCAGACCGCCTGACAACCGCCACGGCAGGTATGCACCATGCATCTATGTCCGTTGGAGTAAAACAGTACTGTGGGGCATCGAGTGTACTCTCGTGTGCCAAGGTTTTTTGACTCTCACTTCGCGTCATCGCACTGGTAGGATCAAACAAAAATATATATAAAAAGTCGAGGAATGAAAACGCGGTGAATACGCTCTCGCGTCTATTGGCCATGATCTTCTTAATTAAAGCTGTTAAACCATGTGCAATATTGCTAAATAATGCAAAACTTTGCTTAATAGAGATTTCGCTCGTATAACTGGATTCAAGTCACGCTCAAACACCAATCATTTCTTTCTCCTTCCATTTAGAGAATTTCAGGACTCGTGTTGAAAATAAAAATTCGCATTAATTACCCGAATGCCGATGTGGTTGCTCAGTGGTGTGACAGCTTTGCACCTAAATTGTTCGTGAGCGGCAGGGGTTCCAAAGACATCAAATGAAAGTACTGTAGAGATTCCTGTAAATATCTGGAATTGAGTTGCTTCGTACATGTACGCTTCGCAATCACTCACTGTTGGACACAATTTGAAAGCATATTATGCGAATAGTCTCCCGAAAGCTTTATTCAGCAATCTATGCTACAGTGATGTCAATTGTGTTTGAACGTACTGTGCCACTCTGTGTTATAGCCTCACGGTCTTCTGCGTCTATTATTGCTGCCAGTTATGAGATATGTTCTGTCAACCTTGTTCTGTATAGATGCACTTGTAATCATTTTTTTTTTTTTTTACCAGTGGTTGTTCTTGCCTTGTGCCTACTGCTGACTTGTAGGGGTGGTGAGGCCCGTCAAGCGGTGCATAATTCACTGCTTTTTTCTCACCATCCCCAGTTTGTATGTACAAACTTAAATAAAGATTGATTGAGAAATAATGGTAATAAGACAGTCGCGTGTCATACTACTGCGTGAGTGGTTCCGACGCTGTCTGAACCTCCTCAGAAATCAAACACGGGTACTGAACAACTCTGCCAAGTGGCAGCAGGCGACGTAGCCTTCGCACACAATGCCAGTACTTCATTCTCAGCACATCGGGCATATATCATGCGGACCACATATAGCCATGCAGCCTTAGCACCAGTAAAAGCTGTCACTAAGGTAGGTTCCCACCTGGGCGGTGGATTTTAAAGATTCCCTTCGCATGTTGTCGCCATCATAATTTTCAGTCATTCACGTTGAATGGCCCTGATGAGGCACAACACGTTGGTTCAACGCGACTACAAGCTCAGCTTGGCTGAGCGAATACGTTGAAATAATAAGAGGATACGATGCTGAATTAACAGACTGAAATGCTCTGTTAGCGAAACGACATTGTATATTTAGGTGAAGTTAGTTCAGCGAAAGCAGCTCAGGAAGTTCGTTCCACTTTGCGATAGTTTAGGAATGACCTACTGAAGGTGTCGGTAGAGATACGTACACATTGAACGCTTACATCTTCGAGATGATAGCGAGTGAGGCAGTATTAGGCTATTACGCAGATGTGAAGATAATGAGGCGGTGAAACAGGCTGCTTGGTATTGTTATAATCTGCTGTTTGAAAGCGCTTGCAGCGGTTAGGGCTCTTGACTTCTGTCCCCAAGGACGCGGGTTCGAATCCTGGCCGCGGTTGTCGCTTTTCGATGGAAGCGAAAAGCAAGGCTCCCGTGTGCTGTGGTGGTGGTTAAAACATTTATTAACCATTAAATGGTTACAGAGAGGTGTTTGGGTTAGAGACGTATCGGTCTCCTCCCCTCACAATACTAGGTGGAGCCCCTATTCCGGGGCCCCATTGGCAAGCAACGCCGCCCGCGTCCGTTGAACCAAGGCATTTTGAGCATTGAGGTCTTGACAGCCCTAGCAGGGCCGCCTCCCAGTCCGTGTGTTCTGCGATGAGTGCGTGTTAAAGGATCCCAGATGGTCGAAATTACCGGAACCTTCCACTGTGGCGCCTCTCATAGTTTGTCGCTTTTGGACGTTGAACCCTATAAACCAAATCATACTTCTGAAGTGCCGGAGGATCAGCAGGTGCAACCTAACACCGAAAACAATAATAATTCAAACGATACAGTGCAACGTAGGCATGTATAACGCCATGAAGCAGTTATACATTTTATATATCAGTGCTGAAACTTGTTCGTCGTCGACATGGTGCAGAGAATCGGCTTCGCGTTTTGAGAATGTTTTTGCTCGCCAGCTATCTATTAAGACTCTGACTACTGACACTCGGCCCTCAAAACATATCACACTGGGGAGACGGCTTGTTTTAGATCGCTCTAGAGTCATCGTCAGCCTATAGTGCGACAGCTTGGTCTGCCGTCTGCCCAAGGGTTGGCATCACCGTTGTTATCGCCCTTGGCTTTGAATCGGTGTTGTGTCGTGCTAGTGTCAGAGCCTCTAATGCTATTGAATGAGAAGTAAAGTTTTCTATGGTTTCGTACGTTTTCAGAGTGTCGAGCTTCTCACTTATATGATGTGCATGTATCCTTGCGTGTCTCTTAACTCGCTTCTCTTGTCATGCTAATACCGTGTTCTATCAGCTATTACGCTTCCACAGCGAAGGTTGTGAAATGGCTGTTTCGGTACCCAGGCAACCTGCTGATGCGCCGCAGCCTGCGCATGTCATCACCGAGACCGGTGACGAGGACTACGTGCTCACATCACTGGACGATCCGGACATCTCTCAGAGGTGCGTTGGATTAATGCCTGAAAGAAGAAAGCTGGAGGGACACTTAGGCACCTCCTTTATAAGGCTATGGTGTAACAGCATAAATGACCCCTGCCGGAACTCCTCCTGATGATCCGGGTATTTGCACTTTGCCACTAGATTATTCACCGATCTGAATTCTGCCTCTTTATAACATGTAGTTCAAAGACACCACATTATGCCAAATACCACCCGAAATAAATTTAAAACCCCGTTTAACTACGCCGTAGGAACACGCTATCGTGGTCTAGGGACACTTAGTCTTATTCATAATCCAAGGTCCTGGCAAGAAGTTCGATCTCATCCTCTAGTCGTAAAGGCGGAGCCCGAGAACATAGCGCATGAAGACTCAGCCACATCATGGAGTCTCGTGACACCGCACAACCCGACGACCATGCCACCTGCCGACTACCACCTGTCAAAGGGATGCTCGTAACCCTTCGAAGCTGCGAGGCTTTGAACCGGAGGTTACAAGTGTTTTAGGGTTTTTCACAAACCCTAATTAGCATCTGTCATAGGCATGCTCGTAAATTTTCAAGGCTGCGGGGTTTGAAACGGCCAAAATGTTTTCTATATATATGCCTCAAAGCTTCAGCCATAACCTATAGAGGGCTGACATTGAGGACATGACTAAAGCGTGAGGTATATATAAGAACTAATATTATTGAAACATATTGCAGGAAACGGCTGAATACATTTTTGGAAGGCCCCACTCACGGTAATGCGTTGCGTATCACCTGTGATACGCGACGTAAGGACGGTAATAGTTCCATATCTGCTAGAAAAACTACTACACGGACTTAGAAATTATTCAGACTAATGGTCTCATAATATAGTTGCTAAAGAAAGTGTCAGCAGTCAGAGATACAGGGATCCTGTATCCTGTGCGATGTCAGTGCACGTTAAAGAACCCCAGGTGGTCGAAATTACCGGAGTCCTCCACTACGGCGTCTCTCATAGCCTGAGTCGCTTTGGGACGTTAAACCCCACAAACCAACCAACCAACCAACCAATCATCATTCTACACCTACTGCAGGGCAATGACCGCTTCAATTTTCCTCCAATTAACCCCGTCCTGTGCCAGTAACGTCCATTTGATCACCGCAAACCTATAACCTCATCCGCCCACGTAACTTCTTTCCGCACACTGCTACGCTTACTTTCCAATGCAATCCACTTTGCCACCATCGGTTATTAATGCGAAAGCATTATACTAGGCTATGTCGGCAATATCGTGTCCGCAAAACGTGTCCGCAGCCGTTGTACCGTTCTCAGAAGATAAAAATCAAACGAATTCTTGTAATCGATAGATGATATGATGATGTTGCAGGAAAAAATATGTCGATAGGATGATTACTTAATTAATTAGAGCCAAAAACTTAAAAGTAAACTCAAACATACGTCGACATTAGCCATACGACTAATATCGATGTCCAATGAATGTGACGACCCGCCAACTGGAATCGGATTTGTTTCTGACTTAATGAGGCAAATAAATGCGCGATAGTGATCAAAAGTGTATAATGAGCATCAATTAATAAAAAAACGTTCCGAGAGCCCTGCAGAATTTGCACTATATAAATGCGTAAGCCTGAGCCTTGCTGTGTTGTCCGTGAGACAGGTCAGCGAGATCCGGCCAATATGGGCACCAGCCCACTCCCAGCTTCAGGGAAATGAGGGAGCTCATAAGCTTGTCCGCGGTCTCACATTCCGAGTAGGCTCTGATCCTCAGTACACTCTTAACAGGGACAGGCTAGTCAGCTACAAAGAGATTACAGATCACTATCGGCTAAACAGGTTAGAATACCCACCAACAGATAGGACTCTAAATAAGATCCAATAAAGCACTTGGAGGCACTTACAAACACTGAAGAGAAGTTTATTGCAACTCCAAAAACTAAGAATACATGCTCATATACACACTACAGTTGAATCCCGCCACAACGAATACCGCCACAACGAAATTTCCGCGACAACGAATAATTTTTTATTCCCCGCGAGTATCCTATAAGAATTAATGGCCTAAATTTCTCTGCACAACGAACCATTTTTGCAGAGCGTTTCCGCTTCAACGAAATTTTCGCGTTCAAAATCGAAACCGAAACTAGTTTTATTGGCGAGAAGTCCAAGTCAAATCCAAAGCCACATTAAGCATGAAATCACGTGATTGCAGTTCCGCCATTTTGGCTTTGTGTCGTGGTCGCGTTGTTCACTCGCTGCCTTTCTCTTCGACAACGACGAGTTTTCATCCGCAGGACACGATGGCAACGCAAGTGAAAAAACGCAAAACTCTTTCCCTTGAGCAAAAAGCTCAAATAATCGCCCAAGCAGAAAGCGGAAGGAAGAAAGCGGCAATTGCTGAAGACTTCGGAATTCCTGCAAGTTCGCTGTCAACGATTCTAGGCAATAAGGACAGCGTGAGAATGGCACTTGCTTCAGGCACATCCTCGAAGCACAAAAAGGTGACGCGGCCCCTCCATGAAGAGTTGGACAAAGCAGTGCATGCGTGGTTTGTGGAAGCACGAGCCAGCAACGTCCCCCTGTCCGGAAGCATCGTCCAGCAGAAAGCCTTGAACTATGCATGCCTACTTGGCATTGATGATTTTAAAGCCAGCATTGGCTGGCTAAACCGTTTCAAGGCCCGCCATAACATCGTTGGAAAAGTGTTGTGCGGCGAGTCAATGTCAGCAGACGTGGACGGAGCAGCTGCTTGGAAGGCGAGTAACATGGCCGGAATTTTAAGCAACTTCGCGCCTGCAGACATTTACAACGCCGACGAGACCGGGCTATTCTACGAGATGTTGCCGGCTAGGACGCTCGACTTCAAGGGGCAGCGCTGTCACGGCGGCAAACACAGCAAAAAACGCATCACAGTGCTGCTTTGCACAAACATGGATGGCTCGGACAAGCGTCCGCCGTTAGTCATAGGCAAAAGTGCCAAGCCGCGCTGTTTTAAGGGAACTCGTAGCCTACCTGTGCAGTACAAGGCGAACAACAAGTCATGGATGACCCGCGCTATTTTCACCGAGTGGATGATGGCATTCGACCGCGACATGAAGCGGCAGGGCCGTAAAGTTTGCTTGCTTTTGGACAATTGTTCAGCGCATCACTCCGACGAAGTCAAGCTCACTAACACGGAGCTGATGTTTTTCCCTCCCAATTGCACGTCTGTCTTACAGCCTCTCGATCAGGGCGTGATTCTTAGCCTGAAGCGCGCTTACCGCGGGAGGTTAATTCAGCGGCTGCTTTTTAACACTCAAACCGGCCGAGACACGAAGGTGGACTTGTACGTGGCACTGCAGATTATGTCTGCTGCCTGGAGCACACTGGGGCGCTCAGTAATTGTGAACTGTTTCAGGCACGCCGGATTTGCCGAAGGTCGACCCGTACACTCTGCTGGCCTAACACCAGGCGTTACAGACGACGACGAAAAGGCGTCACCGGCTCCGGGGATCGCGGCCGCCTGGAAAACGCTGGGAGAAATAGGAACCGTGCCGCCTAATCTCGAGCTCGACGAATACATCGGCGCTGACGCTTGTGTTGTTGTTCACGAAGATGTGAGTGATGAGCAGATCATAAAAGCTGCCCGGAATGATAAGGACTCTTCCGATGAAGAAGACGACGACGTACAGGAAGCGCCGGCTGCGGCAACCGCCGTACAGGTGATGGACGCTTTTGATGTCATCAGGAATTTCGTTGCTGTCCGAGACGACGATGTTGCAATGGGTTTGCTGACCGAGTGCGAAAATCGCGTGACGGCGTTGCTCGCCGTGAAGCGTAAGCAAACCAAGCTTACAGATTTTTGGCATTAAACGCCTTTGCTGCTGCTTGGGCAATTCTTTCTGCGTTTCACGTCAAATTTTTGCGATAACGAAGTTCCGCGAGAACGAATTTTTTTTCGTGCACCGTGAATTTCGTTATAGCGGGATTCAACTGTATATACAATACACACTGTTCAACACTATATAAAACAATGATATACAAGCTGCAGGTCCGTCCTGCATGACGACCATTGCACTAATGCCCAAGGACTTTTCCGAATCCAGCTAACCTGTCAGTGGTACCAATTGTTGTGGCTGTAGGAAGAAGGAAAAGAAAATGCATGGGCCTGTCACTGGCTCTGTAGCTGGGCCACCTCCGCTGCCTCGTGCGGACAGAAGAGAGAAAGTAGAGAAGAAAGAAAAAGAAGAGGGAGAGAAAGACGCGCGCCGCTACAGCCCTCGTCGACCACCCAAGCGGTGGCGGGTGCAATGACGGCCTACAACAGATAAAATTTTGTTGGCTGGCTAGCCCCCGCCGTGACCTACCGTTCCAGTCCCGTAGGCCGGGAACAGCCACACTTCACCCCACCTCAGTGGTACCCGGAGCTATTCTCAGATAGGTGCAAACTATCTCAGGACAAGGCGGATCTGGTACATATGATATGGATAGACAAAAACAGATGATTTTTGGGAGACTACTGTTGAGATCACACCCTGAGATTCAGCTAGGTGTAATCTGAATGGCCGAATACGCCGCCCGGGTCCAAGGGCTCCAGGCCGTCGTGTAGGCAGATAGGTTGACGCCTATCCTGTATCTGTTGGAGATTAAGTTACCACCACCACCCTTCGCGAGCCGCAGATACTGCGACTTTCCTTTTCTGCAAAACCAATTCTGCTGAACTTTGATGCGTTAACGGAACGTTGGTTGTGTCCGACAAAGAGCGCGCGATCTACCGTGTGCAGCAGCAACGCACAGGTTTTCGCATTTCTCCACTGCAGGTTCTTCAGTGTTCTCGTTTTTTTTTTTTTTTGCCTAAGCATTACGTGTCATGTCTATGCCAATTTCTCTTGATTATGACTAAAATATCAAAGCTAGTTGTGACGGAAAAATAGCCTACAATTTCAGCGTTTGTATATAGATGGCATTGCCATTTCTCGTAATTAATGTTTTTTTTTTTTTTACATTTGAACAATCAGTGGACAGTTAGCGATGAACTCCTGTAAGTTCATGCCCTTTATTCGACGTTTTTAATTCCTCGGAATTACAGAATTAAGGTGGCCGACCTGACACCCGCGCACCGCATCTGCGCAGGTTCTTTGCTGCCATCGACAACATCCTTCAGGACTATGGCGGAGGCACGGAGCACGCTCCCGCGACACAGCAGCCTCTTCCTCCAGTGTTATCGGGACACTGTCCAGTCAGAGCCCGGGAACCCACGCCAGCCTCTGAATGCGGACAGCAGCAGCTCCACCACCACCATCACCCACGGCCGACCTTCTGGCCTCCACAGGTCCATGGATATCCCGGTGTGCAGCTTCAGTGACTCGAACCTTTCGCATAGCAAGCTCTATTGTCAGTCATTGAGCATATATACATCTCAATAAAGATGTGTTAAGTTTGTTTTGAGCTGATTGAACACTTGCGCTAAAAGCAATGGGTGCAAAGACCACGTGAGGTGTACACGCCAACACACATCACGTTGCGCACGGGCTAGGCGAAGCGAACACCTTTAAAGTGACATGTCTTTGCCATCAGCCGCATCCTCTATACCACAACCTAACTACGCCTCAATCAGACCAGAGCAGCAGCCATTGACACATTTATTCAAACGGCCACATAGACTACCACAGAGCACCTCCACGAACCGCCTACTAGCCTTAGGTGTCCGCCCCGCCGCGATGGAGCAGTGGTTAAATTGATAAACTACTGTGCCGGAGCACCCGAGTTCGATCCCTACCGCCGGCGACTGCGTTTCGATAGAGGCGAAACGAAGCGCCGTCCGTGTGCTGTGCGATGTCAGCGCACCTTGAAGATCCCCAGATGGCCGAAATTACTCCGTAGTCGTTCACTACGGCTCCTCTTTCTCTATTTTCACTTTAACTCCCACCTTACTCCCTTCCCTTTTGGCGCAGTTCAGGTGTCCGCGGAACAAGTGTGACAGATACTGCGCCTTTCCTTTCATGTGAACCAATTAATATTATTATTATGAACTATTATCAATTATTACTTAGGTTTCCACAACACCGTTGTGGCCGTGGGTCACGGTAGCACACCTAACGCCTAACGACTACTCAAACTGGCAGAGATATTCTCAGACGTCTACACATATTATCAGTCTGGCGGCTAGCCCGGATCTCGGACCAATTTTCCGCGCTATATACCAGAGTCCCGTCATTAAACCCCTGCCTGCAAACCTACCCAGAGTATTACACGCTTCGTCGGGAGAGAGCGCGGCATTACTCTATCAACATTATGGTACCGGCTCTACCGCCATTCGGTCGGCGCATTATGCGCCACAAATTGTGAAGTCATCGTCGCCTACCACCCCAATCTCCATTAAGCCTAATACATATTCTCCGTATGTCTTCGGAGAAGTGAGCCCTCACGCACTACACTGCATCACGCATAATTTGCGATTCAAAAACGGCCACTCAACTATGCACGCGAAAGGGGGCATACGTCCGTTCGGTGCCTACTGAGATGGCCAACCCGAAATCTACCGCCACACACCGAGCTCATTTGAGTGCTAACGCATTTGGAGAATCTGAGGAACGAAGTCGCCAATACCTTAGCAGTAGCGTTAATTTGCCAAGCTCAGTCGCACCTCGTGTCCGACACTTATCTCTCTTTATCGTCCCATATGACCGGCCTGCTCTTTCTGCGCATCCCCAAAGAGCGCTCTAATCCATATACTTCGACTGCCCGGCAAATCCTCTCTCTCCCCCCCCCCCCCCCCCCTCTCTGAATGCGATCGTAGCAGTCAAGACTGGGAGGGTGAGGAAGTCGCACTCCGATCCGAGGACCTTGCTTCGCAGAAGATCGCAACCGACATGGCCACCAATGTCATGGGCCGCCGTCACATGAATGTTTGATCGCTAGAGTGGCTGTGCGGGAGCTCAGCTGATGGAGCCCTTAAGTGCATTTCGTTGGATTGCTGTGGATCTTTCGGTTCAAACGCCAACGCAGGATTTTTCTTAGAACGGGTCTTTTAGTTCTATGTCGTTAATATTGTAAGAACAAAGAGATATTTCATGCAGGCCGTTGCAGTCGCTTTCCGAAGGGGACGAAAGCCAAGGCGCCCGGGTATTGAGCGATATAAGTGTTCATTAAAGAACCCCAGGTGGTCGGTATTTCCGGAGACCTGCTCTGCTGCCTTCTTCTAAGATGTCTGACCAACGAGCTAAATGGTCAACTCTATTTTTTCATAAAGTTTACCATTCATTATTAGGAAACAGTTCCATCATGCCTTGTCACCGCGTATCCCATCGACCTAATCACAATAAAATAGTATACCTGCCATCCGCAAATACCACTGCACATCTAAATGCTTTTTTCGTCCAGACAGCAAAGGACTGGAATCGCCTTCCTGCCGAAGCAGTTCATCACGCTCATCCAGCACACTTCAAAGCATTCATTGAAAGACTCGCCAATGAACAGTAACAGCCCACCCCTCATGTAATACCCCATAGGGGCATTTGTGGTATAAATAAATAATTATTTTTCACTACTGCTTGTGACGCAGTGGCAATAATGCAACCGTCCCATTGCACCCGTCGAGACAACGGCTCAGAGAGATGTTTCAAGAAGCCTCGCGGGGGCAGTGCGGCTGAATGAGCGCCTGCCCGCGGTGCAGTACCTCCTCTCCACAGTCGAGGCGCCAGGTCAGGTGACGACAGACCGTGGCAAAAACAAGGAAAGCGTTCAAGGGGGGAAACCATTCAGCTCCATACCCGATGTAGCCGCTTTCCCCCTCTTTCATCGCTCCAGCTATTTCGGGAAATGACAAACTTTCGCCCAGTCTTCAGAGCTCTCCGGGCCTCTGGGGCCGGCGGTGAGGGAGTGAGAAAGGCTGAACTGGTGGACTCTGGTGTCCATGCACGGCGAATGAACAGACGTGCGAGGCTGCAAAAAGAGCACAAAATTAAATTCAAATATTCTTGGCCACGCTTCGACAGAATAATCAGGCAGGCCCCGTAGTTGGAGAAGCCATGGTGAAAGAGGTGGGAGCTCGAAATTGGTGTCGAGTGCCATTTCGATGCGCAGTCCTGAGTCAAGTGTTGTAACTGAACGTGAAGTCGCTCTTATCTCCTGTATATATGTGTTCATATTGTAACTAGTGTTATAAAAAGTTGTTTATCTTTCTCCAAGTGTCATCGTCCTTCGCCTCAGTGTCAACTACACGTCACATGCCAAGTCGACGTACATCTCAAAGAATCGAGATGCAAAAGAAAATAAGAACTGTCGAACCTTTAATGGCGTCCCTTATAGGCTGAGTCGCATTAGGAAGCTAAATATTAAAAAGCAAGCCAAAACAAACAAACATTTCTTATGAAAATTTTGTAACGTGTATTTAATAGTACCAACATCAGCTGTTTTCGTGTGGGCACCATTAGTGAACTTAAACTCAAGGCCACAGGATAACAGTCG
The DNA here is from genome assembly GCF_055883805.1 of Amblyomma maculatum. Taxonomy (NCBI): domain Eukaryota; kingdom Metazoa; phylum Arthropoda; class Arachnida; order Ixodida; family Ixodidae; genus Amblyomma; species Amblyomma maculatum. The sequence goes on along the minus strand of NC_139352.1, from coordinate 5,472,610 downwards.
TCACGTGACTGCGCGTTAGTGCCGCGATGTCAGCACCTGAAAGCACGTCCCAGTTGGAAATCCGTTGCACAAAGCTGCAGTGATTAACCCACTGATTAGGGCGACGATTCCGCAGTTAATTTATACTCGCGGAGAGCTTTTTGTGGTGGTTCAGCATTGGAAGCTAGGCAGGAAAGAGAATAGTAAGACACTTTTGTCACCGCACCTGGTGTATATTGCTCGGAGCAGGGGTGCGGTGGGATTGAGGAGGATGACGGAGAGATTGGAATAAGATGGCACATTCTGCATAGGGTGAGGACAAAAGCCCGTCACCTTCGATTTATTGCCTAACTTTCGCTATAAAGACACGAAACACTGTCCACAAGCGTAAGTTCCGTTAAAATCATGATCCTGCAGCACAGGCTGAACCATGCTGAACTTCAGGAAATTACCTGTTCTGCGCAGTAAAGGGATATATCTCAGTCACGCCCTGTACCGAGGAACCATTTCTGTGAAATATACATAATCTGGGTATTCATTCCGAAAAACGAGTGCCTTCGGCGAACCAGTTTCTATAAGCATTAAGGCGGTGGTGGTGGAAAGCATTTATTGCTACCGTAGCTGTCTGTTTTGTGCTGCGGAGTATATATGTGCACGTGGTCCTCGTTGTGACATGCCCAATTGTGGTTTGTGTACCAGACTCCTTTCGATCACGCGTGGGTAAGTAGTTTCGTTCTCATGGGAGCTGCTCTCGACTTAACGGGACAATTTCAGCCGGAGTCCAACTACCGAGAAGGTATAGAGGACGTTCGAATTCAATCGGTGGCATGTGACGTCTTTTCTTTCATCGACATTTATAGCTATCTACATGATTATCCCAAATATTTTATCTCAACAAAGCTCCAATAGAACACGCGTAAAAATAATCACTTCAGTACATCTGCTGCCTCTAAGACTTCTGGCTTCTTTTTAAACTTACCCTGAAGGGAAGGTGTAATTTTTTTTTTTTAGAATATGAATGCATGAAGCTATAAGTTAAATCATGCATTCTTTCAGACCGCAGCTCTTAGGAGTCCGTTTCTGGCCTGAGCTGAGTCGCTGTTGGGGTCATCGTCGGCGTACCAGTAGGCAGTTATAGGATGACCTACATGAATACGAATTTGATTTCTTCAGGCGGGCATATGGTGTTTAGGCCGAAAACTACGTTTCGGCCCAAAACAGCATATAGCCAGTCCTCAAGAAAGGAAATTCGTTAGTAGAAAAAGAAAACGCCAGTAGCTACATTTTTACACACAATTAAATTTTGTAGTTAATTGACAACGAATAATAGAAACCAAGGTTAAAGAAAACATTCTATTTGTTATGGAATTATTTTGCCATTAATAGATCCACATGACGCAAGAGACATTTCTTCCCAGATACCAACACCTGTTTTTGTTTTGTTGTTTTCTGCCAGGAAAAAAAGCGATATATGACACCAAACCGGCGCAGTGAACCGCGAACAAGCCTAAATGCCGTTGCAGCCTTTGATCAGTGATTGCATGATTTCAACTGTTATCTTTTGTCGAGGACTTCGCATAATTCGTCGGAACGTTCAACACATCCTATTCCTTTCGGTTCCTTGAATTCTGCTACTATTTTGGTAGGCAAACACAAAGGCAAGCACACACAAAAGAAAAGTATGGTGAACGCGCTTTATTTCACAACAATGCGACGGCGTGCAATATGAACGAGGCATTTTGACGGCCTCTATATATTATACACTGATAGGTGAGCAGCAGTGGATGCAAGAACAGAGAACGAACATTAAACTAAACGCACATCTCCGCGGCAGCACATCAAACTGAACAGGAACTTTGCGGCACGTATTCAAGAACGATCGATTCAGCGTAAAATGCCATTCGATAAAACACACAAGAACTCATTAAAAGACATAATGGTGTGAATAATTTACTCGCGTTTGCAGGCGCGCCAAGGCTAGCAGAGCTGTCATTACCTCGACATCACACCTGCATAGCCGCGAAAATAGTGAATAAACGAAAGATAAAATGCAGCGAAGAGCGACAGAGTCTACTGTAAGGCTCTCGCGAGGAAAACACAGCACGGAAGAGTCAAGGTTAACGCTAACCAAAGGGCACATATGCCAAGAAGGGCGTCTGCAGCCTCCAAATGCTGACGTTTTTCAGAGCTCTAAGCTTCAAGTAATCTTCGACCTGGTGCCATACACCAATAAAAACTCTTGAAACTGTACGAGTCGAATCGGAAGCACTTTGTTTTTGTACATAAAAGTAGGGGACAGGCCTGGTGAGGTTCCTGTGTAAAGTTGCAAGACTTCAGACAATCAACGTAGCAAATGCGTGCCATTTCATAAAACAGTTTCAGTTTACAAACACTGCCTTCCTCTAGGTAGATTTGCTATCCTTAAGTTCACGAGCTATGAACTCCGTGACGCGCCTTCTGTAAGTGACTAAAAGCGCTTGCAGTCGGGTAATGTGCCCTTTGTGTAGAGGCAAGAAGGGGCACATTCTTGATTCTCCCAATGCGCAAGTGTGAATAAAATCAGCGATGAGGACTAAACAAACGAGCAAGGCTAAATCGAGCGAACTTAAACACGAGCCAGTGGACAATCGTAGCTGATGAGAGGCGCTGAAAGCCGCGCGCTTATGGGTGTCGATAGCAGATCGCGCAGGTTCCAAGACTCATATGGTCGAAGCCTTGCTGCTGCCTGTATATTTACATACGTTGACAACCGACGTGACCGTCCTGCAAAGAGATGTCCGAAAGAAGGACTGAGAACAGTTTTGGAGCAACGCTCCTTGGGGAAAAAAAAGGAAAAACCACAATCACGAAAAATTATAAGAATACGGATAACTATTAAATATACGTTGTGGCATACTATGATGCACACGCGTTAACCAAGTTTTTTTTTATAACAATCGAAATAATAGGAATTTCCCGGGTAGGAATTTGCCGTTTTATAATATTGATACGAACCTTTTTCTATGAAATATACAATGCACATAGGCAATTATAAAATACAGAAAACACAATTACAAAAATTGTAAGCACAAAGAAAGCCTTCTTACGAAATAAATGCCATCTATTTCACAAAAGTGTCCTGGCCGATGCTGCCGACGTGCACGCTACAAATCCCTTAAAAACGACACTCTGACAGCGAGGAGCCAAAGTTGAAGTGTGCTATCCGATACGTGGTCGCCTTGGCAGGTGCTGATAACCGCCCGCGATTTATTAAATATGCTGCGGTTGAAATAAGCAATGCAAGGACACATACCATCAGTCTGAAACTTCAGCCTCAATATCCACGTTTCTGTAGTGAAACCCTTCATAACCTTTTCTGCACTATTGACACAATGAAATTCCTGATGTAATTATCTAAAAAGAGACAAACAGCTATAGTTTTGCTCCTTGTCTATTTTATCAATGGCATATTTAGTTTTAGGGTCCCATACTGTACATACATGCGTATTATAGTACAGGCCTTTAGTTGTATACAACATTGATTTATTTTTAATGAAAATCTCTTGGCATGCGTGCGTAGGAAACCCGACACACGACCTGCTTTCGCAGTTATGTAATTAATGTGCCAACCCATGTGCACTATAGTTAAACACCAAGATATTTGTAGTCAGTGACTGACAACTCTCCGCAGCTTCATTGCTCGGCTTAAGCAGCTGTGACGATGATGGCATTGAATTGCAGAAAAAGGCCATAAGTTGCAACGCCGTAGCACAGTGGCAGACTTGATCCAAATGCCTGCACGCTCTTCGAACTGCTGCTGCCTCGACCGCCGGTGTCGGGTGGTGTCTGTGGCGCCATCCTTGGGAAAGGCGTGGAAGCCTTAGAGAGCGGAGAACTTGACTCGTTAAATCTCGTTCGGTGCCAGAATGTCGGCTCTCGGTATTGCCTCAACGTCCCAAGCAGCAGGAGCTAAAATTATTTCATGTTTAAAACGCAAGTAGATATTTACTCCTGAGAACTAGGTTGCCATCCTATTGTTGGGTTTTGACTTTGGGCTGACCTAGAGGGCAGGTGACCACATGATCTACGTGCCCACGGCAGTGATGCTCGAGCGCCACGTTAGGTGCATGACCCGACATTCATGTTCGGGAAAGTGCTTTCCATGACCAAAAGCCCATTTCGAAAATTACCGGTAGGCTTCCCTGAAACATCCGGTTACTCACTCCGGGATGCACGAAGGTGACGGCCGCTATTATTCGACAGGGGCCTTCTGTTTTTTTTTTTTTTTTCTCATCTTTTGAAGTTGCTAGGAAGGGAAAGCAAAAAAAAAAAAGGGGGCTGCATTCAAAGGTAGTGCATAGCAAGGCCTAATACCTTGCTCAGATCCTGGACGTCTCGTCGTCCTCTTCCTCGGGCAACACCGCTGGCCGCACGCTTGCTCGGGACACCCTCCGCCGGGGCTCCGCAACGGGCGACACCGAGAAGCGGGAGGGCCAGTAGCTGGTGCGCTGCTGCACCGAAGAGCGCCGACGGGACAGCGGCGCACCACCCGCGGGAGGAGGGGACAAGGTGTCCCGCACAGGACTAGGATTGTCCTGGGAAGAAAACGTCGCTCTTTCGTCTCCCGGCGCTGTCACATTTCTTGGCGTCAAAGCGGTGCCCAGCAAGTTACATGCAACGGCATCGGCATTCGCGTGAGTGTTAGAGGCATGGAACCATACTGGATGGACGGATTTTAACGACGTGCCACTTCAATCAAGGCGGCGCCTGAGGCCACCTTGCATGACAAATTTAGGCGATATTTTCCGGGTGAACATGCGGCAACTAACAGTTCACCTAAATTTGCTAGCCAGCCTGTTGCCAGCACGTTTTATCAGTTCAAATCTCCCTGGTGCTGCTAGCATTACTTTCTTTAGATGTGTTAAACTCAACTACCAGAGATGGCGCACAAGATGGGCATCGCTGTTGCATGTGTGAGGTAAAGGATCGTGATCAAAAGCACTTTGATGCCGTGTGTTAGTGCGTCGTCATCAGCATTAGCTGCGTCGGCTGTGCAGTACCGAGGTCGCCATTCACATCCTGCGCCAACTGCGAACACTTTCCACACTCGAGTGTGCTCATATCATCCGCCAACTTAGGGTGAGTTTAATCGCTGTGCAACATATTGCTTGGTAGCAAACTGATCCATTTCCTATAGTGTACATATTATATTTAACGCCAGTTTGTTCATTAATATTTACAGCATACAAGGCCATGTGACTGAAAGTCCAATTTGGTTTCCCTAGGCCAGGATAAAAAGAACTTTTTTTTTATCATTGGTCACATTTAGCTTGAAAACATGGTAAAACATTTAATAGCGCTAACGTTTACGCAGATAAAAACTTTCGCATTTTTCTCTGTCTCTGTTTCGGTAAATTCAACTCCTTAAAGAAAAAACAAATATTACAACGACTTTATGGTGAAATTTTCTTGATTTTATCTGCACCAAGGACCCCGTCAAGTTAATGAACATAATGCGTACTTCAGCTCAGTTATTAAAAGATGTAAAATTATCAATGCGTAAATCACTCGTCCTATTTTACTTGATTTATTAGGCTTGCATTATACACAATCTTCACAAAATAAGACATTACCTAAATCAAGTGCTATAAAAAGCTGTTTCATTTTTCACCAGCGCCGTCAAGATTACTGCCCACTTTCACTCTCCCTACACTGCAGCTTCATTATCAAGTCGTGGTATTTGGAAGTCAAGAGTTTCGTATCGTTTTGCGGCCACCAAGGTGTCAAATCATGTTCCGATGAAGGCGTGCATTGTCGCCTCTGGTTCCGGTATTGGACCGTGTCCTGAGCCTGTTTACGCAATTCCATCGACACACGGGTTTCTACGGTGGAGAATCAATCAGTACGAGGATTCAAACCGCACCCTTCTTGCAGGCAAGGCTTTACACTGCTGCGCCATTGTTGCGCCTCGAATACGAATCTACAAATCCAAAGTGCCTAGTTACGTTATGAGCTCGCACTGCATTTTGTTGGTTTTCCGACGTCCACAACTTTTATTCCTTATTGTTTAATGCTGTTTTATTTCTTATTGTCTATTTGAATTTGAAATTTTTTATCTTAATTTTTTACCTTTTCTCTGTTATGTATTTTTAGTTTTATTGTTATTAATATTTATTTGATTTTACTGTTCATTATTATTTTTATTCCTTAGTAATTAAAAGTTTAGCTCATTTCAATTAGTTGATCTCCCGGCATTTGTGACCCCGTGACTGTTATTGTGGCTGTAGGAAGAAGGAAAAAAAATGCGCGGGCCTGCTACTGGCTCTGTAGCTGAGCCACCTCCGCTGCCTCGTGCGGACAGAAGAGAAAATAAAGAAGAAAAAAAAGAAGAGGGAGAGAAAGACGCGCGCCACACAACGGCCGTCGTCCACCATCACCGAAGCGGTGGCGGGAGCAATGACGGCCTACAACGAATAAAAATTCGGTGGCTGGCTAGCCCCCGCCGCGAGCAGCGTTGGCCCACCGTCCCAACCCCGTAGGGCCAGGAACTCGACCCCGTGACTGGGAACATTTCCGGGTGTCACATATGGCGGACAACTTCAAGGATTGAGATTTGGCGCTTCTTAAGCCATATAATGCTTTTGACAAAAACAAAATGTTTACGGGCACCCACAGTCAGCGATGACTCACGTATGCGTGAACGCCGAGGCACTTGCTGCTGCGCCTTTCGTAGTTGTGCAGCATGTTGGAGACCATCTGGCTGCCCCGTCGGCGCCTTAAGCCGGACTCCACGTCCGCCGGATCGGCACAGGGCGGAAGGCCACCACCGGGCAAGGCGGCCATGGTCAGTCGCCGGGCCAAGCTTTGCTGTGTCCGCAGAAAAAAAAAAAAAAGCCTAATTACGAAAACATTGCATTTTCTGTCACCAAATTCCCGCCACAGCGAGACGAAATTCTGGTTGGTCGCGGCAGTGATATCATGGAGGTCACGTAACCAAAAAAGGCCTATCAGATAGGAGCACCCACAAAGTATAATTCAAAAATGATCGCTTAACCCCTCGCTGAATTCCGGTTCCTTCATGGCTTCAGCGATCGGCGCCGGGCGATGTGGTGACGAATACAACGAAATTGACGCAAACCCACAAAGGAGATAAAGCTGCCCACTTGAATGATACCACATACTGTTTTCAGCATTAAAGTAGCACAGAAAAAATTACACTTGTGTTTATTTTATTTTTATTTTTTATTAAGTAGTGCGCAAGACTATCGTGTATATGAGCCACCACGCGGAATTATCTTATGCAAGCTAAACTAACCATGATTGAATTTTTCTCGTGCAGTTCCAGTTTCACCCGCTGAAAGACTGCCGTCGTAAACGCGCTTTGGTCACGTGAGTAATAAAGAAGCCATAACTTAAAAAAAATGAATAAACAACGATTATAACTTTTCAGTAGGCTTGCGCAAGCCTACGTGCAAATTAAAACCAAGAAAGCAGCAATAGATACTGCCGTTTTTTACGTCTCATTGGACCTCAACACGTCTAACGTCGCAGTCGTGTTTCGGTGGTTGAAACCAAAACCAAAGCTGTGCGAGAAAAAAAAATCAATTACAAATTATTTACGCCCCGCCGGGGTGGTGCAGTGGTAAGACGCCCGACCACTGTCCGGAATACCCGGGTTCGAACCCGACCTCGGCGGCTGTGTTTCGATGGAGGCGAAACGAAGAAGCGTCCGTGTGCTGTGCGATGTCAGCGCACGTTAAAGGTCCCCAGGTGGTCGAAATTACTCCGTAGCCCTCCACTACGGCTCCCCTTTCTCTCTTTGCACTTTCACTCCCATCCTCATCCCTTCCCTTACGGCACGGTTCAGGTGTCCACAGAGCAAGTGTGACAGATACTGCGCCTTTCCCTTCCTGTGAACCAACCAACCAACAAACCAACAAACGATTTACTTCTTTTTTGCATGATCCACAGAGCAAATGATGTTCGGTAATGTGCGGCGCATCATTTCATGAAAACTTTGGTGTCTACACTCCTTTAAGTGCCCTCACCAATTTTTAATATGTCCGCCGCTTTTCGAGCATTAAAGGCGCTGCACTTTTCACAAAAAGCTTTTGAGCATCTGGTCTCTACAGCTGCAGCTTGTGCATGGCCATTCGAAGAGAGTGTGAAAGGAAGTGCGCGCGCATTTTCAGAAAAACCTGCCGTGTTTCCCTTATTAACAGTTCCTGCCTGGGCATCAATGCAACGCTGTGCTGGAGGGGAACAGAGAAATGGTCACCTGCAGCGAAGCGCTGCCTAGATGCGCAAGAACCAAATAGCCAGAGAGCCAAGATTAAATCTTCTATCTCACACCGAGCATTAGGAAATTGTCACATTTCTATATGAAAGTCACTACAGATTATTCACTTGCGACGAGTACTCTCGACGCAGTAGTTCAACAGGATAGTTAAGCGGGTGAGTTGGTGATACATCGTCAAAAAAAAAAAAAAAAAAAAAAAAAAAACAGCGCGAAGAAACGGGGACGACAGGAAGAAACAACAGGAACAAGCGCTGACTCAAATAAAGTTTAATCGCAGAAAACACATTGATATAAGGTACAGAAACAATAAAACACCAAAACCAAACCGCACGTGTTACTATGTGATGTCCAGATATGCAACTTCGCAGTCACGCAGAAGCAGGGAAGGTTTGCTGACACACAATCTTTCTTTCTTAGCCATATTATACGCCTCGACGATTTCCCTGGTCAACTGGTCGGGGTGTTTGTACAAAATGTCAGTAAAATGCAAAGTACTTACCGCCGGTTGACTGGCCAAATGCCTTGTCACCGTCTGGTAGACTTCGTCGTCCTCGGCGTCCTGCGGAAGCGAGCAAAAGGAAACAATTAGGCTGCATGCATAAACATTTGGGGTCAGACCAGCTGATTGACGCTGAATCCAGCGACGAAGTTAAGATGCTCTCTGCTCGCCTCGACTCACACAAGGCTCCAAGCATCGAGTCAGCGTCTGCACCGGCAAAGCGGGGCTCAGATGTTCTTTACGGTACGTCCCCAAACCTAGGCGTTGACTTCCAACGCGAGTGATTTTAACGGCTTGTTGGGCACAGGCAGGTCGTACGGAATGTCGATTTGTGCATGAAGCAATTCGAAAGTTGCAGTTTACACCACACTGACGCATCGTACACACGTCGCCCATGCGAATTCGCAAGTACCAGCTGCCTTGTCTGTGCAAAATACATTATCCTTCGTTCTCTCACAGATGGCTGCGATATAATACCACATAATAAAAAAAAAAATCCGTGCCTTTTGCTTAAGAGCCGGCGATTTGCTCAAAGATCTGCTTCGGAGAGGTCGATGCGTTGCTAAGCTTCAACCTTTTGATCTAATGATTCCAATTGGAAGAAGAAACTAACAAGGACCGTTGTGACCTTTACTTATCTATGATTCAAAATTCAACTGGGTATAATTCCAGAACCAGTGCATAAATCATAGGATATAAATAGCAGAAACAAATTGTTACAATCTGGCATGTTTCTTTTCACCTACCATGAGGATGTCTTGCAACGTCTGTAGCTGCGCTATGCGTGACTGCGGGTCATCCGAGCACATGATCTTGGGATCCACGCCACTGACTTTCTGCACGTTTGCATGAAGTGACTCTCAAACATTGCATACGAAATTTCAATGGAAAAAGAGGAGGAGGTTATCAATTATAAAAAGATAAATAGCGAAAGCACCTTCCCCGAGAGAACAGTTAACAGCATAAATGCTTCGTTAAATAGAATTAAATGCAACCACAGTTTCTAACTTCACAGCTGTGACTAGATTGCAAATCAGCAATTTCAATTCACCTCCCCCCCCCCTCTTTATGCTGAAATGCGCAGTAAAGTAATAAAATTAAACTATAAGTGCACCAGAAAATCGTTATACGGGAAACGCATGACAGAGCTTGTTTACAGTCGATTTTAAACGAGAGCAATCTTCATAAGCTGCAAGGGTGTCAAAGCACTCCTGATACTTACCGCCCACTCCTGGAGGAACTCCTGGCCCAAGTCATTGGATTCGTGAAGGGTTCGGTTGTAGTCGCGTGCAACCTGCGAGGACACCGAAAACAAAATCAGCATGGTTCTGAGGCAGGCGATGTTCTGTTCGATATATTGCAGACAAGTCGAAAGAAGCTTGAAAATACGGCTTGTCTTTGCACACGCACATTGCTTTTTACTCTTTTCCTTTCAGTAGAAGCCCGGAATATCAAGCCCATTTTTCATTCCGACCAAAACGAAATACATCACGTGTGACCATACGTTAGTACGGGGTCTAAACCTCTTATCGGATTCAGACAGCGTGGTATCTGCCGCTCCTCTTCCCCTCCCCCATACCCTTCCGGGAGGGGGGGGGGGGTATCGAGGAGTTGCCGGATAAGGAGAGACATATTTTGTATCCTTTCTAGAGAGTCAATGAGTGAGTGAAGATACAGCACAATGACAGCGCCTGCCTTGCTTGCAAGTGCCCACTTGGAAGTGCCAAACTTAATCGCCTTACAAGGGTGCTTCTCTGTTAAACGTGACCGTACTAAGGTGAAGGCAACAACCGTGACATTACCTCGGGCACATTGGGTTATTTTCACCGTGAGTTGCTTCAGAAACAGCAGGGCTTCGCAAGAGTTGCTAACCGTTGCCGGAGATAAAAGTGGGGGATTCTCTGCAGCTGTTGCATGATATAATTGCGTCCTCCCTTGGTGGGCTATGCGAGAGCAGTATATGCCTGTCCCAACAACGACGATTGTAAGAACCTTACTTCATCAAAGCAAAGCTAGCGGTAATTTCAAAGCAAGCACACATTCAATACGAAGTTCAGAAGCCCAAAGCAGTGAATAAAATGGCGCACTACGACGGGCAAACGAAAAGTTGAGAAATTGTATTCAATGAAAAATCAGGACCAATGCTGCTCGACCCGTTAGGTTTCTTAGGAAGTCAGCTCCGCTCGAGTCACTGCGCACTCTTACCTTGATGTCATGCTTCCAGAAGCGCTGCGTTCTCGGCATGCTGGACTCGGGGGCGATTTCCTTGATCTGGACGCGCGCATGAAAATACGTACGTGTTGAGAAAACAATAGCTGTCAAGGGAATATCGCGCCCTTCGGTGCACAATTAACTTAGAGCGAAAGTTCATTTTGACCTGAAAGGCCAACTCTGCCCACAAATGTTTACTGCCAAAACTGGTCATGGGCTAATTGGTCACGAGTAGTGACTGATGATATGGCTCATTTCTGAGGACCCTTATGTCGCTGCTAATGCACTGCTGTGGTGCCGAGAGAGCATTGCTGAAAATCACTCCTTACATATTTCTGTCATGAGCAGGAAGGGCTTTTTTACAGGATACAGCGCATCTTTCGTGCTGCAATAATACACAACAGTAGCTCCGTGCTCAGTGATGTAGTGACATGCTCTGATACAAGCAAAAAAGAGCATCTGTTATGCATCTAACCAATATCAGCACTTATAATATATTCATAAATACTGATTACACTATTTCAGAGCAAAAGAGTTATTTTATGTTGCATATCGTCACGACAGAAAGCTTGTAGAAATGCGGTTATAACAGGCCTGTTTTGTTCTGTTGCTCCCCTATTTTCCTTAATCACCGCGCTCCTCTGTAATTAACACCTGGTCCTCGCTAAGCTGTCTAGCACAGCTTTTATCCGAGGTGCTACTATGCGCAGATATCTGGCGAAATAAGATAAATTTAATTAAATTACAAATATAATTTTAAATGTCTAACGGTGCATGCTAACCGCATGATCAAAATACTAAATTATATTAGTATGACAATAAATACTGCAAGTGCAACGCAGGTATGGCAAGAGCGGGACAGATGCATATAAACGCGAAAAAATAAGAGGAATGCGAGGATCGCTTTGCGGAGGTAGCCAGACTTTAGCGTACTATACAAATCAATTAGAATTTAGTGATCAGGCGCAACGTTAAACACAACAGACTCAGGACGTGGGCCCAGAAGGAAAATTCGAAATGGAAGCGCATTTTTGGTTCATCGTTTTCCTTTTATCTGATCGGCCAGATAAATAACGTCGACGAATATGGAGCGAGGAAAGGATAAACTATTTTTGACATTATCTTAGCACGGCAGCGCAGCCCCAAGGTCCCGTTCCTCCAAGCTTACAGGCCATCGCAGTTGAATTCTGTTATGCATGTCACCATCAGGAGCCATTTCAAAGCCATCCCTTTGAATTTCTCTTCACAAAAAAAAAAAAAAAAAAAAAGTAGTTACTGCAAGGCGACGCGTTTTGCGAGAAAGTGGAGAAATAAAACAACAGCTCGGGCTTTAGTTCTTTACCGAATTTGGCACTTGCTGTAAAGCAACCGATAACGGCACAGAAGCAACACTTTTCACCTTATCTGACAGACGCAGGACCCAGGCACATTTATATTATCCTATACGAGAGTAATTCTTTTATCAATGCGAAACGTGCTTGTAAGAGGACAAACACGGCCTAACCCTCTCCAATTGGAAATCGATAGCAGAAAATTTGAGTGGACTGCATAATTGCATAATTAGCGCGTAGGAGAGACACCCGAGGCGCTGGTATGGTGACTAAATTCCCACAGAGAAGGAAAACGCAGGCGGGCATACTAGGGAGATGCGAAACCAGGCGACGCAGTACAGGGCCCATTGTACCGAAGCGATGCGAAATCAACTGACAGACTTATTCGTTAATTTATTGAACCTACAGGCACCGAAGGGAATTTTGTAATGGCACTGCAATGTCAAATAAATGTCAATAAAAATTGGCAAAATAAGAACTTTGTACAAAACCAAAATATAAAATTCTAACGAATTCAAGAAATATATATGAATGTTATAGAAAACAGCACATGGGGATACATAAAAATACAACGAATGCATACAAGGCGAAAGACAAGCACGTGCATGTAAATTTAGCCCCACTTCGGACCGCCTACGAGTATGAAAGCGGAAGCTCGTGCACGCAGCGCAGCCCGATTCCCACATTTATTCTTGTGGTGCGCGCCACCCCGCGACTGGTAGCCTTGTGAACCCTTTCTACTTTTCTGACAGCGCCCTCTCCTTTCCTCCCCATATTCCTCTGGAGGAACCCACTCCACTCTTCTGAAAAGGCTGCTATACGCTGTCACGTATTTTAGAGATGATTGGGCATATAATTGGTGGCACACGTGCCGGCTCGAATCCCTATCGGTAACTACGCTAGCAGATGTCAAGTAGCTAAATGGTATGACACCCCCTGGTATGCCACGCTACAAGAATGACGGTTGCGTCACAATTTCGATACTAAATGGGGCAAATTTGGCGCCATACGGAGGTCCGTTAGTGATACATTACGAGAAAATGGCGCGCCAGAGGTGACAATAGAAGGACCCTGCCACTCTATAGTGACATACGTGTCGTAAGCCGATAGCGGTGTGTTTAAAGCGAGTGCGCTGCTGGGAGCATGAAATCCCAGCCGTGCGCTGGCTGATCATGTGCCCTAGGATTGTAGTTTTCTTTTTTTTTTTTCTTTCGTTCTCTCTTGTTTCTGGTTCGAAACTCCCCGGTTCGTTTGTGAGAGCAGATGCTAGACTGCATAGCGCCTGTATTTGAAAATCTGTAGTCTACCGCATCAATAATCAACCACGTTGCCCCTTGTATATTGGTATTGCAGTCCAGTGCGTTGTCACTGACATCTATGAGAATTTTGTGTTTATGTTCAAATATTGACATTAAAATACATCTTATTTAATTCTGTGGTGCATGATGTCCCACTTGCCGCTTCTTTGGCTCGACAACGCCTGGCGTCACAGTTGCTATGGTAACTGTGACGACAGATCTGGAGCCAGCAGTGAGGCATGGAAGGATATCAGTTTTAATTATGGTATATTACGACAATTCTTTATACTCGCTATCAGTTAAGACATACTACAAGGACGTTTCATTGCATCCAGTCTTATTTATTGTACCCGGTTTTTATAAGCTGCCGCTGAGACCGTCATCTACTTTATAAATAATTGCCACAAATTATGTTTTACTCAAGCCATTACGGCCCACCACGTACCTTTAATATCATCACTTCCGGCGACAGGTTCAGCGCTGCATGAGACAAGCAAGGCTATCGTCTTAAAGAAGACGTAGGCGGATTAACCTTAGAAGCACAAGCTGAGCACGTGCTCAAAGAATTGAGCAAGTTCATTCTCAAGTGATATGTCGCAGGGGAGTGCGGATGGATTGAAAGCTTGCATGCATGTAAGGATGCTCGAAAAATTGCAATGATTGCGCAAGCGGATAGATGTGCGCCATAGAACGCGGCATCAGCGAAGGCCTATTGGTGTGTGCATAGCTGTGAAACAAACACAAAAGTGAAACTTAGTAGCGACTTTATAAATACGGGATACCAACGTTCATACTTCTGTTCAGATACACTAAATTGGTGGCTATAGTTGGAGATAAACCAGCAGCTTTGTTTTCTATTGATTATAACTATGTTTAAACATTTATGGTGTAGTGCCCATATTGAAGACTCAAATTGGAGACGAAGGCATACATTGGTTATATAAGCCAGTTTTCGGGCATTATAGCATGTCGTGGACATTCATACGAATACCTACCTACGAATGCTGCGTTCATTGATGATGGGAGATAAGAAAGTGCAACAATACCTTGAGAAGCAGTGTTCCAGCGATAATGATGCAAAGGATGTTGACCACGGTGAGGCAAAAAGAGTTGATGGCCATCACGGCGCACTCCTTGTGCATGTTGGCGTTGTCGAAGTAGTACGCATTAAAGCCAGGATAAGCCACGAACGCCGGGTAAGTCTCCACAGTGCGGTTCAGCTCCGTACCTGGAATCGGCACTGTCACCTGCACACCCGCCAGCGAACACTGTTGCAGCGCACGTATACGGCTGGCGCTGCACAATACTGAAGCTGTTCTATGATCGCATACCAGCTGGGCAGTTGGATGCCAAGTATATATTAGTCCACATTTTTGAGGTTAGCCAGAGCCGACTGCAGTGATGTCATGAACCACCAAGTCTACTATATCATTGACATGGAAGAAGAATAAAGGCTGCACAAAGGCGCTTACAGGTCAATGCCCATACCACAAATGACGCCATCCTCTGGCAAACTACAGACACTGACCGCAAGTCATGCAGTAGTATGGATTCAGTGTTTCAAATCTGGTATGGCTATATAAGCAACTATGGCTGCAGAAAGAGGAATGTAGTGGTAAAACCTCTTGAAAAGGAAATAACAAGAAGAATAAGATTGGGATGGAGCGCATTTGACAAGCACTGACAGATTATGACTAGCAGCTTACCAGTATCACTCAAGAGGAAAGTATACACAAGTTGCATCTTACCTGTACTCACCTATGGGGCTGAAACGTGGAGGCTAACCAAGAGAGTTCTACTTATGTTGAGGACAACCCAGAGGGCTATGGAACGAAAAATGGTAGGGGTAACATTAAGAGATAGGAAGCGGGCAGAGTGGGTCAGAGAAATAACTCAAGTTACCGACATTCTAGTGGAAATCAAGAATAAATGGGCATGGGCAGGACATGTAGTGCGAAGAGAGGATAACCGATGGTCGCTTAGGGTAACAAACTGGATTTCAAGGGAAGGAAAGCGTAGCAGGGGCTGCAGAAAGTTAGGTGGGCGGATGAGGTCAAGAAGTTCTCAGGGGTCAAGTGGATGCAACTAGCACAGAACCGTGTTAAGTGGAGAAATATGGGAGAGGCCTTCGCCCTGCAGTAGGTATAGCCAGGCTGATGATGATGATGACAACCAGCAACCTGGTAGCCAGCAGACAAGAAAGTTTGCTGCCGACAGACGCTTATACTTTGTGATTACTCGCGGAGCAATACAGGACTCTCCTTCGCAGCCGTGGAACCAACTGCAACGATTCACACCCCGAGGCCGCAATTAGGCGGCTGAATCACAGCACGCAAATGCCGAACACTACTAGATCGGCATCAAGGTCGCGCGATTGAAGAGGTTTAGGCTTTCACGAGGGACACGAGCAGAATGGCGATCGGCGGCTGTCGGCGATCTACGAGATGCTGTAACTAAGTCTATTCCAGGCGCAGCTACATATAAGCGAAGTATATTTTTCCTTACTCTGCATACGTTGAACAGGTAAGAACCATTAATATCCTGTTCAACTGCGTCTCATGAGGCGGTAATAAAAGTCGCCCCGGGTTGAAGGGGTTTAATACCCGTCTGATCTGAACAAGAACAGCACCGGTGTAGTAGGCTTCTACTTCCTTGCTTCTATTTATAGAAGCAAGGAAAAGGGCTTCGTATTGGGAGTTATCATTAAAAGGAAGGCCATGAAAATCAGCAAATCCCGTAGTTCGAAAGGGTTCTTACTTCCGTACAAAGCCAGCGGTCCAGACGGGGCTGTTTAACCGGATCCCAATAAGAACTATTTAGAGCAATCAGAATTTAGTAGGTGAGCGACTGCAACTGGGCACATTGTTATTTGATAGTAGAAGTTCCCAAGTATATCAGGGACAATTACTTGAACATGCGTCTATTAGCAGAGAAGAACGCTGGGCATTAGGTAAGAGATACGGGGTTCTGGAAGAGGATTGCCGTTCTCCTGCTTGGGCCAAAATATTGGCCTGCATAATTAAACAAAAGCTATCAAGCACTTTTTAGAATAATGTCCAGCAAGCTGAACAGGTTCCACTACGGTGCTATTAAATAGCCCAAAGAGTGCCGAGAGAACATGGCGAAGTGCGCGCATAGTCAAACGATGTTCACAAACCATTTAACGAAAGAGCAGAGGTACTTACGTTGATGGGGTCCTGCCCCAGAGACTTGAAGACCTTCATAAGGGATAGAGCCCACAAGGAGCCGCAGTTGATGGAGGGTGGCAGGAGGGAGGCAGAGATGGCCACCCCAACGAGGCATGCCGAGTTGCCGCCCAGGATGGCCATGGCCACGCCTGCTCCCGATGGCAGCGCTACCAGGGCACCCACCCACAGACTGCGCCACTGGCCTCGGGCCGTCTGCTCGGAGTTGGGCCACGTGTTGGGACCCCAGCCCCCGGGGCCCTGTATGTCGCCCCAGTAGGCCATGATCAGGCCGAACACGAAGCCGAACACGAGGCAGAGGCACAGGCCGATCAGCTCGGTGCGGAGGCCGACCTTGACCAGTGACTTGTCCCGGATGATGATGCCAAACGTGATGGCGGCAATGGGACCCTACGCGACATCCCGTGTCCCCACCGGTTATGGAGGGTAAAAGAGAGTTCGAAACCACGCAAAACGCGCGCGCAACCAAAACTATCCGTTAAAATTGTTGTTACTGTATAGTCTTAAGGAGATGTCAAACATGCCTGCCGGCACTCTGACCTGGACAATAAGACTTGCTATGCGTTGCCACCACGATTTTATAAGAAATTCGGGCGAAATCCTTATATGCTCCATTAGCCCAGAACCCGTCGTATTTTAGTCTATTGGAAAAAATCACGAGCATGTTTCTGACAGGGGGTAGTTGACAGATGACAACGCAGGGTACTGATTGGTCGGCTGTTTGTGTGACGTCATGAGAGCACATGTCACGGCTACAGGAGCTGCTATCTTGTGCAGCAAATTTGAGGTGGAACTCAAACACAGCGGAATCCTTGAATCCAGTGTCAAGCATTCTAGTCCTAGGTCATGCAGGAACATTCATACGGCTTGATTAAACCAAGGGCTAATATATACATCTCCCTCGCCCAAACCTGGGCAGTACCGATTGCTGTGGTTCACCATACACAGCATTACAGCAGTTTAAAAAGTAACGTATTTATTGCGAGGTACATCCATTAGAACAAAAAAAAAATATTTGCAGGCTGTTGATAGAATTAACTCGAATTGAGCCTTCCTTCTCTTCTCCGAGACTCATTGCTTAATTCAGAACAAACCGTGGTTCCTTTAATTCTCAGCGTTTCGGTTTCTGACCCGACATAAGTGTCCATGCAGACGTGATAGCCATTAATTTGATAGCAGTTTTAATGCCACATAATGCTAGTAAACTATCGAATCCTGTCCGCGTATATTGAGGCAAACGCTTTGCAACTCGTCAATAATTCACGTGTCTGTGCCCTAAAGAAACAGTCCCAACTGTGACCAGCGCATCCTCCTTTTTTTTTTTTTTTCTATACTGATCACTGGCCTACTTCACTGCTAATCGCGGCGCTCGGTACTACGCTGTTAACTAAAAGAGGCTAAGTAATGCTTCTGTGTATAACCATGCTTGACCAAATTAAGCCATCGCTTTTTTTAATCCCTATGATAGCTGTACCTTGGCAGGCATTCCCTGACCTTTTTGGGCTTTTTCTATTTATAGGTACTTCAACATGAAGAAATGAAGCTGCTGCTTTAAACAAAATCATTCAGTCATCTCGTGTACGCTGGTTGGCAAATCCGGACTCTCTTCTGCCTTCTCGACCATTTTTTGCCCCAATCTCATACGCGATGTACTCAAGGGGTCCTCCCGCTTCAGTGAGCTTAAGCTTGCTTTTCGGATTTCCTCATTCAGTCCCCCCCACCCCGCTTCCCCCCTCCCAAGAAATTGTGAGGTGAAGCTTCTTTTGCGTCAAAAACACAGCCCGAGGGATTTGCTTCTGGGCCGGATAGTGTGGCAATGCCATGGTTCCCTCTCGAAGACGAAAGGAATGTTCACCCCCCTGAAGCCTTCATCAGTACCACTGCACAACTTGGAAGAGAGACTCGTGGTGGAAGTGAATTTTTTTCACAGAGGACTGGGGGGAGGGGCCGTACCATGAGTGGCGAGACGAGCATGGCGGCGATGATGGAAACCACACTGTTGTCCATCAGACCAAGCGCCGCGATCATCCTGCGCATGGAGGGGACGAAGAAATATCATTCATTCATTCATTCATTCATTCATTCATTCATTCATTCATTCATTCATTCATTCATTCATTCATTCATTCATTCATTCATTCATTCATTCATTCATTCATTCATTCATTCATTCATTCATTCATTCATTCATTCATTCATTCATATCGGCCCAACTACGTTCATTGCAGGAAAGGGGCCTCTTCCATTCACCTTCAGGTAACCCTGTACTGTGCCATCTATACAAGCACATTATCTTCGCAAACAACCTAATCTAATCCGGCCACCTTACCCTCCTGGCCACAACTAGCCCTACGCTGGCTTTCTTCTAAGAAACACTTCTAAGACATCCCCTAATATCTTCCTGTCACGCTGTATTTCGACTATGATGCCACTAACTGATGCTTATTTTGCAATATACTTCGCTCCCCCCTCGCCGTCTCTCAGAGTTACACCTAAGTAATGGTGATAATCGTCTATTTCCATGTAGCACGCTAATCGACCTAATTAAACCCTCTTCGTAAGCCTCCAATCTTCTACGCTAGAGAGTTTCTCATTGCCACGCACCAATGAAGCCACGGGAACCCCTCTATCATTGCCACACAAAGCTGCTTGTTACCTTGCGCCGCTCTTATTTGGCCATTCAGGCGTCGCTCCAGTTTCAGAGCTAACGCAAGCTCTGCAGTGCGGAGCCATCGCAACACTCTGTCGATGTCCCATTCACACGGTCGGCCGCAAACGAAGCTGTCGCAACCAGCGCGTGCATATGATAATCACGAGTCCTCCACATTATGGCGACTAGACACGTCTAACCTGCTCGCCTCCGAGGAAGCAACGAGCAGAAGGGAAGCAAGGGTTTCGCATGCAAGCGCACATGAACACAGTGCAATCGCTGTCAAGTGCAGAACCAGTGGCAACGGCGACACATCGGTGCTGTGTCAGAATGCAGGTGCAATGACTGAAGGGAGACAATGGTAAACGCCCGTTACAGAAGCCATGCTGCGTCATGGACGGAAATCACTTCCTGCGCGCCGCACGTGTGTCCCTCCAGAAGACCCACTCGTCGGCCCATAACGCGTCTTCGCTTACACATCCACTTTACCCCTGTGAGATGGGATCGGTGTTCAAACAAGTCACGGATTCCTGGCACAACTTCTTGACTGGCAAAATTGGAGCGCTAGAGGGAACTTGACGTCCGTGTAAACTTCTACATAAGGCCGCAGCCCACCATTCGGCTGGTGGCAAGAACAGTGCTCACCCGGCCAGCAGGATGAAGGCCACGAAGTCGAAGTTGAGCTCCCCGTTTGACCGCACGCCCTCTACGACCTGCGAAAAAAGCATACAGGATAAGTAACGAGCTACGCAACGTGGCCAAATAGCGCCCTGCTTCCCGAGATTTAAATCTTTTAAATATCTGGGAAACCAACACAAACAGGAGCCGTCGCCGCCCAAGGCAGAGCGGAAAATCCTGTGCAAAATCTACTCCTTCTGATTAAAAGGCACGTTGGTAGATTAACACAAAATACTCCCATGATTTCACTGCGTGAGCCCGGGTTCACAACGTGGGTGGCGCAAGTTTGTCGGAGAACCGGTTGACAGCGAAAAACTCGGAACTTGCATGAACGTGGGCTGGGAAAGTCGAGCACATCTCACGCTCCGATAGTCTTCCTTTTACGTCTTACTGAAAAAGCGTCATCATTATGGTCACGTTGCTCAAAGGGTATGCGTTGGCGCGGTTTGTTTTTGGTAGAGCCAGCCTGGCTATTTTTGCGCGCTTTTCTCGTGCAGCGGCAAAAACCCTCCTGGTGGGCAAGATGGTTCGCACGGTATGTACAGTCTTTGTCAAAATTTTAGAGCCCAGTTAGTTTGCTTCTAAGGAGTGTAGTCTGGCCCTTCCGACATTCTTGCATGTTCTACTCATGGGAGATGCTGAGGATTTATAACTAGCTACGCACTATGGCTTATAGGTAAACCTTGAATTGTAAAGAAAGGAATAGGGCGCTATTTGGCCACGTTGCGTAGCTCGTTACTGATCCTCGTCGTTACAAATCATTCGACGATAATCTTTGGAAGTTGTAGGTAGGTGGCGCTTTTAGGGTGTAGATTGGTAGGGTGTAGGTGGAGCGGGGAAGTGGATCGATGGTGCCGAAGAGGAAGGGGAATAGTGTGCGGTGGTTGTGGCAAAGGGAGACTTCCCGCTCCGGCTATACAGCCAGACGCCTAATGTGAATCATTGTCGCAGAGCTGGTGATTTCACAGTAAGAAGTGCACGAGACGGGTGCACGTCCTCTGCAGAAGCATGAAGTAATATCCTTATAAAAGGCATTTTCAGATTGCCTCACGGTAGAAGGCTCCGGCTACTTTGATTTCAAGCAGGAAAAATGACACTAACCTGAGCTACTGTGAGCCGCGCCGTCACAGACTTCAGGAACTTTTGCTGGGCAGCTTTGAAGCCGGTCGTCTCCTCCCTAAGGATTGGACCCGTTGTTTGTTTTAATCACCCCACCAAAGGTTCAGCACTCAGTTTGACAAAAAAAAAAAAAAAATCAACTTGCGCCGTACAGCCCACCATACCAATGCACATGCACATATCAGTATAGACGATTAAGGCCCGAATTCTCGCAGGACTTCTACTGAGTGACCGAGTTTAAGTTGCACTCTTGGGCTACAGAAATGTTACTGCATACTAACTCGTCTACCAAAATGCTTCAATGGGACACCTGCCAGCAATTATGGCAAGCGATTTTCCGCCCTAATGCAGCGATGAGTGTTGACTGTTCAAATATTTCGACCCATGTAAGCGTACAGAATAGCGGCCAGACCGATAATACTGAAGAATAACGTCGCATTAGAATGCTGTATATACTTACTCAAAGCTCTCTGGTGTGCTGCCGTCCCCACCTTGGTAGAATATAGCGCATGGAACAACCCTTTAAAACAAAGCGAAATAATTTGTAATACATCACACTGACGTCATACACAGCTCATACAAGTTTTCTAAAACAGGCCGTGTGAGGCAGAACCGCTAAAGTTACGAGCAAAATAATTTTGTTTTCTTCAGAAAGTGAGCATTATTGCCGTGAATTTCTTCGGAATGCCTGCAGAAACTGTGGCTTTCTAGACAGAGCTAGCCTTCAAGTCATTTGTCTTTCGCACGCTAAGAGCGTCAATGTCATTCAAAAAGCACTAGCTAGATCACTAAGGAAAAAAAAAAAAACAGCAATCGCACCCCATCTTTCAGAGATATCTGATCACATCCTGCGTTAGACAGAAGGGACGTCCTGCTATGAGTGGATGAAAAGGAAGCAGCTTCACGCGGGCTGCGACAGCAAGTCAGGGCAACGGATCGCCCCCTTAGTTGTGTCGAGGGATTTCGCGCCCACGCAGGGCTTACGGAAGCAGACACACGCAGGGAGAAAAGCCTAGATGTCGTCTAGGTGCAAGTGTCAAAGCAAACAGGGCAGCAAACTTCCTTTCCACAACCGGAAGGAAATGGTCCAGTGATAAGCACCACCACGAGAGCAAGTGTCAATGCTGCAAGCACGTGTTGCGATCCTCCGCGCAGGAGTGCGTACACATCTGTTCCGGAATTAAATACACTCTGCCCTGTAAATATTCCCTCTTCCTTTACGTTCGGCGCCCGGTACGTAGTACAACTCATGTTACCTGGCAAACGAATGTTCACGTCACGAAAATGAACAAACTCGCCCGACTGGAAACGTCAACAAACGGCTTACGGTGTTTGTTCGGACCTTTGCGCTTGTATCGACCTTTGAAAACGCATAAGCCACTTAGAAATGCGTTCGTCGTATTAACTCCTGAGTGCCACTAAGTGACCAACGGTAGTGCGCATGTATCTTAAACCAGTGTTACTTTAAACCAAGAGAACGTAACGAGAGAGAATGGCTATGGCGCGCTTCGGTCACGTGGAGCCGAGAAGAAAGGAGAATTGACAGTGCCTTGTAAAAGTTAAGGCAGAGATGAAAATTGTTGCATCTTTGCCAAGTATACAACTGAGAGCAAAAAATCACACAGTGAGTTGGGTCATTGACAGTTTTCTTGACCCGTCTTTCGAGCGGCATTTGTTTGTTTCAAAAGTTTCCCCGCATTTCGCGTCAAACGAGGAGCATGCGTCGAGCCATGCACAGTGAAAAAAAAATTTTTTTTTTACAACTTGCTGCTTCAAACAAAAGAAGTTTTAACGTACAATGAGGCCTACTAAATAAGCATGGTTCACTGATTTTGGCAAGATGCCCGGGAACGTTCGAAACACCGCGTTAAACCTGAACCTACACAGCGGTTGCAGACCATTCCTTCCAATTCCGTTCTACCGAACATTTCCCGCTGTGCTGCACCCCCCCCCTCCTCCCCCCCCTTTCCCCATGAAAAAAAAAAGAAATTCTATGCTTTCTATTGGTTGCCCATCGCAGTGCCACATACTAACCCAACAGTAGAGCCAGCGTCCAGTCCGATCCCTCTGGAATTTAGAGACTTGAGCACCAGATCCGTGTCCTCTCCGGATTCGCACGGAAACATCACCTGCGATCACGAGTAATGCGCAAAGGCGTTCACCGGAGTGCCTTGAGAATAAAGTTTGGCCACGTCCGCAGAGCACTTTTCCAGTGGTATGGTCTTACCATTGTTAAATGCTTATTTCGGCAGAGATCTGCTCGCCGCCCTGCAAACACGCATTGCTAGCATCCCCACTCAAGTGATTCACACAGCGGCTATCTGTTTCCCAGGTGATGTTTTTACAATATATGATGCCACAAGGAAATTGGCCCCGTTACTTTTTTATGTAACTGACTAATTGCTAACTGTGGCTAATGTGGCTAAAGAGCGCCAAGCATAAGGTTGGTGGTTGACTCGGTTTGTTAGCCTTATCTAAAATGATTGTAAAAAAGATAACTTTTTTTACAGATGATGTGGACGGATAATGTGTACAGGTGATTTGAATGGTGTTTCGGGCCTACAATGCAATAAGCGCGAGGAATGACGGTATGTAGGCAAAAGTTTTAAAAAGCTAAAGAAAGTATGGTTTAAGAACTGCTTGGTGGGGAGCCGCGGTGGGTTCACATCAGCAGCATTGCACTGCGTTCCCACTATTCCCAGACCTCGCAGCGTCAGCAGACTAAAAATGTCCACGTTTTCCCACATTTCTCCGCATGTAATGTCTATCACGATTGCTTCCAGGAAGGCTGCACAAGATCGTAAGTACGCGGGGTGGGCGCCCTCACAGTTCAAGCACTTGAATTCGACAGTGTTGCAATGGTCGCTTTGTGGGCACTGCAGTTTGTACAGGTTAGTCGGCATCGACATGACTGCCTATCATGCATAGCATTAATTGAATTACAGTAATGGAATTACTGTAATTTAATTACTTTTCTCGGTAATTTGTAATGTAATGAATTCCTTTTTCGGGTTGGTAATTTAGTAATGTACTGAATTACTTTTTAGCAGTAATTTCGCAGCAAAAGTAATTAATTCCTTTCGAAATTGCTTTTACAAAAATGTGCCACTACTCTTTCAATAGACAACGAAATAGAGTGCCGCGAAAGCAGGAAGGGCGTGCTGCAAGCGAAGCCAGCGTAACGGATCTGCAAAAGGGGATCAGTGCGTCTGAGACCTCAACCATTTTCCAAGCAGCAGGATACAAGGAGTCAAGGGAATGCTGAAGGGAGAGATTGTGCAAGAAGGCTGGAGCTGAAAACTAGTTTGGAACGCGGCGCAGCGTCACTCCCTGTTGCGTCGGCTAGGGCACAGTGGTGCCTGGTTACACTCGTCGCCACGGGGCGAGGGAGGATTGGGGTTGGGGGAGATAGGCAGAAGGGTCCATGAAGTGAGGCACCGTGGCTTGAACATTACTGTGCAGTGAGTACAAATGTACCGACATCGATTCTTGGGACTGCGGAAGCAATAAATAACCTAGCTTCGGGCCTTCCAAATGGCGGATACCGTTCCAGGCCAGCAAGACGCTGGGTTCGCCGGTCATTTCAAGACCGTTCGACCATGTTTTTTTTTTCTTTTGCGGTAGTCTTGTTTTTGTAATCGCCCGTACTGTAGGAGAGAGGGAAGGAATAGCTCTCTGGGACGGAATTTGGCGGGAAGACGAAAGAATGGGTGTGCTTCGCGTCTGGAGAACAAGTTGTTTTGTTTACTAGCTTTGCTTAGTTTTTGCATGCATGGATGAAAACTAGTAAGTAATTTAAAAGTAATTTAATTACTCAGTAGAAGTAATTGTAATGTAATTTCATTACTTTTTGGGAGCAGTAATGAGTAATGTAATTTAATTACTTTTCTGCGACTTTCAGCAAAGTAATTAGTAATGTAATTTAATTCCTTTTCAAAAGTAATTTTGCCATGTATGCTGCCTATCGTGACGTGAAAACTAGACGGTGGGCCATTGGCGAAATTGAAACCACAAATTTCCCCCGTGCGGTTTGTTCCCCGCGCCAGATGTCGAAAGGCTATATGCGTCTGCATGTGCCTTGTGTAGTTGCGCGCTCCCACTCTCGCTCTCGAAGGGCTTCAACTTCGGCCTCACTGGTTTTTCCAGGAGATTCCGTTAAACTTTAAGAGATGCATCTTGGGACATACTTCAAAACGCAGCGCTCTTGTCTACGGTGATGAATGTATGATATGATTCTTATTGGAAAAGACCGAGGATGTATTTTACCCCATGCAAGCTCAGTTTGGTTTAATCTGCACGAGTAGGCTCAGAATACTAATCTCTTATTAGAAAGTATAAAGAGATGCATCTTTGGACATACTTCAAAACGCAGGGGTGGCTCAGTTGAGGGGCCTGATAACATTCTGACCTCTCTTTCTCTCTCTCTCTCTCTCTCTCTCTATATATATATATATATATATATATATATATATATATATATATATATATATATATATATATATATATATATATATATATATATATATATATTTAGAGCACATCTTTTTTTTAGAGCACATGATCTGTAGCGCATATGGGGGTTATATTTCGCCCTAAATCGGGGACAATATTATAGGTATCCTGAATAAGAATTGCCATTTAATTGTCACTAAATAAGATAGCTCCTTGAAACTTGTAACGGTCGTTTCATCAGTTTTTATTCAAGTTGTAACGGTCGTACTAGCTTCAGACTAAACGTTTTCTACTCACCTCAGTTACTTTATAATTTTTCCTTCACCGTAAAATAGTCTAGCTGAGAACGGCATTGAAATTGGCTCCAGTTCTAAAGCCCATTTATGAAACTACGAAGTTCAATTTTCCTTTTCTTGTTTGTTACGAAGTTATGATGGCTATTTTGTACAGATGATGTGATCACATTTATACCATGAATTTACAGGTAGACATAGCTCCCTCGGACACTATTTACTACATGCATGATTGATTTCGGTTGAAGTTTTAGGCTGGTATTGCACTACTTGCACTGCGGAATTTTGTTTTCTCTTTGTCAGTTTTTTTTTCTTTTTTCGAGCTTGTGTGTTGACTAACGTTGTGTCATTATTGTTATTACACATTGGTTTGTTGTGTTCTTGTAATTAAAATTTTCTGCCGGTAAGTCAAATATTTTCCCCCCTCAATAGTATTTCAGACGCTGTTATTGTACTTGTGCACACACAGGACCCAGAACCCCGTCAGGCTCATTGGAGATTTTTCTTTTGGAGTCTTCCTTTGTGGTGAAATAAAAAGTGATTTGATATGCACGCCTCCTCGTATCTAGATTTTAGTGATGGCGGTGAACTGTGGAGGTGTGGCGGCTCGTGTTGCGCAGCCAGTTATTTGAGGCACGAGTACCGTATTTGGCTGCATTCCTATATAGTAAAGACAAAATTGCTACGAAGGCCCAGTGGTCTAATGCAGCGACCAGAAAAGCTCAATAATTCGCGCCGTTATGTTCCTGAAAGGCACTCGTGGCCATAGTGTATTGATTTGTTACGTGTTTAGTTATGTGCTGGCGGCATGGTACGTGATCTTCCGGTCCGCGCCAGCCAATCATGCTTTTGAGTGACACCACCACAAGGTCAACACCGAGCTTCCGCTTAAACGAGCCTTCAATGCTATCGCCTCCTACTACAGCCTCCTACAAGTTCCTTGCGTGTAAGCGGTAATCTTGCAGCAGCGCTATGGCCGTACAATCTCACCTGGTAGACTTTGTCGGAGCTCCGCGAGCACCACACTGCATCGTCCACGCCCAGTTCCTCCAAGCAGGATTGAAGAGCCTGCGCCGCCAAGTAAAAAGTACGAAAAACACAAGTCCAATCAGTCCAATTAACACTGGCCTGACCTAATATATGTAGGACTTTGCGAACTGAGTTCGAACCACTATACCTACTCCGCGACTAGTAAGCACTTGTAAACAACTTGAAAAGCTCTATAAGCAGATAGAAAGCAATCTGACCAGTGGGGATTCGGAAATATTGAGCCACAACTGCTTTTTATTCGTCCCATCATTGTGTCCTGACGCTACGTTACTGAATCAGCGCAGCGCTTTTATAGTTGAAGAGAACGTCACATTAGTTGCGGGGAAAGACCGGGATATAGCAACTGCCTGAGCACTAAAGTCGCCCACAAAAAACAGCATATCCAAGACGTTCATTAATAGCTCTTTACTCTCGCCAGCATCCCCACTTGTTCCACAGGCAAACGCCTGCTGGTTTGCTCTTACACGGGCGCTCAGATTCGAAAGCTATATTTTCCGGAACTATAAGAAAACTATTGCGACCTGCGTAACAGTGTTTGAAACTGACTAGGCCTGTGCTTGACATCAAAAGTTTCTATGAAAGTGTTTAGTGCAAAAACTACGAAAGCCGTTTCTTAGGGGTATAAAACTAACGTTTTGAATTCGGTGTTGACTTCACGGCTTTCATTCTTAGTGTGCTTTTAGGCGAGAAATGAAACGCAACGATGTGCGCATGTCCGCTGATAATAATTAGTTTATAGTCTGCGCAAACTAGCATTAGAGTGCGGGAGGGTATGCTAAGAAAGAAAGATGACACGAGTAGCATACACCACCACCAACTAGCTCAACTTTCCGTATTACTGCAAGTAGCATACAATACGAAATGCACATATAATACAAAAACTTAAGAAGTCACTGTAGCACAAAAAAACAAAACACCAATAAACATAATGCTAGCAGAATTTGAATACAATTTGTTCCATTCGCGAATTCGTTTGGGGAACAAAACTGTGGAAGCTCCGCAGTCTTGCAGGGAATCTCTTAGATTTTGAACCCTGGTCCACGCGGTAAGAGGCAGTAAACGTGAAAGTAAATATTTAGCCTTTTTGAAATTTGAAATTAGCACCGCAAGAATAAATTGCATATATATATATATATATATATAAAAAAAAAAAAAAAAAAAAAAAACCTTCAGAGGCAGCTTTCGTAGATCGACAGCTTTCCTAGTGCCCAAAGTGCGATATTTCGGACTCTTCGCACGTATGTTTGCTGGAAAAGCGTATGTTCTCAGTTCTTGAATGTCCAGCCTGACATACGTTTCCTTGCGTAATTGTTCTATTTAGTTTGCCTTCTGCTGCAAGAGCGTACCTAGGGCTTAGACTATTCTTCAAAGAAAAAGTGAAGCACTGATTAAATAAACGCTGCCCCTTCCAACTTTTGGTCCGTGCACCGCAGCATCCCTTGACCTTTGATTCTAGTGCGACTCCACAAGTGTCAAGCTCGAGAGTTTCTAATAGCACTGCGGGCAAACAGGGCAGACGGCAGAAATTTCTCAACGCGACAAATGCAAGTTATGCGGCCGAAGCCGAAACGGTGCTCGACCGCCGCGGTGTCTCCTCTGCTGACTGCGCACCGGAATGCCGTCGGCAAGCCCGTGTGCTGCTGCATCGGCAGCGGTGTTCGTCGTCAAGGCCAACCACGAGCAAATACGGGCTCAGATCGTAAAAGAACCAACAGTCACGGCTGAACAGAACGCGAACGATGGGACTTCCTGAGCCACAACGTGAACTGAATGCAGTCTCCTTTCCTGCACCTTCAATCTAGAAAACAACGCGCTCGTCATCATAACCAGTCAGACTATACCCATTGCAGGACAAAGGTCTCGCCAATATTCCTCTAAATAATCCGGCCCATGTGCTAGCTGCATGAGCCTGACCCCTGAAAACTTCTTAACCTAACTACCTAACTTTCTGCCGCCCTCTGCTACCTTTTCCTTCTTTTGGAATTCAATTTGTTACCCTTATCGACTATCTATTATCCTATCTTCGCATTACATGTCTTGCCCATGCCCATTTCTTCTTCTTGATTTCCACTAGAATGTCATTAACTCAAGTTATTTCTCTGAACCACTCGGCCCGCTTTCCATTTTGCATCTACCATTTTTTTTTTTTGTCCCATAGCCCGCTGCTTTGTCCTCAACTTAAGTAGAACCCTTTTCTTTAGCCTCAACGTTTCAGTCCCATAAGTGAATACCAGTAAGATGCAACTGTTATATACTCGACACTTAAGCGATGCCAATAAGCCGCTACTCATGATCTGCTAGTATTTGCCAAATGAGCTATATTATAATATTCTAGTTATTTCCATTTGTTGTCCGGACATGCAGTTACCATATCTGTCCTAAGTAGATATATTCACCTACTACTTCCAATGCTTCGTTACCTAATGTAAACGGCCGTTCCTTTCCGGGCCTATTGAAAATTACTTTAGTCTTTCGAATATTAATTGTTTAGGCTTACATTTCTGCTTTTCCTGTCTAGATCATCAACCGTTCTTTGCAAATCGTCCCCTGAGTTATTTAACACGGCAATGTCATCAGTGAATCGCAGATTACCGAGGTATTCTCCATCAACCCTTATCCTTCACTGCTCCCGTACCAAGTATAACAATAATTCCTTTAAGCAATCTGTGAATAGCACTGAGGGGATCGTATCTCCTTGCCTAACTCCTTTCTTTATTGACATTTTGTCACTTTATGCAGAACTATGGTTACTGTTCAGCCACTATAGATATTTTCCAGTACTTTCACACATCGCTCCCCTACCGTGACTGATTTTGCAAGGCCTGCTGGACTGCCGAGGTTTCGACTGAGTCAAATGCTTTTTCATAATCAAATCAGTAATATTAATCAGTAATCATTACTAATTCATAAAATGTCAGATGTCCTGACAGGATGGTGGAAAAGATTAGTTTATTTCCGAACTTTCCCCTATGTTAGCACGAGCTGAGCCCGTGGGCTGTCGTCGGTACCCACTGTGCTTAGTGGCTGCGAGCTCATGAATGATCTCGAAACATACACGTGTCACAATTGGTACTCCCGAGCGAAAGGTACAGTAGAGTAGTTGCTCCTAACTTTTGCTGGCATCGTCATTTCCCACTTCATATATTTCAAATGCTTCACCTGTGTATGCCTTTCCAGGTAATCACCCACTCTTCCCTAGAGAGAGGTTGATGTTGTTGCTTGCTACGACTGAAGTTAGCTTTGCGGGTTCTGCCAGTAATTGCTCCGCCATAGCGCCACTTAAATAATAAATAGCGTTCACATGTCAGGCACATACACACATTCACACGTAAAAGTGAATAGTCACTATCGCTGCTATCATCTGGAGTGCCGAATCCTGCAGGAAAATAAAAGGCGTGAAACCTGTTTTCTACAGGCCGGTTTCCGCACATGTAGACAATGTACTGAAGTAAACTTTGGGGACTCCTGTTTTCTGGAGGTAAGCGAACATAATACTCTTCCCCGCTGTAACCTGGATAGCACATAATGTAATGTTCTTATAACCGCACACCACATGTGGAACACAGCAGGGATGCTACCAGGCCCCTCTTATACATCTACAGGTCGGTGTATCGAGTATTCCCAAGACTCCACCTGTTCTTTTCGTCTGTCCGATACGTGATCAAAATGCTGGACTTTGTTAAAAATGTCCAGACCAGGGTTAGTAGCCCTTTAATGCGGAAGGGGATGCATTGGAATGTTGGCTGCGATTTCGTGAGCGGTCTTCGTTTAACTGAATTTATTCACAACAATGGCGGCTGAATTTTAGATTTGAGTTTTTTTTTTTCAATTTGAGGTTTGACGTCCCGGAAGGACTTAAGAATTCATCTGAGGTATCGCCCAATTTGTCCAAATAAGACCTCATGTAGCCATCAAGGACTCTCTTTACACCAGCCTGGCATTGAAAGATTTCCTCGCGCGTCCAAGTGCTCGCATGCTCTTCCACTTGGACCGTCGCGTACGTATGGAAGTCACTAAGTTGTTATGCAAAGCACAGAGCGAGATGCTAGTATTTGAACACGCGGTGCAAAAGGCTGCAGCGACGGTCGGGTAGCCAAGCGAAGCTGATCATTTCGCTTCGACGGTGCGAACCCCTCTCACAGCTGCATTATCCGAGATATCTTTTTTTTTTTTTTATGCTTCCAGTTTGTGGAAGTCACTGCGCACTGACAGACGGGCACTCGTTTTAAGTTCGCAAGGATGTTTTAATCCTAACGGACTAGATTAATAGCGCGTGCATACGAATCCACCAACCTGCTTGGTAGAGGTGTGCGCGACCTGTTGCTGGCCGTTGACGTCCTTACGAACTGTGCCATTGGCTGCCTGTGGCTGCGGCTGTTTCTGCTTCGAGAGGTCTGCAAATGAGCAAAAGAAAGAACATTTAAAAACACCGCTGTAGTTACCGCGTTAATGAAGAAATGCATTTTCCCTTGGAAGCAAAAACGAGTTCTGAGGACCCGATCAAGTGCAGCCCTAACTCATGAACTATGGAGTAAGAACCGTTCGTGGAACAAAGATGAAGTTGTGCCTCATTACTGTAGGCATTTTTGTTCTCGAACAGACGTTTTCATAAAACGAGTCTTCCGTGGTAATGAATCGCATAGAAAAAAAGTACCCTAACAAGCACACTTCAATTAGTGTCAGCCTGTTTGCGTTGGCGTGCACAGTGAATTTGAAATCTGACAATTTTCGGACCAACAGGCTCATTACCCCAGAATACAGAATGTCTGAGATAATGGGGTACCGTTTGACACCTCCAGGGTTGTATGATCGCTTATTTGCGTGTCATGGATAAATTATTCACCGCTACAACAACTGGTGACATGCATGACGTCAGCAATCGGTCCGGCGAAAGGGACTGAATTCAGCTTCCTACTTTGCAGAAGCTGAAGAAGAGTTGTTCACTAATTGATGCAATGCGAAAAATGGCAAGGTGCATCGACTCAGATACCACACTGTAAAGCATGAAACCTCGCAAGAAAAAAATATCACCGATCAAGTAATTCTCACTATTTGATCGCGTTCCTAAACAGGCCTGCACTCAAAGTGCAGAACATGAAGCATATACGAGTGTGATAATAGATGTTTTGCTTTCATCAGTGTGCATATAAACGCGGAAAAATGCTTAGGCTCCAATGGGCTTCTGTGCATTTCCACCTCGTCGATTGTCCGGACAACGAGTTTCAATAATAATGAGGCGAAAATACATTAAAAATTTTGGTCCCCAGAGAAACTTCATGATTTGAGTCATAAATCATAGTCACAATTTGAGTCAAAGATGCGTCGATTTGGTCGTATTAATGCGACAACTTTATTACCACCCCTCACAAGTCACTTTACTACCCCTAAAAAGGACAATGTTTAACAGTCTAGGGAAGGAAGAGCAGTTTGCAATAGGTAAAGAAGCACTGGAAGTGGTAGGCGATTATATATGTGTAGGATAGATAATAACCGTAGAACCGGACCACGAAAGGGAAATAACTACGACAATAAGATTGGGATGGACAGCATTTGGCAAGTACTCGCATATTATGAGCAGCAGCTTACCGGTATCGCTGAAGAGGAAAGTATACAACAGTTGCATCTTACCTGTACTCACCTATGGGGCTGAAACGTGGAGGCTGTTGAAAAGGGTTCTACTTAAGTTTATGACAACGCAGAGGGCTATGGAACGAAAAATGGTAGGTGTAACGCTAATAGATATGAAGCGTGCAGAGTGGGTCAGATAAATAACTCGAGTTAATGACATTTTAATGGAAATCAAGAAGAAGAAATGGACATGAGCAGGGCATGTAGTGCGAAGAGAGGGCAACCGATGGTCGCTTGGGATAATAATTGCTTCACAGGACGGGAAAGGCGCAGTATCCATCACACTTGTTTCCGTGGACACCTAAACCACGTCGACGTCGTAAGGGAAGGGAGGAAAGTGGGAGTGAAAGTGGAAAGATAAAGATGAGCTGTATAGTGGTGGGCTACGGAGTGGATCTTTAACGTGCGCTGATATCGCCCAGTCATTGCACCTGCTACCGTTTCGGTGGTGGACGACGGCTACTACGGCGAGCGTCTTTATTTCCCTTTTCTTTCTTCTCTATTTTATCTTCTGTCCGCACGAGGCAGCGGCCTGACTTGCCTGATTTATTTATAGGAAAGGAAAGGCGCGGTAACTGTCTCACTTGTTTTCTGTGGACACCGCAACCGCGCCGTAAGGGAAGGGAGGAAGATGGGAGTGAAAGTGGAAAGAGAGAAAGAGGAGCCGTAGTGGAGGGCTACGGAGTAATTTCGACCACCTGGGGATCTTTAACGTGCGCTGACATCGCACAGCACACGGATGCCTCTTCGTTTCGCCTCCATCGAAACGCAGCCGCCGAGGTCGGGTTCGAACCCTGGTACTCTGGCAAAGCTAGTAGTCGGGCGTCTTACCACTGCACCACCCCGGTGGAACACGAGGCAGCGGAGGTGGCTCAGCGACAGAGCCAGTAGCAGGCCCGTGCATTTTCTTTCTTCCTTCAGTCACAACAACACGGACGCCTCTTCGTTTCGCTTTCATCGAAACGCAGGCGCCGCGGTCGGGATCGACGCTCAGGATAACGAATTGGATTCAAGGGAAGAAAAGCGTAGCAGGGGGCGACAGAAAATTAGGTGGGCAGATGAGGTTAAGAAGTTCGCAGGGGTCAAGTGGATACAGCTAGCACAGGACCGGACTAATTGGATAAATATGGGAGAGGCCTCCACGCTGCAGTGGGTATAGTCAGGCTGATGATGATGATGATGACGATGATGATGAAAACTCAGCTAGTGGCGGGCTTCCAGGAAACACGAGACATAGTCTGCAGTTTTTAGTACCGATTGTTTAGCTTCCGTTCCAAGCCGTGGTGCAGTGGTAAGACGCCCGACTACTGTGCCGGAGTACCCGGGTTCGAACCCGACCTCGGCGGCTGCGTTTCGATGGAGGCGAAACGAAGTGGCGTCCGTGTGCTGTGCGATGTCAGCGCACGTTAAAGATCCCCAGGTGGTCGAAATTATTTCGCAGCCCTCCACTACGGCTCCTCTTTCTCTCTTTCCACTTTCACTCCCAGCTTCCTCCCTTCCCTTACGGCGCGGTTGAGGTGTCCACAGCAAACAAGTGATACAGTTACCTCGCCTTTCCCTTCCTATAAATCAATAAAAGCCGCACGAAAACCACTAGCGCCTACCAAAACAGTGGGCACTTGGGCAACTACGAAACAATGGGCATCTTTTCAGCTATGGAGTATTACTGGTAATTGGTGGAAGTGAGCAAGCGAAATTATCGCACCAACTGAAAGGATATGAAAGCCATACACCATGTATGCGCTTTTTTTTTTTTTTTGCCTGATGGAGGTTGGTTTGGAGAGGGGTTCGCAAGAGTACAAGTTGTACACCCATAATAACATTATTACAGGTGCAAATTTTTTCACGCCTTTCAGGGGCCATCCCAGTGGCGTCCTGCATGCATATATGGAAGCATCGATTCCTCATGAGTACGTTTCACGAAACGCCTCGCCAATTTCACATACGGGATCCTGCAATCGGGCGCAACGCGCGCGCCCCACCATTTACGTGTCATCAGAAAACCCGTGACCAGCTTCAACAAGGAAGGAGGAGGGATACAGTGTCGGGAAGCATGTGTGCGCTGGCTAAATGCGGCTGTGTTCCCCACGCAGACAGGCAGACAAAACGAAGCAGCGAGCGGCGTTCTAATAGCGGACGTCCGGCACAGCCAGCGGCTGGCGCGTGCGCACGCAACGGCACGTGACGAGCAGCAGCGCTTTGCCCGTGTTGCTACACTTTTCGGTGTACCACAAGCGAAACCCAGAAGGAAATTTCCCCCCTTTGGAAACATTTCGATATTGCTGTCACGTATCCACTGAACCCCGCTGCTTAGTGCGTTATTTAAATCTAGTCTAGCCCTGAACAAAGCACGTTGCACCGTGTCTTGTCAAAGTGAGAGATTTAACGGCTAGCTCAGTGTGATCGGCGTAATAAAAGTTAAAACAACATCAGCCAGCTTCTCCTCCCTGAAGGGCCATTTATTGTTTGTCTTCTGGAACGAAAATATCTGGAGTCCCACACAGCAAGAGAAAACAAGATCTAAGTTTTACGAACTGACTTGTCTATATGATACCGATGTTTCCGCCATATTTCTTAACTAACTTCCTACTTTTATACCATAATTCAACACTATTTCGTGTGAATTCTTTCTGAATGCCCTAGGTTATATTTTGGCACTTTTTTGTTTTTCGATACTTTTGGGGCTGATTTTTCCTGCATTGTTTTTCTACCATAAAACTCCCGTCTCTCTCCACATCGGCTCTTGAGGGCTCCTTTTTTCAATAAATGCACAAATAAAATGGTTTTTTCATAAGTCCGGCTCCGCTAACCATGAAAACATGTGCCGACTGTGCACAGTACTGAACCGACCGGGTTTGTGTGTAGGTGTGCACAAGCGCATTGTTGTGCACTCGCGCCTTCTTGTGCAGTTTCGCGCAGTGTGTGCAATATCGCGCAGCGTTTGTGCAATATCGCGCAGCGTTTGTGCAGTTTCGCGCAGTCTTTGTGCAGTTTCGCGCAGTCTTTGTGCAGTTTCGCGCAGTC
Source organism: Amblyomma maculatum (assembly GCF_055883805.1). Classification (NCBI taxonomy): domain Eukaryota; kingdom Metazoa; phylum Arthropoda; class Arachnida; order Ixodida; family Ixodidae; genus Amblyomma; species Amblyomma maculatum. The sequence continues at coordinate 5,436,914 of NC_139352.1, read as the reverse complement.
TTTGTGCAGTTTCGCGCAGTCTTTGTGCAGTTTCGCGCAGTCTTTGTGCAGTTTCGCGCAGTCTTTGTGCAGTTTCGCGCAGTCTTTGTGCAGTTTCGCGCAGTCTTTGTGCAGTTTCGCGCAGTCTTTTTGCGGTTTAGCGCAGTCTTTTTCCAGTTTCGCGTTTCCGGCCGCACCATTGCGGCTGCAAATGCACGCCCTGATATCCAATGCAGCAGCATCCCCACGATAATAAGATTGCACGTCGCATTGAAACACTCGAGGATACAATACGTGCATCTAGGCTCAAGAACTGAGTGACTATGGCTTGAGAAAATTAGCGATACCCCTTAAAACGATTGCTAGTGCGTGCGCTCCGGCTCGCGTCTTCAGGGTTTCGGGAAGAGAACTCTTGCCTCGTTTTGTACAAAAGTGGACTGTCCCTCGAATAAAGTCGTAAGAGAAACTGTTTTCAGCTTTATTATACTCTATGTGCTCATGAACAAAGTATAGGAAAATTTCCGGTGCCGAAAATTGGAATCGCATACAGTACACGAGAAAGTTTTCTGAAAGCCGCAAAAAATATGCCGAGTGTTTCAGGCAAGACATACTTCCAAAATATGCAGAGTTCAATAGAAGAAAATATTTTTAGAAAGACATTACTTGTGAGTTGTGCACTGGGTTTTATGGCACACAATCAGGTTAGGCCAATATAAATTATATTATATTATATTTATATATATATATATATATATATATATATATATATATATATATATATATATATATATATATATATATATATATATTTCAAGGATACGTACTATAATTTGTTTAGGATTTCCCCGTTTATATTTTCTCGGATTCAAGCTTTTAGTTTCCGAAATTAAAAAACACATATTGAAAAACTCCCGCCATCTTTTTCGTTCGAGAAGAGCTAGATGGAAATAAGATTCCCAAGTACATATTTTGCCAAGAGCTACGTGATGAATTTAGTTATATGAATTATTATATTAGCACCTGCGCCAACTATTCTTCCATTTGCGATTGTATGTACGGCGCCAGCCATTGCAGTGCGGAACATGCTTTCGAGATTAAAGTACATATTGCACTTATGTTAGTACATGCCGCTGGTAAGACATTGACAAAATAAAATTAAGAAGCACTATACATGTATGTTAACACATGCCGCTAGTGCGACTATGAATGATCCTTCAACCACCGCATCGTTTTTCCGGTACGCATGAAAAATTTCAAACGTCGAAGAGTGCTCCATAACATTTTGACAGCGCATGTGCATTCTTTCAAAGCTGCTACAGACGCATGTGTACAGCATTCGGCGTATCACTGGAACAATGCGCAGCAAATAAACGAAAAATGAGAATTCTGCCGCTCTAGGCAAAGTCCTCATTTTCCCTGACTTCTTGGTTTGCGAGGCTATCCAACCGCAAGCGTGGACTCAGATAGAATGCTGTATTACACGGGGGTGACATGAACTATACTTATTACCAATTCGCTCCCATTTTAGCCGTGAGTAGGGCTCGTAGTTAGCTAAGTAAGCTGCATGGAAGGAAACGACCTCTGGCGCAAAACGCTGCCTTGGTCGGATCGATATCGTCGTCCATGGAAGCGGCCTCCACTACGCTGCTATCGGGCTATGAAGGCGCCGATGATCTGTTCGCACAGAAAGGTTGCTGGCAAGGGGAGGAATCAGCGGAGGCTTCCAAACATGTCACACGGAGGTTTAGGAAGGACACAGCTGCACGGCTGCCCTAAAACAAAGTACCACATGCATATGGACAGCACTTTCGCGATAGAGCTCTGCAAACAATAGGGGGAGGGAGGCTCAAGGCACACCAAATGTGCGCACGCATGCTGTCCAAGGATACCCCTTCATCCGTAGTTGGGGTCAGCCCACTAGCTAGTTGTCCTCTCCAGAGAGCATGCCGTTAGGTGCTGTGCAACGAAGGTTTCTAGTGAAGCAGGGAACAGGCAGAAAGACATGGGACTTTACGAAAAGTATGTACACAGCCTTAACTAGCAACGCCTTTAGAGCAAAGCCACGCACCCTTTTGTACATGCCGCACAGAAATGATATAGGAGACAGGCGTGCTGTCTTGCTAACGAAGATATTGCCACCTGGCGGTTTGAGGTAGAGCTTGAAAGACGAAGTTTTAGACTCTCGTGCGCTTGGGCTAGCTAGGACTGTACCTAAGGATATATGAATCAGAGTTTCACCGATCTATGTCTATTTTTTGCTGTCAATCGACCTCCTTTTTCGGTGTCCATTGGCCTAAACTTCACACCCCGCAGGTAGTTATGGTCAGAAATTTGCTGGACCCTTAAAAGCTTCCTTTTCTAGTATTCTACCCATACAAACCAGCGGTTCGTCTGTTGAAATTGTCTTTCACGACATATTCTCGAATAATGCTAAAGACTTATCATCCGTTATTCTAAACGGATTATTAGAAGATTATTTAAGAAGCCTTTCTACGAGTTAAGTAGTAGCTACTGACGCATCTCAATGTATTGAAAAGGCGGGTGTGGGTATATATTGTCCGCATTTAGACTGGTCTTCTCCTGTCCGGCTTCCGGACTTCACCCCAATTTTTGAAGCGGAGTTTCTGGCGGTGGTACTCGCTTTACGGAAATTAGACTCCTCTTTTTCTAAAGTGGCAGTAATTTCAGACTCTCTACCTTTGTGTTCATCCCTCTCTTCGTCAGTGGATTCTGCAATAGTAAAAACCTTTCTCCCCCTGATCCCTAGACATTTGAAAATTGTACATATGGTATGGGTACCAGGCCACAGCAATGTGACTTTAAATGAATATGCTGACAATTTGGCAAAAGAGCCCCTTAATGGCCCCGTATTATCTATCCTTCCGGCGACCACGTACATCACCGCAGCGAGGTTTCGAAGAAACGTCTTATTAAATATGAAAAATGGACATCTTTTAAGATCTGCTGATCACCTGCATCTAAATTATTCTTGGAATAGAAAATTATGTCGTTCACAGCAACTTGAAATTTCTCTAACAAGGCTGCGATGCCGTATCCCGCCTTTAAATTTCTATCTTTACAGGTCTGGTTTGGCACTTTCTCCAGCCTGCGCATTTTGCGGTGAACAGGAATTATTTTTCGGTGAAAGGAATTATTAGATCACTTTTTTATTATTTTGCCACCGCTTCACTACGTTGAGAAGACAGTTGATGGAAAGGCCATTGCAACAGCTTAGTCTCAGTTTAAACAGCCCGATATTGTTATCATTTGGCGCCGCCATCACTGGGCACAGTCACAGGCCTGTTTTCACCACTATGCAAAATGTTTTACTGAAATCAAATAGTTTTCCTTGCTAAATATTTACACATCACTTGTTCTACAATTGCAGTGTCAATCACCCGTGTTTGTTACCACTTTTCATTTTATATTTAACTTATTTCCCGTGTTGTTTCCTTTCCTCTACCCCTCAAATCACTTCTTTTTATGCAAGTATATACTTCAAAAATTTTCTTTGCTACCCAATTCTCGGCCGATCCCCCTCTGTGGGTATGTGTCATAAGTTATTTGGTCAACAACAACAACAACGACTGTGGACTCTTGAGCCTGTGTCTCTGTGTTACCGTTTCCTGTGAACCTTTCCCGTGAACCCCTGTCTTGCCTGTGTGTCTTTGCCCTGTTACCGTTTGTCCATAAAACCCTGTCTTCGTGACAGTTTTGGTGGAGCCGGCTGAGTAATTGACCTTTCAATGTCGCACACCCCTCCGCGAACCAACGACACTGAGCTTTTGCCTGCGGACACGCCACTTCATCACGTCAGCCGGAGGAACCTGAGCCTTCCTCCTGAACACGGGCCCTTAGAGTTCACTTCAACAACGAACTTCCGGCCAGCCACGCAAAGCACTACGTCGGTCATGCAAGCTACTCCTGTTTACCTTCAAAACCCCCGAGTGCCGAAATCATTCCATGGCACTGCGCATGAAGATGTTGAGGACTGGCTAACTCAGAACGAGTCGCATCCTTTAATCAGTGGGACGAAAACTTAAAACTACGGAACGCCGGAACGCCATTTTCTGCCTGGAAGACCATGCTTTGACATGGTATGAGAACCGAGAAGGCACATTAACATCGTGGCCTCAGTTCCGCCGTCTTATCACAGAGGCGTATGTCAGCCTGGATAGGCGCGAACGAGCAGAACGCGCTCTGCAATCTGGGATACAGATGCCAAACGAGTCCGTCATGATGTATGTTGAGGACATGACGAAACTATTTCGACGTGCGGATCCCAACATGCCTGAAGACAGAAAGCTGCGCCACCTGATGCATGGGGTTAAAGAGCAGCTTTTTGCTGGTCTTGTGCGTAGCCCACCAACTACAGTTACCTCATTTTTAACAGAGGCGGTCAGGATGGAAAAGATGCTACACCAGCGCTCGCCTGTCTACGACAGCCCAATTCTCGTTACGACTGCTGCCGGGCCTCTTACAGCTGCTGTAAGCAATACTGACCACCTCCGAGATATTATTCGTGCAATTGTACGCGAGGAACTGTAGAAGGTTTGTGGCACGTTCCAACCCAGGGGTGATTCTGTCGCACATATATTCCTCGAAAACATTCAGCAAGTCACGCAGCCATCTCTGCATGTTGCTGAAGCTCAAAGTACCCATGTTCCTGATTATCCTCTTCCGACTTACACTGACATTCTCCCACGCCCAGTTCCCGTCCTCGCTCCGTTGTCTACATTACCACCAACCCTGTGCATGCCCGCTCAGCTGCCAACGCAGTACATTCCTGTACAGCAACCAACGCGGTACGTGCGGCCATCGCGGTCACACATACGACGAACGGACGTCTGGCGGGCCCCTGAGAGCCGCCGCCTTTGCTACCACTCTGGGGAACCTGGTCACATTTTCCGATGGTGCCCTTATCGGGAACTCAAACCGGAGGGCTTTTACGCCAACGCACCTAGACGCACGTTCGGTCAACGATCTCGTGACATACAGCTTCACAACCTCGCACAAGAGAACCTCCGTATGGCACGCCGACAATCCAGGTCTCCATCTCCACGTCGGCCATCCCCTTCAACAACAGCTGACTTCCTGCGAGCACCGCCTAGTCGCTCGCCAAGCCCCCGCCGGGAAAACTGAGTAGAGCGACCTCCGGGGGCGAGGCCGCTAAATGTCAGCACAAAGAAATCCCCCCAATGAGAACAGATATGGACTTTGGAGCAGAAACGACAGCATTTGGTTCACGAAACCGGCTATCTCTGGACATCCCTGTGTGCATCGATGGTCATAATGTCAGCGCTTTAGTGGATACCGGAGCAGACTTTTCGAGTTTGAGTGGGAAACTTGCAGCGCATCTTAGGAAGGTTATGACAACATGGTGTAGCACGCAGATACGCCCGGCTGGGGGGCATGTAATTAATCCTATTTGGCAGTGCACGGCTAGAATCCAGATTCGTACGTCAACTTTCGTTGTCAGCTGCGTAGTTCTCCGGGAATGTTCTCGTGATTTGATTCTCGGTGTGGATTGCCTGCGGGAATATAGCGCCATCATCGATCTCCGACAGCGAGCGGTCTCATTCTCAACGGAGAAAGCGGCTGCCAGGCCCACCGACGGCTAACGTACGTGCGCCCTACGAGTTTCAGCCGAGTGTATTTCAGTGCCTCCCCGCTCCAGCGCGCTTGTGAGTGTTGTATGCGACGGGCTATGTGACGGGCCGATAATTGCTAAAGGAAACCGTTCGCTTTCATTTTCTCATGGCATCTGTTGGTTCGATTTATGGGGTTAAGGTCACCAATCGACTCAGTAGATTAGAACTGCTGTAATGGAGGACTCTGGGAATTTCAACTACCTGGGGTTCTTTACTGTGCACTGACATCGCACAGCACACGAGCGTCTTGCTTTTTATCTCAATCGAAAGGCTCGGGATTCGATCCCGCCTCCTTCGTTCGCCAGTCGAGCACCCTAACGCCGAGCCATCGCCACTAGGGCGAATATGTAAGGTGTGTATGTCTAACGAGGAGACACAAAATGACTTCAATGAATTGTTATTTGTTCTAGCATGACCTTTATTGAGCTACAACTGGTTTTAGCAGGTATAGTATACTATTTTGTTCAGTATTCCATTCAGGCTTATTCATATGTCAGCTTAGACTGTATTAATATGACTGCACCTTTTTATGGGATCTGACAGAAGGATCTGATGCTTATGCCGTTCAGAACGCAGTGCTAAGCGCAAAAATCCCCCGAGATGTTTGAGGTAGTTGGAGATTCATGATCAAAACAGCGCACACAAACAACACAGAGCACGAGAAGGGAGGTACCAGCCAGCTGACTCGTAACTGAAGTTTTAAGAAAACGACCAAGTATATAAACTAACTACTTGCACAGATACCACCAACGTGGAGGCACGTTAAAACGCATGGCATGAAGGGTTACCAATCAGCAGCAGAACACAGCCGGTTATCCAAGCAATGGAATTCTAGGTCCTGTCATCACCTTGTAGCGAAAAGTGTTTCGGACTGAAGTCGGACGGTTGACAAGCAGTAGTTTTACCGATCACGTTATCACCAAGGTAGGATATAGAGTGATCCGGTAGGTCAAAGCAGGAGCCAACTGGCGAGGTCGGATAGATAGTGAGCGCCGAATGTCGATTGTCATCCCTTACACGCTCAGATGCTCCCACTTTGTCTGAAAGGAGCTGGCAAGGAGGTACAATATCAAGGTCGTGTTCGATATGAGAAAGCTGGCCACGATTTGTCCACAAGAGGATCGCGAGGATGAGAACAATAAAAAAAGGTGGTCTTGAACAACAAAACATGTCGCGTTTTACCACTTCTCAGGAGGGTGTTGTTTACCGTCTGCCGTTGACATGTGGTAAAGTACAGTCATGAGCAAACGTGGTATACAACACGCAGCCGGTGGCGGAGCTCGAGAAAAATGCATTTCAACAACATCTAGTAACTGCTATCTGTAATCGAGACAATCGTGGCGATGTGCCATTTTATCGATTTTATCGACACGCATATATCGCGGTCCCTGTCGCTGTCTCAAGATGGTGTTAAGTGCAGTTTCCCCGAGCTCTACCACCAGCTGCGTGCTGTATACCACTTTAATTCACGACTGTACATCAGCCAAATGCGGTGCTGTTTGAACGTTAGGCGCTTCGAGCATCGAAATTACTTGACAGTTACTTGCGGGACAACCTACCCGAACACTGGTGAATTTGTAAATGCATAGTGATACTTTTATTAGAAGACTATATTACGAGAGTCTCGAAAGCCAGCTGGAGTTGCTCTTTAAGCAATTGGTTTTACCAAAGACTGCAACTGAAGGTAAACGAAAAAAAAAAAACATGGGCAGAACTTGTCATTCTGGACATGGGATCATTTTAGCCACATTAGAATATATTGGCTTGGTTTAGTTTGTGGGGTTTAGCGTTCCAAAGTCACTCAGGCTATGAGAGACGCCGTAGTGGAAGGCTCCGGGAACTTCGACCACCTGGGGTTCTTTACGTGCGCTGACACCGCACAGCACAGTTGAACCTTGTTTTTTGTCTCCACCGAAAAGCGGCCGCCGCAGCCAGAATTAGATCCTGCATTCTGCCCAGGCAGCGCAAAATGTCGGGCACTTGAGTGTCCCTTATGAGCAAAAGGGGCAAGGTCAGCTCACCTAAAACCCCTGTTGGACCCTTGGGGAGAGCATGTGGGCAAGCCCAAATTGGGCTTGCCTCTGTTCATGCTGCATGGGTTCCATCTAGGTATTGTAGGGGCTAACCAAGTCATCATACCCCATCAATGTACAGCAGTCGAGCGCCCTAACCTTGCGCCACCACGGAAGGTCTAAAAATTGGAAGTCACCATTTGGCTAGTTATAAAGTATATTTATGCAATGTGTCGTGTTTTATGGCGCATAAGCATCTAAAGCTTCTAAGATTTAATGTTTAAGTAGCCATTAAACCATCCATATGATATATCAAAGTGATATTTCGAATCAACAGAACCAACAGAATGTTATTTAGAGACCTTTTTGCAAGACTTGGTGATACACTATAAATGCTGTCAAAATAGCATCCACATTTTTCCATGCCCTCCAAGGATTGAGGGAAAATTCATCGAGCCAGAGTATGAAATGTTTCGTCATTCTGTTGACTAAAATCTTACGTCCATGAGGATCACGAAAGTGTGAGGAATGAAGATAGCCGTGTCCTTGTTTATGTGCTTGGTTGTCAATAACGTCATTCCAGCGACCGCATACATGACAATGTCAGCATTTGCATCTAGCAGGGTCGAACTGATCGCATTGAACCCCTTTCATAAATGTTAAATCTGCTTCACTTCAGTGCAGTATGCCCTACAAAAACTGAAAAAAAAAAAAAAAATCAGAACTGTCTATTGCCGTGATGCAGATTGTAAGCACTGTTTTCAGCAGCATCGCTATCGCTATACGAGTGCTCGTTCTAGCTCTCCAGGGAATGTTTTCGCCGCTGTTCCTCGGGCGACGGGTTCCAGTACCTCTAACAAACCCCCATAGAATATTTAGCAGGGGTACGGATTAAGTAGGCAGCCGTGCTCGAGCAACGACAACGGCGTAAGTTAAGGGTCCGGGGACAGGCCTTGAGGGGACGTCGGCGTACGTCAGGGGAACGGCGACAGGTCTTGGGAGGCGTCGGCTTAAGTCAAGGAAGCAGCAGGCGATAGCAGATGGGAAGACGGAAGCGGCTCAGCAACCTGCTTATGAATAGCATATCGGAGGGAGCCAAATATGATGGCTGCTCTTGAGGGAGGCAGTTTAAAAAGCTGACGCGCCACCTCTTCATGAACGAAGGCTGATTTTCTGCAGCAGTGAGGAGTTGTCACATGAAGGAGTCAGTCTGGAAAACGATTCAACCTAAGCTTCGCGCTGACGCGTCAACACCGTGCACGCTTGCAGAGCTCCTCGAATCTCTGGCAGAGCGTGAACACTTCGGCAACAATGCGCAAGTGGCGCGCTAACAGCATCTGAAAGGCGGCATTGTCAATACCTTTCAAGGTGTGTTTGATCTTGTCGGCCTCAGACATGACGTTCACACGTTTGCATAAGTTGACGACTTCTATTAGCTTGTAAGTTTTCGCCGACCTGCTGTAACCATTCAATGTAAGCGCTGCTCTGCGCTCAATTTCTTGACAGCCGGCCGACCAAACAGTTTTGAGAACTTCATTTTAAAAGCAGCCCAAGTGCGGATGTCGCCCTCAGGGTTACGGTACCGCAAGTTAGCTATGCCGATGAGAAAAAAAAAAAAAACGTTATTGAGCTTCGTCTAGTCATCCCATTTGGTGTAAAGATTCATCCGTTGGTAAGAAGTGCGCTATCTTTCACGTTATGCTCGTCGGTCCCGCGGGCCCGCTTGCGCGGCTTGGTAATTGAAGTCCTCAGGCAACGCAGGTATGATGAGTGTGAGGCTACACACATATATATATATATATATATATATATATAGAGAGAGAGAGAGAGAGAGAGAGCTCCAGGACCGACGTTGTTACTCGGAGGCTCCACCAAATTTCAGATGGGGGTTTCTTAGCGGTACTGGAACCTGAGGAGCAGCGACAAAAACAGTCCGTGGGCAGCCACATCGAGTACACGCAACAAGAGCAATCCCGCTGAAAGCAATAATCACTGCGTTCTTCACTGCCGCGCACAGATTCTCGGAAGTCTCGAGTCACACCAGCCCTGCTAAAGCCCTCTAACACGCGTAGTCTGCTCTTCGGAATTGTCTCTGTGAGGCTGCAAGCACAAGACGAACTCTTCAAGTTCGCAACGAGCATGATTCGTCGGAAACTGGACAAGACCACCGCAGCCCAGCGGGAAGGTTTGACAGCCAGACGCGTTTTAGGAAACCGCATACCTGCAGAGGCCCATTTGTCTGCTTCGTAAGTCCGAAAAAACTCTGCCAGAAATCCATCACTGGGCGGGCGGCTTTCTGCAGCATCGTCAGTCGGTATCTGCGGTATGAAAACTTTTCTCAACCTCCAAGGCTACGGTGGTGTGTCGTTAGCAGTATGGTGAAAAACTAATCATTCCTGTGTATGGCTGATAGCACCAGTAAGAATCGAGAGCGTCGTTTCGTTACAAGCAGTGCGTCAGTGCTTGTCCCAGGAAACGCAAGAACAAGATAAACGCATGACGTCATGGAAGCTTTGTTCGTATGAAAAATACAGAGCAGCGTATCAGCAAACCCCTCGCCCTCTTTTCAGCCGTAGTAGTAACACGGAGGGAATCCGTTTAGCTCTTGAGTACTGATGATAGCACCATGTCTGAAGTGCGCGAGGGCGAACGGCAACGTTGGATGATCCTTATTTGCGCAAATGCAGCTAACACTGTGTGCAAACAGAGTACAAAAACCTCAATACCTACTGGCCATTGACCTCCACTGAGTATAGCTTCGAGAATGTGAGACAGTCCTGAAGGTTTAAAGGTCATAATTGCGCTGCTCTCGCAAAGAAAAAGTCTGACACGCTGCCAAGTAGTTTTTAATGTTTGTAGTTGCAACCGTGTTGTCAAATCAGTCATACGAGTTCTCTTTGTTCATGCGTAACCAGCAGCTGGTGGCGGTGGTGGTGCACAGACACAGAATTGCGACCAATGCCTGACGGCCCATTCTTTCTCTTATCTTAATTTGTTAAGGCGGAAGCCTTATTTGGCTCATGAGAAGGAACAGTTGTCGTCGGGCGAGTCCGAAAAATGTGTTGCCGGAAGTCGCGGTGCCAAACGGCCACGCGACGTCGCCCGAAGGTGTATATCATCTTATCAGATATATCGCTTCTGGGGTAATGCTAAGTCATAAAGCGTACGTAATACTCAGTCATACAGCGCTATAACAAGCCATGTAGCCATGACTAGCCACTGCGTTATCCTAGGCGCTATCATAGGTCATAGCGTCATGAGAGTTATATGTAGCTTCATACTAATCATGTGGAGTTACATCGAAGACATGTCAAGTGATTCAGGATGGCTAGTAAAAGGTGAGGACGTCACACTGGAGTCACGGTGCAAAGAGTTGTCACGTCATTCAGGATCATCAGCAGCAAAAACGCTGTTTTCGCATTTCTCCACTGAAGCAGACTTCAGTGAAAGATTTTTCTTGACGAAGCGCAGTGAACTGTCCACAGAATGGGGTGCATAGCTTCGCTGCCCAGATGGCGCTGTTCTGGCAATGATCGCGGCGGTCGCAGCGGAAGCAAAACAGCTGCTTTAAACGGAGGAGGTTACTTGCCTTAATTGGAATTGAAAATTATTTTAACGCGATAGCCTTAAAGGTTCGTCAATGCTGGCGTTAGAGGCGACGTTGTGAGCGAAAATTCACGAGCATGGCGCTGGCAGGTGGTAGCTGTCAGCTGACATGGCTGCGCACTGACTGGACGTAGGATTGCCTGACGTTAGGTTTGACAAGAGCTGCGCACTTGGGGCTCTCCTATCATGTGAAAGAGCGATGCCAGAATCAACCTGCGAGGACCATTGCATATACATTACCCCACATTCATACGTTATATAGCCTACGCTATATAGCACCACATACCCTTAAAGGTGCGGCTTAAGTATACCTCATATATATTTTTATCCTATGCTAAATTTAATTTATTTTTCAAGACATTCTTGGTCGTTAAAGGGATGCGACAACACAACTGATAGAGGGTTCTCAGCCCTCTTAAGTAGTGTAGGCACTGCGTGCCATCATATACAGTATCAAGAAGGCATTAGAAATGGTCGAAATATTGGTGGCTTAAAATGCAGGCAGGAACCTAGAGATGCGACCCACAACTTATATAGCGTATGGTTCACTAAAGACTTAATCTCGAGGGATCCCATGCAAGTTCTAAGCATTGTTGTGAGAAATCAGAGGTTGGTGTAACTAGCTATTAGCGTTTTTAAACACGTCTCAAACGAAAAGCTCCTAAAATCCCATCCATCAATCCAGAGTGGAGTCACTGAAAAATAAAAATTTTTCTAATCTCCTGTTGCCCCGTGTGTTATTGATGAAACCGTGAGCGACTAACATTTTGTGCGAGGCATTAATACCCCAACTGAGTTCACACGAAAACCAGACAAGTGCCAAGTTGGGAACTGGGCAGTCTTCGACAACAAATGCATATTTTTCTGCTGAACAGTATTGTTACACGTCACCAGTGCTAGATACAGCCTAAAAGCCACCTTTTACCAAGAACAAGAATTGGATGGAGTTGCCCTTAGTGGCGCCTTTAGCATGCAACAAGAAAAGGGATGAGTTGTTCTCCCGCACCGGCTGCTCGCTTAGAGTGCCTTTGATTGGATTGGCTGCGCATGAGGTTTTAACGCAAGGACGCTTCTGGTCGTCGGGCCTGAATAGAAAACAGGCTTCGGAGGCAGGCGTGTGGTGATTTACACTAGAGGTGTCAAGCCGGACGCACCCATGGGCGTCATTCCTCAGCATTTCACTGCGCTTTAGGTGCGAGCCTAGAGCGAGCCCATCTTCCATTTCCTCGCACCCTTCAATAAGACGGTGTGATTCGGACTATATTATTCATCCTAGCCCACGCCAGTGCACTAGGCAATGCGTTCCGAGTCCATTCGCTGCCCAGCACGACAATCTCGTGTCGTGGTGACATATGGGCCCTCAAGAAATAAACACCGCCTCAGACCCTCAAGTACAGGCCATAAAAGATCACCGGAGGCGACGGTCTGTTTACTTTACCCCTTAACGCACGCACTATCTTCGCAGCCCTATCGTCAGAGCGCAGTGCTCTCCGATAAGAGGACAATGAAGCCCCTCGCAAGACAGCGCATCAAACATGCTCGCAGGTTTGCTGCTATGCACAACGCTATTCCTCCTGCGCAAGAAAGAGACACGATATTTGGGCAGATGCTGAACGAAATTCCTTCACAAGCAAGCCCGACCGTTGCTAGCGGCATGTTCTTCGCAAGCACAATGTTTCGCGAGTCAGTGCAAAGTCGTAGTGTATAAATATTTCATGAACGCTAAGCTTCTCGAAGCAGTATGGGCACCTTCACGCCGCCATGCGTGGTTTTTGCAGACAAGTAAGCTTCGGGATGCCGCAGAGGCGAAGAATGATGACCAGAGACCGTCTCACACCACAGACCAGAGCAGAACATTAGCAAGTATAGGCGGAAGAGGCTGACGAAAATTTTGGTGATCGGTATGTGAAATTTGAACACTAATCTTCGAGCATTTTGGTGCCGCGATATGCCAAGATGTGGCCAGTTGATACCGGTACGCTTTCATCGAGCGGCCGTGACTAAGGCAAAAAAATCTGAGGGACACACGCCTCTACATATGTGCACTTTTACACTACTCCCCAATATCCCACACAACGATCACCACCATCATCGTCAGATGGACTATACCCACTGCAGGACGAAGGTCTCTCCCATTTTCCTCCAATTAACGTGGTCCCGTGCTAGCTACATCCACTTGACCCCCGCAAATTTCTAAACCTCATTCACCCACTTAATTTTCTGCCGCCCCCTGCTACGCTTACTTTCCCTTGGAATCTAATTGGTTACTCTTAGAGACCACAGTAAGTAACTCAGGGGACCAACTGCAACTAATGATAAATGATCTAGACAGGAGAAGCAGAAATGTAGGAAAGGTTAATATGCAGAAGGCTAAGGTAATGCTGAACAGCCTGGGAAAGGAACAGCAGTTTAAAATAGGTAGCGAAGCGCTGGGAGTGGTAGGCGAATATGTCTACTCAGGACAGGTATACGACCACAGATCTGGACCATGAAAAGTAAATAACTAGGAGAATAAGATTGGAATGGAGCGCATTTGGAATGTACTCAAACATGACAAGTAGCTTACCGGTATCACTCAAAAGGAAACTGTAACAATTGCATTCTACCGGTACTGACCTATGGGGCTGAAACATGAAGGTTAACGAAAAGGGTTCTACTTAAGTTGAGGACAACGCAGAGGGCCATGAAACGGGAAACGGTAGGTGTAACGTTAAGATATAGGAAGCGTGCTGAGTGGGTCAGAGAAATAACTCGTTACTGATATTCTAGTCGAAATTAAGAACAAAAAATGGGCATGGGCAGGACATGCAGTTCGAAGAGAGGATAACCGATGGTCCCTAAAAGTAACCAGTTGGATACCAACGGAAGATTAACGTAGCAGGGGGCGGTAGAAAATTAGGTGTGTGGATAAGATTAAGAAATTCGGGGGGGGGGGGGGGGGGGTCAAATGGTTGCAGCTAGCTCAGTACCGGATTAATTGTAAGAAAATGGGAGAGGCCTTTGCCTTGAAGTGGGTATAGTCAGGCTGATGATGATGATACCATCGGTTGTCCTCTCTCCGCTCTACATGTCCTGCCCATGTCCATTTCTTCTTAATTTCAATTAGAATGTCAGTAACTTCAGTTATTTCTCTGGCCCACTCTTCACAATTCCTATCTCAACGTTGCAGCCACCATTTTTCGTTCCATATCCCTCTGAGCGGTCAACTTAAGTAGAACTCTCTTGATTAACCTCCATGTTTCAGCCCTAAAGACGAGTACCGGTAGGACACAACTGTTATACACTTTCCTCTTGAGGGATACCAATAAGCTACTAGTCATAATGTTTCAATACTTTCCAAATGTGTTCCATCCTAATCTTATTCGCCTAGTTATTTCCATTTCGTGGTCCAAATCTGCGGTCACTACCTGCCCTAAGTAGACAGGCATATTCGCCTACCACTTCCAGCGCTTCGCTAGTTATTTTAAACCACACGAGGCAATGTCATCTGCGAATTTCCGATTACTGAGATATTTTCTGTCGACCCTAATGCGTAAGTGCTCCCATTCCATCTCTTTGAATACACCCTCTAAGCAAGCAGTAAATAGCAGACATAATGATGCTTCGGCTACAATTGCCTTCACACCAAGGTCTCGTGAGATCTACATAGTGTCAGGAGATGTTTTCTAGGTGTTTCACCAAAACCTCGCTCCCAAAGACGATGACTATGTATGGGTTACGTGACGTCTCAGCAGTTGTAGAAGTCACGAGGAAGCAGTCGAAAGGGACGGTTTAGTGCATGAATAGAATGAAGTTCTCGTTCGTGTTTCTGTGTTGAAGTGACCCTTTGCTAACATTGGTATGGAGCGGACAGCAGAAAATATCAGACCAGGCGCTTCGAAAAAATATCTGACGGAGCCACTGACCTCGTGTAGTCTCGCGACCATATTCGTCGCGACATAATTACGTATCAGCCAGCTCAAATATAGTGTAACCCCTACCTCTGCTGTACCATCCTCCGCTTTCCACCTAAAGCTTCCGTCTTTTCCTCACTAGCAGCACGCTTACCCGCCATTCATTTCCGTCCTCCTGCTGTGTCACTACTATGCTTCACGGTAGTCACTACTCGCCTTCTCACGTAGCACCACGCACAGGTTGCACCCTATTCGGCTCTCATCATACCCTCTCCCTTCTACAGTAATCACCTTCCGGTTGCTCGTCCTTCCATCCTCTTCACAACTTCACAATCCCTTAAGTCATCATTTGTCTCTCAAGCTCACTTCCCTCTCCATTCTGCCGCCTGGTAGCCGATGCAGGTGGGGCTTCGCTATGCCACGGCTGGGTTACGTCGACAACGCACTCCAGGAACGTTAGCCTGAGGTGATAGTCGGAAAGGCTGCTTTATAACGCGACAATTTTAAAGGCCTTGAAGTAGAAACAGACGAGAACACCGGGCACACTGACATAAATCGCGGTTCCATGTATCCGTATTTCCAACCGAACTGCAGCGTTCGGAGAAAGCGCGACTCTCTAAGACGAACAAGCGCCGAACGAAAACGCGTTCCTCGAAGATTACCCATCAAAGCCGCTCGACCGCAATAGCCACGTTCACAAATTGTGAGTCCCTGGTTCCGGCGCAGGGCGGTCGGCGTTGAAGAGGCTCCGAACACAGCAGGAAAAGGAGGAAGACTGCTAGCAAGCGTCGAGACGTAGACCCAAAGCAGATGCGTATA